>NC_056439.1:32454583-33654583 GCF_018296145.1 Oncorhynchus tshawytscha | reverse complement strand
CCTGATATGGTTCTCAATCAGAGGCAGGTGTTAGTCATTGTCTCTAATTGGGAACCATATTTAGGTAGCCTGGGTTTTACTGTGTGTTTGTGGGTGATTGTTCCTGTCTCTGTGTTTTGCACCAGATAGGGCTGTTTTTGGTTTTCCACGTTTATTGTTTTTGTTAGTTTATTTGTGGCTAGTGTCTTTATTAAAAAACATGAATAACCACCACACTGCGTTTTGGTCCGCCTCTACTTCACCTAAAGAAAACCGTTACACTCGGGACAATTAAAGGTCACTTTAAAATGCGTAGTATTGTCACACAACACAATGCCACAGATATTTAAAGTTTTGAGGGAGCATGCAATTGGTATGCTGACTGCAGGAATGTCCACCAGAGCTCTTGACAGATAATATCATGTTCATTTCTCTGCCATACAGTGCCTTGCGAAAGTATTCGGCCCCCTTGAACTTTGCGACCTTTTGCCACATTTCAGGCTTCAAACATAAAGATATAAAACTATTTTTTTGTGAAGAATCAACAACAAGTGGGACACAATCATGAAGTGGAACGACATTTATTGGATATTTCAAACGTTTTTAACAAATCAAAAACTGAAAAATTGGGCGTGCAAAATTATTCAGCCCCTTTACTTTCAGTGCAGCAAACTCTCTCCAGAAGTTCAGTGAGAATCTCTGAATGATCCAATGTTGACCTAAATGACTAATGATGATAAATACAATCCACCTGTTTGTAATCAAGTCTCCGTATAAATGCACCTGCACTGTGATAGTCTCAGAGGTCCGTTAAAAGCGCAGAGAGCATCATGAAGAACAAGAAACACACCAGGCAGGTCCGAGATACTGTTGTGAAGAAGTTTAAAGCCGGATTTGGATACAAAAAGATTTCCCAAGCTTTAAACATCCCAAGGAGCACTGTGCAAGCGATAATATTGAAATGGAAGGAGTATCAGACCACTGCAAATCTACCAAGACCTGGCCGTCCCTCTAAACTTTCAGCTCATACAAGGAGAAGACTGATCAGAGATGCAGCCAAGAGGCCCATGATCACTCTGGATGAACTGCAGAGATCTACAGCTGAGGTGGGAGACTCTGTCCATAGGACAACAATCAGTCGTATATTGCACAAATCTGGCCTTTATGGAAGAGTGGCAAGAAGAAAGCCATTTCTTCTTTGCCACAAGCCACCTGGGAGACACACCAAACATGTGGAAGAAGGTGCTCTGGTCAGATGAAACCAAAGTTGAACTTTTTGGCAACAATGCAAAACGTTATGTTTGGCGTAAAAGCAACACAGCTCATCACCCTGAACACACCATCCCCACTGTCAAACATGATGGTGGCAGCATCATGGTTTGGGCCTGCTTTTCTTCAGCAGGGACAGGGAAGATGGTTAAAATTGATGGGAAGATGGATGGAGCCAAATACAGGACCATTCTGGAAGAAAACCTGATGGAGTCTGCAAAAGACCTGAGACTGGGACGGAGATTTGTCTTCCAACAAGACAATGATCCAAAACATAAAGCAAAATCTACAATGGAATGGTTCAAAAATAAACATATCCAGGTGTTAGAATGGCCAAGTCAAAGTCCAGACCTGAATCCAATCGAGAATCTGTGGAAAGAACTGAAAACTGCTGTTCACAAATGCTCTCCATCCAACCTCACTGAGCTCGAGCTGTTTTGCAAGAAGGAATGGGAAAAAATGTCAGTCTCTCGATGTGCAAAACTGATAGAGACATACCCCAAGCGACTTACAGCTGTAATCGCAGCAAAAGGTGGCGCTACAAAGTATTAACTTAAGGGGGCTGAATAATTTTGCACGCCCAATTTTTCAGTTTTTGTTTTGTTAAAAAAGTTTGAAATATCCAATAAATGTAGTTCCACTTCATGATTGTGTCCCACTTGTTGTTGATTCTTCACAAAAAAATACAGTTTTATATCTTTATGTTTAAAGCCTGAAATGTGGCAAAAGGTCACAAAGTTCAAGGGGGCCGAATACTTTCGCAAGGCACTGTATATTTGATTTTAACACATGGAGTGAAAATGATCAAACTCCTGCAAAAAAACAAGGAAATGACAGATGAATTCACTGTACATATGTGGAATCTTAATTTGAGGCAGCATGCTACAGCAGGGAAATTGTTCTGCAGCAACAGGAAATGTGAATTATGATTCAATCAATATTTTTGTACAGGTTGATTGATACATTTTTCAGAAGGGACAATCAAGTCTGAAATTTCAAAGTGGAAATTACAAACTTCGGAAAACGTTGTAAACATCAAATACTGTACATTGTTCAAATGATTGTGCCAGAAGAGATGGCTGCTGTTTTACGGGCTCCTAACCAGTTGTGCTATTGTGTGTGGTTTTTTGCGTTATTTGTAACTTATTTTGTTCATAATGACTCAGCCATTGTCTCTTATGACCGAAAAGAGCTTCTGAATATCAGGACAGTGATTACTCACCTCGTACTGGACAAAGATTTTTCTTTAATGAGTTGGACACGAAGGAGTTACTTCAGACAGCCGACAAGGCCTAAATCCCCGTCATTCGCATGAAGAAGATAGATAGATAGAGATATCAGGGACGTAGTTCAGGGTGCCTTGTAAGGATCCGATGGAGAGTGAGTAATTCCCCTCTACCTTCAGTCCTATTAACCAATGTGCAATAATTGGATAACAAAATGGATGAGCTCCGATCACAACTATCCTAGCAACTGGGACATTAAAAACGGTAACATCTTATGTTTCACCGTGTCGTGGCTGAACGACGACATGGATAACATACAGCTGGCAGGGTTTTTGGTCCATCGGCAAGATAGAACAGCTGCCTCCGGTAAATCAAGGTGTGGCGGTCTGTGTCTATTTGTAAGTTACAGCTGGTGCATGAAATCTAGTATCAAGGAAGTCTCAAGGTTTTGCTCGCCTGAGGTAGAGTATCTCATGATAAGCTATAGACCACACTATTTACCAAGAGACTTTTCATCTATATTTTTCGTAGCAATCAACGAGCTGTATAAGGCCATAAGCAAACAAAAAAATGCTCATCCAGAGGCGGCGCTCTTAGTGGCCGAGGACTTTATTGCAGGAAAACCTAAATCCATTTTACTAATTTCCACAAGCATGTTAAATGTGCAACCAGAGGAAAAAAAAACTCTAGACCACCTTTACTCCACACACAGAGACGTGTACAAAGCTCTCCCCCGCCCTCCATTTGGCAAATCTGACCATAACTCTATCCTCCTGATTCCTGCTTACAAGCAAAAACTAAAGCAGGAAGTAACAGTGACTCGCTCAATAAGGAAGTGGTCAGACGACGCAGATGCTAAGCTACAGGTCTGTTTTGCTAGCACAGACTGGAATATGTTCCGAGATTCTTCCGATGGAATTGAGGAGTACACCACATCAGTAACTAGCTTCATCAATAAGTGCATCGATGACGTCACCGCCACACTGACCGTACGTACATGCCCCAACCAGAAGACTTGGATTACAGGCAACATCCGCATCAGCTAAAGGGTAGAGCTGCCGCTTTCAAGGAGCGGGACTCTAACCCGGACGCTTCATATGCCCAGTCAAGTTACTGTCATGGTTCCACCACATTTCAGTCAGTGGAGGCTGGTGGGAGGAACTATAGGATGACGTGGTCATTGTAATGTCTGGAATGGAATAAATGGAACGGTATCAAACACAACAAACATATGTAAACAAGGTTTGACACCATTCCATTTAATCCTTTCCAGCCATTACAACAAGCCCATCCTCCTACAGCTCCTCCCACCAGCCTCCACTGATTTCAGTGCAAAGGGAAGGGCTACCTATCTACCACTCCAACCAAGATGCATGAATTGAGCAGCAAACTGAAGTGAAAAGGAAATGCAGCAACTCCTTGAGGATAATGGCTGTTGATAAGCGCCTCTATTGTTTTGGACCCTTATCAAGGTTTACAGAGCAAAAAATGTAGGTTTTTATTATATTTCAAAATGGTGTTCTATGGGTGGTGTTCTAATGTGTTCTTGTATTCCCATTGTGATTGGATCCCTGAACATGAAGGTGCATTTGAAGTACATAAAAGCCTCATTTAAGTCTCTATAGTAAATTTAGCAGTAAGCTGAATCAAGATTTTGATCTGGTAATGATTGAAGAGAAGTGTGGAGAGGTCAGAGATAGCCAGACTTGTAAATTGGGCTAAGGAACAGAAGTTGGGTTTTGGAGAAACGCCATCAGTGCGTGCTCTGCAAGCAATGCAGAGGAAGGCACGGCAAGTGTGTTGTGAATGGATAGACGTGGTTACGAGGAGACGAGCTGAGTGCAGTGGGAAAATGTGTGTTGAGGAAGAATGGTGCCAAGTACAAACCGCATTCTGCTATCTGAGAAGACATTGGCTGTCCTTTTAAGATTTGAAGCAGAGTCTTTACCTGATAAAGGCATGTTAGGATATCAGTTATCCAGGGAGAGCTGTTGTGCCAAACCAACCAAAGTGTTTCAGATGCTAAGCTTGGGTCCTGTTGCAGCAGTGTGTAGGAGAGAGAGACAGGTTGAGGTTGCCAGTGTCAGAGTAGAACAGAAGATGTTGTATGCTGAGACAATGAAGAGAGTAGAGGATGATGGGTCAAGGGTGAGTAGTAAGCCTGGGCCAATACATAATGTTACAAATTTGTGCTTCAGTGAAGTTGTCTTCTTAGCAGTCATTGCCATGGTTATCATCTGTACCTATAAGGGCTCAGGGCCAGACCCAGATGCAGACACGGGAGGCAGATAATTTGAGTATTTGATATTTATTAATTCCAAAAAGGGTAGGCAATAGAACAGTCGTGGACAGGCAAAAGGTCAAAACCAGATCAGAGTCCAGGAGGTACAGAGTGGCAGGCAGGCTCGAGGTAAGGGCAGGCAGACTGGTAGGCAGGTGGGTACGGAGTCCAGAAAACAGGCAAGGGTCAAAACCGGAAGGACTAGCAAAAGAGAATAGCAAAAGCAGGAGCACGGGAAAAACACGCTGTTTGACTTGAAAAAAGACGAGACAAACTGGCACAGAGAGACAGGAAACACAGGGATAAATACACTGGGGAAAATAAGTGACACCTGGAGGGGGTGGAGACAATCACAAGGACAGGTGAAACAGATCAGGGCGTCACAGTACTGTATAAATGAAACGTAAATCACAGAAAATACAGTGGCAAGAAAAAGTATGTGAACACTTTGGAATTACCTGGATTTCTGCATAAATTAGCCATAAAATGTGATATGATATTCTTCTAATAAACTTATAACACACAAATTATTGTATTTTTATTGTCGATATTGAATACATCATTTAAACATTCAAAGTGTAGGTTGGAAAAAGTATGTGAAGGCTCATGACTTTTTTCAAAAGCTACAGGAGTCAGCTAACCTGGAGTCCAATTAATGAGACGAGATTGGTTAGAGCTGCCCTGCCCTGTAAAAAAACACTCACAAAATATGAGCTTGCTATTCACAAGAAGCCATGCCTGATGTGAACCATGCCTCGAACAAAAAAGATCTCAGAAGAGCTAAGATTAAGAATTGTTGACTTGCATGAAGCTGGAAAGGGTTACAAAAGTATCTCTAAAAGCCTTGATGTTCATCAGTCCACGATAAGACAAATTGTTTATAAATGGAGAAAGTTCAGCACTGTTGCTACTCTCCTTAGAAGTGGCCGTCCTGCAAAGATGACTGCAAGATCACAGTGCAGAATACTCAATGAGGTTAAGAAGAATCCTAGAATGTCAGCTAAAGACTTACAGAAATCTCTGGAACATGCTAACATATCTGTTGACGAGTCTACGATACATAAAACACTAAACAAGTATGGTGTTCATGGGAAGACACCACGGAAGAAGCCACCGCTGTCCAAAAAAAACATTGTTGCACGTTTGAAGTTCACAAAAGAGCACCTGGATGTTCCACAGCGCTTCTGGCAAAATATTCTGTGGACAGATTAAACTAAAGTTGTGGTGTTTGGAAGGAACACACAACAGTATGTGTGGAGAAAAAAAGGCCCAGCACACCAACATCAAAACCTCATCCCAGCAGTAAAGTATGGTGGAGGGAGCTAATTGGTTTGGGGTTGCTTTGCTACCTCAGGGCCTGGACAGCTTGCTATCATCAACAGAAAAATGAATTCCCAAGACATTTTGCAGGCATTTTAAGGCTAGTTGAAGCTCAACAGAAGTTCGGTGATGAAACAGGACAGAGTCCCAAAAGACAGAAGTAAATCAACAACACAATTGCTTCAACAGAAGAAAATACACCTTCTGAAGTGGCCCAGTCAGAGACCTGATCTCAAACCAATTGAGATGCTGTGGTATGACCTCGAGAGCGGTTCACACCAGACATCCTAAGAATATTGCTGAACTGAAACCGTTTTGGAAAGATGAATGGTCCAAAATTTCTCCTGACCGTTGTGCAGGTCTGATCCGCAACTACAGAAAACGTTTGGTTGAGTTTATTGCTGCCAAAGGATGGTCAACCAGTTATTAAATCCAATGGTTCACATACTTTTCCCACCCTACACTGTGAATGTTTACACGGTGTGTTCAATAAAGACATGAAAACATATAATTGTTTGTGTGTTATTAGTTTAAGCAGATTGTGTTTGTCTATTGTTGTGATTTAGATGAAGATCAGATCACATTTTATGACCAATTTATACAGAAATCAAGGTAATTCCCCAAAAATATTTATTTCACCTTTATTTAACCAGACAGGCCAGTTGAGAACTAGTTCTCATATTCAACTGCGACCTGGCCAAGATAAAGCAAAGCAGTGCGACAAAAACAACACAGTTACACATAAACAAACGTACAGTCAATAACACACTAGAAAAAAAATGTAGGTACGGTGTGTGCAAATGTAGAATAGTAGGGAGGTAAGACAATGAATAGGCCATAGAAGCAAAATAATTACAATTTAGCATTAACACTGGAGTGATAGATGTGCAGATGATGATGTGCAAGTAGAGATACTGGGATGAAGAAGAACAAGAGGGTAAGTAATAATATGGGGATGAGGTAGTTGGGTGTACTATTTGGCTGTGTACAGGTACAGTGAATCGGTAAGCTGCTCTGACAGCTGATGCTTAAAGTTAGAGAGGGAGATATAAGACTCCACCCCAAAGGGTTCACATACTTTTTGTTGCCACTGTAGATGTGATGGCAGCTGCAGAGATGTACTTGCCTGTACAAGGTTTTACTGCAGAAGAGTTACAAGGTGTGTTGAATGACCGTCGGCCTGGAGATACAAGGTGTGTTGAATGACCATCGGCCTGGAGATACAAGGTGTGTTGAATGACCGTCGGCCTGGAGATACAAGGTGTGTTGAATGACCGTCGGCCTGGAGATATAAGGTGTGTTGAATGACCGTCGGCCTGGAGATACAAGGTGTGTTGAATGACCGTCGGCCTGGAGATACAAGGTGTGTTGAATGACCGTCGGCCTGGAGTTACAAGGTGTGTTGAATGACCGTCGGCCTGGTGTAGGATCATTTAGAGTCAAAGTAGTGGAATGGGGTGGTGTTTTTTTAATAAACCAGTGGTATATAGGTGGATGGTAAGGGTTAGTTGAGGGTGCAATTTTTTATTTTCCCACTTCTTTTAAAATTTTTAAATGACAAAATGTAAGGTGATTGACCGCACAGTAGGTGGTGGAATGCACAAACAAAATGTAAGGTGATTGACCGCACAGTAGGTGGTGGAATGCACAAACAAAATGTAAGGTGATTGACCGCACAGTAGGTGGTGGAATGCACAAACAAAATGTAAGGTGATTGACCACACAGTAGGTGGTGGAATGCACAAACAAAATGTAAGGTGATTGACGCACAGTAGGTGGTGGAATGCACAAACAAAATGTAAGGTGATTGACCGCACAGTAGGTGGTGGAATGCACAAACAAAATGTAAGGTGATTGACCACACAGTAGGTGGTGGAATGCACAAACAAAATGTAAGGTGATTGACCGCACAGTAGGTGGTGGAATGCACAAACAAAATGTAAGGTGATTGACCGCACAGTAGGTGGTGGAATGCACAAACAAAATGTGCGAATGCCATGATACCAAATAAGTATATTACATTTAATACATTAAGGAATGCTAATAGTGTGTTGATTTTACTTTTAAGAATAAAGAAGAGTTGCTGAATTCCCACTTCACTACCGTATGAAATTCCACAGAGGTAATGAAAAAACGGTAAAAACAACAATATCCGATTCGCCACATAGGCCTACAGCTTTACTGCAACGCAAGCCTAAGCATATTCAACTTTTTAAGTGACCAGTAAATGCAATTTAAAGGTTTACTGGAAATGCGCTCACATCGCTCAACTGCACCATTCAAGATTGTGATCAGAATGTCAGCAACTTTTGAAATTATCCATTCAGGATACTTTTATCTTGGAAAGCAGAATATTATGCCTATAGGCCTATTGTAACAACACTGATGTCCATTGATACTGGGCATTATTTCTGGATGACCTTATACATTGTAACAGTTTAAGTACAGATACTTATAGGCCTACCACAGTAATTGTACTCTAGCTGCTGCGTAATACCCTGTTACTAATAACTAATAAGCAATACTATTTACTTCATGTAGGTCTATAATGTGAGACTGTCACCGCTCTCTATAGGAGGCAGTGTTGTTCCACTGTCAGCTACAATATCTGCCTCTCCAGCCCTGTGTGTGTGGCCAGCTCCCTCTGTGATTCCAGACCTGCTTGTGGCTTCCTCTCCTCTCCCAGATCTGATTGTCCTCTGAAATAGCTCAGTTGAGTGGGCATTGTGGCTCTGTCAACAGCTTGACAGTTGCTCTTTGGTCAGCTCAGCTGTCAGATGCAGGAGCAGGATCCTCTGCTACAGCAGCATGTCCCAAGTTCCATTTCAGTGGTGGGATTTTCTCTGGAGTGATTTCCCACTAGTCAGGAAGATACACAGAGGATCACCTGCGTTAGCCTCTACGAATCTGAGTGTGAAATGGACATGCCTCTACACTCGTCTCTAACATAGATTACATCATTCCGAACAGTCCCTTTACAAGTCAGAATTTTGAATAAACTTAATTTTAATTTACTCTGCCGGTTGTCCACTGAGTTTGCGTCCTTATGCCGGAGAAATTTTTGACCAAATATCCACAGAAAATCAAATTCAAAACACAGACGTCTGTGTGTGGCTTTCATGGTTTGTCTGTTCATCACCTGAGAAATAAGCTTTTTGTGCATATGGAACATCTTTAATTTCAGCTCATGAAATGGGACCAGCACTTTACATGTTGCATTCATATTTTTCTTGAGTTCATATTTTTCTTGCAAAACGTGATGCATGCTTACTAACCAAGCTCTTGAGGGTGTTTACGTGGTCTTGAACATGTGCAAGGTGATGGAAATCTCAGTACTAGCATTTTAAAAAGTCGGTTTCATAAAACTTTCCGGCGGATATTTTGTCTCAAACTTCCAGCTGCATAAGGACCAACCGCTCAGACAACCGGTAGTTCAAATGTCATTTTATTGAACATTCTGGCTTGCAGAGGTCGTGGGAGGAACATTTCCAAACAATTGTATTGCTTTGTTTCAGACTGTTATACCTAGCTATCACTGTCTGATGTATTAGGTTACACCTATGTGTGCCCAGTGTTTTAGAGCCTTCAAGGTTGTGCATGCAATCATTCTCTCGATGAAAGACTACAATAGTATTTGGATTTACCTGATTCACAGAAATTCTACATGATATATAAATAAGGAAGAGTTGGAATGTGCATTGTTCAAATTCATATTTTTATTTTATTTTATTTAACCTTTAATTAACTATGCAAGTCAGTTAAGAACAAATTCTTATTTACAATGACGGTCTACAAATTTATATGAAGATTTTTCAGTCTGAGGGACACAATTATGTATTTGTGAAGTTATTTCACCACAATGCCATAGTATAGGCCTACTGTGCAGAAAACACAAGATGTGACTTGGGACAGTGGGAATATATTTCAGGGGAAAATATAAAATTAGATTGACTTCCTTATCTGTTGAAGCATGCAGGAAATTCTAGGAGCATTGTGTTGTAAATTCCCTACTTCCTGTTTGCCGTTGTTACTCTCTCTCTCATTCTCTCTCCCTCTCTTTCTCCCACCTGCAGTGTGAGTGATAGGGAATGTATTCCCCCTCGGTAGAAGGGCAACATCTGGACCCTGTCTTCATGGTATCACCAGTCCCCATACTGCATTTTGGCACAGTGGTTCACAGGACTCATTCTCATATCCAAGGTAACACTGCCATACACAGGAAACAGACCGTTATAGTTGGATTTCCAATTTCCCTTTTCTTCAATAGCTGCTCTTAACATGTTTGACCCGGGCACAAGTTTGTGTGATTATATAACTTGCATGAAATTTAGTGTGAAATAACAGTTATTAAATTAATGGAGTCTCCCTATTTATTGCTATTTGCTGCATGTCCTGACCTGTGCTGTAGGTGTCAGCAGCACTCTGTTTTCAGGATCATCTGATTGTTAGGCTTCATTGAACTGCACAGCTGCTTAGTTTACCTTGCCTATTCTTTATAGTTCTCACGCCTCAGTTACTGTAAACATGTTTTTGATACACTGTACTGACCTTTACTGTACTCCTCCTGCCTGGTTCATAAAAAGAGCAATCCATTCGTATTCCACATCTCTGTATCAGCATCACCAGACATGAGAACTATATCCTGACACAGATTTGGAGGAGTAATCTGCTTAGTAATGGTCTCTGAATGGATATCTGCAGGTCACCACAACAGAGCCTACAATGCACTAGCGTACAGGGCTCCATTCACAGGCTATCAAAGCTGTGGCCTTTGGTCTGTGGAGCAGCTTCACAGAAGATATAAAACAGTCCGTCAACCCAAATACATCTGAACCAGTTCTTTAAAATATGTTAAAGAGTAAACACAGTAACTGAAGTTCACGTTTTAGACCGAATTGGAGCACAACAGAAAATCTGTCAGAGAGGTGTTAAAGGATTATATATCGTAAACTGGAGATCAACGTGCCACTGGCATAGATAGGGTCAAATGGGGCAGAAAATAAGCTCTTTGCATATGTGGGGTATGTTTTCCTGAATAATCTACCAGTGAAAGCAACAGCATCCTTCAAGCCTGCGCTATCAGTTGAGTATTTGCAGAGCACGCCTTCATCAAATGAGATAGGTTACAGATTTCTCTGGGACCCCATGATGACGCTTTTACGGATCCTCATTCCTCTTGGGTCCAGTGGAATCCGTCTTAAAGCTCAGACACACTGGTAGATTTGTCAAACGTTTGCCTGCCGACTGTACTTAGCACCTCTGAACAGTGTTGTTCACACAGCAAAGACCTTGGAAGTCATCAGCCTTGTTAAAATGCTCCAAACCAGGTGGCAGTAGCATTGTTTAGCAATGCATACCCGTGAGTATTGCTTAAGGTCTAGAATAGATTCCAAGCTATCTGCACTAATGTTGTTATTTTGTAGAAAGCCCTTGTTGATACTAGCCATATAACCACAGCTAGATAACTACCTAGCAAGATGACGAAGAAACAATTGAATTCCCTCTCCATAATCCCATACTACCAGTGCCAGCACATAGCCAAATGCTTAGCTAGCTAGCAAACGTTAGCATATTCGCAAGCTAGCACAACATAGCTAGCTAGCTAAGGACACTGCACTAATTGGCAGCTAACACAGTCAGCTAATTAATGGAAACTAGCTAATCCATTGTGATTTAATTATAATGGCTACAATTGTTAGTTTGCTCAGAGGAGGTATTTAGTGTTGTGTGCATTGCGTCCTAGCTAGCTACATAGCCTACATTGAGTATGAAGTGTGAATGGCTCATCTGCGGATGTATGGGAAAAAATGAAAATGTTTTTCTTTTTCCCCCCTTTTTTTTCTCTCCCACAAGTTGTGCTCTTTGATTGGCTCAAAGTCATGTTGTTGTCCACTGATGAGCATTGCAATTCTACAAGTACAATCGTTAGGTTCGTCACTACCGGGCCAGCACTTGCTCTAGCGACAGTCTATTGACAGTGAGATTCTCTGTGTGTTTCATGAGTGTCTCTCTAACAAAGGGGGTGAGCCGAGAGGTATTGTAGTCTATAGTGCTCCTCCAGGGTTGTTTGTTCCTGGCTGGACTTTTCATTCCCAAACCCAAGGTACAATTTAATAGTAAAATATTAGTTCTGAATATTCAGAGCCAGACTATATAAATAGTCAGTTCGGGTCTATATCTGTAAGTTACTTAGGCCCATTACATGTATGGTTAGGCAGAGAGGAACCAGATGTTGACAGGGCCAGACTGGTTTAGTCTGTATTTCTGCACCTCCCCTGGAGACAGGATACAGCCCTTTCCCAGGTCACCTCCCTGGCCTATAGCTCCTTCATTAACAGGGTAGATTCATAGGAATTCAGAGCTCTGTGAATCTCCCCTGTTGCTCATATTTTTGACTTGTTGCCAGTTATGGCAGAAGTGGCAGAAACTACTCACAGTAAATCCCACACACCAGAGTACAACTCCTATTCCTCCCTGCGCTTTGTCTGTAAGTAGAGCCCAAGTGCTGATTTGGGGGTCACCTGACCCTGCGTGTATCCTCAGATCATCCATTTACTTATCTACAGTATCTATCCATCCATCCTCCAATTCATTAATTCCTGCTCCATTAAGCCTTGGTAGTGGTCCAAGAGGAGGGGGAGCCCTAATCCCACTTTGTCCTCAAGAGAAAGCCACAGGAGGTATGTCCCTGATGACAAGTACCACTGCTCCAAAACAAACGGTCAAAAACTGATAGTAAGATTCATGTTTATCACTGCCTGTTGGATGGCCATAGAATATTTAGTCCAGGTCAGTGAATTAACTACTAATTTGCATACATGTTTGGTCCATATCAAAGCTAGCCTCATCAGTAATAAATTAAGGTGGTGGAGTTAGGTTTCAAATGTTGTATCACTTGCTTAATATGCTTCCAGTGAGGGATCATGAAAAATGACTCATCACCCTTCAGACATACTTTACTGTTATACAGCATAAACTGTATCTGTACAAATAAAACAAAACCACATTAGGCATAGTATCTCTGGACCACAACATTGTCAGTCCTCTGTCAGCACATTGGGAGTGGGGAGCTATGAGTTTTTTGGGGGGCTGAGGGGGTGTAACTCTAGTCTTTTCTTCAGTGGGTCCTGGGGCTTGATCTCCCTTCTGTTGGTGCGTCTCCCAGCTCAAGCCTACCATGTCTTGGAACACAACACCTTCAAAGCGTCTCTCCAATCCGACCCTGGGTCCACGGGTCAGCTGGGTCAGCTGGAGCGCTCCTTCAAGTTGAATCTCTTCCCTCTGTCTGTTAGCGCCTATCACAAGTCTAACTAGGATGGTGTGAGCTCTGTCTGCTGTGCTAGTCACATTAAAGGTTGTATTGTGCTACTCAGCTGAGCTTGTGTGGTAAAGCCCATTATGAAACACAGTTGTATTTCTTGGAACCACACTAAGTTTCACACATGAAAGCGGCTATAGTCCTTGCCTGTAACCACCACAGCATTTGTCCCCATAATGCATACCTGACCATGTAATTCCAGTTGACTTTTCCTATGATGGAAATACGGACTGTGTGGCTTTATCCCCGTCTCCTTGTGGGTCAGTCTGTCCAGCTCTTTTTGGGATCCCCCAGGAACCCCTATCCCAACCCTGTCTGTCTGCCTGTCAGCTCTGGAGAGGAGAGGGCCCCTGGTGCCAGAGGATTTTTTTCAGTCTTCCACTTCCCTTATGCGGTTAATATTTCCCTCCACCATCCATCATATCAGATTGACATTTTTATATATCAGCATTTGGAGGGAGAGTGACCTTGGTGTCAAAAAGGGGCGTGGTGTAAAGTACTTAAGTAAAAATACTTTGAAGTACTACTTAAATAGTTTTTTGGAGTGTCTGTACTTTACTATTTATATTTTTGACAACTTTCACTTTTACTTCACTACATTCCTAAAGAAAACTTTTTACTTTTGCTCCATACATTTTCCCTCACACCCAAAAGTACTTGTTACATGTTGACAGGAAATTGGTCCAATTCACACACTTATCAAGAGAACATCCCTGGTCATCCCTACAGCCTCTGATCTGGCGGACTCACTAAAAACAAATGCTTTGTTTTTTAAATCATGTCTGAGTGTTGAAGTGTACCCCTGGCTATCCGTCAAAAAAAAAAGAAGTGCCATCTGGTTTGCTTATATAAGGAATTTGAAATGGTTTATACTTTTACTATTACTTTTATATTACTATTACTATATTTAATGCCAAATACTTTTAGACTTTTACTCAAGTAGTATTTTACTGGGTGACTTTCACTTTTACTTGAGACATTTCCTATTACTTTTACTTAATTATGACAATTGAGTACTTTTTCCACCACTGAAAGGGGTTTAATAAAGTAATGTTGTGACATTAGCCTCAATATATTGACATATCCACATGGGACCATAGTCTTTCATGGAATTAGTGCCTCAACATCAGATGTTGAGGAACATTTTGGCCTTTGAAACATCTGTTTGTCCCTATCAGATCAGTCCGAGCTCAAACATCTGGTCTTTTGAAGCATGATAGGATCAATAAAAAAGCTGAAAAAATCTGGCAAGATTTGCTGATTACCTTTAAACTGTAAAACATACCCTTTTCAAAGGAGTAAAGAACTCCGAACAAACACATAATATGGATAATTGATTCCTACCATGCAGTGACGACTGATTTCCTTAATCACTTCAGGAAATAGCTCCCTATAATTTAACAAGTACAAGTCAGGAATATTTGTCTTGGCCTAGGCCCTAGAGAGAGAAATGATGGTGAGACCTTCGGCTCTGGGGTTGTGATGGTGATATATTATATACATTACATGAACAAAAATATGTGGACACCTGCTGGTCAAACATACAGTATAATTCCAAAATTATGGGTATTAATATGGAATTGGTCCATCCTTTGCTGATATAAAAGCCTCCACTCTTCTGGGATGTTAGAACATTGCCATGGGGATTTGCTTCCATTCAGCCAGTCAAGTTCTTCCACACCAATCTTGACAAAACCATTTCTGTATGGACCTCGCTTTGTGCATTGGGGCATTGTCATGCTGAAACAGGAAAGGAACTTCCCCAAACTGTTGGCACAAATTTGGAAGCACAGAATCCTCTAGAACGTCATTGTATGCTGTAGCGTTAAGATTTACCTTCACTGGAACTAAGGGGCCTAGCTCGAACCATGAAAAACAGCCCCAGACTATTATTCCTCCTCCACCAAATGTTACTGTTGGCACTATGGATTCAGGCAGGTTGCGTTCTCCTGGCATCTGCCAAACCCAGATTCGTCCGTCGGACTGCCAGATGTTGAAGCGTGATTCATCACTCCAGAGAACGTGTTTCCACTGCTCTAGAGTCCAATGGCAGTGAGCTTTACACCACTCCAGCCGATGCTTGGCATTCCGCATGCTGATCTTAGGCTTGTGTGCGGCTGCCCGGCCATGGAAACCCATTTCATGACCCCCCGACTAACAGTTATTGTGCTGACATTGCTTCCAGAGGCAGTTTGGAACGTGCTAGTGAGTGTTGCAACCGAGGACACACGATTTTTACCCGCTACGCGCTTCAGCCACTCGCCAGTCCCATTCTTTGAGCTTGTGTGGCCTACCACTTCGCAGCGGAGCCTTTGTTGCTCCTAGGCGCTTACACTTCACAATAACAACACTTACAGTAGACCGGGACAGCTCTAGCAGGGCAGAAATTTGACAAACTGACCTATGACGGTGCCATGTTAAAAGTCACTGAGCTTTTCAATACGGGCCATTCTACTGCCAATGTTTGTCTATGGAGATTTCATGGCTGTGTGCTCGATTTTGTATACCTGTCAGCAATTGGTGAGGCTGAAATAGCCAAATATACTAATTAGAAGAGCCACATGTCCACATACTTTTGTATATATAGTGTACTTTAGACCAGTCTTGTCCATCTGTAACAAGCACATTTTAGCTCACAGCACTGATAACATTGGACACAGACATGTCTCTCTGTTTTTTCAGATAGGTAAAAGTGAAGAATGAAAGTCATGGCAATCATCAGGAACCTGAATCAGAAGGTTCCAGTGACTGAGAATGGGCAGTAGATTAAGGAACCCAAGCACAAATGCAGAACATCAAAGGGAAATCTATATAGAGAACCCGGATGATTTTAGCTAATACAAGATTGTATCAAGTTGTCCCAAAGGGGGCAGTTATTTCAAAGCGTAAGTGAAGTGAGGTTTCCTGAGTCCGCATAGCCCCCTTTGGGATGTTTCCAAGCTGGATTTGTCCTCATAGCATTATCTAGGATCACTGTTTGACCTGTGATGAAAAGATGGTGTTGGACCAAAACAGTCCTGACAAATATTGACAAATGATGCTTCACTCATGGCTCACCACACAACCCATGGTGTTAAGCCAAACCATTACCCTCAAAGTGAAAGCCACATTTTACTTTTTTTTTATACATGTTTCAACAAGCTGTAGTTGTCAGGTTGGCTGAAATATTATTTGAAAAACACACCAGGACTGGCCTGGTTCCTATAACTGTTGGGTCAAAAGGGAACCCCATTATCTTTGAAAACAGCATGATGAATCACTAGTCAATGACACGTGACTGATGACCCAGAACAATGCTCCTGGCAGCCAGCAGATGCTTCCCACCTCAGGTAAATTACCTATGGAAAGACTGCCAACTATGGAGGAACAAACTGTCAGAAATGTGAAGCTGACAATAAGCTAGCTAGGGAGCCCCCCCAACTCCCAAGCATTTCCTTTTTTACATTAGAGGAATGCTGGCCAATATCAATTCTATTGTCCAACCAATCAATGTGCTGTTGATGAACTGAAACGATGATGTGAATGAAACAATGTGCAGACAGAGTTACAGTTAAAGGGCTTTTGTGTTCCTTACTGTAATTAGGAGGCCAAGTAGCCCCGACACAGAGGCCCTCTCACAATAAGTTAGCTTCTCCTTTATTGTCCTCTGTAAATACAACATGGAACCACTGTGGAACGGCATTGAGATCCAACCTCTGTGGGTCTGTGGGAAAATTAGGCTCTGCTTCCTGTTCTTTGAGAGAAAACACTCTCCAGAAAAATGTCAGGAAACATCCAGGGCCTTTTGATATTTGCTAAGTGAATTTGGTACATAAGTGTTTACAGAGTGCATATGTCAGGGCCATCTCTATCTATACCAAGGATCTTTGCCCTTTGGTGGAAATAATTAAAGGAAAGTCTAATACACAGCGACATCAGTTATTACACGTTATTTATTGCTCGTAAATAATACACAGGAGCATGAACAGCCTCAATTCTTCGGGCATAGACTCTACAAGGTGTCAAAAGAGTTCCGCAGGGATGCTGGCCCATGTTGACTCCAATGCTTCCCACAGTTGTGTCAAGTTGGCTGGACGTCCTTTGGGTGGTGGCCTATTCTTGATACACACAGGAAACTGTTGAGCGTGAAAAAACCCAGCAGCGTTGCGGTTCTTGACATAAACCGGTGCACCTGGCACCTACTACTATACCCCTTTCAAAGACACTTAAATATTTTGTCTTGCCCATTCACCCTCTGAATGGCACACAAACACAGTCCATGTCTAAATTGTTTCAAGATAAAAAATTCTTGACCGTCAGAAAGGTCACTCATAATCTGTCCTCTCTGCAATGTCTTCTACCAACTTACCATGTCAACCTCTCTTCTTGTCCCATCCTCTTTTCTCTTATTCATGTTTCTTTGCTACTGTATCTCACACAGACACAGCCAACAGGGGGAGCTGTTTGCTCATCCCTCCCCAATCAGTTACATTGTCCTATGTCTGCTGTTACAACTCAAACCAGACCTGGTCTGGAAAAACGTTTTCTTTGTCAGTATGGTTTGCTTTGTGCTGACAACCAACATTGTGCAATCTTGATGATAGGGCGAGATAGCGTCACTCAGCGAGAGTACCATATGGTCCCGGTGTCTTTGTTGTGTTGCCAAGCAGGTGACTGTGGGCTGAAATGCAAACAGACAGCCAGTGTTTACCAACACACAATCAGCCCTCTCTCCAGACTGTTTTATAACTACACATCAATTTGATCCCCCTCCCCACCCCACCCGTCTATCAGTGAAAGCCAGAAGTCTTCCAAGAGATGATCTCACAATGCTATTTACCAGAAGGCCCCAAAAACACCCCACAACCAGAAGAGGGTTGGCCATGGTGTGCTCAAGTGGAAATTAGATTAGGGAAATTAAATTAAGAGTAGTAAAAGTGCCATTCCACAGAGGAGGGTTGGGCTAATGAAGCAGAGGGCAGCTCTCTGGCTGAGAGGCTAATCAGGTCAGTCCTGGTTCAGGCCCCAGCCCCCAGAGCCCTGGTGCCCACAGATTGGATTATAATATCCAGAGGTTGTTAGTTGTGCTCTGTATGGAGGTGGGACACACATCAGTCTGTAGGGAATGATAGATGCGATGGATTGAAGTTTGTGTCTTACCATCATATGATGATGGATGATTGTTATTATTTTGTTGTCCCTGTTTGCAGAATCAGGTAGCTTGACCATTAACAGCAACACGTAGATACATAAGTCAGAACACGTAAATTCTGACTCAGACAGACCCTGTTGCAAAGCAGAGCTGCTCACAGACCTTTTGGTGTGCTCAGGCATGTGTGAACGTTGAGCTAACAGGTCAATATGGCATTTCAGTTTGAATTAACAACTTACAGTCGGAAGTTTACATACACTTAGGTTGGAGTCATTAAAACACTCTTTCAAACACTCCACAAATTTCTTGTTAACAAACTATAGTTTTGGCAAGTCGGTTAGGACATCTACTTCGTGCATGACACAAGTAAGTAATTGTTTACAGACAGATTACTTCACTTAAAATTCACTGTATCACAATTCCAGTGGGTCAGAAGTTTACATACACTAAGTTGACTGTGCCTTTAAATAGCTTGGAAAATTCCAGAAAATTATGTCATGGCTTTAGAAGCTTCTGATATGCTAATTGACATCATTTGAGTCAATTGGAGGTGTACCTGTGGATGTATTTCAAGGCCTACCTTCAAACTCAGTGCCTCTTTGCTTGACATCATGGGAAAATCAAAAGAAATCAGCCGAGACCTCAGAAAATAAATTGTAGACCTCCACAAGTCTGGTTCACCCTTGAGAGCAATTTCCAAATGCCTGAAGGTACCATGTTCATCTGTACAAACAATAGTACTCAAGTATAAACACCACAGGACCCCGGAGCCATCATACAGGAAGTAGAAGCGTTCTGTCTCCTAGAGATGAATGTACTTTGGTGCGAAAAGTGCAAATCAATCCCAGAACAACAGCAAAGGACCTTGTGAAGATGCTGGAGGAAACAGGTACAAAAGTATCTATATCCACAGTAAAACGAGTCCTATATCGACATGACCTGAAAAGCCGCTCAGCTCAGAAAAAGCCACTGCTACAAAACAGCCATAAAAAAGCCAGACTGTGGTTTGCAATTGCACATGGGGTCAAAGATCGTACTTTTTGGAGAAATGTCCTCTGGTCTGATGAAACAAAAATAGAACTGTTTGGCCATAATGACCATCGATATGTTTCGAGGAAAAAGGGGGAGGCTTGCAAGCCGAAGAACACCATTCCAACCGTGAGGCACGGGGGTGGCAGCATCATGTTGTGGGGGTGCTTTGTAGCAGGAGGGACTGGTGCACTTCACAAAATAGATGGCATCATGAGGAGGAAAATTATGTGGATATATTGAAGCAACGTCTCAAGACATCAGTCAGGAAGTTAAAGTTTGGTCGCAATTGGGTCTTCCAAATTGCCAATGACCCCAAGCATACTTACAAAGTTGTGGCAAAATGGCAACAAATTTAAGGTATTGGAGAGGCCATCACAAAGCCCTGACCTCAATCCTATAGAGAATTTGTGGGCAGAACTAAAAAAGGGTGTGCAAGCAAGGAGGCCTACAAACCTGACTCAGTTACTTCAGCTCTGTCAGGAGGAATGGGCCAAAATTCACCCAACTTATTGTTAGAGGCTTGTGGAAGGCTACCCAAAACATTTGACACAATTTAAAGGCAATGCTACCAAATACTAAGTGCGTGTATGTAAACTTCTGACCCACTGGGAATGTGATGAATTAAATAAAATCTGAAATAAATCATTCTCTCTACTATTATTCTGACTTTTCACATTCTTAAAATGAAGTACTGATCCTAACTTACCTAAGAAATGGAATTTTTACTAGGATTAAATGTCAGGAATTGTGAGAAACTGAGTTTAAATGTATTTGGCTAAGGTGTATGTAAACTTCCGACTTCAACTGTAGCTTTGATATGCGGTTTCAGATTTACTGCCAACCCGTTACCCATTGTTAGTGTTAGATTAGTGTGAAGTATTTGTTCTCTGTTGTGTGGAGCCTTTTATGTCTGTAATGGTTTCATGTCCAGTGGAACCAGTCTGTGATGGGGTCCGTTGATTATCAGTGGACACTAGGCCTGACCTTGGGGTTTGGGATTACTTCCATTATTGAGGACCAGTAACTCTTAAGTGCCCAGACTCCATTAGTGCCCTAATCACTTTTTTAACGCACTCTCAAGATGACCTTCAACCTCCTTCTGACCACACAAGGTCAAGGGTCTGGGTTCAGCCAGAGTACACATTAGCATGCAGGTGGAGGCTAAGGGGATGATTAGCCAGGAACAATGTTTCTGGAGCGTGCCTCCTGTTCCCAATAGACTGCTATTACCATGAGGATGTGTGACGTCGCTCTGTTCCTCCTCAGTATTGTTTACGCATGCTCCTTGCAATCAATGCACATGCAGGTCAGTGCATAATTACATATTTTCTATGTCAGATGACCACAAAAAAGAGAACATGAGTCATTGGGGCTGAGAAGGGTGAGAGGGGAAACAATTGAAAAACAAAATAGACAAAAGTTTCAGAGCTAGAAAGGTTTAGCCTTCGTAAATACCAGAATGATTCTTGCAGATATCAGTGCACCAACGGTCATGTAAGCTTGCAGGATCAGGCAGCTTTGCAAGGTTAAGAAATGTCTGCCCCTCATTAACCAATTACATTTTTCATTTTATTTGATTAGGTTTTTACTTTGTCTTAAATGACCACTTACAGTGAGCTCAGGCCATGTGGTTATGTAATGGAGATGGTCAGGGATGATGACATGGCCTGTGCCTGATCCCTATGCTCTAATTGAGTGACCCCCGGGTCATGTTTTCACTCCTATATGCCTCCAAGGAACCCTCATGGAGGCTTTGTGAGAGCTCTATTGATTGGTAAGCCCTTATTATCAGCTCATCTAAGAGGTGTTAGCTTGACAGTTCATTATATTCAGGATAACCAACTGGTCATTGCGTAATGATTCATCACTGATCTAACAGAGCGGTTGCTCTCTGTTTACTGTCCATGAGAATGTACATGTACACATTCATGGTGTACTGTATTCCTGTTGTACTAGCCATATTGCTGTCCTGTTTTGACTTTAAAGGTACTGTATGCTAGAAGCAACCACTCAGACTTTAGTGTAGACATTGGTTTACATTGCCTTTAGTAGCTTATTAAGTACACATTAGTAGGACACACATCTGTAGCAGTACATTAGTAGGTTATTGAGTACACATTAGTAGAACACACATCTGTGTCAGTACATTAGTAGGTTATTGAGTACACATTAGTAGAACACACATGTGTATCAGTACATTAGTAGGTTATTGAGTACACATTAGTAGAACACACATGTGTATCAGTACATTAGCAGGTTATTGAGTACACATTAGTAGAACACACATGTGTATCAGTACATTAGTAGGTTATTGAGTACACATTAGTAGAACACACATGTGTATCAGTACATTAGTAGGTTATTGAGTACACATTAGTAGAACACACATGTGTATCAGTACATTAGTAGGTTATTGAGTACACATTAGTAGAACACACATGTGTATCAGTACATTAGTAGGTTATTGAGTACACATTAGTAGAACACACATGTGTATCAGTACATTAGCAGGTTATTGAGTACACACGTAGAACTTATTGAGGACACATATTTTACAATAACAACCTGGAAGTATCACATACTGTACATCCAGGTCTTCAAACTGGTTTTAACCCCCACCATATCATGATGTTAATTTATTCCCAAAGCCAATTGAAGTGTTTTGACTACAGAGGATATTTTCAAAACAGCCTATAAAAATGGTGTGGATTTGAGTCAAGTCAACTGCATTTTGCACTTGAAATAGAGCCCAAATGGTTTTCAGGTCATGCTTTGTTGTTTCCTGAGTCATCAGATAGCGATGCATTATGATTGATAATAGTGCAGAGGATTTCATACTCTGTTACGAATATGCTGTTGGCCTCCAATTGAAGTGTGTAGTCCTATTGGCACACAGAGGGATCCAGTCACATAAGGTCTCATCAGACGCTTCTGTTGACTGAGTTTCCATTTGTCCAATTCATCATACAGGCCTATACTTCCATTTATACTGTTTAAACAGCCTTTGCCTTTCCTTACAGAGAGCGTTTTTTTTACGGCTTTAACCTTTCACCCATTTAGAGACAGCTGTCTTGGAATCTGGACCAGTGTGCCTCTGAAGGAGCACAGCCCAAAAAGCATGCACTGCTGAGAACTATTTTTGCTGGGTGTGCACATGTTCTCACAATGTAATCAAACTCCACATGCAGGGAATGGGAACCCCCTCTGCCCCCTGTGTCTCACTCTAAACACACACAAAGCACTTCTCATGTGAGTCGGTGAAGAGGCTCTCCCAGGAACATAATGTACTAGCACACTGCATGCCCTCCAGGACATCTACAGCACCCGGTGTCATAGGAAGGCCAAGAAGATCATCAAGGACCTCAGCCTCCCTATATAACTACTGCTGTACACACCTTTCCTATTCATATACTGTCCATACTGTCTGTGTGTACAAGAGGTTGGTAGCACCTTAATTGGGGTGAACAGGCTCGTTGTAATGGCTGGAGCGGAATCAGTTCCAGCCATAATTATGAGCCGTCCTCCCCTCAGCAGCCTCCACTGGTTTATACACACCATTATAAACCGAGTGGGTCGAGCCCTGAATGCTGATTGGCTGACAACAGTGGTATATCAGACCGTATACCACGGGTATGACAAAACATGTATTTTCACTGCTCTAATTACGTTGGTAACAGCAATAAGGCACCTCAAGGGTTTGTGATATATATATAAATCCAGCAGCAATGCAGTTCTTGACACAAACCGTCTCGCCTGGCACCTACTACTACCACACCCCGTTCAAAGGCACTTCAGTCTTTTGTCTTGCCATTCACCCTCTGAATGGCACACATACACAATACATATCTCAATTGTCTCAAGACTTAAAAATCCTTCTTTAACCTGTCTCCTCCCCTTCAAAAAAATCTAATCAAGTTTTACTTGTCACATGCGCCAAATACAACAGTGAAATGCTTACTTACAAGCCGTTAACCAACAATACAGTTTTAAGAAAATACCTAAAAAAAACAAGTAAGAGATAAGAAATAAAAAATAATTAAAGAGCAGTAATAAAAGGGGGTACCGGAGTAAATGTGTGGGGGCACCGGTACTGAGGTAATATGTACATGTAGGTAGAGTTATTAAAGTTACCAATTCATAGATAATAACAATGCAAATAGTCTGGGTAGCCATTTGATTAGATGTTCAGGAGTCTACACTGATTGAAGTGGATTTAACAAGTGACATCAATAAGGGATCATAGCCTTCACCTGGATTCACCTGGTCAGTCTATGTCATGTAAAGAGAAGATGTTCATAATGTTTTGTACATGCAGTTCTGGACTCTGACATTGCTCGTTCTGATATTTCTTAGGGTGTTCTCACACTTGGTCCCGTCTGAGTTCAGTTTGCTTGAAATCCTCAGTCTGTTTCCCCTTTTAAGGGCAATGTGAACAAAAATCTCCCCAGGTTCACTTGTCATTATTCCCGCACCACACACTAAACTATGCAACACAGTTTCCCCTGCCATAATCCCTCACTGTCACGCCCTGATCGGTTTCACCTGTTCCTGTGATTGTCTCCACCCCCTCCAGGTGTCACTTATTTTTCCCAGTGTATTTATCCCTGTGTTTCCTGTCTCTCTGTGCCAGTTCGTTGTGTATGTTTAGACAAGTCAACCAGTGTGTTTTCCCATACTCCTTTTTGTTATTCTCCTTTTTCTAGTCCTCCTGGTTTTGACCCTTGCCTGTTTCTGGACTCTGTACCCGTGTGCCTGACCATTCTGCCTGCCTTGACCACGAGCCTGTCTGCCACTCTGTACCTCCTTGACTCTGCTCTTTGACCTTTTTGCCTGTCCACGACCTTTCTCTTGCCAACCCCTTTGGATTATTAAACATTGTAAGACTCCAACCACCTGCCTCCTGTGTCTGCATCTGGGTCTCGCCTTGTGCCTTGAAACTCACATTGGAAAGAGAAGATGATGATGTTCAGGTTCATAGAAAAAAAGGTGTGCTGTTTTGGGATATTGATTAGCGATTGTCAAGGATGCACAGAAATTCTAAAATATGTGTGGTTCAGATTATTTGTTTGCAATATAAAGAGAGCTTCTTAACCTGTTTATTGGCTTGTGGGGTTAAAATAGTGTGAGAAGACAACAATATATTTGTTGAGAATCACAACATAAGGTACAAAGTCAATTCTAGCTCTTAAAGGGTGGGTGTACTATTTTCAATGAAAGCATTATTTAATCTGCAGTTATTATTTTGCATGTAAATATTATAGGTATCTTCTGATTACAATTATTATTTCTCATATTTTAACTAAATGTAATCTATTAGCTTCCAAAATGTAAGTAGGTATACAGTGGGGCAAAAAAGTATTTAGTCAGCCACCAATTGTGCAAGTTCTCCCACTTAAAAAGATGAGAGAGGCCTGTAATTTTCATCATAGGTACACTTCAACTATGACAGACAAAATGAGAAAAAAAATCCAGAAAATCACATTGTATGATTTTTTAATGAATTTATTTGCAAATTATGGTGGAAAATAAGTATTTGGTCACCTACAAACAAGCAAGATTTCTGGCTCTCACAGACCTGTAACTTCTTCTTTAAGAGGCTCCTCTGTCTGTCTATAATAAAGCGACCTAAATATTTCTAAAATGCTCTGCCTTCTTAACAACACTATCAACAAGGCAGGTCCTACAGGCCATAGTTTTGTCGCACCTTGACTACTGTTCAGTCGTGTGGTCAGGTGCCACAAAAAAGGACTTAGGAAAATTGCAATTGGCTCAGAACAGGGCAGCACAGCTGGCCCTTGGATATGCACAGAGAGCTAACATTAATAATATGTAATAATATGTCAATCTCTCCTGGCTGAAAGTGGAGGAGAGATTGACTTCATCACTACTTTTATTTACATGTTGAATGCACCAAGCTGTCTGTCTAAACTACTGGCACACAGCTCGGACACCCATGCATACCCCACAAGACATGCCACAAGAGGTCTCTTCACAGTCCCCAAGTCCAGAACAGACTATGGGAGGCACACAGCACTACATAGAGCCATGACTACATGGAACTCTATTCCACATCAAGTGACTCATGCCAGCAGTAAAAATGTATTTAAAAAACAGATAAATAAACACCTTATGGAACAGCGGGGAATGTGAAGTAACACAAACATTGGCACACACACACACACACTGTGTACTGTAGATAGGTGGTAGGGGGGAAGTATGGGCCTGAGGGCGCACAGTGTGTTGTGAAATCTGT
This sequence comes from Oncorhynchus tshawytscha, assembly GCF_018296145.1. Lineage (NCBI taxonomy): Eukaryota > Metazoa > Chordata > Actinopteri > Salmoniformes > Salmonidae > Oncorhynchus > Oncorhynchus tshawytscha. Next base: position 33,628,774 of record NC_056439.1, on the reverse strand, counting down.
GAATGTATTGTAATGTTTTTAATTTGTATAACTGCCTTAATTATGATGGACCCCAGGAAGAGTAGCTGCCGCTTTGGCAGCAGCTAATGGGGATCCATAATAAATACAAAAAAATTACAAAGGCACTCTAGTGGTGCTGTGAGCTCGTGTTTCTCTTCTTTGCTTCAGAATAGTCTAGACTGTTGACCACTGAGTGTATAGTGTAGCTGTATTTGGCCATGGGATATGAGGGTGTGCAGAAGTAAAAGAGTTTGAGATTTGGCACGTAACCAGGAAACATACTGTTGAGGAAAAACTTGTAGGCATTGGGATGCCTTTCTGTATTGAAAATCCGGAGATAAAAACAGATTTCCTCTAACCCAATCCTCTATATATCTCTATCTGCACACTATCTACAGTACATACCTGGAACAGATTTTCAATTTAAGCTTTACTATTAGACTGCCACAAGCATATACTTATACTGTATTGGCAGTGGTGGAAAAAGTACCCAATTGTCATACTTGAGGAGAGGTAAAAATATCTTCACAGAAAATGACTCAAGTAAAAGTGAAAGTCACCCAGGAATACACTTGAGTAAAAGTCTACAAGTATTTGGTTTTAAATAGAGGCACAACTTTCACTGGGGACAGGGGGTCATGTTCCCCTCCACACCCCACACACATTCTGAAATTGCATTTTTGTTGGAGTACCTGGACCATGTGGATGTTTCTGAGCGGTCAGGTAGGCTGTGTGAAGGCAAAGCTTCTGAAAGGCTGGCTGGATCAGCTTGGGAGACTTGAGCATAGTTCAGTGCGTATGTGTTGCACTCTTTCAACCGAGTTGTAAAAGCAAGCAGAGCAGAGACTGTCTACTCTTTAGTTGATTGATGTCGCTGGCAAGGTAACTGCTGTTTAACAGAAAAAAAACTAAACTAGTGTTTACTCACAGTGCTGAGCTAGCATTGTAACTGATATGCAGCAGTGTAAAGTACTAAAGTAAAAATACTTCTATGTACCACTTAAGTAGTTTTTTGGGGTATCTGTACTTTACTTTACTTTACTGTTTATATTTTTGACAACTTTTACTTTTACTCCACTAGATTCCTAAAGAGAATAATGTACTTTTTATCATTACATTTTCCCTGACACACAAAAGTACTTGTTACATTTAGAATGCTCAAGCAGGACAGAATTATTGCCCCTATCAATATAACACTTTGTCATTCCTACTGCCTCTGATCTGGCTGACTCACAAAACACAACTACTGTGTTTGGAAATTATGTCTGAGTGTTGGAGTGTGCCCCTTTCTGTCCGTAATTAAAAACAATATGAAAATAGTGCCGTCTAGTTTGCTTTGATGTATAGCATTTACTTTTACTTTGTACTTTTACTCAAGTAGGAAAATATAATATTTTTCCTACCACTGTACTTAAGTACATTTAAAACCAGATACTTTTAGACTTTCACTCAAGTAGTATTTACTGGGTAACTTGCACTTTTACTGTTTATTTTTTAAATGTAACCTTTATTTAACTAGGCAAGTCAGTTAACAACTAATTCTTATTTACAATGACGGCCTAGGAACAGTGGGTTATAACTGCCATTGTTCAGGGGTAGAACGACAGATTTTTACCATGTCAGCTCGGGGATTTCATCTAGCAACCTTTCGGTTACTGGCCCAATGCTCTAACCTCTAGGCTACCTACTTGAGTCATTTTCTGTTAATGTATCTTTACTTTTACTCAAGTGTGACAATTGAGTACTTTTTCCACCACTGCTGATATGTAACATTAGCTAATGTTTCATCCCCTCTCGACTGAGGTGAATTAATAAGCTACGCTAGCTATATCAGAACTCAGGATAAGACCCAGATGCAGACAGCTAGAGTCACATATATTTATTGACCCAAACAGGGGGCAGGCAAAAGAGGCAGGCAGAGGTCTGTAATCCAGGGCAGAGACAAAGGTACCGAATAGCAGGCATGCTCGTGGTCAGGACAGGCAGAGGTTCGTAAACGGATCAGAGTCAGGCAGGTACAGAGTGGCAGGCAGGCAGAATAGTCAGAACCGGGGAAACGAGGGAACAGAATTTGAGAAAGGAGGGAGACGGGAAAACACTCTGGTAAGACCTGACAAGACAAGACAAACTGCCAACAGACAAACAGAGAACACAGGTACAAATACACTGGGGATAATGAGGAAGGTGGCTGACACCTGGATGGGGGTGGAGACAAGCACAAAGACAGATGAAACAGATCTGGGTGTGACAAGCTAGCACAGTAGCTACCACAATCAGGTCAGTTCTAACCTCTAGTTATCTGTCAGATAGCTATTATTACTATCTAACAGCTGTTGTTTGTTTGGAAATGTTTTGTGGCCTTTGTTTTGTCCTGTTTCAGAAGTAAATTAACTTGGCTAGCTTTCGCCAGTTGATGTACCGTTCGAGAGAGAGAGCTGGACAAAAGTTGGCTAACGTTAGCTGTTATTTTTTTGGAACACTGGACAAGCCAGATGCTATTTTAAGGCACTCTGGCAAACCTCCAAAGTTGATTTACAAACTGTATTGAGGGTTGATGACACAAAAATTGTAAAACAAAAATGTGAGGAAGACTTGGAAGAAGCTATTAATGATGATGAATGGCTACAGATATGTTTGAGTCATGTTCATATCATCTCAGACATAAATGACTGCAGTTTTCAGGCCATCCATAGAACATACAATATGTCAATGAAACTGAATTACATGCACTCAGACATGTAATTCCCCTGCTGGAGGTGTAAAACAAAAAAGAGGTTATGGTCTTGTAAAGGCTGGCTGAATTCTAGCAAAGACTGTGTTCTTTTGTCTCAGCATGTCTACAGATTCACCCTTCTACCTGTTTTTGTTTGCTTGGAAATGTTGGTACTGGAGACTGTTATCTGAAGAAACTGTCTAACCAAGCATTTATAGCGGCTAAGAAATGCATTCCCATTAAATAGAAGGTTGGTTATCCTCCCACAATGTCAAGTCATGTATCACTAGATTTGATTTATTACAAGATTAAGGGTATACTGGGCAACTTTCCTAAAGTCTGGATGCCTTATATGGAATACAATACAACAAAAGGCGTCTGTATTGAAAACATGCCCATGTCAGGGGATATACCTATTTAGGCAATCCCTAGCTGCTGGGCTACTCAGTCCTGGCCCTGGTGGTCTGTCGTCCTGTGGGTTGTCATTCTGGCCTTGGCGTAAAACACTCGAACCAATAATGAATGTTTCACTAAGATCCTAAAGCTGAGTGAGGTGTGTTGGGGCGCTGCAGGGTGTTGGACCCCTAGGGACAGGACTGGGCGACTTAGCTATATTGTGTGCAAGTAAAAAGAGCTCTACAGTTCTATTAGTCCTATGAGATTAATTATATGGAGGATTCGCTGTTTCTGTGTGTTAATGTATTTTTGAGGTGTATGTGTTTTTTTTGTTTGTTTTGTTTTGTTTCCATACCTTTCCCTTGGGAACCAAAAAAATGTAATGTGTGAACTGGGAAGGAAATTGTGTTGGGAGAGTGTTTAGTTTTTGACTAGACTGGTGGGGGTCGGGCGTGCAGGCAGCTCGGGCTGGCTGGTCATACTGGCTGAAATTTGATATAGAGGATGTCTCTTTTTTTCAAGAGTTGTTCATTTGTTAAACTATTGGTTAAAGGTGAAACACAATATTTATTATTGAATTAGGAAATGAGCTTAAAATGCTCAAAAAGTAAGTAATGGATAGCCAGGGGCGCACACCAACACTCAGATATAATTGACAAACAAAGCATTTGTGTTTAGTGAGTCTGCCAGATCAGAGGCAATAGGGATGACCAGGGATGTTCTCTTGATAAGTGCGTGAATTTGACTATTTTCGTGTCCTGCTAAGCATTCAAATTATAACTGGGTGTCAGACAAAATGTATGGAGAAAAAAGTACATTATTTTCTTTCGGAATGTAGTGAAATAAAAGTAAAAGTTGTCAAAAATATAAATAGTAAAGTAAAGTACAGATACCACCCCCAAAAAACTTAAGTAGTACTTTATAGTACTACTATAATACTACTATATACTTTATACTTAAGTACTTTACACCACTGTGTATTGGAAAGAACCAGGGGTCTTGGCAAGATCTCAAGTTCAATGTTATTTACTTCAGTTAATTAGAAGAACAAAGCATACAAATCCATGTTCCTTTACAAAAAGGGCAAATAGACTTCATATAATAATAGAAATAGCTACAATATATACAGTACATTGAGCAATGCAATAATCTTATTTCATCACTGGATAAGTATTTGCATGACTCAAGCAAGGACTCAACCTGAAGTATGCATGTTCTACGACAAGACCAGGTTTTAAAGTCTGACCAGAAACCGGTAAAAAGCACTGTCGTTACATACACCTCCACAGCACCCGCGTGTTTTGGGTCATTGTCCTGTTGAAAAACAAATGATAGTCCCACTAAGCGCAAACCAGATGGGATGACATATCGTGGCAGAATGCTGTGGTAGCCATGCTGGTAATGTGTGCCTTGAATTCTAGATAAATCACTGACAGTGTCACCAGCAAAGCACCCCCACATCATCACACCTCCTCCATCATGCTTCACAATGGGAACTACACATGCAGAGATCTTCCGTTCACCTACTCTGCGTCTCACAAAGACACGACGGTTGGAACCAAAAATCAAAAAATTTGGACTCATTTGGACCAAAGGACAGATTTCCACCGGTCTAATGTCCATTGCTCGTGTTTGTTATTGGTGTCCATTAATAGTTTATAGAAATTTGACCATGAAGGCCTGATTCACTCAGTCTCCTCTGAACAGTTGATGTTGAGATGTGTCTGTCACTTGAACACTGTGAAGCATTTACTTGGGCTGTAATTTCTGAGGCTGGTAACTCTAATGAACTTGTCCTCTGCAGCAGAGACAACTCTGGGTCTTCATTTCCTGTGTTGGTCCTCATGAGAGCCAGTTTCATAGCGCTTGATGGTTTTCCCGAATGCACTTGAAGAAACTTTAAAAGTTCTTGAAATGTTTCCGAATTGACTGACCTTCATGTCTTAAAGTAATGATGGACTGTCGTTTATCTGAGATGTTCGTGCCATAATATGGACTTTTACCAAATAATCTTAAATATATATATATATTTTTTAACACTTTCTGGGTTACTATATGATTCCATGTGTTATTTAATAGTTTTGATGTCTTTACTATTATTCTACAATGTAGAAAATAGTAAATGTAAAGAAAAAGCCATGAATGAGTAGGTGTGTCCAAACTCTAGACTGGTACTGTATATAAATATATATATATATACAGTTGAAGTCAGAAGTTTACATAAACCTTAGCCAAATACATTTAAACTCAGTTTTTCACAATTCCTGATATTTAATCCTAGTAAAAATTCCCTTTCTTAGGTCAGCCAGGATCACCACTATATTTTAAGAATGTGAAATGTCAGAATAATAGCAGCGAGAATGATTTATTTCAGCTTTTATTTCTTTCATCACATTCCCAGTGGTTCAGAAGTGTACATACACTCAATGGGTATTTGGTAGCATTGCCTTTAAATTGTTTAACTTGGGTCAAACAGTTTGGGTAGCCTTCCACAAGCTTCCCACAACAAGTTGGGTGAATTTTGGCCCATTCCTCCTGACAGATCTGGTGTAACTGAGTCAGGATTGTAGGCCTCCTTGCTCGCACACCCTTTTTCAGATCTGCCCACAAATGTTCTATAGGATTGAGGTCAGGGCTTTGTGATGGCCACTCCAATACCTTGACTTTGTTGTCCTTAAGCCATTTTGCCACAACTTTGGATGAATGTTTGGAACTTGCAACTTTGTCCATTTGGAAGACCCATTTGCGACCAAGCTTTAACTTCCTGACTGATTTCTTGAATGTTGCTTCAATATATCCACATAATTGTTCTGCCTCATGATGCCATCTATTTTGTGAAGTGCACCAGTCACTCCTGCAGCAAAGCCCCCCCAGCCCCCCTGGCTTTTTTAAGGCGGTTTTGGAGCAGTGGCTTCTTCCTTGCTGAGTGGCCTTTCAGGTTATGTTGACATAGCACTCGTTTTACTGTGTATATAGATACGTTAGTACCTGTTTCCTCCAGCATCTTCACAAGGTCCTTTGCTGTTGTTCTGGGATTGATTTTGCACTTTTCGCACCAAAATACGTTCATCACTAGGAGACGGAACGCGTCTCCTTCCTGTATGACAGCTGCGGGGTCCCATGGTGTTTATACTTGCGTACTATTGTTTGTACAGATGAACGTGGTACCTTCAGGCATTTGGAAATTGCTCCCAAGGAACAGGTCTTGGCTGATTTCTTTTGATTTTCCCATGATGTCAAGCAAAGAGGCACTGAGTTTGAAGGTAGGCCTTGAAATACATCTACAGGTACACCTCCAATTGACTCAAATGATGTCAATTAGCCTATCAGAAGCTTCTAAAGCCATAACATAATTTTCTGGACATTTCCAACTGTTTAAAGGCACAGTCAACTTAGTGTATGTAAACTTCTTACCCACTGGAATTGTGATACAGTGAATTATAAGTGAAATAATCTGTCTGTAAACAATTGTTGGAAAAATGACTGTCATACACGTAGTAGATGTCCTAACCGACTTGCCAAAAATTTGTGGAGTGGTTAAAAAAATAGTTTTAATGACTCTAACCTAAGTGTATGTAAACTTCTGACTTCAACTGTATATATATATATATAAACTCAGCCAAAAAATAAACGTCCTCTCACTGTCAACTGCGTTTATTTACAGCCAACTGAAAATGTGTAAATAATTGTATGAACATGACAAGATTCAACAACTGAGATATAAACTGAACACGTTTGACAGACATGTGACTAACAGAAATGGAATAATGTGTCCCTGAACAAAGGGGGGGTCAAAATCAAAAGTAACAGTCAGTATCTGGTGTGGCCACCAGCTGCATTAAGTACTGCAGTTCATCTCCTTCTCATGGACTGCACCATATTTGCCAGTTCTTGCTGTGAGATGTTACCCCACTCTTCCACCTGCAAGTTCCCGGACATTTCTGGGGGGAATGGCCCTCCTATCCAACAGGTCCCAGACGTGCTCAATGGGATTGAGATCCGGCCTCTTCGCTGGCCATGGCAGATCACTGACATTCCTGTCTTTTTTGGCCATCAAGGAACAAACCCAACACCTCTCATCACCCAGAGAACTACATCCCCACAGTGAGGCATGGTGGTGGTAGCATCATGCTGTGGGTATGTTTTTCATCGGCAGGGACTGGGAAACTGGTCAGAACAGAAGGAATGATGGATTGCGCTAAATACAGCGAAATTCTTGAGGGAAACCTGTTTCAGTCTTCAAGAGATTTGAGACTGGGATGGAGGTTCACCTTCCAGCAGGACAATGACCCTAAGCATACTGGTAAAGCAACACTCGAGTGGTTTAAGGGGAAACATTTAAATGTCTTGGAATGGCCTAGTCTTAGCCTAGACCTCAATCCATTTGAGAATCTGCAGTATGACTTAAAGATTGCTGTACACCAGAGGAACCCATCCAACTTGAAGGAGCTGGAGCAGTTTTGCCTTGAAGAATGGGCAAGAATCCCAGTGCCAGTGGCTAGATGTGCCCAGCTTATAGAGACATACCCCAAGATACTTGCAGCTGTAATTGCTACAAAGGTGGCTCTACAAAGTATTGACTTTGGGGGAGGGGGGGTGAATGGTTACGCACGCCCAAGTTTTCTGTTTTTTGTCTTATTTCTTGTTTGTTACACAATAAAAAATATTTTGTATCTTCAAAGTGGTAGGCAAAGTGGCAGCCTGAAGTCTTCGGGTCATGGAAACATTTCTCAATTCGTATCAAGGGACCTAACATGTCCCAGGAAAACATTCCCCACGCCATTACACTACCGCCACCATCATGTACCATTGACACCAGGCAAGATGGGGCCATGGACTCATGCTGCTTATGCCAAATCCTGACTCTGCCATGAGTATGACGCAACAGGTACCGGGATTCGTTGGACCAGGCAATGTTTTTCCACTCCTCAATTGTCCAGTCCTGGTGATTGCATGCCCACTGGAGACACTTATTTTTGTTTTAGCTGATAGGAGTAGAGCCTGGTGTGGCTGTCTTCTGCTGCAATATTCCATCTGTGACAAGGACCGACAAGTTGTTTATTCCGAGATGCCATTCTGCACACCACTTTTGTATTGCTCCATTATTTGGCTGTTTGTGGCCCGCCTCTTAGCTTGCACGATTCTTGCTATTCTCCTTCGACCTCTCATCAATGAGATTTTTTCACTCACAGGACTGCCACTGACTGGATATTTTTTGTTTGTTGCACCATTCCCTATAAACCCTAGCCACTGTCGTGTGTGAAAAACCCAGGAGGTGGGCCGTTTCTGAGATACTAGAACCAACGCGCCTGGCACCGATGATCACGCTCAAAGTTGCTTAGGTCGCACATTTTGCCCATTCTAACGTTCAATCGAACAGTAACAGAATGCCTCAATGACTCTCTGCCTGTTTTATATAGCAAGCCAAGGCCACGTGACCTACTGTCTGTAGGAGAATGGGGTGATGTACCTAATAAACTGGCCACTGAGTGTATATATTTATTTTTGGAGGGGGGGCCCCCTAGAAGTCCCCTCCCCCTCCAGATAGCATATGAACACGTCATAAGGCATGGCAAAAATGTTTAGAATGGCAGGGAATTAGCTGTAAACCTGCTACTTTTTCTCTGTCCCATGGCAATATGTGCAGAATTGCTAGAAATTAGCTTTAAAAATGCTCAATTCTCTCAGCCTCATTGCAAAATGTGTAGAATATCATGAGATTAGCTATAATACTGCTACTTTTTCTCTTTGCCCCATGGATTTTTTTTTATTATTGTAGGAAGTTACAGTGCATTTGGAAAGTATTCAAACCCCTTGACTTTTTCCACAATTTGTTACGTTACAGTCTTATTCTAAAATGGATTAAGTACATTTTTCCCCTATCAATCTACACACGATACGCCATAATGACAAAGTGACAACCGGTTTTAAGACATTTTGCAAATGTATTAAAAGTAAAAAATAAACATAAACATATTTACATAAGTATTCAGAACCTTTGCTATGAGACTCAAAATTGAGCTCAGGTGCATCCTGTTTCCATTCATCATCTACAACTTGATTGGAGTCAACCTGTGGTAAATTTAATTGATTGGCATGATTTGGAAAGACACAGTGCATGTCAGAGCAAAACCCAAGCCATGAGGTTGAAGGAATTGTCCGTAGAGATCTGGGGAAGAGTACCAAAAAATGTCTGCAGCATTGAAGATCCCCAAGAACACAGTGGCCTCCATCATTCTTAAATGGAAGAAGTTTGGAACCATCAAGACTCTTCCTAGAGCTGGCCGCCCGGCCATGTTGAGCAATCGGTAGAGAAGGGCCTTGGTCAGGGAGGTGACCAAGAACCCGATGGTCACTCTGACAGAGCTCTAGTGTTCCTCTGTGGAGATGGGGAACCTTCCAGAAGGACAACCATATCTGAAGCTCTCCACCAATCAGGCCTTTATGTTAGATTGGCCAGATGGAAGCCACTCCTCAGTTAAAGGCACAAGACAGCCCGCTTGGAGTTTGCCAAAACAAGATTCTCTGGTCTGATGAAACCAAGATTGAACTTTGGCTTGAATGCCAAGCTTCACGTCTGGAGGAAACCTGGCACTGTCCCTATGGTGAAGCATGGTGGTGGCAGTATCATGCTGTAGAGATGTTTTTCAGCAGCAGGAGACGAGTCAGGATTGAGGCAAAGATGAACGGCGCAAAGTACAGAGAGATCCTTGATAAAAAAACCTGCTCCAGAGCGCTCAGGACCTCAGACTGGGGCGAAGGTTCACCTTCAACAGGACAACGACCCTAAGCACACAGCCAAGACAACACAGGAATGGCTTCGGGACAAGTCTCTAAATGTCCTTGAGTGGCCCAGCCAGAGCCCAGACTTGAACCCAATCGAAAATAGCTGTGGAGCAACGCTCCCCATCCAACCTGACAGAGCTTGAGAGGATCTGCAAAGAAGATTGGGAGAAACTCCCCAAATACAAGTGGGCCAAGCTTGTAGCATCATACCCAAGAAGATTCTAAGCTGTTATCGCTGCCAAAGGTGCTTCAACAAAGTACTGAGTAAAGGGTCTGAATACTTATGTAAATTAAATATTTCAATTTTTTATGTTTAATAAATTTGCAACCATTTCTAGAAACCATTTTTTGCTTTGTCGTTATGGGGTATTTTGTGTAGGTTGATGAGGGGGGAAAACGATTTAATCAACTCTAGAATAACGCTGTACCGGAACAAAATGTGGAAAAAGTCAAGGGGTCTGAATACTTTCCGAAGGCACTGTGTAGAATTAGACTGAGTGGCCTAATGGATAAGATGTCGGACTTCGAATCAGAAGATTGAGGTTTCGAGTTCCTTCATGGTCGTTCAATTTCACTAGCTTTACTTATTTAGACAGGTTCCCGATTTCCCTAAATAAGACATGTCTCTTGTTGCCTGGAAAAGTTAGGACATTGTTATGTAGATTTAATAATCATAGACTGCGTGGCCTAATGGATAAGGAGTCTGATTCTGCATCAGACAATTGAAAGATAGAGTCTCTTCATAGTTGTTCAAATCACTAGCTTCCTTCATTTAGATAGGCTCCCAATTTCTCTACATAAGACATATCTCTTGTTGCTGGGAAAAGGTAGGATGTTGTTATATAGCTTTAATAATCTCAGACTGCATGGTGTAATGTTAAGGTGAAACTGTGGTATGCCACTGAGGTAAAGGTTACATTTTCTGTTTTATATGAGTAGATTATTCTGTCAGCCAGCCTCTATGTCTTCATAGTAAAAGACCCTAGGAGTCTTGTACGCAATGCAAGACTACTGTATGATTAAGTTATTCTTTGATATGTAATCAAAGTATACAATAAATGCTGTTCATGGCTACACTAGAAAGCAGATTTGTGAACAAACATAGTCCTTATTAACCAAGTTACTGGTAAATGTTAAGGTGAATTCTGTCACCATTTTTGCACAAGATTGCAGGAAATATAAGAATTTCAGATTTCCCTTTACACACCTTGTAGAGAAACATACAGCACCGTACTTGTAATCTCATTGCCCATTAACTTAAAACATTTCAATGTCATGGGCGTTCACAGACAATGGACAACAAAACAGTGATCATGACATGTTGACCCTTTTTATGAGTTATAGTGACTCACACTCTCTTCATATTGTCATTGTCTTCACATTGATCATATTAACAAGTAGGGTTGCGCGTGTCGTAGCATTGAATCGTCGTATCGTTGGTCTGATGTGAGTATCCCTGGCCCTGGTAGTTCAGATGAGCAGAGCCAGGGCGGCTGCCTCTATGGAGAAGAGATGGTCATCCTCGACCTCAGGACAGTACAGCCTCATGAACTCAGCCAGGCGAAGGAGGTACTCTATGTTGTGGCCCGTGTTGCCTCTGCAGATGGCAATCTGAGCAGCTATCTCTGTGGGAGTGGCAGGCCCAAGATATATGGGGTTGTCAGAGGTGGCGATGTAGACCAGGGCAAGCAGAGACCCTTGGCACTTCTCTCTGGGAGTGAACTCCACCATCTTGGTGGCGTAGCCCCCCAGCACAGCCTCTCTCACATTCAGATACTGCAGAGACTCCTCCATTTGGGAGTCGGTGACCTCGTAGGCTACCCCCCAGGTGCAAGCCTGCCGTAAGAAGAGATGGATGTTAGACTGGGGCAGGAGAAGTAGGTAATCAGATTGAATATATAGAATATATTGATAATTTTGACTAAGACACGCACCTACAGCAAGACATCAATATCACCTGAGAAAGTATACGAGCCAGCGAAACAGCAACCCTCTGTCTTAGCACGTGTAGCCTGTGTATCTGATGCCGTATGGCCAAAAAGAGTATGAAGTGTTATTATTTTTGGCCAAATAGCATCAGATACATGGGCTACAGATACTAAGAAAGAGAGGTGCTGTTTGCCTCGCTCAGATGCTTTCTCTGGTGAAATAGTTTCAGCCTCTCGCGAAATGAAGGACAATTATTAAACATGGATAGACACAATGAGAAATCATACATTTTTGGGGAAGCCTGGCTTCCCTTGGAATCAATGAATACACACCACTTTGTAGGCTGAATGTCATTCCACTTACGGTGTTTGTAATAGATGTCCGTCTATTCAAATTGCAGGTGCACAGTGCACTGTTCAGATGCTGGACTTATTTTAGAGTAGATGAACATGTGCAGGTAACCTACTTAAAGGAGTAGTTCACTATTTTACAACTTGATGTTAGATGGTTCCTCACTCTGAAAATAGTCTATGGGCCAAGAGAAACTGTAATCCATTGATCCGTTTCCTTTAAACATCCACTACAAACTTCAACTAACTTTAGCCAACACAAGCTAACAATCAATGGAAGTGCTGGAGGCATGTTTTAAAAAATTTGTGTCCAAATCACCTGAAATCAATTCAAATCAACTCCCTATTTGATTTGATGGTACTTAACCTGTTGCTTCGAGCAATCCTGTATCCGGAAGCGTAATTATAGCCTCAAGCTCATTACCATAACGCAAAGTTAACTATTCATGAAAATCGCAAATGAAATGAAATAAATATATTGGCTCACAAGCTTAGCCTTTTGTTAACAACACTGTCATCTCAGATTTTCAAAATATGCTTTTCAACCATAGCTACACAAGCATTTGTGTAAGAGTATTGATAGCTAGCATAGCATTAAGCCTAGCATTCAGCAGGCAACATTTTCACAAAAACAAGAAAAGCATTCAAATAAAATCCTTTACCTTTGAAGAACTTCAGATGTTTTCAATGAGGAGACTCTCAGTTAGATAGCAAATGTTCAGTTTTTCCAAAAAGATTATTTGTGTAGGAGAAATCGCTCCGTTTTGTTCATCACGTTTGGCTAAGAAAAAAACCTGAAAATTCAGTCATTACAACGCCGAACTTTTTTCCAAATTAACTCCATAATATCGACAGAAACATGGCAAACGTTGTTTAGAATCAACCCTCAAGGTGTTTTTCACATATCTATTCGATGGTAAGTCATTCGTGGCAGTTTGGTTTCTCCTCTGAAGCAAATGGTAAAATACACGCAGCTGGAGATTACGCAATAATTGCAACAGAGGACACCAACCGGAGCACCTGGTAAATGTAGTCTCTTATGGTCAATCTTCCAATGATATGCCTACAAATACGTCACAATGCTGCAGACCCCTTGGGGAAACGACAGAAAGTGTAGGCTCATTCCTTGCGCATTCACAGCCATATAAGGAGACATTGGAACAAAGCGCATTCAAAATCTGGGGCATTTCCTGTTTGAAATTTCATCTTGGTTTCGCCTGTAGCATCAGTTCTGTGGCACTCACAGATAATATCTTTGCAGATTTGGAAACGTCAGGTGTTTTCTTTCCAAAGCTGTCAATTATATGCATAGTCGAGCATCTTTTTGTGACAAAATATCTTGTTTAAAACGGGAACGTTTTTTTATCCATAAATTAAAAGAGCGCCCCCTATATCCAAGAAGTTAAGGTGGCCATTAAAAACAAAACATGGTCACATGCCCCCATCACTTCCATTGATTGTTAGCATGTGGAGACTAAAGTTAAATGAAGTTTATAATGGCTGTTAATAAAAGAAAACTGAACCATGGACTACAGTTTCTCCTTGGCCCATAGACTACTTTCAGGGTGAGGGAACATCTAACATCAAGTTGTAAAATAGTGAGCTTCTCCTTTAATCTACTTTTTGAAGTGATTTGTTTGACAATCAGATAAAAACATAATGGCTGGTTGTGTTCATGACACATTAAAAGATCAAAGTTCAATTACATGTCTTTACTATAAAGCCCATAAAAAATAGAGACCCCTCTAATGTCACAGTATAATTTGCACTCTGGATGCCACTTTCAAGTGAATTTACAGATGTATGCTAAAATCCTTATATCAAATCCTGACCTTGAATCCAAAAACTGTAACAGGTGTTTTGAAATTGATGTATGATTTATTTGATCAGAGAAATGTACAAAACCTAAGCTCAAACATTTAATGTGTTGACCCAAAAAATACACCTTGTGTCACGAATATCACCGAAGGTGGCTCCCCTTCCCGTTCGGGTGGCGCTCGGCGGTCGTCGTCGCAGGTCTACTAGCTGCCACCGATCCCTTTTTTCCCTTTTCGTTTGGTTTTGTCTAATTGGTTTCACCTGTTCCTTGTTGGGTTTTTTGGGTTGGGGTTATTTAAGTTCGGTTAGCCCGCCTGTGTTTGTGCAGGCTTGTCACTGTTATGTCAAGAGGTGTTCCTGATTATTTATTTATTTTTTCGCTGTCCGGTGAGGTACCAGTTTGTACTTGGGTAGAGTGTATTACGCCTGTGTTCGGCGTCACCCGTTGTACGTTTTTTCCCGAATCCTCTGCTCTCTGCGCCTGACTCCACACCCATCACTCTTCGAGCATTACAAAAGCCCGCACCAAAAGTATGGAGTCAGCAGGAGCAGCGACCACCCCCCTCCCCGCGATGGAGGAGTGTGTCCTTCATCACACGTCCATCCTCCATCGCATCGGATCAGCGATGGATCAGATGATGGAGAGGATGGACCGCTGGGAGAGGAGTGGTCTCCCTACTTCCCCTCCAACCCTCCCACCTGCAACGCTACCATCTCCTCCAGCGATATCCGGTACCAGCGTCCTGCGTATGGCACCTCCGAGGGAGTACGATGGAGCGGCGGCGGGGTGCCAGGGATTCCTGCTCCAACTCGAGCTTTACCTGGCCACCGTTCGGCCGGCTCCCTCGGACGAGGAGAGCGTGAGTGTCCTCGTCTCTTGCTTGACAGGTAGACCCCTGGAGTGGGCCTATGCCGTCTGGAATGAGCCCGACTCGGCGAGGGGCCACTACCCGGAGTTCACACCGCCGTTTTCGGGCCGTGTTCGATCACCCTCCGGAGGGCCGAGCGGCGGGTGAGAGATTGTTCCATCTCAGGCAAGGGACGAGGAGCGCGCAGGACTTCACGCTGGAGTTCCGGACCTTGGCCTCTGGAGCGGGGTGGAACGACAGGGCCCTGATAGACCATTACAGGTGTAGCTTGAGAGAGGACGTCCGCAGGGAGCTGGCTTGTCGGGACACTACGCTCACCCTGGACGAGCTCATAGAAAGGGTCCTGTCTGTTCCACCTCCTGGCCCTCCCACTCCCATACCTATGGAGCTAGGGGGGGCTGCATCTAGGGAGACAGGAGGAGGAGGCTCCTTCCGCACAAGCTGTGGCCGGAGAGGGCACACTTCCGGTCGGTGCTGGAGGAGTCCATCTGGGAGTCGAGAGGGCAGGCAGAACACTTCTCGGGCACACCAGGTGAGTCAGCACCACACTCACCAAGAGCTTCCTGTTTGGTCACATGTTTTTATTAATTTGTTTCCTTAAGTTTTCTCCTTCTCTCCAGCATAAGGCGCTAATCGATTCAGGCGCAGCTGGGAACTTTATAGATCGCGGTCTCACCCAGAGGTTGAGGATTCCGTTAGTACAGGTAGACCCCCCCTTCCCCGTGCACTCCTTAGATAGTCAACCGTTAGGGTCAGGGCTGGACAGGGAGGCCACGGTTCCTGGAGATGGAACTCTCTGGAGATGATTACGCGGGGGGATCATAATGAGCAGATTAGTCTGTTCCTTATCGATTCACCTGCGTTTCCGGTGGTGCTGGGGATCCCCTGGCTGGCTATTCACAATCCTAGGATTTCGTGGAGACAGGGAGCTCTCCAGGGGTGGTCTGATGAGTGTTCAGGCAGGTGTGTAGGAGTTTTCATCGGTGCGACGACAGTGGAGAGTCCAGACCAGGTTTCCACCGTGCGCATTTCCGCTGAGTATGACGATTTGGCTATCGCCTTCAGTAAAAAGAAGGCAACCTAATTACCACCCCATCGACAGGGGGATTGCATGATAAACCTCCAGGTAAACGCTGCACTGCCCAGGAGTCACGTGTATGCTTTGTCCCAGGAGGAGACGTTGGCTATGGAGACATATGTCAAGGAAGCTCTGGGACAGGGGTACATTCGGCCCTCCATGTCACCCGTCTCCTAGAGTTTCTTTTTTGTGAAGAAAAATGAGGGTGGCTGGCGTCCGTGCATTGATCATTGAGGTCTCAATTCCATCACTACCTCTCATCGCTACGGCGGTGGAATCATTTCACAGGGCGCGGTTCTTCACGAAACTGGACCTCAGGAGCGTGTATAATCTGGTGCGTATACGGGAGGGAGATGAGTGGAAAACCGCGTTTAGTACCACATCTGGCCATTATGAGTACCTCGTCATGCCGTATGGGTTAAAGAATGCTCCAGCCGTCTTTCAATCCTTCGTCAACGAGATTCTCAGGGACCTGCACAGACAGGGTGTGGTGGTGTATATTGATGACATCTTGATCTACTCCGCCACATGCGCCGCGCATGTGTCTCTGGTGTGCAAGGTTCTTGGGCGACTGCTGGAGCATGACCTGTACGTGAAGGTGGAGAAATGTGAGTTTTCCAAACAAGCTGTTTCCTTCCTGGGTTATTGCATTTCCACCTCGGGGGTGGTGATGGAGTGTGACCGCGTCAAGGCTGTGCGTAATTGGCTGACTCCGACCACGGTAAAGGAGGTGCAGCGGTTCTTACGGTTTGCCAATTACTACCGGAGGTTTATCCAGGGTTTTGGTCAGGTGGCGGCTCCCATTACCTCACCGCTGAAGGGGGGACCTGTGCGTTTGCAGTGGTCGGCAGAGGCGGATGGAGCTTTTCGTCATTTGAAGGCGCTGTTCACCGACGTGCCAGTGTTGGCGCATCCGGACCCCTCTTTGGCGTTCATAGTGGAGGTGGACGCATCCGAGGCTGGGGTTGGAGCCGTGCTCTCACAGTGCTTGGGTATGCCACCGAAGCTCCGCCCCTGTGCCTTTTTTTCGAAGAAGCTCGGGCCGGAGCAAAACTATGATGTGGGGGACAGGGAGTTGTTGGCTGTGTTTAAGGCCCTGAAGGTGTGGAGACACTGGCTCGAGGGGGCTAAGCACCCTTTCCTCATCTGGACTGACCACCGTAACCTGGAGTATATCCGAGCAGCTAGGAGACTGAATCCTCGTCAGGCAAGGTGGGCCATGTATTTCACCAGATTTAGATTCACGATCTCGTATAGACCAGATTCCCACAACACTAAGGCCGACGCGCTGTCCCGTCTCTACGACACCGAGGACCGGTCCATCGATCCTACTCCCATCATTCCAGTGGCTAGGCTGGTGGCACAGGTAGTATGGGAGGTGGACGAGGACATAGAGCGGGCGCTAAGGGAGGAACCTGCGCCTCCACAGTGCCCGGAGGGTCGTAGGTACGTGCTGCTTGCTGTTCGTGATCAATTGATTCAGTGGGCTCATAGTCTACCCTCGTCGGGTCACCCAGGAATTTTGAGGACAGTGCAGGGTCTTAGGGGGAAGTACTGGTGGCCCACCTTAGTTAAGGATGTGCGATTCTATGTCTCCTCCTGTTCGGTGTGCGCCCAGAGCAAGGCTCCTAGGCACTTGCCATGAGGGAAGTTACAACCCCTCCCCATTCCACAACGGCAGTGGTCCCATATATCGGTGGACTTTCTCACTGATCTTCCACCGTCTCAGGGAAACACGACGATCCTGGTCGTTGTGGATCGGTTCTCTAAGTCCTGCCATCTTATCCCGTTGTCCGGTCTCCCTACGGCCCTACAGACTGCGGAGGCTCTGTTCACCCACGTCTTCCGGCACTACGGGGTGCCCGAGGACATCGTTTCTGATCAGGGTCCCCAGTTCACATCCCGAGTGTGGAAGGCGTTTATGAAACGTCTGGGGGTCTCGGTCAGCCTGACCTCGGGGTATCACCCGGAGAGTAATGGGCAGGTGGAGAGAGTGAACCAGGAGGTGGGTACGTTTCTGCGGTCGTATTGCCTGGACCGGCCGTGGGAGTGGGCGAGATACGTCCCCTGGGCTGAAATGGCCCAGAACTCACTATGCCACTCCTCTACCAACATGTCACCGTTTCAGTGCGTGTTGGGGTACCAGCCAGTCCTGGCACCATGGCATCAGAGCCAGACCGGGGGTCCTGCAGTGGAGGAGTGGGTGCAGAGTCTCAGAGGTGCTGAGTCCCGGTGGGGGACATATTGGATCCATCTATGCTGAGGGAGTTCCATCGCCTCCATCCGGGTCGCCCTGCGCCTCGCCCTCCGGGTGGTCCTCGAGGCCGGTGTCGGCGCGCTGCGGGAGCCACACATCGGGGGGGGGTGGTACTGTCACGAATATCACCGAAGGTGGCTCCCCTTCGCGTTCGTGTGGCGCTTGGCAGTCGTCGTCGCCGGTCTACTAGCTGCCACTGATCCCCTTTTCCCCTTTTCTTTGTCTAATTGGTTTCACCTGTTCCTTGTTGGGGTTTTTGGGTTGGGGTTATTTAAGTTTGGTTAGCCTGCCTGTGTTTGTGGGGGCTTGTTACTGTTCCTGATTATTGTTGGGTTTTTTCGCTGTCCGATGGGGTACCAGTTTATACTTGGGTAGAGTGTATTACGCCTGTGTTTGGCGTCACCCGTCATACGTTTTTCTGTTGGACATTAAAGCGTTTTTTCCCAAGTTCTCTGCTCTCTGCGCCTGACTCCACACCCATCACTCTTCGAGCGTTACACCTTGCATCGATTAAGGTTCAATATGTTATGACCCTCCCTCCCGCCACTGCCAGTGTCAATGTATTTTACAACACAAAGTACAGTACTTATTCATGGTAGACAGGATCAAAACAAATGTGAGCTGTAGGTGTGTTCTGGGTTATTTTGAAACAAAGCCACTTACATCATGATCTTCCACTAAAGTCACCACTCTACCTGGCTGTGGAGGATAAAAGGACCATAGATATAAGGACAGAGATTAATTGAGCACATGAGGATCAATGCACAGTCAGCATTGTTTTACCAATTAATTTCTATTTAGACTAGCCTACCACATGTGAGCCTATCAGGTTAGGTATTTTTGGCCATGCCAGACCTTTATGTAAGTGGACATTTCCATAACCAATATGATTGCAACACAAATCAGACATTTTTTATTAGACTTTTCATTTGACTTCCCACCTTCTGAAGCTCAACAGTTTGATCTGAGATAATATTATGTCTGTCTACAGCAGCAGCAAATACACTGATTGCATTTCTGAAGGTAAAGACTTACCATGTCTTTGTCTCCTCGATGAAAATTGTCCCCATGCCAGAAGCGTCTACTAAATCCTTTGATATAGCCGACGTAGTTTCTCTTGTATTTGAAGTCTGGTTTCCAGACTAATGAGCCATATCCGAATATCCACAGGCTGGGTTTTTCTGATACAGTAATGTCCAGTAGCTTCATTATGGTTAGTTGGTCGTGTTCAGGTAATATGTAAGAGAAGATGTAAAGTATTGCCTATTTTCTTCTGTCAAGAAATAGCCCGCTGGGCACACACTGGTTGAATCAAAGTTGTTTCCACGTTGAACCAAAGTGGAATAGACGTTTAATTGAGGTCTGTGGCCAGTGGGAGCTGTTATACGATGTTACCGGTGGAGCTCACTCTCCTTTGTAGATGCATTCCGAAGCATGAGACCGCTGAACTACTCGCTATAAATGCATTTCGCCGACCATGGTTTTGCGTAATAACCCTATCATAGCCTACCCAAAGATGTTGATAAATGTAAAAGAGCTGATGCATAGACCTAGTATCTCTCACCGCAACGTATATCTGTACAATCAGTTTGGTGTGTCTATCAACCAATGTGCAGTACTACTACAACAGTATATTGGTGTACAGACAGACACGTGTATGTGTTGTGGCGGGATGTCAGACCAAGACGTTGCTGACCAATGATATCATAGAAGAGGTCGTACTAAAAGTACAAGCCGACCAATTAGAAACCTTATCGAGCACAAAACATTCTCTGAAATCCTGTTTTCGAACGTTACAATGTTGCTATAACAACGTATCTGACGAACAGACACTGACAAACAATAACATGGGATTATATGAGTGATCTGTAGGGGAGAGTGGGGAAAATTGAGCCAAATGCGTAAATTGAGCCATCACTGTTTCTAGGAAACCATAAACAAAATTAATAATTTGACCAAATATTTAGGACGAGGTCATCATTTCATGGAGTCTGTGAAGGAAGAAACCACATGGCATGGAAAAAGAGGTTAGCAAATTGGGTCCCCAAAAATATTTGCGCGAAGTCAAATGATTGTATTGTGTTAGAGGTTTCATGATGCTTGTTTCTAAAATGTTTACACATTTTTTATTTTATTTAACCTTTATTTAACTAGGCAAGGCAGTTAAAATCAAATTATTATTTACATTGACGGCCTACCAGGGAACAGTGGGTTAACTGCCTTGTTCAGGGGCAGAACGGCAGATTTTAGGCAGATTTTTACCTTGTCAGCTCGGGGAGTCGATCCAGCAACCTTTCGGTTAAAATTATTAAAAGACTAAAAAAGTGGTCTCTTGGCACAATTTACCCCAGGTATGGGGTAAGTTGTGCAAACTGAGGTATTTTGTGCCGAGAGACCACTTTTTTGGGGCAAGCTATGTTTTCAAAACTGAAATGTTTAAATTAATTCAGATTATTACCAGGGACATATATGTGGATAGCTTTGTCAGACAATAATACTATTTCTATTGACGGAGTAATGCTGAATGGGAAGAAAATGGCTCAACTTACCCAACTCTCCTCTACTGTCTGAATTGATTTTGAGCATCACAACTGTTTTGATAAGAGAGGGGATTTATTAAGTGTGTAGTTTAATCTTTACTTGTGGTGTCACTGGAAGTAATGTACAATGTAGCCTACTGTATTTGCAATCTTGTAGTCGTTTGATTTACTGAAAATGGTATCTAATAATCATGAGTCACATAAAAGACACAGACATATAAAGTCATTCAACAATTCATTAATTCATGAATTACTTCATTCATTCATTATTCCATCCTTTCATTGTATTTCAGAGGATAGTTTACATAACACAGAAACGGCAAGCTATTTTTTCCCCATTCACAGGATGTTGAAAGCTCTTACATTATGTTCCCTGGTTATACATAGATTGACAGTGACACTGGCTGTCCAATGTCCAAACTTGTGAGTTGATTTGAGTATATCCTGTAAAAATGCTTTGCTTGAGATCTTGCAATTCCACCATGGACGTTGGTGTGATAGTAGTGTTTGAAAAATACATGTTTACTCACTTTGAAGTACTGTATGTATATCACTGTTTGCTTCATTGCTCTCCACTGTCAGGAAAGTAAGGCAAGTAGCAAGCCTGAAGTCTCTTTTTAACCATGAGTGAAAACGGAGCTCCCATTATATCCTTGAGTGTCACATAGTGTGATACCACAGAAGCAGCTAATGAGATTAGCTATAAATAGAAGCATTAGCTTGCAGAATAAGATCCAAGTATTGTAAAGCCCTTTTAACATCTGTTCTCTTCTTAGGTGTCTCTCTAGCACCCTATATAAGCTTGTATCATACCTGATCAATGAATGACGCTTAAGTAGACGATTTACCTTCAGCCCTCTTTGACCTCAGGCTAGGACAATGATGTTTTGGTCCTACCGTGGCATGAACAACACAGTCGGATAATGGTGTTCCATATACAATAGCTTATTTGATATCATCACAAAATCTTAAAATATAGAATACTCCCCGTGCCTCTAGTTATCCAATTCTCATTTTAAGTATTGAAGGAAATGTTGCAAGTAACTTCCATGCATGGTTTACTGCCCCCATGTGTTAATTAAGAACATTACAAAAAGAAAGGAAACTGTCTGAAGTTACTGTATTTCCTGAGATCAGATGCCCTTTCCTCAATGTTAACATGCAAATTATTGTCAATACACTCTATTTTGAAAACTGTTTTAGGTTTAATTTAGATTTAATTCTCTTTGTTTGAGTGTGGTAAAGCAGTCATTTACTATTTTCTTTATATTCCTGGAAAGTCACTAGTTGGGGTCTCCTCAGTCGAGCACTTGATTCTCTTTTGTTCAAGCTGGCCTGAAGCACGTTTAGGTACTCTCTTTCTATCAGTCATTTACTATGTTTATTTTTTATAGGACTTTGAGGACTTTTTTATAGGACTTTTTATAGGATTTTTGTGATGAATAAATGCCTTTATAATCAAACATCTTATCCTTGTGAAGAACATAGAGCAATTGATAATGATGTTTGCAACCGTGGGAAATAGGAATGGGAGAATACATTTTTATCAATATGCAGTCTTTTTGTAACAGATGTGAGAGAAGTTGTTGGCCAGTGTCCTGTGCATTTTAATCTGACGGGATGCAGGAAATGTTGTCAATTGGCCAAAAACAGGATGCTTTGATTATAACACAATGAAAATATGTGGCTTTATGGTAGATGTCTGAAAGGGTTATAAAATAGGAAAGAAAATATAATATGTGAAAAAGACAAAAGTGTGGGTGTTAGGGTTGTTAAGAGAAAATAATGAATTAAACTAATCAATATAATAGCAGAGATGGATGATCAGGCGTTAAGCATGTGATCGTTGTCTTTGTTGGGAGATCTGGACTGGCTGGGGTGTTGTGTTGGCTTTAGCACCCCTTCAAGGCTGCCGGTAACTTGGCACTGGACTCTTGGGGCCCTATTTGCTGCATTCACGCTCAGTTAGAGAGGAGGCACTGATTTTCCCAGTGGTGTAGGGTCACACCCCAAAGCATCTGCCTGGTTTTGTTAAGTAGCCTCTTTTCCAGATTGTGTTCCCTCCTCGTCTCAATATTTTAACTTATGGGGTGGACATCCAAGGAAACAGCTTGACATTTTAACACCAGAAAAGCAGAGTGAGTAATTGTGACTCAATATGAATTTAAAATTCTATTACCTCTACAATTGTTTAAGTAATGTCCCCTCCATCCTGGATTTTTCCTAAATAAGTCTATTTAACACATGTATGTTGTAAGAATTTCGATATCACAAACAGTTTTGTCATTTTTTTCCCCGAAAATGTACTTTTTCAAATTCTCCTACAGAGTCACATGCAGCAACGGATAGCCTACAGTAACATAAGCAAATGAACATGCTATTGAGTCATAAACACAACCCACATATTTTTTTCTTCGATACCGTATATTAAATGTATTTATTAGACTGTTAAGAGCAAATGAGTCAAAATGATTGCTCATTGACTCAAATGGAGACTGAATGCTTGACAACAAGGGGCATAAGGATGAGATTGATGTTCTTTTTGAAAAACAAACACAAATATTGACCATTTTGTGTACTGTACTTCAACATTTTTATTCAATTTTTTTTATATATAACTTTTGTCCATATTTCTCACATTGCTGTCAAATACAATACTGTCCACTAAATGATTGCGTGCACATTGATTTCACATCACATTGACTCACCAGTCACCACCGTATGCATGTGATTACTAGAACTGCTACAAGGTCATACATCATCTAGACAAGAAGCCATTTCCACAACAGGGGATGGACTTCAACGGAAGGTTCTTAGTCATTCCAATATCTAGGCAAATTGAAAGTTCTATAGTTGACCACTTCTACTCAACATGAAACCAACAAACAGTGTACCAGATATGTTTTCATTGTTTAAAAAACAACAATCACAACAACATTAAACATGAAAATAAATTCAACTTTTTGGGCATCAAATTGAAAACCGTTGTACACCGACTTCTAAATTTATAAATATACATTATATACAAAATAATCGTATAAAACATAATAGAAAGACCAGTGCTTCATAATATTTAAATAACTAGTGAAATACTAATCTTTAAAAAAACATTATTGGTTCAGTAATGTCAATTCTAATTATAGGCGTCCTTGGTATGATAGTCACTTTTGTTTTTCTTTGTTTTAATTTCTGGGCAATGTTGCATAATAAGAAGTAAAAATGCTTCTTCTTGAATCCCCCTGGCACTACGTCATTTATTGCATCAGTTGTTTTCTCTTAAAAGTATTTTCCCTTCAGTTTTTGTTGTGCAATGGATCCAAGAAGAAGCAGGGTATCAAGCTCTATAACCCATACTTAAGGCTCTGTGATTCGGGATGCATACATTCTTTATTAACATTTTTTTTATGTAAATAATAATAATAATAATAATTTACAAAATTGACATAGGCCTGGGTCTCAAATATTCTCAAAAAATGAACCGTTTCTAGTAGTTTTTTTCTCTCCTTGAAAGTTTATTAAACAAAGTCTCCTTTTTTGCATACTGTAGCACATCACCAGGGTAAATGGAAGTAGCTGGCTTCTTCCACAGTCTTGTTGGCAGTAAGTTGATTGGTTGGTTGCTGATTTCTGATTATCAAAATAAGGTGGAGTATCTCCAGACAGAGCCCTCTCGTCCTGCTGATGGGCAAGGTGGCATAAACACATAGGCCTGTTTTCCATGGATATGGTCGGACAAGTCCTGTCAAGGGCCTGAATCTGTCAGTACACCCTGACGGTGAAACATCCAAAAGTCCTGTCAAGGGCCTGAATCTGT
Organism: Oncorhynchus tshawytscha; assembly: GCF_018296145.1. Classification (NCBI taxonomy): domain Eukaryota; kingdom Metazoa; phylum Chordata; class Actinopteri; order Salmoniformes; family Salmonidae; genus Oncorhynchus; species Oncorhynchus tshawytscha. Next base: position 33,604,224 of record NC_056439.1, on the reverse strand, counting down.
CAGTACACCCTGACGGTGAAACATCCAAAAGTCCTGTCAAGGGCCTGAATCTGTCAGTACACCCTGACGGTGAAACATCCAAAAGTCCAAGTTGTGTATTATTTCTCACAGTCTGTTCAGTCCTTACATTCTAACAAAGTTCTGTAGTTTGAGTCCTATTGCATTCATAGAGCACACCGGCTCGGTCCAGTTATCAAGTTTTCAAGAGCAGCAATTCACAGTTAAATAAATCCCTGTCTGTTTCTACACTGTAAACAGTCCAGAAGATATCCATTCTTCAGAATGTCTGATACCCTCCATGTATTATACCTGGTAGTAGAAGACAAAAAGTTAACTAGTTGAATCATAATAGCAATATAATGGCAACCGTGATATATTTTTGCATTGCTGATTGATAACTGTTAATGACATGCTGTCAAGAGTTGCAGGAACATGTTCAGAGGAAATGTGAAAAAATCATCTCTACCTCAGTTGCTATGACGCATTCATTTTTCTCCTCTGCTATCACAAACACAGACTGGTATATGGAATCTCTTGGAGAACATATCGTTGCTATCCTACACTCTGGCCTTTCGCTGTAAATGAAAAGAAAACATGTCAACAATTTTAAACACCAAACCACTGTCATTTATCAAACCCTAGAGAATAGGAAGTAGGTCAAATCTATCCAGGTTGTCATCTGCAGGCAGCATTTGAACTTACCTGTGTTTTCTACTCAACGGCATTTTCTCCTCTATCGTCTTTTTACAGTTCTCGTCTTTATCCTCTTGCGACGGCTCATCCTTGTACTCCTTGAAGGTTTTGTTGTCCAAGTGGTAGTTGATGTGTTTGTGGTTTTGGGACTTCTCCCTGAGACAATCCACCTCCAGGTCCAGCTCCACCTTTTTGTTGGTGTTCTTCAGCTGCAGGTCAGAAATGAGGTTCTCCTTCTGGAAATGTGAAAGGTTGTTCATGGTCTCTGAGTCCTGCTCCCTCTTCCTCTGCTGCTGGATGTGGCGCAGGACCATGGCCACCATGAAGATCAGCACCAGGAGCACCACCAGGCCCACACCCAGACAGATGGCTGCCCAGTTGAGCCTGTCTTGGGTCTCTCTGACAGGGCTCGGGCTGGGGCTGGGGGGGATGAGTAAAGGCACATCGTAGTACTGGCACTGGGTGCCGCTGAAGTGGGCTGAGCAGGTGCAGTCAGCAGGCTGGCCTTTGGCCCCGTTGGTGCAGGTCCCACCGTTCAGGCAGGGTTTGGAGGCACAGCTGTCAGTGGGCTTGTCACAGTTGCGGCCGGTGTAGCCCAGGGGGCAGATACAGGTGTAGTCGTTGATGCGGTCCATGCAGCTGGCTCCGTTGGCGCAGGGGTTCATGGAACACTCGTTGATGTTGATCTCGCAGCGTGGGCCGGTGAAGCCTGAGCGGCAGCTGCACCAACGTGTGGTGCCGTGGATAACACAACGTCCACCTGAACAGAACAGCCCAGCATTATCAAACAGTGCACATCATATTCAATTGAGGTTAGCTCTAATGCAAATGTCTCTAGAGAGAACATTCCAAATTGATTTGTTTGAGTAAGTGCTCTGTACTGACAGTGTTGAAAAGAACTGAAAGTCAATTAACAAATTCCTTCTAATTGTTGTTGTTGAGATGTGGAGAGAGTGGAAACTATCACATACCATTTGTACAGGGCAAGGAGGTGCATTTGTCCACTTTCTTTTCACAGTTGAGTCCAGTGAAGCCCCCTGGGCACTCGCACATGTAGCTCCGCCCGTTGTCCCTTTCTCTGCACTTCCCGTGGAAGCAGGGTGAATCGGCACAAGTCAGCATTCTGTGCTCGCAGTGCGTCCCCTCGAACCCCTGTGGACATGCACACCTATAGCCGTTCTCAAGGTCCTGTTGGCCACAGATAGACAGAGGTTATCACAGCCCACTGTCACAGGAAACAATCCCAGCAAAATTCGGTGTAGGTTTCTTGCTGTGCCTCTCATTTTGATGCCCTTGCGACTCCACATTATTATCTCATAATTCTCATGCCCCCTGTGCCCCAGTTTGAATTACATTCATTTACAGGAGAGAGTATGTGAACTGGCTAAAGGTCTGTCTGTTGCATTCTTCTATACCGGCCTAGAGATGTGGATAGATATAGGAAAAACAAAAACAGGAAAGCCTGTGTGTGCTGTGTGTTGTGGGAAACGGATAGGCTTTCCGGGCTTACCAAGCACTGGCCTCCGTTCCGACAGGGCTGGCTGTCGCACTCCCTGACCTCGCTGTCACACTTGTCCCCTGTGAAGCCCGGCTGGCAGGTACAGGTGTAGCTCCCTTGGCCCGTGTTCATACAAGTGGCCCCATTACGACACGGCTTGTGATGGGTGCAATAGTTCAGATCTGTGGATAAATGTGTTTGAAAAACAGTTACTCCCCGGCCCTAGTCTCCTATCATAATCAGGATGCCTGATGACTCTTGCAATATTATAGGAACATGTCATATTTATACTGTCATAGAGCACGTCTTGTGGTTTCCCCCTATGGGCTATTGAACAGCAGTACTTCTGTATTGTTTCACAGCAGGACCCAGAGGAGCCGGAGACACTGACCTTGGTCACAGAGGAGGCCTCCCCAGCCCTCTTTGCAGGTGCACTGCCAGGGCTGCTGACAAGTGCCATGTTTGCAGGATGGATGCCTTTTACACTCATTACAGAAGGTGCCCTGCCAGCCCTCTCTGCATCTGTCACAAACAAAACATCACACCTTTAGCACTGTGTACTTACACACATGCAGGCAGGCAAGCATGTATGTAAACACACACACACACACACACATGCACGCACACACACACACACACACACACACACACACACACACACACACACACACACACACTAGATTAACTATTGTATACTTACACACACTGTCCTGGCCTTGAGCAATTTCCATTTATTTTGCTGCACCCTTCAAGGCAAATTGCTGCATATAAACGTGAGACAAAAGAGGAACTTTATTTTTTTGTAAACTGATTCAACAATACATCATAATGCTTCAGACTCGGATTAGGAATCCCCTTCCCACTGTTGTAGTATCAAAACGGTTACCTGTCTATTTCTAATGAAACCTTCATTTGCTGTTTCTGTGTTGTGACATTGAATTTGCATGGTTACAAGACTAGTGTTTAACGGCTGGTTAGGCCTGAGCAGATGCTTGGTCTCAAAAGCGGACAGCTGCCCCATTGTTGTTGGTAGGCTGTTGAACCCTGTTTGCAGCTGCTGCCCTACCGCTCAACAATAGAGCCCGCAATTTAGTGGCGCGTGGCTGATAATAATGCCGCGATTAACCCGGCGCGTGCTGCTTTACCAGAACGCTACCCGGGATTATTCTACCCACATGGTCCCAAAGTTGTGAGAAATCTAGGGGTGAAGGGGCTGGGTTGGGAGGGAGCGCGCCGCACTATTTTCGCTCATCCTTGTCACTCCAAACTGCAAATCTAAGCCTTTCTAGAGCAGCGGCATCTCGACACTATGGGCCCTATTATGCAAATACTTTGAGAAATAACATCCTACTACATTTTGTGAAAGGTCTTCTTAAGAAACCCAGAACATTTTATTCTGATTGCTTACGTTCTTCGCAGTATTGTCCCTTCCAGCCCGGTAGACATGATATTTGCCCGTCAGGGTTGCAGGTGTAGTGGCCAAAACGGTCGTCTCTTGGAGCGCATATTTTCGAACAACTGTCCCCGTAGTAATTTGCATGGCAGATGAACCGGTATGAGTACCTTAACTCCGTCTGCCTCACACTTTGCACATCCTGCGACCACTCATCTCCTACTTCCAACTTTCTTTGAATGGCAAAATAACTAATCAATAAAGCAGGGTTGTTTGTATCTGCTGGGATAGAGAACAAAAAACATGCGTCAAGATAGTGTGGCCTATCAAGTAGGCTACTACTGTATGATTGCATGCTTTAAAAAAAGGCCAAACAAACAGTGCACATTGTCTTGAATTATTTCTCTCAATATGATATATAGAAAGTAAATGTGTAATGCAAGTTTTCAGTTTATGATAGGCATGTATCAAGGCCTGTGCCCTATTTTTCAATTGGGTCGTTGGACTGCGATTGAAATGTCATCTTCCTTTATGTCAGCAAAACATTTTCAACCCATTATTCCCCTTCCAAAGGGCGGAACAGCAAAAGGTGTAAAATACAGGAAAAGCAGTCAGAGGCTTTTGGCAAGGTTTAGATATTCTCACTAAAGACTTGAACACTTTCCCACGCTTAAAATAAACCAGAGGAAGTGCGATTGTGTTGGACACAGAGCATGAAAGAAGTGCTCTGTTGCACGTAATTCATCATGACACATGGACATCAACACATTCATATTTCCAAGTTTCATTATAACTGCAACATTTCTGTGTACATTACATTTATTAATACTGCATACATTGCATTTATTTATGCTGCATAAATTGCATTTAATCATACTGCGTAATGATTTAAATCTAGAGCATAGGGAGTATTTGTCATGCATCTTTAACAGTGTCATGTATCCCTCTAGCGGTGGTCATGTATGTAGCGCGCCACTCACCTTCAGGTAGATCCGCTGAAGGAGAAAACCATGCTTCAATGATTAGAGAAAACGAGCCCTGGGAGTGGAGAAAAGACATTAGCCTACCATGAGTTTCATTTTTTCAGTTGAACATCTTTTTTCATTATTTTTTTCTTCTTTAGATAACATCTATTGAATGATATGTGGACTAGGCTAATGACATACTAACATGTTATCATAAATCCTCATGCACGTCTATATAGGTTAGTGCATTTGTTTGATTTATGCTTAGCTCTTCACCACCCATCTTATTACAAACACCGTTATTCCATATATCAATAGGCATATATATTCTCAACCACTTCAATGTGATATTTTAGGCAATGCATAGTATCTTACCGGCCATGCGAAGTGGGTGAGTGGCAGGCGAATAGGTTTAGTGAACGTGCCGTCCTCCATGACGCTGAACGAGTTGGTGCCTAGTACAGGTGTAACGACACTGCCGAAGTAGCAGTCACCTGGTGACACTACGGTCTGGTAGTTCTTCAAGCAAACTCGGAAAAAAGTCCTACACGCTGGATTACAAGCTACGCCGTTTGCCAGCAAACCTCTATTATTCTGAAAGTGATGAAGATCAAGCTCGAATACACCAGATCCCAGAACCTAAAGGAAGACAATCAATTAATAAATATAGAACAATATTCCATTGCAATAATTTACATTGCGCATTATTATAGGCGTATCATATGCTATTACATTGTGCATTATTACACTGTTGCTGTGTCAACATCTAGGCATGAACGATTCCAATAATAGTTTAACTATAAAATTACCTGCTTAAAAATCGTTATAATAATTGCGATGATAAAGGTAAACCAAGTTGCCATTCTTTTCCACAGATCGGTTCGTATCCTTTGAAAAATAACCTGTTCTCCACAGAGGGCTCTTATTCCAAGCAGTGATGATGAAATATGAAGTTTGGAAATGATAAATAAATAAATCCTTCTTCAAAACCTTTTTGGGCGAGACCGAGCTCCGCAATCCAAAACGCGCAGAAGTTGAGAAACCTTGTTATCCAGACAGTGAGATGCAGGTCAAACGCATAACAGTAACGTCAATATCCACAGTTTATTCATCCTTCTGTCTTTACGTTGACCTTCCATCTTGATCCTGCTGAAAATGTGTTTTCTCTTGGCGTTGTGTCGATGCAACTCTTGCGCTTTGCGTATACAGAAAGCTTCTGGTGGCGCCAATATTGTTATGAAAATATGGCAGGACATCAGTCACAGAGCACTCTGTTTCTTAATGAAGGGTGTTTCACGTCTCGGTTCACGTTATATACGTGTGTGTCATTATGAATACTGTCAATCAATAAACACCGCCCCTTTCCATCCACGCCTGTTGCAACCAACCCTCATGTCCAATTTTAATAATCCTGCCGTTGTCTCTCGCAGGAGACAGATTTCTGACTATCAACAATTCGGCATCTGTTGATATGTTTTTGGTTCACTGAAAGGGGTACGTGTAGCCTTACAGCAATTGTGAATTTGGTAGCCTTACAGCAATTGTGAATTTGTTTAACAAAGGATAATTTATATATGTTGTTACGCACTTTTTTTCAAAATATATTTTGAATAATTATTATTTTATTTATTATTAGAAATTAAATGTCATCCTCTTTATTTGATGTTATTATCACTAATTACGAAATTAATATCATAGCATTTGTACGAAAATCCTGTCTATTTTACCCTGTCTATAATTAATTGTGACTCGTTATCTCTCCCAGACTGTACCTTTAACATTGGATAACTATTAGTTAAAATTTGATATGGTTTGTGTGGTTTATATTGCACTAGTAGACATTCCTGATAATCGTAAAACGAATTACCTTTTCCTTTTTTTAACCTGTGCATCCATTTTGCACTCTCCAATTGGCTGTGCGTCATTGGGTGCGCCCTCACCCACAAAGATGCCGCGTGCCTCTTTGGTCGCGTGCCTACCATTATCACTGACCACACATCTTTGTTAATGCCACATATTATATAGAATAGTGAAGAAGAAGAAGCGGGAGATAAACCTACAGCTGTATGATAATGAGCTGAGCTCTATCCAAACCACTGCGCCTCAAAAATCACGTCTTTGAATGCACCCACTCATCAGAAATGTGAAGAACTGCTCAAATCCAAACTTCCAGTCTCATTCTCTGCCATAATTATTGTAACAGAGGTTATCAAGATATGTACTTATGTTAATGCATTAAATCATTATTGTTTTTCAACATTATACATGTTTTTGTTTATAAGTTTGATTATTGTTGTGTGTTTCGGGTAAACATATTCGATTATTGTTGTATATTTCGTGTAAACTAAGTGTTAATTACCCTGTTCACATTGTGTTGATTTCTATTAAATAAATGCCCAGTATAATACCATGCCACCTGCTCAACCAACCTCCATTATATGACCTTCACTGGCAGACAGCCAATTGTGGAAATTGAAGTGGGTGCAGACTGTAGTCCTACTCATTATATGTTAGTTTAACTTTTAAACAACTATGTTTATTGAACATGTAATATCCAGCCAAGCTGTTAAATAACTTTCCCTCTTTCCTTTTTAAGATCAAATGATTGTTGAGAGAAGGAAACCAAAATGAATCCAATTAAGTACATGTAGGACTTAAACAAATCATTTAAACCCTCCATACAGTTTTATCACACATAGACCCATGCTGGGTAACAGCATTTTTGGCTTTATCACTTATTGAGCAGATCGCCTTGTCCAGCAGGATTTACAGTGGAGGAGTGAGGGAACAGGATTTACGAACTGTTCCCTGGCCAGATGAAGGTGTCTCATGGCAGAACACTCCTGCAGAGATGACCTCATCTACACCCCCCACGTTTGACTTATTGGTTGAAGGCGATTCTGTTGAGCACAGGGACAATGGACTATTGAGTCTCAAATCTTCAATGCACTGGAGCCCTTTTCCCACCATTCACCGTGGCACACTGGACTGGTCCTGTGGAGAAGCGCTGGAGTCTTCAGACTGGTCTACTCTTTACTCAACAGTTGCAGTGATGCTCAGAATGTCAGGAGATCAGAGTCATAGCACCTGAGCTCAGCCAGACTTTTGTAAGGTTATTTTCCTGTTTTCTTAAGTGATAGTATGGATGCAATCTGTAAAAAGCCAGTTTATTCTGACTGAATGAAGGAAACTGGTGAGCTTCAGTACCATGCTAATGAGTCATACCCAAGGCCCCTCATACACACTTCAAAACTTCTACACAGATGAATCATTTAGGAGGTGATAAATTATTAAATTAATGCATACCACTGCTGGCTTGCTTCTGAAGTAAGCAGGGTTGGTCCTGGTCAGTTCCTGGATGGGAGACCAGATGCTGCTGGAAGTGGTGTTGGAGGGCCAGTAGGAGGCACTCTTTCCTCTGGTCTAAAAATAATATCCCAATGCCCCAGGGCAGTGATTGGGGACACTGCCCTGTGTAGGGTGCCGTCTTTTGGATGGGACGTTAAACGGGTGTGTTGACTCTCTGAGGTCATTAAAGATTCCATGGCACTTATCGTAAGAGTAGGGGTGTTAACCCCGGTGTCCTGGCTAAATTCCCAATCTGACCCTCAAACCATTGCGGTCACCTAATAATCCCCAGTTTACAATTGGCTCATTCATCCCCCTCCTCTCCCCTGTAACTATTCCCCAGGTCGTTGCTGCAAATGAGAACGTGTTCTCAGTCAATTTACCTGGTAAAATAACAGATAAATAAAATAAATAAAAATAACTGTACAAGTTAAGTTGCCTGGATTTGTAACCTACATCCTTTAAATATGATAAACAAAAACAGACAGCATCAGATAGGCATATGGAGCTGTATCTCCAGTATTCTACACTTGGTGTCATCAAACTTTCTCAATATTTACCCATCACCCCATACCTCCCCAAATCCCATTTCATCACTATTTGCCCATCACCCTGTACCTCCCCAATCCCATTTTATCACTATTTACCCATTACCCTGTACTTACCCCAATCCCATGTTATCACTATTTACCCATTACCCTGTACTTACAGTACCCTAATCCCATTTATCACTATTTACCCATCACCCCGTACCAACCCCATCCCTACAGCAACTCACGCCGTACCTACCCCAATCCCATTTATCACTATTTACCCATCACCCCATACCAACCCCATCCCTACAGCAACTCACCCCGTACCTACCCCAATCCCATGTTATCACTATTTACCCATCACCCCGTACCAACCCCATCCCTACAGCAAATCACCCCATACCTACCCCAATCCCATGTTATCACTATTTACCCATTACCCTGTACCACCATACCCTAATCCCGTTTTATCACTATTTACCCATCACCCCGTACCAACCCCATCCCTACAGCAACTCACCCCGTACCTACCCTAATCCCATTTTATCACTATTTACCCATCACCCCGTACCAACCCCATCCCTACAGCAAATCACCCCGTACCTACCCCAATCCCATTTTATCACTATTTACCCATCACTCCATACCTACTCCAATCCCACCCTGTACCTACCCCAATTTTATCACTATGTTTGTGCCCGTATTCATTTGAGCATTTTAATATTGTGGCCTGAAATAATATGACATTTCAGCCTCTACCCTTTTAGGGTTATTTACACTCCTCCAATGCAAACTATAACCTAACTATCTCTATTCTCTCCTCTCATTGCTAGCCTTGTGTAAACACATATTTGGAAACGAGACATAGGCCGTCCGTAATTCCATCTGCAGCAGCCCTTTTCGCTCATCATTTTTCTTTGTGTCAGTGTTTTGTAAAGCTGCCCTCTCTCTGATTGTTCTTCTGCCTTTTAGCTTGGATCTGAAACCCTTAGAAATAAAATGTTCATTGGGAAACAACAAGGTATGAAGGTGCATTTGGATTTAGCTTTAACCCCTGCTGCTACTAATAGTTTCTACAACAAAACACTGACATTACACGTCTCTATAAGCCTCTATTGATGCTAATATATTTCCAAAACATATTGAAATATGAGGATACCCCTTCATCGCCGGTCAAGTCAAGCGTGATCAAAACATTTTCAGAACTGAATTTCTTTCAGCTGTGTGTCCACATTTCTTACTGTAAATCTGTATTGTCTCATTGCCAGTGTAAGTACTGTGTCATCTCCGATATGTGCCTATTTTGTTCACTGTTCCAACAGTATCAACACACTGGGCATGTGAAATGGGAAATTAGCTACAGTGTTAACAGATGGCCCCTTTTGGGCCAAAAACCTGCCCCTGTTTAAGGCACAGCGGTTTAACACTTCTTAACAGCACATTTGATCTCTATGCTCCAATCTGTCGAGTGAATCAATGGAGCTTTTGATGTGCTCTGCCAATGGATCTGAGGCTGGATCTAACTATGTTGCCCTATACGAAGAGAAATCACCTGCTGTCATGACTAGAGAACACAATGCTGTTTGTCCTCACCACTGCACTCTGCTGCCTGGTTTCATCTGAAACTGGAGCTACACATGCAGTTATTCAATGCTGCATATGTAAATCTTTTGCAAAGTAGAGTCTTTGTAGAGTTTGTAGAAAATACCTGAATTCAGCAGTTAACCTCAATTAGTTGGAATTTTCAAAGCAGTAATGGCAGTCCTTTTTGAATAACAGCATATTTGCCAGTGAATATGAATGCAGTGCAGTCTCCCTTGTTTGACAGGCTTCCAGCACCAAGCAGTTTCCTGATCAACCCTTTCTGGGCAGGCAGCAGGATTTATACCTATAGCATATTAGGGAGTGGTGGGTGAGAGGAACTAATGTCTGACACATGGATGTGTTACAGTGTAACTACAGTGTAACTACAGTGTAACTATAGCTCTCCCGTCATGAGAGTTGCAGTCTTGATCTTCGTCATCTTCATAGTAACCAGCAACTTAGACAATGCTGTAGGTGAGTTGACAGCACCTGCACTGCAGATGGCTGCTGGCTCTGGCGTCAGACGTATTAGAAATGAGAGCCGCGGGCTGTTTTGGAACTTTTCAACCACCCTCTTGGTGTAGTGTTGACTAAACAGTGTCCTGTCAGCACTCTGCTACCCCTAGGATGGCAATGACAACACTCTTCTATAACTGGGGCTGTTTCGTGCTGCCTGGGATTTAGGTGACACCAGGACAAAGAGGACATGGCCTATTAAGTAACTAACTGCTCTCTGGACACACACTAAGAAGTCAGTTGGTTAGCATGTTGAGTCAAGTTTACAATGTGGTACATGAGGACTCAGCCATTTGGATCTGTTAGTAATAATAATAACACAACATGTGTACAGTGATATATGATAGGTTGATGCATAAACAAGAAGCTACTTACAGTAGCATATGTACTGGGGTTAAAACAAGAATGTTTCTCTTTTTTTAAGCAATGTTTTTAAGGTTGGAGAGTATACAAAATCAATTTGTGGTGTCAGGGACCAGTGTATGTGTGACAGCCTACCGAGCCCCACGGGGCCAGGGCCAGCCTGGGAAGAGGGATCCATCCACAGGGACAACAGGACAGGGACAGCACATGTCACTCCTACCTCAAATCAAATCAAATCAAATGTATTTATATAGCCCTTCGTACATCAGCTGATATCTCAAAGTGCTGTACAGAAACCCAGCCTAAAACCCCAAACAGCAAACAATGCAGGTGTAGAAGCATGGTGGCTAGGAAAAACTCCCTAGAAAGGCCAAAACCTAGGAAGAAACCTAGAGAGGTTTCTGTACCTCCCACCCAGGGACCATTACCCCAGCCAGGAGGGGCAGGGCAGGGCCCTTCAATGAACACCATTGATCACTGTAGCTCTGCTCTGTTCAGCTCCGCTCCAGGTCTTATACAAGGTGGGGCAGCATGGACATAAAGCCGGCCATCAGGGCATCTGTCACTGTAGGACCATGACTCCTCCCGCCTCTGACTCACTTAGAGGAAGTGTATGTCTGTGCCAAGTAGAAAGAAAGTCAAATATAGAATGTGTATTGTATTAGTGACACTTGAAGGACAAGTACATAGTTGCATGGGTTATTTTTTTGTCACAATAATATCATTTTGTGTGTGATGTCTGATTGCAGAGCTAATTGTGTGTGTGGAAGTTGTGGACCTTGAGGAAATCCTTCCCCATAGAGGTCAAGGCATTGCCTAACAGAAGACAAAACCCTCCGACAGGAAAAGGAAAGAGAAAAATGGAGGAGTGGGATTAAGTCTGACGGTGTGAAGAGGGCCGTTAAGATCACACTAGTCCAGGCAGCTTCTCAGATGTACACCCTGACAGAAGACAGGCCCCTCAGATTTAATGGACTGCATGTTACACTCAAACTGATCACTCTATGTGACTCTGAAACAGGGGCATTCCCTTCTTCATATGATGTACAGTAGAGGTCTATGTTTACTAAGTCACCATATTCCATTATCAGTAAAACAGTGCAGATATACAGTCATACAGTCCCATACTCACCTAATTGTAATTTCCTTATGTTAAAGCCACAGACAGTACTGTAGTGAGTACCAGCAGGGGTTTTAATAATATGTATTAATGCATATTCAACTGTATATTACAATTTAGACTGTAATGTGTCAGTGTTAAAGTAGATGTAGTTGCACTGTTCTGTTCTCCCCAAGAACATCATGAGACTGATTGGGATCAAATAATTTCACCTTGTCATGGAGTTCCCGTAGCTGGCGTGATTATATGCGATAACGGCCTGTGATTCTGGCTTAATTATGGAGTGGCCTAATGATCCCTAATCAGCTGTTCTTCCTGCACTTCCTGGCCAAGGGCACATGACCTCTAAGTCTCGGTAGTCATATTATTGTTTATTTACAGGACTGGGGGTATTTTTGGATGGCTGTTGTTTTTTCCTTTTTGATTAGAAATTCCTGGTTTGTCCCTTCCCCATTTGGTGGATGCCGAGGCCATTTCCTACCCTGCTTCCGATTCACATAGTATGACTCCTGGGAATTAGGTGTGTTTATGGGTTCTTGTCTGTGAGAGAGTATGTCCTTTTGGGTCAGAAGTGAGGTCTACTAGGCAGATCTCAGGTTTTCATTAGTGCACCGTTGTATGTGGTATCTCTGTATGGAATGTTCTATTGACACTATACACTGTTTACAAAACAATTAAAACACCTGCTCTTTCCATGATATAGACTGACCAGGTGAATCCAGGTGAAAGCTATGATCCCTTATTGATGTCACCTGTTAAATCTTCTTCACTCAGTGTCAATGAAGGGGAGGAGACAGGTTCAATAAGGATTGTTAAGCCTTAAGAAAATTGAGACATGGATTGTGTATGTGTGCCATTCAGAGGGTGAATGGGCAAGACAAAAGATTTAAGTGCCTTTGAACGGGGTATGGTAGTAGGTGCCAGGCGCACAGGTTTGAATGCTTCAAGAACTGCAACGCTGCTGGGTTGTTGACGCTCAAAAGTTTCCTGTGTATATCAAGAATGGTCCACCACCCAAAGGATAGCCAGCCAACTTGACACAACTGTGGGAAGCATTGGAGTCAACATGGGCCAGCATCCCTGCAGAACACTTTCGACACCTTGTAGAGACCATGCCCTGACGAATTGAGGCTGTTCTGAGGGTAAAGGGGGGTGCATCTCAATATTAGGAAGGTGTTCCAAAGGTTTTGTACACTCAGTGTATGATGGGACTATTTGAATTAGTGTTTAAGGTGTAAATGTTTTAATTTGATGGACTGTGTTAAGCTGTCTGGTTCCATATGAATTTACAGTATATAGGCTATTGTACACTGTGTGTGTAAGGTAAATATAAGTCAAAGATAAATGTCCATTTTGATGTAAATTTACAACAACACAAAAATAATATGTTTGTACTTAATTCACCCTTTAGTAAGCTACGCGCTGATGTACTGTAACTTGTGCTTAATAATGGAATATATTTCATTTGAGGTATGAACTTAAGAAATATAATTTGGAAGAGAAAATGTATTTAAATGACTGTGTTTATAATTCTAATGTATTAACACCAGATCTCTGGGCACTTTAGCTAAAGAACGTTTCTTTTGTGCTTTTATAGTCTGTTTGGTTGACGTCGTGACAGTCCCTAAAGGTCCAAATAATACTATTTGATTCATACATTCCCCACTTACTGAACATATTGTAAAAGCTTGTTAGAGCTCTGTAGGAAAGCGGACTGAAATCATACTCTGACTGCATATGAAAGGGGAAGTGTTAGGTCCACAGCTGTTGAGGTAGATCTGTGTTCGCTGTCATTGAGCACTAATGCCTGCTATGCATCATCATTGACATTGATTTAGTTGTTTGTTCTCAATCAATTGCTCTCTGCACTAGGATTGATGTCATAAGAGCTAGTTGGTGTACATACACATGTATCCAGTGCAGGATCCAATAGGTTGATCCAACATGCTTTAACTCAAAACCCATATCTCATGCATTAAGTCGTGCAAATACTATATACTGCAAATGTAACACGGCCGACTTTCATAGTCAATTAGAGTCCATGGCCAATAGGCAGTCTTCATGCTGAGTCCCTGGCCAATAGGCAGGCTTCATGCTGAGTTTGCTATCATTCAGGCGGTAAGTTGGTGCTTACTCAGCTGCACCAATAAGACAACATGAGCTGTCTGACTCGCACCTGATAAATGCTCTCTATGGGACGTCTCTGTGGGACGTCAGAGGACAGGCAGAGGTGGGTTAGCTGCAACCCAGGGTGTTTGTGTAACGAGGTCTGTATGGGTCTGAGCAGTCTCTGATGAGGGGTGGGTGGTGGGGGGCTAGGATTCATGGTGATAAATTACTCTTCACATGGGCCTCTGTGACGGGAAGACTTATGTATTTGCCCCACTTTGGAGATCCCTGCCCAGAGGTCCCTCATTGGCAGGCTTGAAGGCTACGGTGTGTTGTTCTTAGATTATCCCCCTTTCCCTCTGGGGTCTAACTGACTCTTTATCATGTCTCTACCCACCAAGCTACACCTCTGAGAACCACACATCCAAATGAACTGTGAGGTTAGAGTGCCTAGACTCCTACTATGCTCCACTTCAATCCAAACGTGTGCATTGTTGATGTTTTCACACTAAATGGCACTATTTCTAATGGCTGGAGTTGCAAAGTAAACCACACAGTGCTAATTCATTTTCCTGCAGGACCAACTTTCTCATACAACCTGTGTGATTTATTATCCCTAGTGATAAATGACATAGAGACTGTAAGTGCAGAGCTAGCACATTGAACCCCTGTCCCCTTCACCAGTCAGCCATGTAGTTCTCTTACCCAGGAGAAGTGGCTCTATTTAGTTTAACCTACCCTTTCCTGACCTCTCTAGAGGAGGTGGACTGTGTTAGGTATGGCTGGCCTGGGAGGGTTTTACTCAGAGAGGAAGCCATCTCTGCACTGATAGACCCTGGGTTTTGTAACTGCAGGGGCTACAAAGTGGGTGTTCTGGAAGTCTCCTGGGAAGTCATAGAATTGCCTGTCCAAATAGTAAATTGCTTTTACCTTACAATAGGTAAGTCTATATTAAAGGGCTCTTTATAGAGTCCTAACCAGGGGCCTTTTATTTACTGTTTTTCTTTTCATCTGCAGGTCACTGACACCAGGACTTCACTTTGCCCTCAACATACACCCACCCAATTCCCCATCAACATAACGCATGGCAGCATGATGCCGTCTTCCACCTTTGTGGTGGAAGACGGCATTTTGCTAGGTCCAAATGGAGCCGTGTAATTTGGTGCAGCTCCAAACTTTGTATGATATGTTGATGCTGATAAGGCTGAGAGAACAGCAGTGCCTACCCTCTCACGGTAATTACAAACACAGAGCAATGAGCCGCTTATGTTGTCCCAGAGGACCACTGGCCTGCCTGTCTTACACACACTTTCATCTGGTCAGTCTGGCTGGCCAGACCACGGCTAGTCCACCCTGCTGGATGTAGAACTATAACTGACATACTGACATGTTCTGTAGTCACTATGTCACCATCACTATGTCATGGTGAGTTGCTTCTATGACTTCCCAATATATACAGTAGTGAGAGCATGAAGGCCCCAATGGATGAAGTGTTTGAGCTACTCAACATTAAACTCTCATTTAAAACGTATGAGGAACTATAAAGGCTTTATTAGGGCTTCATAACTTTAATCTGCCCAGTGCATTAAACTAAAAGTGATGAATTTAGGCATTTATGCCCTCTAAAAATATCATTTGGAGTAAATGTGTTTCCATAGACACAGCACAGTGCTTATGGTAACAAGTGTCCATTGGTCAGCTCCTGTCACTCTCTACCCTCACAACCGTTACCCCCCGCCCCTCCTCAGCCTGAGCCTGGGAGCGGAATTCTGGGAACATTTTTCCATGTGAAATGCTGAGGTCCAGTCGAGGGGTGTGACGCCACTGCATTGTTCCAGCAGCAAAAAAAGGAACTGCTTGTGATGAGGCCAATTCCTGTTGGTCCCAAAAAAACAGGCACTTTCTCACACCGGCTTCCTTCCTCATTGGACAGCACAAAACAATCCCAGACTGGCCAGCCGAGCAGAGAGAAAGAGAGAGAGAGAGAGGGGTGGAGGGACACAGAGGTGGCGATAGAGAGGTTTGCTATCAGTCTGGGCAGACAGTTTATCAGTAGCTGAAAACACACCAAGCGCCTCTGCAATCTCCTGCATCCACCTGACACTGTCACAACAAATGTGTTATCCCTTTATCAGTCAGCACAGACATCAACAAACACTGTGTTTGCCATTTTAGTGGTGCAAGCAACCCTAGTAGGACAAGCAGGTAGCGGCAAGCTGTTCTTATCTCTAGTGGTGGTAGGAAACCACACTACATGATATCAATGTATAGCTATCACAATTTGCCTTCCAGAAATCTCACCCCTTCACTTCCAACCATATGGCCAATGCACTTTGCTTTTGATAGTGTTTTCAACATCATCCTGCTTTTAAGAGAGGTTTACATCAATGATAGATGAGGCGGAGAGGGAGAGAGAGAGGTTGAACTGATTGAGAGTGCAGGACTCAGGAAGCATCTGTCCGTGTGGCGGCCTGTGCGTTTATCTGACCCCGCTCACATCAGGTGGTTTCCTTGTTTACGTTAACCCCACTGCTCCCAGTGGCCTGGCCCTCATTGGCTGCCCCGGGCCACTCCTTTTTCCACCACATTCATTGATCTTGAGAGAGTTCTGCACTTCCCTGCTTCTCTTTTCCCACCGTACTGGCTGTAGGGAGAGAGGTTTGGAGAAAGAGGAGGGGTATTAGTTGAACCCCCTGCCCCTACACCTCCTCTCCACATCCCTTGGCTCTCTTTCCACTTGCTAATGGATATCTGCTCTTCTCCTAAAGCCCCGTGCGACCTCTCGCCTCTGTCCTCAGAAGGTAAACACAAGGGCCTTGAAGACGACTTCCCTTTACCGCTTCTTCCCTATACTTGGGCTCAGTGAAAACAAGCAAACTCATTAATCAGGCTGAATGATAGCCCTGAGCTCTGTGTGCCCCCACTTGGCAGCTGTATTGCTCAACCCTTACCCAGTTGCAGTGATTTTAACAGCGATGTGGCTTTGTGTCCCAAAATGTGAATGGTTTCGTGGCAGTCTATAGCAATACAGTACCATTGATAAGAATCTGATGTCTCTTTTCTCTCAATGAAAAGTAGTACCATTTATGGGAAAGGTAATTGCATAGTATTTATAGAGCTGTTAGTCCGTGTTGTAAACCGTTTGGTGTAATTGATGATGGTAAATGGTTGATTGTTGTCACTCATAAAGATTACAGGTATACAGTACCTTTCCGATTGGTCTACAGTCACTCATTTTGCCCCTCTGTAGCCAGTACAGGACACAGCTGAGCACACTGTCACAAACAGACACCACCTTCCTGGTCCACTCAGCATGCACACTTCCCTTCCCCCTGGCCGACCCCTCTCTCCCACTCGCCCACCCCTCTCTCCCCCTGGCTGACCCCTCTCTCCTGCTGGTCCACCCTTCTCTCCCTTTGGCCCACCCCTCTTGCCCTCTTCCTCTATGTGGAGCGCTCCGTGGCCTTTCAGCGGCCCTGCTTTCCTTACTATCTTGTTATCTCAGCAAGTGTTTCCTGAGAGCACCTCTCTCCTCTGTGGGACATGGTGTGGCGCTTGCGCTATGTTACGTCCGAGGGGTATTGTTCTCCCACACTCTGAGCATCGTAAATGAGCTGGAAACGATTTGTCAGACATGAGAAGGGGGTAGAGGAGAGAAAGAGAGAGAAAATAACATACGAACAGAACCCTGATGTACCCCTGCCGTTTAATCGTACCTCTCAGATATGGTAATAGCCACTCTGATTGCCCCATTTCAAGCCATTAAGGAAAACATTATCCAGAGCCCTGAAATATAGGCTAATTTAATGGAATTTTCTAATTTTATACCTCCATGAGAATGTTTGACACCGTTACTTGTAGTGAATGCCATATGTTTGGTATTTTCTATATTTATCGTCCCCTGAGACACTTGCAAAAATTCTGTCATGTATCAATGCTGTTCAGTCCCCTAGCCCAGTCCAGGCAGCTGATATACTGCATGGTAAACACATTTTTACAATGGCACTATTCATTAATGCATAGTACTACTGAATGATGTGATTGAATATTATTTGCCTTATACATCTCACAGAACCAAAGAACATTCCTTTAATGTATTTTGAATTTACGCTTTTGATTGGTGACTGCCCAGAAAACTGAGAACATTCCTGGGACACAACATCTGTAACAACCACCACAGAGCATTCCTGGGACACAACATCTGTAACAACCACCACAGAGCATTCCTGGGACACAACATCTGTAACAACCACCACAGAGCATTCCTGGGACACAACATCTGTAACAACCACCACAGAGCATTCCTGGGACACAACATCTGTAACAACCACCACAGAGCATTCCTG
Organism: Oncorhynchus tshawytscha; assembly: GCF_018296145.1. Lineage (NCBI taxonomy): Eukaryota > Metazoa > Chordata > Actinopteri > Salmoniformes > Salmonidae > Oncorhynchus > Oncorhynchus tshawytscha. The sequence goes on along the minus strand of NC_056439.1, from coordinate 33,585,756 downwards.
GGACACAACATCTGTAACAACCACCACAGAGCATTCCTGGGACACAACATCTGTAACAACCACCACAGAGCATTCCTGGGACACAACATCTGTAACAACCACCACAGAGCATTCCTGGGACACAACATCTGTAACAACCACCACAGAACATTCCTGGGACACAACATCTGTAACAACCACCACAGAACATTCCCCTAAGGTTATTATTAGGTTTCCTGGAAATGTAATAAGAAAATGTGTTCTGGGAATGTTCTTGCAACACCAGGCAAATGTTTTATCCAAATATTGCATAATCGTCAGTGCACCTCAACAGTTTTTATGTTACGAGGGAGCAACCTAACGAATGTTCTGGGAACGTACATGCTGTATGATGAATGAGTCCCATGTTTATTTGGCTCCAGTGGAGTTCTCCTCTGTTTATTCTGTCACTGATTCCTATGTGACCATCGGCATGAACTTCTTTAATGAGAAAATTCCTGAAACATCAGAGGATGTCCACGCATATCCTGGCCCTTAATCAGTGCACACAGGGAGTCTCACCTCCGCTGTGAAGGTCACACAGGGGTCACACCATTCGGAGAGGGGTCGCACATCCTTCTGAGTCACTACTCCCTATTCCTCCTAAACAAACACCCACACATGGCCTTGCCATATAGGGTCCCAGGTTAAGTGTCCATGCCCCACGTCTTCTTTGGCCTCCCTCCCTCTCTCCAGTTTGGCTGCTGCAGAACATTCTTCATGTTAAAAGTAGCCTGTGCCTTCCTCAGCTTTTCTGTCAGCCTCATCTTCCCTGTGTTGCGTACGTCCACTGTGTTCCCAATGTGACCATAGCCAATGTTCCCATGGATGGGGCTGACCCCTGGGAGTCAGGATGTGACACAGAGCAGAGCCTGACGAGAAAATAAAGGTCTAAAAACATCCACGAGACCAGACAGAGAAGCAAAAAGGACAACATGCTATAAAGCAAACCCACAACATTAGCATGGTTCTGACATGGGAATCCCACCCCGCCTCCCTCTACGCCCAACTGGCCCTGTACCCCCTGGACAGAGCTGACAGGTCACACATGGGCCCCAGCCCAGCCCCACTATAGCTGAGCCAGCTGGGTCCCTCTCTGCTGCTAGCTACCTCATGCCATGTAAAACAGAGCTGGGACAAAGTTGAGCCTAAACCTTGAGATTAGCCCTGATTTTACATATTTACAGTTGAAGTCTGAAGTTTACATGCACTTAGGTTGGAGTCATTAAAACTCATTTTTTCAACCACTCCACAAATTTCTTGTTAACAAACTATAGTTTTGGCAAGTTGTACTTTGTGCATGACACAAGTCATTTTTCCAACAACTGTTTACACACAGATTATTTCACTTATAATTAACTGTATCACAATTCCAGTGGGTCAGAAGTTTACATACACTAAGTTGACTGTGCCTTTAAACAGCTTGGAAAATTCCAGAAAATTATGTCATGGCTTTAGAAGCTTCTGTTAGGCTAATTGACATCATTTGAGTCAACTGGAGGTGTACATGTGGATGTATTTCAAGGCCTACCCTCAGTGCCTCTTTGCTTGACATCATGGGAAAATCAAAAGAAATCTACCCAGACCTCAGAAAAAAATTGTAGACCTCCACAAGTCTGGTTCATTCTTGGGATTCATTTCCAAATGCCTGAAGGTACCACGTTCATCTGTACAAACAATAGTATGCAAGTATAAACACAATGGGACCACCCATCCATCATACCGCTCAGGAAGGAGACACTTTCTGTCTCCTAGAGATGAACGTACTTTGGTGCGAAAAGTGCAAATCAATCCCAGAACAACAGCAAAGGACCTTGTGAAGTTGCTGGAGGAAATAGGTACAAAGTATCTATATCCACAGTAAAACGAGTCCTATATCAACATAATCTGAAAGGCCACTCAGCAAGGAAGAAGCCACTGCTCCAAAACAGCCATAAAAAAGGCAGACTATGGTTTGCAACTGCACATGGGGACAAAGATTGTACTTTTTGGAGAAATGTCCTCTGGTCTGATGAAACAAAGATAGAACTGTTTGGCCATAATGACAATTGTTATCTTTAGAGGAAAAAGGGGGGAGGCTTGCAAGCCGAAAAACACCATCCCAACCATTTGGCTAAGGTGTATGTAAACTTCTGACTTTTACTGTATGAGAGAGAGATACTGTATATATGGATGGGGACTGACCAGGGCAGGCAAATATTGTTCCCAACCTTCTGCCTAGGGTTAGTGCTATCCGGGATCCTTTGGACATCCCTATCCTATACCAAAGACAGTACAGTATGAAGATAGGCTAAAACTTCTTCTCCAATAGAAATCCCAGATCACACTTGTAGTCGATGTCATGGCGACATTGGCTAGCTAAGCTCATACGCAGAAACACGTCATCGGGTCTAACGGTCGTCTCGCGCCGAACTGCACATGTGCAGGCCATCAAAGGCACCTTTGATATGAAGTTGTTTTTGCCGAAAATGAAAACGTGTCAGTTTGTCACTTTCACGAGGTTGGAGTAATTAATAACAACTATTTAAGACATTGGAGCGAATCTAAGTTGTGCCTTTAGATTTCAAGAAAATTAGCAACTAAAAGTCTCATTGACTTTTTAAACCCCAAACTCAAGCCTACTGTAGTCTGTTTCGCAAGTTTTCCCGGAAGTCTCTCGATGTTGCGCTTCTGGGTTTAGAAACTCTGTGCCCTAACCCTAGGAACATAAAGTTCCTAATCCTAAGGGCTTGAACACAGCAATAGCATTTGCCTACCGAGAGTACTTGCGAACCGAGTGCAATCCAATTTTACATGTAGAATCGAGTGAAAATGTCTGCAGTTAAACATCAACAGCACGCTGAACAGTTGGTAGACAAACGGGAGATCCACATTTGGTGAGATGTGTGCAAACCTTAGCCTAACCCTAACCCTAACTTTAACCATTTTAAATTCAACTTCAATGGGGTGATGTCATAGTTGGGATGTCCCAAAGATTCCATTTAGACCAGTGGAACCATGAGTGCACCATTACCATGGCACCGTGTATTTTGGGAGAGGGGAATGATGGCAGGAGGACAATATTAAAGGGTTGTTGTTTTGTGTGTGATGTTGGAAGCTGTAGATGTTTGCTGGCTCCTCTCCTTGTTCTGCAGGTGTGTCTAGGGGAAAACAAACAGATTCAAATGAAACAGAAGCGTGAGCTTGGCTTGGTGCATGCCGGACAGCCTGAGCGTGCGATGTGGATTGTTGTCTGTATGCCTCAGATCTGGGCAAATAACAGAAACACTGCACATGCAACAAAAGACAAGGCAATTAAGGGCAAGAAAAGAATCACATCAACAAAAGCTTTTGATTGGTTTTCTGTTGGTTCTTGTTCAAAATCACACTTTACAATCCAGGTTTTTATTGTTTAGATTGAGAGCATCAGCCCATTGTTAATTATTTTCATGTGAATATATTGGCAGTTATAACAGAGTCTTTCATTTGACCAGTGTCAAAAATAGACATATTGCCAGATTATTATTTGTGTGCAAATCCTCTGGTGTTATTTAGCTTCTTAAATGTAGCCATCTATCGTTCTTAGGCAATGATTTTCATTTGCTCTAAAATGGAGCTTGACTGTAATCTCATCAGCTCTATCTTCTTTTTCCTATCTCTGCCTATACATCTAAATGATTTGCTGTGGAACTGCATTATGTCTGCTCTCATTTCATTCCCCACCACAGCTCTCTCTCTCTCCCTCCCTCCGCAGGGTTGCTTGTGAAAGGGAGATAAGCATCACCTCCATGTTCTGGCCAGTTCCTGTTTGTCCTTTGAGAAAGGAGAGGGGGCTCTGTGCTGCTGTTAAACCTATTAAGGTACACACTGTATACTACAGTAGAATGGGACCGTCACTAGACAACATGGCTCCTCATCAGACAATAAGGCTGTCGTCTGACAGTGCATTGTGCCTTCTCAAACAATGTGGGTCTGCAACTAGATGGAGCGTGCAGGGTGGGAGCCTATAGCCTATGGACTAATGGTTACTGTAAATGCAAAAGTTCAGTTCACACGGTCAGCTTGGTTGATTGTCTGAAGCTATTTGGTATTTCAAATGTCAGCATTAATTGAATGACCAATGTTTTCACATCATTGTTTCCCCTATGGTGGTTATGATGTGTAACAACTCTGTCAGATGACAAATCCCCTACACTCTTAGAAAAGAAGGTGCTACCTAGAACCTAGAAGTATTCTTTGGCTGTCCCCATAGGATAACCCTTTGAAGAACCCGTTTTGGTTCCAGGTAGAACCCTTTCTACATGGTTCTACATGGAATCCAAAAGTGTTCTACCATTTACCGAAACGTGTTCTACCTGGAATCAAAAAGGGTTCTCCTATGGGGACAGCTGAAGAACCCTTTTGGAACCCTTTTTTCTAAGAGTGCACCTTGACGAACAGGACCACATGACATGAAACACACTGACCAATCTTTGAGCGCCTGTGCTCCTGTATTCACCCATGACACAATCAATTAATCTGGAAAGCCGTGTCACTTCCCCCCCTGACCTACACCCACTCCCCCATCATCTCCCGGTCCGACTCATTCATAGAATCACAGGACTTTGTCATTCTCATGGAGTACAATGTCCATTGTTCTCATTGGTGCCCCTGGCTGACAACCAGAGAAAAATGTACTACAATTGAAGATTACTATAGAGTTTTAATGGGAACAAAAAACAATTCTCCATCTTATGGCAATTACAACAATGTTTTGGCATTGTCAATATTTACGCATAGACTTACTTCAACCTGTGCTTGTGTGTCTGTGTGTGTGTGTGTGTGTGTGTGTGTGTGTGTGTGTGTGTGTGTGTGTGTGTGTGTGTGTGTGCGTTCGTGTGTCTCTTCGTGTGTGTTCAAGAAGGAAAAGTCAAGGAAGAGCTCATTCTGTGTGATGTTATTATGTCACGGCCCACCCCTTCTGGGTCCCAGTTCCCTCTCCCCCATGTTCCAACTGTGTTCCCCCTATGTTCCAACCGTGTTCCCCCCATGTTCCAACTGTGTTCCCCTCATGTTCCCCCAGTGTTCCGCCCTGTGTTCCCACTGTGTTCCTCCCGTGTTCCTCCTGTGTTCCCCCCATGTTCCCCTGTGTTCCCACAGTCTCCACTTCAGATTGGCCTGCCTCTCACTGTTCCCCCAGCCTGACTAAAGTAATACCTGGAAACCGTGTGCCTTCCAATTTCCCTCTCTCCTCCTCATAATAATGGGAAAGTGGTCTGGCCCTGCTGCAACAGGGAATAGAGGCAGAGAGCTTATGGGAAACTGTGTCACAGATAAGAAATGTCTCCTTTTAGGGCTCTATGTGCGTGAACACAGTACACCCACACTCTCAAATGCAAGTTGCAACAAGTTAAAATAAGGGAATATGATGTGGGTGTTATCTGTATTTATGTACTTTGAGAGAATGAGAATGAGCTTGCGAATACAAGTCAACTCTTACAGATTGTCAGTGTCCTTCTACATCCTCTAGACTTTACTTTTTTTTTTACATATTTAGAAAATGGATATAAACACACTGGTGACAGGTGCATGAGAGTAAGAGTGCTAATTCAAACCTGTTTTCACACTGGGAAGGCTGGCACGTTAATGCTCACATTGGCACATTTGGGTATAGGGGCTTCAGTCAGACAGGTGCATCAGGTGCAGAGATGGGGTTGGCCCCTGTAGCCTGAGGGAACTAGGGGTGAGAAGTCGATACAAAACTCTACGGGAGTTGACAGGGAATTACAACTTCAGATTAAAGATGGGATCCAAGATGTATTATGACAGTATTATAAAAGTCATTGACTGCTAAACTAATAACTGCACTATACTGTATTTTCACTATGTACTGTACACCCCGGCACATCAATTGTATGCACTGTATATACAGTATGTCATTGCAGCATCCCTCCTGCATATACAGTAGAGACGTATATCCCCATTGTAAATTGTATGTCCTCAATGTAAATCAGCCCATACCCTAGAGTTGTATGTTTCATGTTTACTCTATTTACATTGTATGTTGACTTTGTGTAAATTCCTCTGTCTTTATTCTGTCTGTATACTGTCTGTACATTTGTCTATTGCTGGCAGCATCAATTGGGTGTGTGTAAATGTACTGGGCGAATAAAAGTGTTTCTGATTCTGTCTGGTTATCTGTAAGAGAAGCACCCATAGTTCAATGTGGATCTGCTGATTACAGCTCCATGGATTTCCTCCATAATCAACTAGCAGAGATCATGTTCTGTTGTTAGGGGAATGGAACCCTGTTAAAATCCAGCTCATTAATGGACAATAATATAATCATTACAGTGGAGCCAGATGCAATCCATCACAGATTTGAAAAAAAAATTAAATAATTGGGCTTGTTACAACTCATTCAGCTCAGTTAGTCTGATATGCATCTACAGTGTGGTTGGTTGTGTGTGGTTGGCTTCGGCAGCCCCTCTGAGCCTCAACACTGAGGACGTTATCCGACCTGGGAGACAGGGCTCCAGCAGTGGAGGAGAGGAAAGAGGAGGACATGGGGAGTAATGAGAGAAGAACTCCCACCCACCACTTCCTCCTCCTCAGTGATAGGGCTAACGTTTCAGTCACACTGTCCCTCGTCAGAGTGAATAGGCTGTAACCCAACCGGCAGTGGTTGGGAGTCCCATAGGGCGGCGCACAATTGGCCCAGCGTCGTCCAGGTGTAGGCCGTCATTGTAAATAAGAATTTGTTCTTATTAACTGACTCGCCTAGTTAAATAAAGGCTAAATAAATAAAATAGTGTAAAACAAAGCACTAGCTTCATCAACCTGTGATTTTAAAGCTGGTGTTTCTTATCAAGTATTGTTTTCGGCCAGACATAGTCTCAGGTGAGGGTACAGACTGAAAGCGTCAGATAAAGGCTTGCACCAGCTTGCTCAAATAAACAGTCAGCAAATTACCTCAGGCTTACACGCCTCTGCAAATGGAGATGGATTATCCTTGGCCACTTATTGCAGTGATAAGATACCCTATCAGTCTGTGTTAAAGCATGTTTCCTTAATGAGCAGAGCACACTCCAAAAACATCTCCTAAATGTGCTCAATCTGTTCTGCTGACAGCAATGTAGTCTGTACGCTATAGAGAAGAACATTGCTCTACTTCCACACGAGATCCTCATCAGGAGTTTTCGAAATGTCCTGTGCATGTGCTTTGTGACTGTATGGTCAAAATGACTAGTTGTTTTTTGCTCATAGCCTTCTGCTAATTTAGAGACTTGTGATTGTGATGGAGAACTGAGAAAGTTACCAAGGACTGCAGGGTTGGCGGGGCTTTCTTCTGATCCCGCCTATGTTTTTTTCTGCTGATGAGGTTGGGTGGTCGGATGTCTGGAGGTGAGGTTATGACTGTAGATGTGTGATAAGGGTTGGCTGAAGAACCATAACTTTCAGGGTGTCTAGGCTTTCACAACTAGCACTCAATTTACTATCAGTCATACTCTTCTTCTCTCCGAGTTCCCAGTGTACTGCTTACTTTGATGATTATGAAGATAGGAGTTTGCTCAGATAGCTTAAGACTCAAATTACACATTAAGACATGCTTAATAGCCTTAAATTCTTAAATGTAGTCCAGCTCTGCTTTTGGAGCTGATTTATTGACTTTGTCTGGGAAATGGCTAGATAGATTTTTTTCCATTTAAGACATGGGAGTAAATGACAACGACTCTTTGAGTATCTACCTTCGCCATTCTCAAAAACATATTTCTTCCTTGGCCAATGTGACGTATTTGGTAATCAAATAATAACAAGCAGCATGGACTCATGTTGGTGACTGCAGATGCAGTTGGGCCCTAGCGACTTCAGATGACTTGCAATAATTAGCCTGACCACTTCATCCTCATTATACCTGCAGCACCAAAACACTGTGATCTCAGTATCCTCAGTCATTGTGTTCCCCAGCATTTAGAAGCCATTTTGCCATCCCCATGGAAAATCAAAGAGAGGGGAGGTAAAACAGTTCACCCACAAATCTGCCTTGGTGTGTCAACTGGTTCAGTTACCCAAGCCCTGCTCAGATAATCCCTACCATCGTGTCGCTGAGTTGTCGTAGTGCTGCTGCAAATGTACATTGTCCCATGGGTGTTGGCAGTTATAATGTAAGTAACCTCATTTATGTTCCTCTAACTCCCCTGAATGACTCGGGGAATCCAAAAGCAAATGTCAGCAGTAATCAACCTGTACTATCAGCTCAAACATAAATATCACTATCATGTCTTCTTCTAATAAACCTCCCAGGAAAACAATAAAAACAATCAAGCATTGCAGAAAAGTGTCAGAAATGGCCCACATCAGCCTTTTTATTTATTTAACCAGGCAAGTCAGTTAAGAACATATTCTTATTTTCAATGACAGCCTAGGAACAGTGGGTTAACTGCCTTGTTCAGGGGCAGAACGACAGATTTTTACCTCGTCAGCTCAGGGATTCAATCTTGCAACCTTTTGGTTACTAGTCCACTAGGCTACCTGCCGCCCCAGCCTAAGAAACAAGGTTAATCAAATCAATAACTTGCTTATAACAGATGACATTCATATACTGACTGTCTCTGAAACTGTGCTATAAAAGAAATATACATTATATAAAGGAGCTTTGGAGCACCTTAAATGACATTTTCAACAAAAAAAGTGATTCATCATTCATTGAATCAGATTGCTCATTCATCACAAAACCAATTGATATTGCTATCTACATTAACTATTTTTTCATTGGCCAAATTAGCTCATTTAGGCATGACATATCAACAACACATTCTGAACCTACACACCCATGAAATACAAGCATTGTAATTTTGAATTCCGTAAAGTGAGTGTGGAAGAGGTGAACAAATTATTGTTATCTATCAACAATGACAAGAAACCTGGATCTGACAATCTGGATGGAAAATTACTGAGGATTATAACGATGTATATTTCTACTCCTATTTGCCATCCATTCAATCTAAGCCTACAGGAAAGTGTGTGCCCTCAGGCCTGGAGGGAAGCAAAAGTCAATTAACAACATACTTTCAGCAAGCTTATAGGAAGGGCACTAAACATGATAATAGGAAGATTGTGGGAGCTGTTTTGTCAGTGCAGCATTTAACATTATCGATCAGAATCTGCTGCTGGAAAAACACATGTGTTATGGCTTTACATCTCCTGCTATATAATGGATGGAGAGTTACCTGTATAACAGAACACAGAGGATGTCCTTTAATGGAAGTCTATCCTACATAATTCAGGTAGTCAGCATTCCCCAGGGCAGCTGTCTAGGCCTCTTACTTTAAAAAAAATCTTTACTAATGTCCTGCCACTGGCACTGAGAAAAGCTGATGACTCAACACTATACACGTCAGCTACCACAGCAAGTGAAATCACTGCAACACTTAACAAAACGTTGCAGTCAGCTTGAGAATGAGTGACAAGAAATAAGATAGTCCTAATTATTTCAATAACTAAAAGCATTGTATTTGGGACAATTCATTCACCAAACCCTAAACCTCAACGAAATCTTGTAATGAACAATTTGGAAATTAAGCAAGTTGAGGAGATAAACAGCTTGGTGCAACATTGGATTGTAAACTGTCATGGTCAAAACATATTGATGCAACGGTAGCTAAAATGGGGAGAGTTCTGTCCATAATAAAGTGTTGCTCTGCTTTCTTTACATTGGTATCAACAAAACAAGTCCAACAGGCCCTAGTTTTGTCGCACTTGGACTATTGCCCAGTCATATGGTCAAGTGCCACGAAGAGGGACATAAGCAAATTACAGTTGACCCAGTCTACCAGTGTATAAAACGTTTCCCAATTTACTTTAAGGAACCAAAAAATGGACAGCTTGCAATTTAGATTTCAAAAGAGTTGGGAAGAGTTACCAGCCTCAGAAATTGCAGCACGCATAAATGCTTCACAGTAACAGACACATCTCAACATCAACTGTTCAGAGGAGACCGCGTGAATCAGGCCTTCATGGTCGAATTGCTGCAAAGAAACCACTACTAAAGGACAACAATAAGAAGAAGAGACTTGCTTGAGCCAAGAAACACAATCAATAGACATTAGAGCGGTGGAAATCTGTCCTTTGGTCTGATGAGTCCAAATTTGAGATATTAGCATCAAATAGCCCCCGTGAAATGAAACTTTTCAGGGACGTTAGGAACCAGTATACACAGGCAGTTAGGAAAGCTAAAAAGGCTAGCTTTTTCAAGCAGAAATTTGCGTCCTGTAGCACAACCTCAAAAAATGTCTGGGACACTGTAAAGTACATGGAGAATAAGAGCTCCTCCTCCCACCTGCCCACTGCACTGAGGCTAGGAAACACTGTCACCACCGATAAACCCACTATATTCCCCCTCAGGAAACTAAAAAGATAGACAATCTGGACCCTCTCTTTCTAAAATTTTCTGCCAAAATTGTTGCAACCCATATTACTAGCCTGGTCAACCTCTCTTTCGTAATCGTCTGAGATTCCCAAAGATTGGAAAGCAGCCGCGGTCATCCCCCTCTTCAAAGCAGGAGACACTCTAGACAGAAACTGCTATCTATCCTACCCTACCTTTCTAAGGTCTTCGAAAGCCAAGTTAACAAACAGATTACAGACCATTTCGAATCCCACCGTACCTTCTCCGCTATGCAATCTAGTTTCCGAGCTGGTCATGGGTGAACCTCAGCCACGCTCAAGGCCCTAAACGATATCATAATCGCCATCAATAAGAGACAATACTGTGCAGCCGTATTCATCGACCTGGCCAAGGCTTTCGACTCTGTCAATCACCACATTCTAATCGGCAGACTCAACAGCCTTGGTTTCTCAAATGATTGCCTCGTTTGGTTCACCAACTACTTCTCTGATAGAGTTCAGTGTGTCAAATCGGAGGGCCTGTTGTCCGGACCTCTGGCAGTCTCTTTGGGGGTGCCACAGGGTTCAATTCTCGGGCCGACTCTCTTCTCTGTAAACATCAATGATGTCGCTCTTGCTGATGGTGATTTTCTGATCCACGGCTTCCTATTTCGCAACAAAGCATCCTTCACTCATGCTGCCAAACATACCCTCGTAAAACTGACCATCCTACCGATCCGCGACTTCGGCAATGTCATTTACAAAATAGCCTCCAACACTCGACTCAACAAATTGGTTGCAGTCTATGACAATGCCATCCGTTTTGTCACCAAATCCCCATATTCTACCCACCACTGCAACCTGTACGCTCTCGTTGGCTGGCCCTCGCATCATACTCGTCGCCAAACCCACTGGCTCCTTATCTCAGCTCACTGGTCACCATAGCAGCACCCACCCGTAGCACGCACTCCAGAAGGTATATCTCACTGGTCACCCCAAAGCCAATTCCTCCTTTGGCCGCCTTTCCTTCCAGTTCTCTGCTGCCAATGACTGGAACGAACTGCAAAAATCACTGAAGCTGGAGACCCATATTTCCCTCACTAGCTTTAAGCACCAGCTGTCAGAGCAGCTCATAGATCACTGCACCTGTACATAGCCCATCTGTAAATTGCCCATCCAACTACCTCATCCCCATACTGTATTTATTTATTTATCTAGCTCCTTTGCACCCCAGTATCTCTACTTGCACATTCATCTTCAACACATCTACCATTCCAGTGTTTAATTGCTAAATTATAATTACTTCGATATTATGGCCTATTTATTGCCTTACCTCCCTCATCTTACCTCATTTGCACACACTGTATATAGACATTTTTTCTACTGTATTATTGACTGTATGTTTGTTTATTCCATGTGTAACTCTGTGTTGTTGTATGTGTCGAACTGCTTTGCTTTATCTTGGCCAGGTCGCAGTTCTCAACTAGCCTACCTGGTTAAATAAAGGTGAAATAAAAAATGTATATATTTCTTATTTATTTTTATTTTTGCAAAAACATATATGGTGGATTGGAAGTGATGCAGACAATTACATTGATGGAAGCTACAATCTATATGCAATATTAAAGCTGATCTACCCCCCCCAAATCATTTTATTTGTATTTATATTTCATTTGGCCCAGAACAGAGCAGCACGGCTGGCCCTTAAATGAACACAGAGAGCTAACATCAATAACATGCATGTCAATCTCTCCTTAAAGTGGAGGAGAGATTGACTCCATCACTACTTGTCTTTGTGAGAGGTATTGACAAGTTGATAGCACCAAGTTATCTGTATAAACGACTAGCACACAGCTCAGACACCCACGCATACCCCACAAGACATGCCACCAGAGGTCTCTTCACAGTCCTCAAGTCCAGAACAGACTATGGGAAATGCACAGTACTACATTATATAGAGCCATGACTACATGGAACTCTATTCCACATCAAGTAACTCATACAAGCAGTAAAATCTAATAAAGAAAACAGATAAACTACACCTTATGGAATAGTGTGGACTGTGAAGAGACACACACAGGCACACACACGCATACGCACACATATGCTAACACACGCACTCTACACATACGTACATTGTAATATTGTTGCATTGCTGTATTATGAATTTTGTATTGTAGATATGTTGTGGTAAAGTAGTGTGTAATAATGTGTTGTGCAATGTACTGTTTTATTTTGTATGTAAGTGCCATAATCTTGTTTGGACCCCATGAAGCAGCTTGGCAGCAGCTAATGGAGATCTGTAATAAATACAAATACAAAGAAAAGAGAGGGGAGGTAAAACAGTTTACCCACAAATCTGTCTTGGTGTGCTCACTAGTTCATTCAACTTGTTCAGGCAGGAAAGTAAAGACCATCTGCTCTTTTCAGACAGCAACCCCACCTCAAAATCCTCCCTTTGCCCAAGTCACATTTACCGCTTTCATTACCATTGGCCAGTAGATTGCTTGACCAAATACCCCCTCTCTCACAGGAACCATTTATCCTAATGGGAGCCAAGGTTGGTCAAGCGACTGTTATTGGGGATTCCTCTCTGTGTGTGTGTGTGTGTGTGTGTGTGTGTGTGTGTGTGTGTGTGTGTGTGTGTGTGTGTGTGTGTGTGTGTGTGTGTGTGTGTGTGTGTGTGTGTGTGTGTGTGTGTGTGTGTGTGTGTGTGTGTGTGTGTGTGTGTGTGTGTGTGTGTGTGTGTGTGTGTGTGTGAGAGAGAGAGAGCCAGGGAGTCTCTGATGCCTCATCTCCTACTGGCGCAGAATGAAAGGCATCAGCAGAGAGAGTTGGACAGCGCACGGTCACAGCCATCAGTGTCACTGGACCAGCCATGACAGGCAGCTGCTCTTCTCTTCCCATCGCCAGGCCTGGAATGGGCAGTAACATTTACACAGCTAATGGGCAGGCTGGGCTTGGGATGTATTGTTCAGCTTTAGAACTGGCCTTCAATGGAATACAAACTTTTAGTTGATGAGCTGGGCTCATATGGGGAACTGTCCGTAGCTTTCAGATGGTGAACTACCACTCTAACTGTGCCAGTGCCTGGTATAGACAGTTAGACACTGCCACTTTGTTCAAGGCTTCATTCTGGTTCTTCCTGCAACACAGTAACTGTCCCTCCATCTCAGAAGTGTTATGGGTTGATCTGACGACATCTATGCTTGCGGTGCCCATGCAGTATGTGGTGTACTATGGCTGTCTACTCTGGAACTGGGCAGCCGCACACAGTGTCCACCGGCCTGTTTGAAGGCACACCAGGTGGGGCCAAACAAACACACATTAATCTGTGCTTTTTATGAATATTCAGACACAGCTGTCTGTGACGGGGAGATAGCAGCTGGTGCGTTTGGGCCTTGCTGATATCCCAGTGCCATCCCTGGACAGGAGCCCCTGCATCTGGGCCAATGGTACGGCCAGCCAGCCTGCCTGGCCCAGGCTCCCCAAACCCCATAGCTGACAACTTTTACACGCAGCAGGTCAAAGACTCAATCAGACACCTCTAGGGTCCAGTCAGCTGACACAGGAAGTCACTTGTGACACTACTGTACACAGAAACGTTGTGTGTTTGTTTCACTAGCTGGTAGCAAACTTGAATCCTGCCATAAAGTGAAAGGACAATTTTCCATTCTCTCATTTCTTTTCAATGAAACAGTAGGTACAGATGGGTGGTAATTAATACAACTGTGTTATAAACAGCTTTTAAAACAGATGGCATTCCTTTCTGTATCACATTTGAGTTCCCATTTAGAGCTTTTGTTAAGCATTCCTGACAAAGGAAAGCATCTAACATTGAATTAAACGTACATTTTTATTGAATCATAAGGACATGTTCATTACGATTACGTTCAGCTGTACGTGGTGTGAAGGACAGAGCATAACTAATTGGTATATCTTGGCACCAATCTGTCTTGGAACAAATTAATGTGGTGTGAAGAATACTGTATGGTGAAATTGTTCATTACTGCTGAATGGCAGATAGGCTTAAAGAGGCACTGACAATGTCCCACATGAGATCAATCAAATTTGCTATTTTTAATTGCCAAACATGATCCACCACTAATCCAATAATATTGCCACAAGTAAAATATAATGGTGAGTAGGTTTGGAGTAAAAGCTTGGCGGAGGGACTGAAGGAGTTTGTGTTTGGTGTGCCTAGTGTTGGTGCCTACCAGGCAGACTGCTGGTTGGCCCTGGCAACATGGCATCATCCTGCCAGGCAGGTTGTCAGTGTGCCAGGACCAGAGCCCAGCTGCCAGGCCAAACCAGCAGGCACTAATTCAGCCAGCCACAGGGAGCCCTTCTCCCACCCCTAAGCCCTTCCCTGTGGCTATAACCAACCCTCCCACACAAAAACACACACACACCTAACTGACTCACATCCCCCAACATCAGCCTTAATTATGCCAAACTTGCCAGAACCTAATCTCCCATCTTTTTAATCAAATACAGTTGTAACAGATGATGGTGCCAATATCCAGATGTCTTATTACCAGAGAATCTGGAGAATAAACATAATTTCTTCTGTTGACCAGCACTACCCTCTTCTCGATACCGCAAAGCCTATGAGGCTCTCAAAGGCAGCAAGGGACAAAACCTCACTAAGAAATGTGCCTTTGCATCTTCATTGATGCTGAGATGAATTTGTGTGCTGTCTCTGGTTGCTGTACTGAAGATGTGTGGAACAGCAAGTGGAGTTTCCATTCATTTTCATGGATCTCTTTGACACATGTCCATGTTCATCTTTGTGAATAATTAATGTCCTGCTCGTTTTGTCATTATCCCCCATGTGGTTAAGAACACGACTCTGAACCCAAGGGACTGCAATGAGGCCAGTTAGTCAGCGGTTGGTAAACTCATGTTCAAAATGCTCTGAAGCGTTAATCTGGCATTCTGATTGTTCTAGATCTTCTCTGTTGACGTCCCACTGTGTCCCTGGCCTCTACCCTGGGCACAGGATGAGCTGGGAAGGCTTCCACTAGTCCTCCAGTGCTGGAGTGTCTTTGTGCTATGCCATGGGGTTCATCATCAAGGCTCAGTGAAACCCCACGCTCCAACCCTTCAGAGCAGGCAGGGTGACAGACATGGGTGGTTCCTCTCTTGTCCTCTCACATCCCCTAAGGCTAGAGCCACCTCCTCATTCTCTCACCATGTACATACGTAAATGAAGCCAAGTCACAAAGTCTCTTAAGTTATTTTTATCACTCAATAAATGGATGTAATGCATTCTGTAAATGCAGCCAGGGAGAGCTGGAGCGTTGCACAGAACCGAAGCCAGGACAACATACTGATGGAGCTTAAAGGCCTGGGTGTGAATGTGCCCTCAAACAGTCCATTTGATGCCAGTTATACAGATTGGCACAGGGGCATTTGTGTGGTATTCCGCGGGCCTGCCCTCTGCCCGGTTACACACGCCTCATCTGTTTACTCACCTGTCACTCAATCTGTTCCTACTGTTGCTGATTCAGTCTGCTCTGGCTGAAGGTCACAATATGGCGGTGGGCTTCTGGTGGAGAGAGAACCCTCCAAAGGCCCCAGCCAGCGTAGCCTAGTCTCCAGCCTGCTGCCTCCCTGTGTACACAGGAGAGGAGAGGAGAGGAAGAGAGCCCTACAGAGAAACATGTGCAGATATTAACATTCAAGGTCCCAGGCATGATATAGAATCAGCATTTAGGTTAGGGCTGAAGCAATCAAAGCCGAATTTACAAGATTAAGCTGCTTTTGCCTCTAAGGCCCTTATGTCTGAGAGCTGGTCATTAGGTTTGGTCACAGCTCTCATCTTGTCCTTGTGGAGCCTGACTAGTGATCACAGGGAAACACAGCATTCCTTCAGGAGAACATACTGAAATATTAATGCAGTGTTTTGTAAAAAGAAATTACCAACCTGAGTGGCCATCTGGGCAGCTTGGCTGTTCTCACGTTAACTATTCATTCCCCTGTTGAATACGACCAGTGCTGCATAGTGGGAGCTAATTGTGTTACTCTAGAGAGAGAGAATGAGGGAGAGAAAGAGAGGGACTATATGTAGGATGTATGACATGGGTCTTATGATAATAGATTAGTGTATTTGTTTTGTACAAACAGATGGAAGGCAAATACTGTAGAATGTAGAAGCTGATGATTGATGATGTGTATGTCCCTGTGGACAGGGATAATGCAGTTCAGACTATTAGTTAACTCTTGTTTTCACATTTGAGAAGCAGACCAGAAGTGCCAGCTAATGCTCATCTCCGCCTATTTGCCTCAGTGCTCAGGTAAGATTGACAAATCAAAACTCCCCAACACTACGGCAATTAAATCACCCACCTCTGACTGACTCTGCCACTCAGGCAAAAGCACAGACACACATGGGAGAGATGATGGCTGCCAACAGCAAAGCTCTCGCTGACACCTTATCACACCTGACAGCAGAGAAGTGCTTTCTTGGGGAGCCACAATCACTCAGACCTGATGATCAAGACCTGACACACACAGGGAGAGCGATGATCCAGGGAATGACCCGAACACCGCTCTTAGCTCCTCTCTCTTTTCTGCTGAATCTACATAATGACAGGCGAGCTGTGGACAAGATAAGAGCTTGCCCAGGAGAGCTTAAGTCAAGTGTGAATATTAATGATGGTTTTGGCCAAGGTGTGCAGATTGTAGCCAATCAACAAATGGAGTGACAGTTCTAAGGAGAGGAAAAGAAAAGGAGAGGGTGGGATAATTTATCCCCCCTCTATGGTCAATAATTCATGAAAACCTATTAAATATGAACCAATCTGTAACCAAACACTAGTCATGAGGGATGCTAGTTGCCTAGGAACATTGACCCATTTTAAATACTACACCTTATTGTTGCTGTTAATGAGACCCTCCCCAGGATAGTGGTAATACAGTAGAAAGTAAATAAAGCAGGCCACGACAATAACAGTTGTGTTGGCTCCTGTCACAAACTGGATACAAGCCTCGTGATCAATAATGCAGTTGTGTCTGTTGTGTCAGGATGCCTCTGGGATCTGAGGCATTCCTCCACTGAACCTGCCTTAGCATGTGTATAGAGATAGGCCCCAACCCGAGTTAAGCTCGTGTAAATGGAACATTATTCCCTTTTTATGCACTTGTCTCTCTATGCGTATTCTGACCTTGAGTTTAAGCATGAGAATAGCATGCTATTCACCCACTATTCGTTCAGGGTGGAGATCTAAGAAATGAAGGTGTGGCAGAGGTGTGTCTACAGATAAGCCGTATTCTGACCTTGAGTTTAAGCATGAGAATAGCATGCTATTCACCCACTATTCGTTCAGGGTGGAGATCTAAGAAATGAAGGTGTGGCAGAGGTGTGTCTACAGATAAGCCGTATTCTGACCTTGTCTAAACACCCTGATAATACCAACACCTTTACGCGCGAGGAAACCATGAATAAGGTCACGCAAACCTGCCGGTTCAAAGTGGGAAAAGCATCAAGTTTATTTTTTCCAATAGAAATAACAGCATTCTGCATGCACTGTAATTTCTAAATCGATAAGAGCTGATAAGAACTAGGTAAATGAGTAAGCCGTTTGGAGAAGGGGATTGTAAATACACATCGCAATTGCTTTAGATTATATTTCCTTATGATCCCTGGAGATGAATGTGAAAACAGCCATATGGAAACAAACTGAAACTCATATAAACATGACATGTTGTCACGGCTGGCTAGGTGTGTAGAGAGGAATCAGGCGCAGAGAGCAGCGAGGTCCAGGGGAAAGATGCTCTTTAATGCTGCACCAAAAGTAAATGCCCAAACACGCAGGGCGCAAAACACTGACCAACCCAAAACAACGGGTAACACGGTCCAGAGCACAAACAACACCAACGACACAACGTGAACATCAAAATAATCCCGCACAACAAAGGGGCGGGTTCCACACGCTAAATAGGGAAGCAAATCAAGAACACACAAAATGGGAACAGGTGCAACAAATGAGACAAAATTAACTGAAAAGAAAAAGGGATCGTGGCGGCTAGTAGGCCGGTGATGACGACCGCTGAGCACCACCCGAACAGGCGGGGGAGCCAACTTCGGCGGGAGCCGTGACACTTTGAGCGCTACACCCATTCCTCCACCGCAGGAGCTTGGGTCTGGCTCTGATGCCATGGGGCCAGGACCGGCTGGTAGCCCAACACACACTGGAATGGAGACATGTTAGTCGAGGAGTGGGAAAGGAAGTTCTGAGCGAGCTCTGTCCAAGGAGCATTCCTCGCCCACTCCCCTGGCCAGTCCTGCCAATACGACCGCAGAAACCTGCCCACATCCTGGTTTACTCGCTCCACCTAACTTAACTTCCCTCTAGGCAGGTGTCGAGGAGCCTTGCTCTGAGCGCACACCGAGCAGGAGGAGACATAAAACCTCACGTCCTTCGCAAACGTGGGCCACCAGTATCTCCCCCTAAGACTCCGCACCGTCCTCCCGATGCCAGGATGACCCGAGGAGGGTAGAGTATGAGCCCAATGAATCAGCCTGTCACAGACACCCTGCGGCACGTGAAGCGGAACCGGGCAAAGTACATGGCCCATCTAGCCTGACGCAGATTCATTCTCCTCGCTGCCCGGATATACTCGAGATTACGATGGTCAGTCCAGATGAGAAAAGGGTGCTTAGCCCCCTCAAGCCAATGTCTCCACACCTTCAGAGCCTTGACTATAGCTAACAACTCCCTGTCCCCCACGTCATAGGTTTGCTCTGCCGGACCGAGCTTCTTCGAAAAAATAGCACAAGGGCGGAGCTTTGGTGGTGCGCCCGAGCACTGGTACAGCACGGCCCCTACCCCAGCCTCGGACGCGTCCACCTCCACTATGAAGGCTAAAGAGGGGTCCGGATGCGCCAACGCTGGCGAATTGGTGAACAGCTCCTTCAGACGACTGAAAGCTCTGCCCGCCTCTGCTGACCAGCGCAAGCGCGCCGGTCCTCCCTTCAGCAGTGAGGTAATGGGAGCAGCCACCTGACCAAAACCCCGGATAAACCTCCGGTAGTAATTGGCAGACCCTAAAAACCGCTGCACCTCTTTCACCATGGTCGGAGTCGGCCAATTACGCATGGCTTTCACGCGGTCACACTCCATCACCACCCCGGAGGTGGAAACCCAGAAAGAAAACGGCATGTTTGGAGAACACACATTTCTCAGCCTTGACATACAGGTCATGCTCCAGCAGTCGCCCAAGTACCTTACACACCAGAGACACGTGCGCGGCGCGTGTGGCAGAATAGATCAATAATTTTATTTTATTTTTTTACCTTTATTTAACTAGGCAAGTCAGTTAAGAACAAATTCTTATTTTCAATGACGGCCTAGGAACAGTGGGTTAACTGCCTCTTCAGGGGCATAACGACAGATTTGTACCTTGTCAGCTCGGGGATTTCAACTTGCAACCTTCCGGTTACTAGTCCAACACTCTAACCACTAGGCTACCCTGCCGATGTACAGTACCACTCCCTGCCCGTGCAGGTCTCGGAGAATTCCGTCTACGAAAGATTGGAAGACGGCTGGAGCATTCTTCAACCCATATGACATGACGAGGTACTCATAATGGCCAGATGTGGTACTAAATGCGGTTTTCCACTCATCTCCTCCCGGATACGCACCAGGTTATACACACTTCTCGGGTCCAGTTTTGTGAAGAAACGCGCCCCATGAAATGATTCCACCGCTGTAGCGATGAGAGGTAGTGGATAACTAAACCCCACTGTGATTGAATTTAGACCTCTATAATCAATGCACGGACGCAGACCTCCCTCCTTCTTCTTCACAAAAAAGACGCTCGAGGAGATGGGTGACGTGGAGGGCCGAATGTACCCCTGCCCCAGAGATTCAGTGACAAATGTCTCCATAGCCACTGTCTCCTCCTGGGACAATAGGTACACATGACTCCTCGGAAGTGCAGTGTTCTCCAGGAGGTTTATCTTGCAGTCCCCTCAAGAATGGGGTGGTAATTGGGTTGCCTTCTTCTTACAGAAGGCGATAGCCAAATCGGCATATTCAGAGGGAATGCGCACGGTGGAAACCTGGTCTGGACTCTCCCCCGTAGTCGCACCTAAGGAAACTCCTATACACCTGCCTGAACACTCCTCTGACCACCCTCAAAGAGCCCCCTGTTTCCATGAAATCAACGGGTTGTGATGAGCTAGCCACGGAATTCCCAGCACCACCGGAAACGCAGGTGAATCAATAAGGAATAGACTAATCCGTTCCTTATGACCCCCCTGCGTTACCATGTCCAGTGGCACAGTGGCCTCCCTCACCAGCCCTGACCCTAATGGTCGGCTATCTAAGGAGTGCACGGAGAAAAGTTGGTCTAACAACACCAGGGGAATCCCTAGCCTTTGTGCGAGCCCATGATCCATAAAGTTCCCAGCTGCGCCTGAATCGACTAGCGCCTTATGCTGTAGAGAGGGAGAAAATCCAGGGAAAGAGGTTAGCACAAACATATGGCCGACAGGAAGCTCTGGGTGAGTCGCAACTCCCAGACGATCTCCCCCAGCACCGGTCGGCCGTGTGTCCTCGCCGACCACAACTGGTGCAGGAGGAAACTCCTCCTCCGGTCCCCCTCGATGCAGCCCCCCCTAACTCCATGGGGATGGGAGCAGGAGGGCCTGTGGGTGGAATCAACAGGGCCCGTTCCGGACGCCCGCGGGCAGCCAGGAGGTTGTCCAGACGAATGGACATGTCTATCAGTTCATCCAATGAGATAGTAGTGTCCCGACAAAGTAGCTCTCTGCGGACATCCTCCCTGAGGCTACAACGTAAGTGGTTCATCAAAGCCCTGTCGTTCCACCCTGCTCCTGCGGCCAAGGGCCGGAACTCCAGGGCAAAGTCCTGCGCCTCATCTCCTGTCGCAGGTGGAACAGCCATTGTGGAACTCGGGGTAGCGATCCCTCGCCGAGTCTGGGCCATTCCACACTGCATTGGCCCACTCCAGGGCTCGCCCCGTCAGACAGGAGACGAGGACGCTCACGCTCTCCTCCCCTGAGGGAGTCGGACGGACGGTAGCTAGGGATAATTCCAGTTGGAGGAGGAACCCCTGACACCCAGCCACTGTCCCATCATACTCCCTGGGACGCAGGGTCCCGGAGCCGGATGCTGAAGCAGGGGTAGGTGGTGCTGGTGGAGGGGGCACTGGAGATGAGGTGGGAAGGCCACTGCTCTCCCATCGGTCCATCCTCTCCATCATCTGATCCATGGTGGACTCAATCCGGTGAAGAACGGTGGTGTGATGGAGGACCCTCTCCTCCATCGATGGGAGAGGAGGTGTGGCTGCTCCAGCTGATTCCATTGTACAGGTGCGGGATTCTGTCACAGGTGGCTAGGTGTGTAGAGAGGAATCAGGAGCAGAGAGCAGAGCGGTCCAGGGGAAAGATGCACTTTAATGCGGCAACAAAAGTAAATGCACAAACACGCAGGGCGCAAAACACTGACCAACCCAAAACAACGGGTAACACGGTCCAGAGCACAAACAACACCAACGGCACAACGTGAACATCAAAATATCAAATCAAAATAAAATAAAATGTATTTATATAGCCCTTCATACATCAGCTGATATCTCAAAGTGCTGTACAGAAACCCAGCCTAAAACCCCAAACAGCAAGCAAAGCACGGTGGCTAGGAAAAACTCCCTAGAAAGGCCAAAACCTGGGAAGAAACCTAGAGAGGAACCAGGCTATGTGGGGTGGCCAGTCCTCCTCTGGCTGTGCCGGGTGGAGATTATAACAGAACATGGCCAAGATGTTCAAATGTTCATAAATGACCAGCATGGTCGTATAATAATAAGGCAGAACAGTTGAAACTGGAGCAGCAGCACGGTCAGATGGACTGGGGACAGCAAGGAGTCATCATGTCAGGTAGTCCTGGGGCATGGTCCTAGAGCTCAGGTCCTCCGAGAGAGAGAAAGAAAGAGAATTAGAGAGAGCATATGTGGGGTGGCCAGTCCTCTTCTGGCTGTGCCAGGTGGAGATTATAACAGAACATGGCCAAGATGTTCAAATGTTCATAAATGACCAGCATGGTCGAATAATAATAAGGCAGAACAGTTGAAACTGGAGCAGCAGCACGGCCAGGTGGACTGTGGACAGCAAGGAGTCATCATGTCAGGTAGTCCTGGGGCATGGTCCTAGGGCTCAGGTCCTCCGAGAGAGAGAAAGAAAGAGAGAAGGAGAGAATTAGAGAACGCACACTTAGATTCACACAGGACACCAAATAGGACAGGAGAAGTACTCCAGATATAACAAACTGACCCTAGCCCCCAGACACATAAACTACTGCAGCATAAATACTGGAGGCTGAGACAGAAGGGGCCAGGAGACACAAAATAATCCCGCACAACAAAGGGGCGGGTTCCACACGCTAAATAGGGAAGCAAATCAAGCACACACAAAATGGCAACAGGTGTAACAAATGAGACAAAACTAACCGAAAAGAAAAAGGGATCGGTGGCGGCTAATAGGCCGCCAAGCATCACCCGAACAGGCGGGGGAGCCAACTTCGGTGGGAGTCGTGACACATGTATTGCAGCCCCTTATCCACAGGTGCCATTATTCTGAAATTGAATAGTGTTCCCTCATATTTTTGGGTGGATGAAATTTGGACACCTAAACTATAGGCTTCTGTGGGGCTGTACCTGCAGAGTTAATCTATGCACTTTAGAATGTTTTAATTATAGCCTATGCCCGGACTTCTCTCCGTTTTATTTTACAATTTGTATCATGTTAAATATTAGCCACTATCTGGAGCCACCATCAGTAATACCCACATACATTTATAATTGTCTCTTTAGTGTTCGTTTTCTTCAATTTGTAGCTTCCATTTTGCATCATTCCATTCCATTTACCTTTCTTTCCTTTGTCAGGTCCTTGTAGTTGTTCCAGAGGGTCGCTTGCTTTACTGGATCATATTAGGCTACGGTTGTGCAATAATTTGGGTCATGTAGTCTATTTGAGTCATTATGGAAGTCAGACCACTCACACAGGTTAAAACTGGATCCTGGCATATGGTTCAAGATGACTGGACCATTATCATACAGTTCCATGATTAGTGAGAATTAGGGTAGATTTATAGGACTGTTGTTCCACCCCTATTGTACACTTTTTTTCTACCTTCCAATATTTCATGGATGGAACTTGAACATGACAATTTTGAAGGTACCACGTCTATCTGTACAAACAATAGTACGCAAGTATAAACACAACGGGACCACCCAACCACCATACCGCTCAGGAAGGAGATGTGTTCTATCTCCTAGAGATGAACGTACTTTGGTGCGAAAAGTGCAAATCAATCCCAGAACAACAGCAAAGGACCTTGTGAAGATGCTAGAGAAAACGGGTACAAAAGTATCTATATCCACAGTAAAACAAGTCCTATATCGACATAACCTGAAAGGCCGCTCAGCAAGGAAGAAGCCACTGCTCCAAAACATGGGGACATAGATCGTACTTTTTTGGAGAAACGTCCTCTGGTCTGATGAAACAAAAATGGAACAGTTTGGCCATAATGACCATCGTTATGTTTGGAGGAAAAAGGGTAGGCTTGCAAGCCGAAGAACACCATCCCAACCGTGAAGCACGGGGGTGGCAGCATCATGTTATGGGGGTGCTTTGATGCAAGAGGGACTGGTGAACTTCACAAAATAGATGGCATTGGAGTGGCCATCACAAAGCCCTGACCTCAATCCTATAGAAACTTTGTGGGCAGAACTGAAAAAGCATGTGTGAGCAAGGAGGTTCTACAAACCTGACTCAGTTACACCAGCTCTGTCAGGAGGAATGGACCAAAATTCACCCAACTTATTGTGGGAAACTTGTGGAAGGCTACCCAAAACATTTGACCCAAGTTAAACAGTTTAAAGGCAATGCTACCAAATACTATATTGAGTGTATGTAAAATTCTGACCCACTGGGAATGTGATGAAAAAAAAAAAAAACTGAAATAAATCATTCTCTCTATCATTATTCTGACATTTCACATTCTTAAAATAAATTGGTGATCTTAACTGACCTAAGACAGGGAATTTTAACTAGGATTAAATGTCAGGAATTGTGAAAAACAGAGTTTAAATGTATTTGGCTAAGGTGTATGTAAACTTCAGACTTCAACTGTATGTAATCAATTCACATTATATTATGATTAGTTATTTTGAAGGTTGTGTATGGAGTTTATAGTTTAGGTAAAGCATACAGTAACTGTATGAAGGAGTTCATTGTGTGGTTGTTGTTTATTTAACTGTGGAAGGAATTGTTTGTTCTGACCCACATTTAGACACGATGAGCAAACAGTAGACCACTCCACGTTCCTCCGGAGAAGAGGCACAACATTGAAACAACAATTTCTTGTAACCAATAAACACAGCGGGTATTTCTAAAGTTTATGTTTATGTCTGTGTCCTACCTTCTCGACCTAACACTAAAAGTAACCATACACATCCTGCTGCGATGTTCAAGGTGTAGTCATCTCCCCTCAAAAGCAAAGAGACTGTCTGAAGTTAGGGGCCAGGGGGGAGGAGGTAGGAAGCCATGACTACCGTGTGACAAGCGCCCTGTTCCTTCCTCCCAGGCCTGAGAAACAGGAAGCGGAGCTCATAATGCATTATTGTGACGGACAGGAAATGCAGTGTCCTCTAAAATAAGGTCCCTCTCTACCTGTCAATGACAGGTCCCTGCCCTCTATATCCCTGTGGCAGACCTCTCTCCTACCGCACCTCTTTCTTTCTTCACGTCAGCAAGAAGCAGAGACTGGGGTGAGCATGTCCATTACTGTAACAATATAGCCAACAGAACAACGAGAACCAGAGTGTTTAGTCATAACCTGCAAATCTACATCCCATCATCGTGTATTATAGAAAATGATGGATAAACAATGGGAATGTTGAGTGTTTTATGACCAAAGGCAATGACAGACTGGCAATTTCAGGAACAGGACGAGTATGGCACACAATGGACTGGGCCATGTGATTTCTGCCAACCAAATACAGTACACTTCACATATACTGACTGACTGACACAACCCAACAGGGAAGAGAGCCTCGAGAAACCCTTAGGGCACGCTCCTGCATTTACAGCCCCTGTCAGTGTTTCAATGCTAAATTGATTGGATTTGTATTTTCATTTGCATCACTTGAAACAAGACTGTTGTGATAGTCTTCTTAGACATCATACAGAATATACACTAAGTATTCTGTATATTGTTTATTGCTTGCTGGTAGCTCTTTCTCACTAAGGAAAATTGTAGTTGGTGAATAAAGATGATTCTGATATCTAAAATAAGATCGAAAGGCCTAGGAGGTGAAGCATATGAGAAGGATCCAGGATCTATCCATCCAGTCCCTAGCAGGAGCTGAGGTTGCTAAGAGAGATGGGTCTTTGTGCTCTGCTCCCTCCTAGTTAATTAAAAGCCTACTTGATCTGTTTCATGCTTTCAATAAGGGGTCCTGGCACAGGCCCAAGCTGCTATATCTAGATAGCCATGGCAATAAGATGTGATTAATGAGGGCCCCATTTGTACCGCGCACCCTGCTGCTGTTTGAACACGTTGTTTTGTCTTAATATCCTGTTTTGTTCCCAAACCGTACCTCTGAAAATTCATTCAAAGAGGCTGTTTGTGGAACATCTGTGTAATATCCGCATTGCAGGATCCTTATTCAGGAAACCGATAGTAGATTGATAAGACAAGGCTTTGTTTGCTGTGTAAAACATGGCAGGTGTTGGGTACTTGTGATCATCACCATCTGAACTTGAGTGATTAGTGCTGCAGACAGGCAATATCAATTTAATAATGTCAACGTCCTGCATTCATTCCGTGCCAACTCTAATGGTTTTCCAGTCATCTGTAATCAAAGGAACCTTCCATAAACAATGTTTTCCCTCAATTAACAGCAAATCCATCAATGCTTTCCTTAGCTTTCAGCCTCAATTAATAGCAGCCAAGAAGCCAAGTTTCTAGGTAATCAATCATCACAAGCTAAATGCATTTAGCTTTTGGGTGTTTTGTTCTAACATGTCCCAACACAACTTCATTGGACTTTTCAGGAGAAAAAAAGTGATTAACACCATAAAAATGAGTTTTATTTCCACAATTAACTGATAATGAGGTTTCCTTTGAAGAAACATTTAGAATAATTCTGCCAGTGCTGCATACATGGTCTTCCTCGACGGCTGGAATGCATTGATGGGTGAAGTACCACTGCATGTAGTCATATCAAAGGAATTAGTTGGACATTATTGGGCTGTAACCCAGCAGAATATCACTGTACGCCGAGGACCCTATTACCAAGTGAAATGACTGCAATTAACATATTCAGAATGTACCATTACTCACGCAAATCAGGCCAGAAAGAGAGAAACACAGAATCACAATAAGCAGAGTACTGAACTGGTGTTTAATTTACATTTGTAACAAGTGTGAACAGCAATTTGAATAAACTTAAAAAGGTACTCAAATTAAGCCATGTACACAAGGTAAACTAGTCGCCATGATACAGAATTATCAAAATATCTCTCATCCGATTTTAATTTGATGTGAATCTGTTGTTTTTCCATTTGAAATAGAAAACCATTTAACTGAAACATGACTGTTTCCCCCCAAACATTGATGCAATTTACATTTGCAAACAAAATGGACAATTTACTGCCATCTAGTGGTCTTTGTAGAATAAACAATTGCACAAGTCATTTTCAACCAACCCTTCACAACCATAGGTGGTCCTCTTAAGTCTTTCTAAAGGAAATGAGGGAGAGACGGAGAGGAGAGGTGAGACCTTGGGGTTTCTGGATGAAGAGGCCTCTCTCTGCCCCAGGGATGTTTTCAGGCATGGCAGGACAAAAGGCAGCCTGCTGGGGCACAGCTCACTGTAGTGGGCTGAGTCTTGGGCCTGGGTGGACAGGCACCTCTACCCTACCCACTGGGGCCTGGGTCTTTAGAACCCTGGGGCTCTCCTTAGGGACCTGGGCCGCTGGTATCGGGAAAACCAGGCCTCTTCCCAGGAAGAGGAAGGCAGGGAGGGAAGGCAGGGAGGGTTGGTGGTGCTGCATCTTTCATCAGAGACCTCCCTCTGCCTGCCATTGTGACCATCACTATCTCCATGAGTCCTGGTTCTCCTGATCCTGATGGAGCCGCTGGGCTGACGTCTCCAGATGGCTGTTTCCTGGAGCTCTGCTTGACCTCTGGGGTCAGGGCACTGGGCATAGCATGGAGGTCAGATGCCCACGGGGTATTGCTGGGACAGGGGGTCTCTGCTCTGCTGGGGCCTGCAGCCCTGGTACTGGTCCTGGGACTACAGGCTCCCCTGTTGTGGGGACAGGGGGGTCAGGTTGTCTTTGGGTGGCTATGTTCTGGCCCTGCCCATCCTGTGATGGGGGTAGGGGTCTGGGGTTGGAGCGCTCCAGCAGGCCCTGCTCAGAGACAGGGTAACGGTCGATGGCCCACTCCTGCCGCATGTGCTTCAACTCCCGCAGCGCCCTAGGCAGCTCCAGAACACTGCTCTGTGGACAGATACACAAAGCAGCACATAAGCATCTATAGCATCTCAACACACTGGGACATGTATATCTCAGATAATAACTGTCATTGAGATCTATTCTTTTTATGTCACTAACTCTATTACAACGTTTTCCGTCAACATTGCCATTTGACATGTGTACAGTAATGAGTAAGTGAGTCTGGATGTTTGAGGATGTAAGTCCTCTATTTATCTGGGCGGTTGTGTGTTGGGTCATGTGTGTGTAGCTCATTGACTTGGTGTGGACAGGTTCCTCATGACTGCTGCTAAGGTAGGAGTCCACCAGGCCTGTGTGGTCAGCCAGCCTCAGAGGCTGCAGATGGATCACCGACAGGGCCATGACCTTCAGCAGGGACGCAGGGCAGGGACGCATGTACCATACCTCTTTGTCCTCCTACAGGTATAGTACAGACTAGAGGTCGACCGACTGATTTTTAAACTCCGATACCGATTATTGGAGGACCAACAAAAAAAGCCGGTGCCGATTAATAATCGGCCGATTTTTTGCATATATTTGTAATAATGACAATTACAACAATACTGAATGAACACTTGTTTTAACTTAATATAATACATCAATAAAATCAATTTAGTTTCAAGTAAATTATGAAACATGTTCAATTTGGTTTAAATACTGCAAAAACAGTGTTGGAGAAGAAAAAGTGCAATATGTGCCATGTGAAAAAGCTAACGTTTAAGTTCCTTGCTCAGAACATGAGAACATATGAAAGCTGGTGGTTCCTTTTTTAACATGAGTCTTCAATATTCCCAGGTAAGAAGTTTTAGGTTGTAGTTATTATAGGACTATTTCTCTCTATACCCTTTGTATTTCATATACCTTTGACTAATCTCGGGAGTTGATAGGCTTGAAGTCATAAACAGCGCAATGTTTGAAGCACAGCGAAGAGCTGCTGGCAAATTCAGGAAAGTGCTGTTTGAATGAATGCTTACGAGCCTGCTGCTACCTACCACCGCTCAGTCAGCATGCTCTATCAAATCATAGACTTAATTATAATATAATAACACAACACACAAAAAGGTCATTAATATGGTCCAATCCAGAAACTATCATTTTGAAAACTAAACGTTTATTCTTTCAGTGAAATACGAAACCGTTATGTATTTTATCTAACGTCTGGTGTCCATAAGTCTAAATATTGCTGTTACATTGCACAACCTTCAATGTTTTGTCATAATTATGTACAATTCTGGCAAATTAATTACGGTCTTTGTTAGGAAGAAATGGTCTTCACACAGTTCGCAACGAGCCAGGCGGCCCAAACTGCTGCATATACCCTGACTCTGCTTGTACAGAACACAAGAGAAGTGACAACATTTCCCTAGTTAAAAGAAATTCATGTTAGCAGGCAATATTAACTAAATATGCAGGTTTAATAATATATACTTGTGTATTGATTTTAAGAAAGGCATTGATGTTTATGGTTAGGTACACATTGGTGCAACGACCGTGCTTTTTTTGCGAATGCGCTTGTTAAATCACCCGTTCGGCGAAGTAGGCTGTGATTCAATGATAAACTAACACCGCATCGGACTAGGCACCGCATCGAATATATGCAACGCAGGATAAGCTAGATAAACTAGTAATATCATCAACCATGTGTAGTTAACTAGTGATTATGTTAAGATATATGTTAAGTTATAAGATAAGTTTAATGCTAGCTAGCATCTTACCTTGGCTCCTTGCTGCACTCGCATAACAGGTAGTCAGCCTGCCACACAGTCTCCTCGTGGAGCGCAATGTAATCGGCCATAATCGGTGTCCAAAAATGCCGATTACAGATTGTTATGAAAACTTGAAATAGGCCCTAATTAATCGGCCATTACGATTAATCGGTCGACCTCTAGTACAGACACACAAAATCAAGTCTTACAATGCAGATACACACACACAGACCACATCCATACTTTTGTGCTATGTTCCCTGCTTTATGTACCTTGGTGAGCAGAGACTTGATCTTGAGAGAGGAGAATCGTGATGAGGGCATCTTCAGATGTAGGCTCATCATCTGCTAACAGGAAGCCACCTGTCTCTGTATAGAAGCACAGGATATCTGCCACCTATGGAGAAATAACCCAAACACATCACAGTGATAAGGCTGGGAGGGTAACACTCGGTCTATGCCTACAGGGCAGTAAGAATACATTCATAGAACAACAAAGCTTCGGCTGCACACTCTAGGATCATACATTTTCTACAATACAGTACCTGCGTGTCAAAGACATTGGTGAGATTCACTCCAAACTGAGCCCTCAGACATTCGTCAATCCTCTGGCAGCTATAGGTGACCTGAATAAGATAAATACACAGACAGAGGTGAAATTACATAAGGTAGAAGTCAAATGGATTAATATAATATCCTGTCTATATTACTCACCTTTAAAATGTGGTTATTTTCCAGGATCATGGACAGGCTGTTCTTGAAGGCCCGGGCTTCAAGCATCAGGATGTCAAAGAGGTACACCTTGTTCTTAGTGGCAATCTACAAAGGAGATTGGATATAGTTCAGCAGTTCAAATTTCCATTCAAGACAAGTAATAGTAACAGTAACATATTCATATCCAAAAGCCTAGGTAGGATTACTTAAGAGCTCTGTCTCTCTTTCCTCACCTGCAGCCAACAGACTCTCTCGTGCTGGAACGTCCCAACCCCGTCTGCACCTCTCGATCACCTGCTGCTTCCGGATGTGCATCATCTAGGTGGAGAGAGCATGATCAAGCAAGGTACTAGAGATCACTCCGTACACCCACAGGACAAAGGGCACACACCTCCTTAGACTCATTACAGCTTCATTTTCTTCAGAGATGTTATCCATCTGTATGCCAATAGGCTATGTAAAGTGAAGCGTACGCACAGGGGGCGAAGTGAAATGAAACAGTGATTGTGAGGGTTAGGTACTCACAGCAGGACCAAGCTTCTCATGGAGCTCATCAATGACCACAATGTTGACATGGCTCTCATCAATTTCTTTATCATCTGAGGAAGGGAGACATCTATTTGTTGAGCTACATCAATCATATAGCTAGCTAACTAATGAAAAAAGCTAATGATGCAAACCTTTGGCTTCAGTTAGCTAAATGTGCACAATAGAGTATAAAACATGAGGTTACTAACTCAGTAGGAGATTCTTCCTGTATGGCTGAAACTGCCACAGTCAGGTCACCTTCAGGTCTGTGGTCACTAGAGTTATCTGTGCCACAAATTGAATACAGGGTCCGTTTCTTGCATTATTACATGCAATACTAATAGGACATTAATTTCAATGTGAGCAAAGTAGACAAAAACAAGTAAAGATACCTTAATAGAAAATTACTCAAGTAAAATTGAAAGTCAACCAGTAAAACACTACTTGAGTAAGTAAGGAAGTTAAGTATATTTAAAGCCAAATACTTTTAAGTATTGAAAGTAAGAGTAATTGCTAAAATATATTTAAGTATTAAAAGCAAAAGTATAAATAATTTCAAATGTATTTTATTAATCAAACCAGATGGCACCAGTTTCTTGTTTTTTTAATTTACGGATAGCCAGGGGCACACGCCAACACTCAGACATCATTTACAAACTAAGCATGTCTATTAGGGATGTTCTCTTGATAAGTGAGTGAATTGGACCATTTTCCGGTCCTGCTAATCATTCAAAATGTAACAAGTACTTTTGGGTGTCAATGTATGGGGTAAAAAGTGCATTACTTTCTTTAGGAATGTAGTGAAATAAAAGTAAAAGTTGTAAAAATATGAATAGTAAAGTACAGATACCCAAAACTACTAAATTAGTACTTTAAAGTATTTTTACTTAAGTACTTTACACCACTGTCCATAGTTATCATTATGGGTGAAAGATCAACTAATGTTATGTCAATATCGAACATATTAGATACTTACCCAGGGTCAGTCTTTGTTAAATTTGGGAATTTCACTGAAAGATATACTAAGGGTAGCTAGTAGTTACATAGAATATAATCTGGTCATCTGCTATTTGAATAGCTTTCTAGTAATAATGACTGAAATAAAGTGCAAGTTTCCATGATTAAGGCCACCTACCATTCAAATCAAATGTATTTATACAGCCCTTCGTACATCAGCTGTAACGGTTCTCTTTTGGTGAAGGAGAGTCGGACCAAAATGCGGCATGTAGATTGCGATCCATGTTTAATCAACAAACGTAAAACACGAATCAATACAAAAACTACAAAAAAACAAACAAACGTGGTAACGTAACGAAAACAGCCCTATCTGGTGAAACCACAGAGACAGGAACAAGGACACTAAGGACAATCACCCACGACAAACTCAAAGAATATGGCTGCCTAAATATGGTTCCCAATCAGAGACAACGATAAACACCTGCCTCTGATTGAGAACCACTCCAGACAGCCATAGACTTTGCTAGATCACCCCACTAGCTACAATCCCAATATATACACACCACATACAAAAACCCATGCCACACCCTGGCCTGACCCAATACATGAAGATAAACACAAAATACTTCGACCAGGGCGTGACAGAACCCCCCCCTAAGGTGCGGACTCCCGAACGCACCTCAAAACAATAGGGAGGGTCCGGGTGGGCGTCTGTCCATGGTGGCGGCTCCGGCGCGGGACGTGGACCCCACTCAGTCAATGTCTTAGTCCCCTCTCCTCGCGTCCCTGGATAGTCCACCCTCGCCGCCGACCATGGCCTAGTAGTCCTCACCCAGAACCCCACTGGACTGAGGAGCAGATCGGGACTGAAGGGCAGCTCGGGACTGAGGGGAAGATCGGGACTGAGGGGAAGCTCGGGACTGAGGGGAAGCTCGGGAGTGAGGGGAAGCTCGGGAGTGAGAGGAAGCTCGGGAGTGAGAGGAAGCTCAGGCAGGTAGATAGATCTACCAGATCCTGGCTGGCTGGTGGTTTCAGCAGATCCTGGTTGACTGGCAGATCCTGGCCGACTGGCAGTTCTGGCAGAGTCTGGTTGACTGGCGGATCTGGAAGAGTCTGGTTGACTGGCGGATCTGGAAGAGTCTGGTTGACTGGCGGATCTGGAAGAGTCTGGTTGACTGGCGGATCTGGAAGAGTCTGGTTGACTGGCGGATCTGGAAGAGTCTGGTTGACTGGCGGATCTGGAAGACTGGTTGAAAGATCTGGAAGAGTCTGCTCCATGCTGATCTGGAAGGCTCTGTTGCTGCGGATCTGGAAGAGTCGCTGACTGGCGGATCTGGAAGCTGCTCCATGGCAGACTGAAAGCTCTGGCTGCTCCATGCTGACTGGCGGCTCTGGCTGCTCCACAGACTGGCAGCTCTGGCTGCTCCATGCAGACTGACAGCTCTGGCCTTGCAGACTAGCAGCTCTGGCGGCTTGCAGACTGGCAGCTCCTTGCAGACTGACAGCTCCTTGCAGACTGACAGCCCCTTGCAGACTGACAGCCCCTTGCAGACTGACAGCCCCTTGCAGACTGACAGCTCCTTGCAGACTGGCATCTCTGGCTACTCCATGCAGACTGACAGCTCTGGCTGCTCCATGCAGACTGACAGCTCTGGCTGCTCCATGCAGACTGACAGCTCTGGCTGCTCCATGCAGACTGACAGCTCTGGCTGCTCCATGCAGGCTGGCAGCTCCATGCAGGCTGGCAGCTCTGGCTGCGCTGAACAGACAGGAGACTCCAGCAGCGCTGTAGAGGAAGAAGGCTCTAGCTGCGCTGAACAGGCGGGAGACTCCGGCAGCGCAGGAGAGGAGAAAGGCTCCGACAGCGCAGGAGAGGAGGAAGGCTCTGGCAGCGCTGGAGAGGCGAGGCGCACTGTAGGCCTGATGCGTGGTGCTGGCACTGGTGGTACTAGACCGAGAACACGCACAGGAAGCCTGGTGCGGGGAGCTGCTACCGGAGGGCTGGGGTGTGGAGGTGGTACTGGATAGACCGGACCGTGCAGGCGCACTGGAGCTCTTGAGCACCGAGCCTGCCCAACCTTACCTGGTTGAATGCTCTCGGTCGCCCTGCCAGTGCGGTGAGGTGGAATAGCCCGCACTGGGCTATGCAGGCGAACCGGAGACACCGAGCGCAAGGCTGGTGCCATGTAAGCCGGCCCAAGGAGACGCACTGGGGACCAGATGCGTAGAGCCGGCTTCATGGCATTTGGCTCAACGCTCAATCTAGCCCGGCCGATACGCGGAGCTGGAATATACCGCACCGGGCTATGCACCCGCACTGGGGACACCGTGCGCACCACTGCATAACACGGTGCCTGCCCGGTCTCTCTAGCCCCCCGGTAACCACAGGAAGTTGGCGTAGGTCTCCTACCTAGCGTCGCCATGCTCCCTGTGAGCTCCCCCCCAAGAAATTTTTGGGGCTGACTCTCGGGCTTCCATCCGCTTCGCCGTGCTACCTCCTCATACCTGCGCCTCTCAGCTTTTGCCGCCTCCAGTTCTTCCTTGGGGCGGCGATATTCTCCAGGCTGAGCCCAGGGTCCTTTACCGTCCAGTTCGTCCTCCCATGTCCATTTCTCCAGGTAGTGCAGCCTCTCCCACTGCAGCTGCTGCTGCTCCTGCTGCTGCTGCCTCTGTTGCCTCTCCTGTGGCTCCTGCCTGTTGACACGCTGCTTGGTCCGTTTGTGGTGGGTGATTCTGTAACGGTTCTCTTTTGGTGAAGGAGAGTCGGACCAAAATGCGGCGTGTAGATTGCGATCCATGTTTAATCAACAAACGTAAAACACGAATCAATACAAAAACTACAAAAAAACAACAAACGTGGAAACGTAACGAAAACCGAAACAGCCCTATCTGGTGAAAACACAGAGACAGGAACAAGGACACTAAGGACAATCACCCACGACAAACTCAAAGAATATGGCTGCCTAAATATGGTTCCCAATCAGAGACAACGATAAACACCTGCCTCTGATTGAGAACCACTCCAGACAGCCATAGACTTTGCTAGATCACCCCACTAGCTACAATCCCAATATATACACACCACATACAAAAACCCATGCCACACCCTGGCCTGACCCAATACATGAAGATAAACACAGAATACTTTGACCAGGGCGTGACAGAACCCCCCCCTAAGGTGCGGACTCCCGAACGCACCAGGGCGTGACATCAGCTGACATCTCAAAGTGCTGTACAGAAACCCAGCCTAAAACCCCAAACAGCAAGCAATGCAGATGTTGAAGAACGTTGCCTAGGAAAAACTCCCTAGAAAGGCCAAAACCTAGGAAGAAACCTAGAGAGGAACCAGGCTATGAGGGGTGGCCAGTCCACTTCTGGCTGTGCCAGGTGGAGATTATAACAGAACATGGCCAAGATGTTCAAATGTTCATAAATTACCAGCATGGTCAAATAATAGGTCTGGGACAGGTAGCATGTCCGGTGAACAGGTCAGGATTCCATAGCCACAGGCAGAACAGATTAAACTGGAGCAGCAGCACGGCCAGTGCAGATACCATTCAGAATATCATGTCCAAACAAAACTTTAATTCCTTCCATTCTTATCCACAACTGAAACAGATTAGACCCATACATTGCAGATTACTAATTTATGCAATACACACTGGCAGCACAGGGCAGTAACTGGCACACATGAATAGATTACCAGGAGGCAGGGTAATCAATAGTTACCACAACCACAAAGTCCAAATTGGCTATATCCTAAAAATGTGCTTTTTGGTCTTAATTTTAAGGTTAGGGTTAGGCATAAAGCTAGCAGTGTGGTTAAAATTGGGTTTACGGTTCAGTTTAAAATCACATTATAAGAAGATACATGTTTGAAATAGGCGGAGTTTATGACTGTGGCTGTGGTAACTATTGACGACCAGGATGTAGCTTCTGCCGGCTACCAGTAGCTACTATAATTAGCTAGCTACTAGTAGCCAGCTAGCTGGCAAATTAGCTGAGCTGATCGTGATCAGCTACTGTGCAGATTTAGAGCAAATACATGAGCATGTGAAACACTGAGCAACAACTCTTTTCAAGATAATGTGCATTCATTTTTTCTTACCTTCCTCTAAGATCACAGTTTTATTGTCATTGATCCGCTGAACAATACAGGAAAGTCGCAGTCTTGAGGGTCAATTTGATGCGCTTTCTCTTGAAGCTGTCCATATATTAGAAGTCGTCCATGGCCATCTTGCTAAACAATAAATAAAAAAATAAAAAATATTTTAGAAAATCTTGCTAAACAAGAGTTGCAATGCTTGTTGTTGCAATATATCAAAGCCAAGTTGAAGCTAACAACGTAGCTAGTAATGAGAGCTAATACATTTAGGTTGATATTTACCAGCATTTGCTGCCTTGACCAAAGCACTAAAAGAAGGTGGGCGAAATGAAGGACTTCATAATGATTGATGGAAAGGGGTGGAGCGTGGGAGGTTGGAGGGGGCAGACGTCATCATCATAACCTTGCATGATATTTGAGAATAATCTTTATTGTCACTGCATGGTGTGCGCATAAAGAAGACTGTACATTTAGAATAAAGATTGCACTGTATGCAAAATTGCTGCAGGCAGACAGAAAGTTCCTCAACTGGAGAGTTATCTGGTAAGCAGCCTTAAAATATAATATAATGAGTGCCATACTCTTTCCAATTTTTCCAAATAGAATGAGTCTATTATGGTTGGGTCATATAATGCTTTTTTTCTGAGTAATGGTTTTGTGAAGTTTATAAAGTAGACAGCTGAAACAAAGTGCACTGGGCCATTGTGGCTTGCACAGAGTTGCTTTGGGTTATTTTTATAATGGTTTTATGTTTCCTAATGCCTTGTCCACAGCAGGAAGTTACTGTCTTGAAACAGTAGTACATATTTCCTTACAATATATCACACATTAAACCACAGTCCAATCGAATCTACTACAAACATCACAAAGGCATTGTGGGGTGTGGGGTTACAGAATGCACAGGGAATTATTATAGCTGCAAGTTATTCACTTTCATAGCCTAACCAGTCTGTGTGAAGATTTTAACGTTTGGATAGTTCATAAAATAGAACAGTTGACTTAGAAGGTAGGAAGGTATCACATTTGTATGGCTGTTTTATGTGTTTTTTGAATATTGATTATCTGTAGAATGTGGAGAACGTTCCTTTAGGTTTGAGCTATCTGCTAACATGTCAAATATTTATTTTATAGATGGAACATGCTCAGTAGTGTTTAGAATGTATGACAAAGATTCTGGTAAATACTTTAACGTGTGCTGACTACAACCACATGGCGGCAGATTTGAGACATTTTGGGCCTTTTATTATATTACGGAATGTAGCCCTGTGAGAAAAGTAAACAGTGAATCTAACCCATTGCCAAACGTCAGAGAGCAAATGGTTGAATGATGTTCTCAGTCATAAAAAATAACTGATTTCAAGGAAGTGCAAGCCCTACAGTGTTAGCAATTATACTAGATAACAACCCTTAGTCCATCTTGCCTAATGCAGAAAGACAAGGGAGTATAGTATTTCCATCCATATCAGCCTGGTAGAATCCATATCACACAGTTAAGGGTGGATGGGGGAAAGAAGTCTCTGAGTAATGGAAGTAGGCCAGGGGAGTTGCACACAGATAACATGAGTTTCTGAGTTTCAGGAGTTTCGTTTTTGTTTTTGTATCACAGTCTATGACCACACGATGCTATGACTAGTGCTTGTGTCAACATGAGGACCGGGTTGTGTCATGTTTGACTGCTTCCGCAGAACATACTCAACCAATGTCTCCATGAAGATACAAATAAAAAGTATTGGATAACAAATTACACATGCATAGTTAGTTCTATATTAGATGCAGACCAGGGTCCAAATACATGTGTATTTTATTATTTGTTATTTAAATACATATATTCTGTGTATTTCCGTTTTTTCAAATAATATGTACAGAATCAACTACTTCTGTTGTAAGTATTTGAAAGTATTTTCAAATCATTTCCTATAAAAAGCCTACTGTTTAAAAAATATTCCAAATACAATATTTTAAATATCAAACAGACATGGGTTCAAATGCGTGTTGTCATATACAGTGCATGCCAATACTTTCCAAGTGTATTTCCAAAAACATTCCAACATTAAACTACTTGTGTTTAAAAAATATATATGTATATATATCCAAATACTTAGGCTACTTCCCAATGTCTTTGAAAGCAATTACTGAAACCGAAAATGTGTTTATTTCTCTCCCTCATGAGGTGGGAGGATAATACCAGTTCACAAAATTAACAAATAAAGGTAGACTTACCAATTAGTTATCGTGTTTTTACTGATTTTACTAATTGGTTTATGAAATATGAAGTGATTAAAACTCAAATTATCTTACCAAATCTGTAAATTAAAATCAGTAATGGAATTATGCAAAGGAAGATATTGTGTATTTCATTCATTATAATCCACATAATAATTCACATTTCCTGTTGCTGCAAGATTATTTAACTGCTGTGGCAAACTGGCTCAAATGAAGATCCTGTTTACTTCATGTCACTGTCCTCTGGTGGTCAAAGCAAGTGTGAAAACAGTCTAGACAACCCCTCCCTCTCTCTCTCCTTACCCACTGAGCACTGATCGACACCGGATATCCATGGAAGTCGAAAAGTAGTTGAAATTTGGTCAGTCCGCCCTGGCCTTGATTTCAACGTCCAGTCCAGTCTGGAACGGACCAAATCTGGACCAATCATGTTTCACAAGTTTGGACAGCACAGTAGAGCACAGTACAGTAAAGTAAAGTTTCTACCATTTTCCACCCTAAAAAAAAGAATAAGCAAAGGCTTTGATTTCTGGTCAAACAGATGGAAAAGACGCCTTAGAAAAACATCTAGCATAAAAAGTCTTAAAAGGTATTAGAAATACAAACAGAATAATGTTGAAGTAAAGACCCCTGACAACTAATATCAACATGTATATTTTGATTAACAGTTTACTTATCCCCCTGTCTGGACATGTGTGATTAGTCCTAACATACACTACATGATCAAAAGTATGTGGACTGTTCGTCGAACTTCTCATTCCAAAATCTTGGGCATTAATATGAAGTGGGTCCACCCTTTGGTGCTATAACAGCCTCCACTCTTTTGGGAAGGCTTTCCACTAGGTGTTGGAACATTGCTGCAGGGACTTGCTTACATTCAGCCACACGAGCATTAGTGATGTCAGGCACTGATTTTGGGCGATTAGGCCTGGCTCGCAGTGGGAGTTCCAACTCATCTCAAAGGTGTTCGGTGGAGTTGAGGTCATGGCTCTGTGTAGGCCAGTCAAGTTCTTCCACACCGATCTTTGACAATTTCTGTATGTACCTCGCTTTGTGCACGGGGAAATTGTCATGCTGAAACCGGAAAGGGCCTTCCCCAAATTGTTGCCACAAAGTTGGAAGCACAGAATCGTCTAGAATGTCATTGTATGCTGTAGCGTTAAGATTTTCCCTTCACTGGAACTAAGGGGACTAGCCCAACCTATGAAAACGCCCCCAGACCATTATTCCTCCTCAACCAAACTTTACAGTTGGCACTATGAATTTGTGCAGGTAGTGTTCTCCTGGCATTCACCAAATCCAGATTTGTCCATTGGACTGCCAGATGGTGAAGCGTGATCCATCACTCTAGAGAACTCATTTCCACTGCTCCAGAGTCCAATGGTGGCGAGATTTACACTACACCAGCCGACCCTTGACATTGCGCATTGCGATCTTAGTCTTGTGTGTGGCTGCTCGGCTATGGAAATCCATTTCACATGCTCCCGACGAACAGTTATTGTGCTGACATTGCTTCCATTGCCCCCGTAGTGAGTGCTGCAAAAAAAAAAAAATTGTGCACTACGCGCTTCAGCACTCAGCGGTCCTGTTCTGTGAGCTTGTGTGGCCTACCACTTCGCAGCTGAGCCGTTGTTGCTCCTAGATGTTTCCACTTCACAATAACAACACTTATAGTTGACCGGTTGAATCCACTAATTTGAAGGTGTGTCCACAGACTTTTGTGTATATAGTGTAGCTCTTACGGGAATTCAACAGGCTCACAGAAACATCTTTATCGGGGTCTAAATTCTACTGTATAGTAGAGAGCTCTGACGGAGAGGAAGGCCCCACCTTTACTTTTCTGCAGACACAGCAATACAGCAACACATGGAGCTGTGGTCATGGTGGCAGTGTAATTCCAGGGAACCTGAAGACACTCGTCATGGTTTGATTGGCATACAGCGTAGTATTAACCTGTAACTGTGAATTAACCTGCCAACTCTTATTAGCAGACTGACACAACCCTATTGCTGCAATCCATTTATTGCAGTTATTGCAGTTATTGCACACTTAAATGTGATAAAATTGATTTAAAACTCTATCCATTTGTAGTTCTAATAATCTATGAAACAACACATTTTCTGATAGTTAATTGGTAATATCAAAAAATGGCAATTTAATCGTGACTCATGCTTTAATGTCAAATCACTATACAATGGCAATAGACTAATAAAGAAATAGGTCAGACGGCCTACTCATTCTACTCATTTGAGCTCGGATGTGCCCCTATGCATAAATTACTGAGCAGTGACATTGGGCGCATCACCAAAATAACTTTTGTTCAAGTGCGTTAACGCCCACACAGCCACAGCACGATGCATAATTTGTGCTGTTCTCTTTGACAAGTCAGGACGATGGTGAGCTCCCCGCCGGCGCACGGCCGCACACTGAACCAAGCATGCAATGTTGCTCTCATCGAAACGGACACAGATGGATAGTCTCGTTCAACCACTTGTTGCCCAGTATCTCGCTATGGGCTGCCAATCCAAAGAAAATGGACAAAATGAAAATGTGGGCTCGAATGGAAAGGAAAAAGAACATTCGTAAGTTTTTATTTTATAACGAACTCCTTCCTGTGTTTGTAAAATAAACTAAATAGGTTTATGCGTTACGTGCACAGTTTAAATACAGCGAATATGGTTTTGTCAATTTGCAACATACGCAGTTATAAAACCTTTATTGACACCGAATATATATTTGAATCTTGTACACTTTTCCAATGTAGTCCTAATTTAAATCAGAAATGTTTGGTGGTTCTTGGTCGTAAAATAACTTGAGTGCAACAATTCAGTGCGATTTATAAAAGCATCGGCCAGAGCGCACAAAATGTGCACTCTCAAAACAGCTTCCCTTTAGCCTATGTGTTCTCTTTTTCGAATTGTATTTCATAGTTGAGTGTTTTTAATTACAAATGTAGCCTATAGTGTGGAAAGTGTATAGAACAAGTGCATGGCATCCTCTCTGTTTATCAGCCATCTAACTGTTCATCTAGTGCAGGTTCCCAACCCTGGTCCTCGTGTACCCCCAACAGTACACATTTTTAGTGTAACCCCCTGGCAAACACACCTGACTCAACTTGTCAACTAATCATCAAGCCCTCAATAAGCTGAATGAGGTGTGTTTGTCCAGGGCTATAACAACAATGTGTACGGTTGGGGGACTGGAGGACCAGGGTTGGACAAACACTGATATAGTGGTTCCCATAATGGAAGTCGGTAATCAATGATTTCCCCAAAGGGAATTGAATGAGAACAATAAAAAATAGCACAGCTACTGTAACTGTAGGATACCTGGTATTAAACACGTTTATTATTGTGTAATGAACATGACAAGTGTTGTGTTAGTTGCAATATTTTTGGTACACTTTAACCTACATTATATTTGAGTGTGTGACTTCATTGTTTTGTATACTTCAATATTTTAATGTTCACTGCATGCTGTGAAAGTCCCCTAGAAACACACACACACACGCACGCACGCACACACACACACACACACACACACACACACACACACACACACACACACACACACACACACACACACACAAAGCTGTGCTTTATCTCACTCCCTCTCTCCACCACTGCCCCTCCAGACGTCTCTCTCCGGGACCGGGTAGTGGCTCCAGATCTAAGGTCTGTCCACCGGTGCCTGCCCGGCCTCAGCGGTTCAACAGGCCCAACCAGGCCCAGATGACCCAGGGCAAGGTCACAATGTCACTGCCAGGACACTTCACAAAGGGGGCCAGCTGGGAGGAGGTGATCCAGGCCTGTATCCAGTCCTTTGGTGAGTCTATGTGCTCTGGGTTGCTTTTGAGTTTCTGCCAGCAATGCTATTGGTAGCTAATGTGCTGCATATTTCTCTCTGTTATTTGAAAATGATTTCTGGCTCAGTCGGTAGAGCACGGCACTAGGATTGCATTTCTGCTGGGACCACGTTACATAAAATTGATGTATGCATGACTGTAAGTCACTTTGGATCAAAGCATCTGTTAAATCACAATAAAATATGTTTTTGTTTTTTGTTGCATGTAAAATTAGAAACACGTGTAATGTTTTAGTTTGTTGAGCTGTACAAAATGGTTGTGCAGGTCAGGATCATTGTCATTAGTTCTGCTTGTTCGGTTAAAGCATCCGCTTCATTTGATCATTTTTAAATGTCGCTGAACCTCAATTTATTTTAAATCAGTACGGTGAGTGTTTCCTGGAAGCGCCTGTTTTTCTCTGCGTTTAGCTGTTTGATGTTAAGAGACCCTGTCTCCGTTAAACTGTCACCATTTACAAGGTATCTCTAATTCGCATATAGTGCTCGGTTGACACAAACAGACCATATTTGAAGACTTAAATGAACTAGCCTCTATTTGTTGTCTAACAACATGGTCGTCAATCTTTGCTTTTGAGATAAATCAGGGATTGACATTAAGGTCTGAAAGGCACTCGCACATCAGGAATATTTTTGGTTGCCCGAAGATTATGATCACTTGCCCAAACATTTAAAGTAGCTATTTCACCTACAGATGGGAGGAACCAGAAATACCAGACTACTGCAATTTTGGTTATCATTAAAAAAAACTCAGAGCAGGTTCAACG
Source organism: Oncorhynchus tshawytscha (assembly GCF_018296145.1). Classification (NCBI taxonomy): domain Eukaryota; kingdom Metazoa; phylum Chordata; class Actinopteri; order Salmoniformes; family Salmonidae; genus Oncorhynchus; species Oncorhynchus tshawytscha. The sequence goes on along the minus strand of NC_056439.1, from coordinate 33,543,004 downwards.
TTTGCGACTGCTCAGGTCACTTGCCCCGGGCAATAGTGCAAACCTTTATACCAATCGCTGTAAGGCTGTATAATTGTATGTGTATCCAACTATGCCTGCTCTGAATATGAGATAACACAATCATGCAACAACTGAAGTACTGATTCAGTAGATGTGGAATTTGATTTAGGCATATCACATTAGTAATACATTAACTTAACATGAAAATCTCGCCTAGGGGCCCCAAAAGGCTAAGGACATCCCTGTTGGCTGCACTATCAATGCTGTCAAAAACCCTGTCAAATTAGAATCATGTGTTCTACGAAGTTGTCTGGAGTGCTCTCAAAGTTATGGTGATTATGTCTATGAAGAGGCAAGCATTCAGATTAACGTTGCTTGGAGACACAAATGGAGTGACGTGAGAGTGATGAGGTGGTACAATGGACTGAATACAGAAAGTGACATCCCCTACTTACATTTACACTATCTGTCAGGGGGAACAATAGCAGAATAATGGCTGGCTGTTCATTTAGGATTCCGATTTAAAAAAAGATCAGCCAAGTTAATCAATTGAGAGCAAGAAATTAAAATCCTCTCATCGGAATCTGGTCTGGCAATAAACAGGCAGGGTTTTTAAATCCAGGTTATTATAAGGGACAGAATGGAGGAACCTAGTACAGAGGGGTTTAAGAGGGCTGAACGTTTCCCAGCAGCTGCTGTCTCACATCAGAGGCTGACCCCCCAGGTCCTGTGGCTCAGGCACCTTTTTCAAATGTGAGAGCATACGCACAAGCTATTTGAAGGATTAGCTGGCGGCTGCTAGCCCAAAGGTCAGCTTTCCAAACGGCCCTCCTCAGATGCTGACCACTCTTTGAAATGCAGAGGACCAAGGGGCGTGGATCAATAATGTTTGACATCATCATTCAACCTCAAGTTCACGCTCCACAGTTCCACTCACCCACATTGCCCGAAGTCTCTACGCAATCATAATGTTGATGGACAGCAATAGGCAGTGTATATATTTGAATGCCTCAATCGTAGAAGACATTTTTAATGAAATGCATATTCCATGTAAATCATGTATGATGCAGGCACAGAACCTGTGAATGTCACAAAGAGATAAACCACAAGTCAGAGGATCCACTGCAGACTCGGATGTACTGTAGACACTAATGTGAAAAACCTTTATGTGCCTATTGCAATCAATGGATGTACACTTACGGAGCATCATGGCTGTCTGGGGGTATTGAAGTAAGTTCCTGTACTGAGGAATGTATTGTTCGACATGTAAACCTACAGCTTGCTGGTACATTCAGTAGAAAGAGAACTATTGAAAGTGTGCAACTAATAATGAAATTGAAATCTCTGGGGTCTCTTAGACCGTTCCTTACCGGTTCTTTCATGTGTACAGTAGAGATAAGCATAAGGCTGACGGAGGCAAAACAAAAGGATCATCCAGCCCAGTTTCTGTACCTTTCTGTCAAAACAAGGAAAGACTCCTTGCACCGGGGCTTTGCTGATGATGCCTATGATAATAAAACCACTCAAAGTAGGGCAACACTCCCAGTTCTTTGCTGTGTTTGTCATCATATCCCTCCTCCTATCCCAGTGCCGCCTGCTGCTGCTTTCCTAACTTTCCACAGTGAGTAAGACGGAGGGGATTTCCTTAGCAATTAGCCAAGTCTGGGTTGGCAGGGAGGTGTTGTAAAATGATGAAGCAATTGTTTACCTGGTAGTGAATCAAAACCGCTTCCTTGTTATTTTAGGTCATTTTAGAGCACGTGTCAAACTCCACCCTTGTACTTGATTGATGAATTAAGGTCACTAATGAATTAACTCCCCTCACCTGGTTGTCTAGGTCTTAATTGAAAGGGAGAAAATAAAAGACACTCTGCCCTCCTTGGAATGAGTTCGACACACCTGTTTTAGAGCATGATTTGCTTGCAATTGTTATAACCATAAAAACAGCACTGTTCAGTTTATTATAGTAGAGGAAGGATAGTTTGCTTGTTTTGCATCACAGTCCTTTTACATACTGTACAGTGACAGTATAACGCTTCAAACCTATTGATCTTCTAGATGTTTCTTTTTTACTCTTGCCAGTTTTTTATCCAGTAACATTGTCTGTGTGTCATATTGTAGCTGGGAAGGTAACTTTTCATTGACCATTGGGGTGTTGTAGCCATTGTTTGAACGAGTAAACAGAACACTCCCGTACCAGCGGTGCAGGATATATGAGGACAGGATTAGCTGCCTGCTGAAGTGGCCCAGTGAGATAGATAACAAAGATTAGAAATGAACATGTTGCCATGGTGTCTGTGGTATTTCAAGGAGATATGGGATAAGTGGGGACCCATGGAAAGTGGAGTCCTTGTGTGGCATCAAGACAATGCCAGCTGTTTAGGTTCAAAGTTAAACACCATTTTAATGGTTTCGTCAAGGTTCTCTCTTAGCCACGATTCGATTTCCAGAAAGTTACTGGCAAATTGTTTAATAGTACCTGGAATGGAAAAGATCGGAAGTCTACACTCTTAGAAAAAGGGTTCAAACGAGATTCTTTGGCTGACCACATAGGATAACCCTTTTTGGTTCCAGGTAGAACCCTCTGTGGAAAGGGTTCTTCAAAGGGTTCTCCTATGGGGGCAGCCGAAGAACACTTTTAGGTTCTAGATAGCACTTTTTTTTCCCAAGAGTGAAGCAAAGATGTTTCCTATTTCTATCCAATAGACAACCATGATAGTGAACCACCTACTTATAATCAAATCAAATGTTATTGGTTATATACACGTGGTTAGCAGATGTTATTGGGAGTGTAGCGAAATGCTTGTGCTTCTAGTTCTGACAGTGCAGCAATATCTAACATGTAATCTAACAATTGCACAACAAATACCTAATACACACAAATCTAAGTAAAGGAATGGAATAAGGATATATACAGTTGAAGTCGGAAGTTTACATACATCTTAGCCTAATACATTTAAACTCAGTTTTTCACAATTCCTGACATTTAATCCAAGTGAAAATGTCCCTGTCTTAGGTCAGTTAGGATCACTACTTTATTTTAAAAATGTGAAATGTCAGAACAATAGTAGAGATAATTATTTATTTCAGCTTTTATTTATTTCATCACATTCCCAGTGGGTCAGAAGTTTACATTCACTCAATTAGTACTTGGTAGTATTGCCTTTAAATTGTTTAACTTGGGTCAAACGTTTCGGGTAGCCTTCCACAAGCTTCCAACAATAAGTTGGGTGAATTTTGGCCCATTCCTCCTGACAGAGCTGGTGTAACTGAGTCAGGTATGTAGGCCTCCTTGCTCGCACACGTTCTTTCAGTTCTGCCCACAAATTTTCTATAGGACTGAGGTCAGGGCTTTCTAATGGCCACTCCAATACCTTGACTTTGTTGTCCTTAAGCCATTTTGCCACAACTTTGTAAGTATGCTTGGGGTCATTGTCCATTTGGAAGACCCATTTGCAACCACACTTTAACTTCCTGACTGATGTCTTGAGATGTTGCTTCAATATATCCACATAATTTTGCTCCGTCATGATGCCATCTATTTTGTGAAGTGCACCAGTCCCTCCTGCAGCAAAGCACCCCCACAACATTATGTTGCCACCCCCGTGCTTCACGGTTGGGATGGTGTTCTTCAGCTTGCAAGCCTCCCCCTTTTTCCTCCAAACATAACGATGGTCATTATGGTCATTGTGTAACTCTGTGTTGTTGTATGTGTCAAACTGCTTTACTTTATCTTGGCCAGGTCGCAACTGTAAATGAGATCTTGTTCTCAACTTGCCTACCTGGTTAAATAAAGGTTTATGGCGGTTTTGGAGCGGTGGCTTCTTCCTTGCTGAGCTGCCTTTCAGGTTATGTCGATATAGGACTCATTTTACTGTGGATATAGATACTTTTGTACCTGTTTCCTCCAGCATCTTCACAAGGTCCTTTGCTGTTGTTCTGGGATTGATTTGCACTTTTCGCACCAAAGTACATTCTTCTCTAGGAAACCGAACACGTCTCTTTCCTGAGTGATATAACGGCTGCGTGGTCCCATGGTGTTTATACTTGCATACCATTGTTTGTACAGATGAACGTGGTACATTCAGGCGTTTGGAAACTGCTCCCAAGGATGAACCAGACTTGTGGAGGTCTACAATTTTTTTTCTGAGGTCTTGGCTGATTTCTTTTGATTTTCCCATGATGTCAAGCATTGAGGCACTCAGTTTGACGGTAGGCCTTGAAATACATCCACAGGTACACCTCCAATTGACTCAAATGATGTCAATTAGCCTATCAGAAGCTTCTAAAGCCATGACATCATTTTGGGAAATTTTCCAAGCTGTTTGAAGGCACAGCCAACTTAGTACAGTATATGCAAACCTCTGACCCACTGGAATTGTGATACAGTGAATTATAAGTGAAATAATCTGTCTGTAAACAATTGTTGGAAAAATTACTTCTGTCATGCACAAAGTAGATGTCCTAACCAACTTGCCAAAACTATAGCTTGTTAACACGAAATGTGTGGAGTGTTTGAAAACGAGCTTTGACAAAGTGTATGTAAACTTCCGACTTCAACTGTACATGTAAATATATGGATGAGCAATGACAGAGCGGCATAGGCAAGATGCAACAGGTAATATAAAATACAGTATATACATATGAGATGAGTAATGCAAGATATGTAAACATTATGAAAGTGACTAGTTTTCCATTTATTAAAGTGGCCAATGATTTCAAGTCTGTATGTCGGCAGCAGCCTCTCTGTGTTAGTGACGGCTGTTTAACAGTCTGATGGCCTTGAGATAGAAGCTGTTTTTCAGTCTCTCGGTCTCAAGTTTGATGCACAACGTGTTACAGCGGACCAACAAAAGCTTTTCTCAGGTCAGATCTTTTGTAAAAGAAAGGCTAATGTCGTTAGGAATGGAGTCTGCAATTTTTACTTTGCAGTGGTGTAAAGTACTTAATTATAAATACTTTAAAGTACTACTTAAGTCGTTTTTGGGTATCTGTTCTTTACTTTACTATTTAGATTTTTTACTTATACTTTTAATTCACTACATTCCTAAAGAAAATAATGTACTTTTGACTCAATACATTTTCCCTGACTACCAAAAGTACTCATTACATTTTAATGCTTAGCAGGACCAAAAATTGTCCAATTCACGCACTTATCAAGAGAACATCCCTGGTCATCCCTACTGCCTATGATCCGTCAAACTCACTAAACACACATGATTTGTTTGTAAATTATGTCTCGTGTTGGAGTGTGCCCCTGGCTATCCGTAAATAAGTAAAAACAAGAAAGTTGTGCTGTCTGGTTTGCTTAATATAAAGAATTTGATACTTAAGTATATTTGAACAATTACATTCACTTTTGATGCCCAAGTAGTATTTTACTGGGTGGCTTTCACTTTTACTTGACTCATTTTCTATTAAGGTATCTTTGCTTTTACTCAAGTATGACAATTGTGTACTTTTTCCACCATTGCTACTTTGTGGATACAGGTAACAAAGTATTCCTTGAGATCTTTCCCACTGGGCACAGACGTCATTTCAACGTCATCTGGTTTTGGTTGAGTTGTCTAACGAACTAGAATTCAACATGAAATAAAATAAAAAATGTCATCATGTCATTTGATTTAGGTTAAACGTCGGATGGGAAAAAAAGACAAAATTCCATTACGTTGATGATTTTATTCCAAATCCAATCAGTTTTATACGCTCATTTAACGTCATCAAATAGATTTTGATGACGTGGAAACAACATTGATTCAATCAGTTTTTGCCCAGTGGGTTTCCACATTGTCATATCCTTTTTTAAATTTTTATCTCCAGTGCCTCTGGGGACAAAGCTGTTAGAGTAGATGACAGTGTTAGTGGCTGCAGTTCTCTGTGATGTCTGTAGCGTTAGCAGAGGTAGGGGAGGTGGTCACAAAGACAGGAAGTGAGACACGACAGAGAAAAGTAAACCACAGGAAAGGCAGAGACGACCAGGTATGGTGTATACCAGCATATCAAGCATGACCTCAGATAGTAGGGGAATTGGTAATGGTAGTTGTACTTAGATGACAATGCTATCATACATGCCATTTATTTTTATACATGTCCGTTACCTAGTGACTAGATACACTTCGAGATTTGTATTTGACACACATTATTGTGTTTATGGTTGATTACTATCATTCTTTTTCTGTCATTGCTTGCCTTTGCAGACTTGTGGCTGAAAGAATCTAGGTAGTTTTAATAGCTACATCCCCTTGTTTTGTTGACATTGATTCTTTGCATGACATGACTGCTAGATTTTGTTACCCAAGAGCTACGTTAGTATTGGACATTGATATTCAGAAATCATTTTCTTGTCCATATGAACTCTCAACCATCTGCAGTACAGTATTGGCATTGTGATGTGCAACAGAATGTCTGCTGACGTGCTCCATGTGTTGTGTGCTCTCTTTCAGACGTGGAGGGCTCTGTATGTGGGAGCAGCCACCTGATGAACATCACCCTGACCATGCACCGACTCCTCATGTCCTCCAGTGACCTCCTGGAGAAACTAACCTCCCTATATCCTTTACCAAGCAGATCCAATGCTCTGCGGCTGCTCCACTACAGCCAGAACTATTATTGAGTTGGCACAAGGACCTGACCAATCTGTTGTGCCAAACATAACACCGGATCTTTACCGGCTGTGCAGCACTGCTTTGTGATTTGGTTGTCAGTAGCAACGGCCAATTAAGATCCAACTTGGCTGACAAGGTGCCATGTCATCGACGCCTCACTCCTCCAATCAATGTGACTATCAGTGCCAATATATGTGCACCCCAATTTCCTATTACTGTAGATTATTTAGATGTCTTTGTTAACTCCAGTACACATCACCATGTTCTGTTTCAAATTCAGTGTCTTCCGGGTACCTTACACTTTTTTTCTATGACCATCTTAGCTACACAGGACCATTCCAAAAGCATGATTCTAAAGGTCACTCTAGAAGCCTTTTTTCTATTTAAAATGAGCTGTATACAACAAGAAGGCCCGCACACTGTTAAAGCTCCCAATTCACCGATTTATTGACAACGTTTCGATCCGAAACGGATCTTCATCAGGTCACACACAAAACATACACATTTCACCTCACATGACTCATGGTGGGTGCAAAAACATTTGTATATCTCTAATAATTAAATACTAATGAGATGGGTGCATGTAATGGTTCCAGAACATAATATAGATTTACAAAATGACCAAATGAGCAGATTGTAATCTAAGCCTCCATTCAACAAAGAGCTCTGACATCACAAAGTCTAGAGGAGCAGCAGTCCTGGCCCAGTGAGGAGGGCAATAATAGGGGCTTCAGGTATTAATGACATCTTCCCAGACTGAAGTCCTCTTCAGATATAAGCACTGCCTCTCAACTGACCAAGGAGGCTTGCTCACCAAAGCCTACGTCACACCTCAAGATGCACAATGTGTCCTGCCCTCTATTTTGAACCCCTGGGCTCGTTCTGAGCCAAGGTCTCCGAAGCATGCATCAAATATTGTTAAGAGCAGGTTAGGAACAAGGGAAAGCCCTGTAGCCATTAATGCCATTTATTGTAAACACAATCTGGCTTTGGGATGGTGTAGGCGGCTCTCGAGCTCCCATGATGAAATTAGCCTTTTTATGTGCATCACTTCAAGCTGATTTCTGCCAATAGAGTGCTGTGGCGAGGCTTACAGTGCTGGCTATTTTTAGCCCTGTTTTATAAGAAGAATGGAAATGTTTTTTTATTTTGATTAATACAATCCCCCAGGGATTCTGGTCACTCTGTACCTACCGAGCATATGGCACAGCAGCTTAGGTAATAAACTGTTCTCACACTCAAAGCCATTGAGGGGTAAAAGTAACATTATGTAAGCTGTGTTTTTAGCTGGTTGAGAGAACATGTTTTTACTAACTAAAAGGGTCCTCTGCCAGCAAATGTAATACACAGTCTGTTTTGGAAGGAATAGTGAATGTGTGTTGGGCACGTTTAAGACACTTTTATCCAAAGCAACCAAGCAATCCAACCCATAGCACTATAAAAACCCTGTTTCAACCAAATGAGCTATCGGAACCACACACCACCAGAATGATTCATTTGCTGATGCTCCTAACCAGTTTTAACCATTTGTGATCGCCTCCTCCCAAACCACCAAATAATCACATCTGTTTCCTGCACTAAATATAATAAACACCTATTTGGAATTGTTTACTTAGATCAGGGGTGTCAGACTCATTCCATGGAGGGCCTAGTGTCTGCTGGTTTTTGGTTTATCCTTTCAATTAAGGCCTAGACAACCAGGTGAGGTGAGTTCCTTACTAATCAGTGACCTTAATTCATCGATCAAGTACAAAGGTGGACACTCGGCCCTCCGTGGAATGAGTTTGACACGTGACTTAGATGAACAGAAATGAATAGACACTTTGTCCTGCATAGTGATCCAGGTCGTTTATTCACTAATAAATCCCACATACAGTTCCTGGTCTCTTCCCTGACTCTAAACAATGTGCACACATTTTACTATACCAGTGAATCATAATGTATCCTTAACTGGAGTTGTTACATTTAAAAGCGCCGTGGAGAATGAGCAGTCCACAGAATGTGAGAGGATCTGCTACTTCATCAGGTAACTGTGTGTTCCCCGTGCAGGTGTCCTGATCCTGTCACTACCACAGGGCCTGCTGGGGTCCACTAAAGCTTTCACACAATACCTCACTGTCCAATCATTCTTATGAAAGAGCTTATGAAATCCACTTGTCACCTAATTATACAATATTCTGAAGTTAGGTTAATGGTTTAGGTGGGTGTTTCCCAAACCTGGTCCTCGAGTATCCCAACAGTACACATTTTTATTGTAACCCTAGACAAGTACACCTTATTCAACTTGTAATCTAATTATTAAGCCTCAAAGAGCTGAATGAGGTGTGTTTGTCCAGGGCTACAATGAAAATGTGTTCTGTTAGAGTTACTCGAGGACCAGGGTTGGGCAACACTGGTTTAGGTCATGCTATTATTACATTTGCATTAAACTACAGTGTTGATTTCTTAACTAAACAACTGAGGTTTAGAGTTAGAAGTATAGTATTTAATTGCAGTGAACAATCTATTTTCTATCTATTTCAGGTATTGGATCCAGGAGTTCTGGACAATGTTCCGGTTGCACAGCAGCCTGTCTGACTCCATGGAACAGTTCCAGGATCTGATCAGAGATCAGGGCCAGGAGAGGCTGTGCCCTCTGTTGCAGACTCAATGGATGTAAGTATCCCCAGTATTTTACTGAACAGAATTAATATCTCTCTGGCTTAACATTCATGCTGATGTAATGGTTTCATGCCTGTGTTTTATACTATATATACAAAAGTATAAGGATTCAAGTTGGTGGGTTTGGCTATTTCAGCCAAACCCTTTGCTGCCAGGGGTATAAAATCAAGCACACAGCCATGCATTCTCCATAGACAAACATTGGCAGTAGAACGGCCTTATTGAAGAGCTCAATGACTTTCAACATGGCATTGTCATAGGATGCCACCTTTCCGACAAGTTAGTTCATCAAATCAAATCAAATCAAATCAAATTTTATTTGTCACATACACATGGTTAGCAGATGTAAATGGAGTGTAGCGAAATGCCTAGTTCCGACAATGCAGTAATAACGAGCAAGTAATCTAACTAACAATTCCAAAAAAAACTACTGTCATACACAGTGTAAGGGGATAAAGAATATGTACATAAGGATATATGAATGAGTGATTACAGAGCAGCATGGCAAGATACAGTAGATGATATCAGTACAGTATATACATATGAGATAAGTATGTAAACCAAGTGGCATAGTTAAAGTGGCTAGTGATACATGTATTACATAAGGATGCAGTCGATGATATAGAGTACAGTATCAACGTATGCATATGAGATGAACAATGTAGGGTAAGTAACATTATATAAGGTAGCATTGTTTAAAGTGGCTAGTGATATATTTACATCATTTCCCATCAATTCCCATGATTAAAGTGGCTGGAGTAGAGTCAGTGTCATTGACAGTGTGTTGGCAGTAGCCACTCAATGTTAGTGGTGGCTGTTTAACAGTCTGATGGCCTTGAGATAGAAGCTGTTTTTCAGTCTCTCGGTCCCAGCTTTGATGCACCTGTACTGACCTCGCCTTCTGGATGACAGCGGGGTGAACAGGCAGTGGCTCGGGTGGTTGATGTACTTGATGATCTTTATGGCCTTCCTGTAGCATCGGGTGGTGTAGGTGTCCTGGAGGGCAGGTAGTTTGCCCCCGGTGATGCGTTGTGCAGACCTCACTACCCTCTGGAGAGCCTTACGGTTGAGGGCGGTGCAGTTGCCATACCAGGCGGTGATACAGCCCGCCAGGATGCTCTCGATTGTGCATCTGTAGAAGTTTGTGAGTGCTTTTGGTGACAAGCCGAATTTCTTCAGCCTCCTGAGGTTGAAGAGGCGCTGCTGCGCCTTCCTCACGATGCTGTCTGTGTGAGTGGACCAATTCAGTTTGTCTGTGATGTGTATGCCGAGGAACTTAAAACTTGCTACCCTCTCCACTACTGTTCCATCAATGTGGATGGGGGTGTTCCCTCTGCTGTTTCCTGAAGTCCACAATCATCTCCTTAGTTTTGTTGACGTTGAGTGTGAGGTTATTTTCCTGGAGGGCCCTCACCTCCTCCCTGTAGGCCGTCTCGTCGTTGTTGGTAATCAAGCCTACCACTGTTGTGTCGTCCGCAAACTTGATGATTGAGTTGGAGGCGTGCATGGCCACGCAGTCGTGGGTGAACAGGGAGTACAGGAGAGGGCTCAGAACGCACCCTTGTGGGGCCCCAGTGTTGAGGATCAGCGGGGAGGAGATGTTGTTGCCTACCCTCACCACCTGGGGGCGGCCCGTCAGGAAGTCCAGTACCCAGTTGCACAGGGCGGGGTCGAGACCCAGGGTCTCGAGCTTGATGACGAGCTTGGAGGGTACTATGGTGTTGAATGCCGAGCTGTAGTCGATGAACAGCATTCACCATGTGCAATGCCAAGCATCGGCTGGAGTGGTGTAAAGCTCGCCACCATTGGGTTCTGGAGCAGTGGAAATGCATTCTTTGGACTGATGAATCACGCTTCCCCATCTGTCAGTCTGACTGACTAATCTCGGTTTGGCGGATGCTAGGAGAACGCTACCTGCCCAAATGCATAGTGCCAACTGTAAAGTTTGGTGGAGGAAGAATAATGGTCTGGGGCTGTTTTTCATGATACGGGCTAGGCCCCTTATATCCAGTGAAGGGAAATCTTAAGGCTACATCATACAATGACATTCTAGACGATTCTGTGCTTCCAACTTTGTGGCAACAGTTTGGGGAAGGCCCTTTCCTGTTTCAGCATGACAATGTCCCTGTGCACAAAGCGTGGTTGATACAAAAATGGTTTGTCGAGATTGGTGTGGAAGATCTTGACAGGCCTGCACAGAGCCCTTACCTTAACCCGATCAAACACCATTTGGGTGAATTGGAACGCCGATTGCGAGTCAAGCCTAATCGGCCAACATCAGTGCCCGACGTCACTAATGCTTTTGTGGCTGAATGTAAGCAAGTCCCCGCAGCAATGTTCCAACACCTAGTGGAAAGCCTTCCCAGAAGAGTGGAGGCTGTTATAGCAGCAAAGGTGGGACCAACTACATATTAATGCCAATGATTTTGGAATGAGATGCTTGACGAGCAGGTGTCCACATACTTTTGGTAATGTAGTGTAGTTGTAAATTTGCTGTCTATGTTGTTCACCATGTTGTGTCACAGAAATGACAGGCACTGGTCTCAGAAGCCCAGTCAGAAAATCAAGGCTAACAGCAGTAAGAAGAGGAAAGTGTCTCTGCTGTTTGATCACCTGGAGCCCATCGAGCTGGCTGAGCACCTCACCTACCTGGAGTTCAAGTCCTTCTGTAGAATATCAGTGAGTAGAGTCCCAATTCGCCTGAATGTGATCGCAATTAACACTATGACATTGGGAAGAATCTCATAGCACATGCGCTCTACTTTAGGTATCGCAATGCATTCCAAATGTGTTCCCCAACCTCTGTTCTTTTAGCAAAATGCGTCAGCATATGCTTTATTATTTCTGACAGTTTGCAGACTACCAGAACTACATCCGCAGTTGCTGCATGAAGGACAACCCCATGATGGAACGTTCCATTACATTGTGTAATGGTATCTCACAGTGGGTGCAGCTCATGGTTCTGAGTCGGCCTACAGCTCAGCTGAGAGCAGAGGTTTTCACCAAGTTCATCCATGTGGCTCAGGTATGGCCCTAACTATTCCTGCTCCTCCAGATCTATCATAGACTAACAATCTCTCTACAGTTTATGTGTAAAAAATAACAAAATGTCCACATACAAGGTATTTAGGTTCCATGTTTTGTACCCTCTCAAAGAGTGTTTGTTCATAGTGTATATCCAGTGCCTTTTCCTCGGCTTAAGCGAATACATGTCTACCATCTCATACAGCACAGTGAGACCTACCTACTGCTGAGCTGCAGAAGCACCATCATTTGTAGTTACATAATGCATATTAAAAGAGGGCTGCTAATGACTCTCAAGAGTTCCATGATGGGCTTTTAGTGCCTCAAAGATGCTGGCTAACAGAGAATGTGTGCTCTGAATATTAACAAAGTACAGGCCATCCGCACTAATAGATTTATCAGGTGAAACACTGACACTCAAGTGCTAGCAAGTGTACCATGGAAAACATAACTAGTGGCTCTAGTTGATGAAATCTGATTTATTATGGCTCTTCTAGAAGAAAAAGAAACGCACACCTATTAAGATGAGGTACTGGCTAGCGGAGTAGAAAACTTGAAAATAAAAGAGAGCCGCACACTCTAGGAGCTCAGATGCAAAAATTGAATTACCAACGTTTCGACAGCCAAGCTGTCTTCATCAGGGTATAATCACAAACACTGCGGGATGACTCGTTTATATAGTGTCAAAAGACACAGGTGTCTGTAATCATGGCCAAGAGTGGCCTAATATCATTGGTTAATAATCAAATATAAAATGTCATACAAAGAACAGCATACAAACAACAAATGGAAAGCATACGATCATAGACTAATTTGACTACACAAGCTTACAAACAATTACAATGGCAAAGTCACAATAATCACAAGAATGGCTTCAGATCAAAGTCTACGTTGAGACCAAAGGGCGCAAGGGTCTTTAAATTAAAGATCCAGGCAGCCTCTCTCTTTTAACAATAAATGATCAAGGTCACCCCCTCTCCTAGGGAGGGTGACATGTTCGATGCCAATATAACGAAGAGACGAAATCGAGTGGCCTGCCTCCAAGAAGTGGGCTGCAACTGGATAAGTAAAGTTTTTACACCTAATGGTGCTACGATGCTCTGAGATACCTACTTTAATTTGCGCTTTGTTTTACCTACATAATTTTTACCACAAGGACAAGTTATCTCTTTCCCTGTTTGTGGGTGTTTGATGGATCTACATTTATAAGTGCCATTGCATTGAGCACAGCCATTACATTTGTAATTTCCATCCAGTAGGGGTGCAAATAGACGTTGTTCAGGAATATCTTGGGGTGGTAAATCAGAGTTTACCAATTGGTCTCTGAGATTTCTCCCTGAGATTTATTATGGCTCTTACCACTTTATTCACATGCAAAGCTGTGTCCTGAAAAGTGATGACGAGCTGAGAGAGTTGGATGGAGAGACCAAGTTGCATGGAGAATCTCTCTGGGTTACTTTAAAGGGATACTTCAGGATTTTGGCAATGAGAGTCAGATGAACTCGTGGATATCAGTTTTAGATTTCTGTGTCCAGTATGAAAGAAGTTACAGGTAGTTTCGTAAGCCAATGCTACATAGCGTTAGCGCAATGACATGAAGTCTATGGTATCTGCTAGTATGCTAGAAGATACCATAGACTTCCAGTCATTGTGCTAACGCAAGGTAGCATTTAGCAACTTCCTTCAAACTGCACGCGTATCCACAAGTTAATCTGACTCTGGGGAAGTAGATAGAGGTCCTCATTGCCAAAATCCTGAAGTATCCCTTTAATGCACTAGTCAGATGCTGCTCCTCTACCTTCTCTTAATGTATTCCACATCAATGGGTTCCAGTGTCCCACAGCAGGGATATAGCATCAATTAGGAACTGAGAAAAGTGTGGCAGTATTATGAGTGCATTATGCAATCAATATTGGAGTGCTACTTGTGGGGTGTACTATTGGTTAACTCCGGGGTTCATTTAATTGTTTGTGTATGTGTTAACCAGAGCCTTCATCTTATGCACAACTTCAACACACTAATGGCTGTGGTGGGGGGCCTGTGCCACAGCTCCATCTCCAGACTTAAAGAGACCAGTTCACATGTATCCCACGAGGTCACCAAGGTAAATTCTCTATAACATTATCAGAACTTGATCTATTGATCAGTATGTTGACAAATATCTCCAATATATGCATACTGTACAAGGTGATCATCTACAATATCTTCTCTGCTGTCTCTTCTCTCCGCAGGTGCTGAATGAGATGACAGACCTCCTGTCCTCCTGTAGGAACTATGACAACTACCGTCAGGCGTACAGCAGGTGTGCAGGCTTTAAGATCCCCATCCTGGGGGTCCACCTCAAGGACCTGATCTCAGTCAACGAGGCCATGTCAGACTATGTAGAGGACAACAAGGTGAATGTTCAGAAGCTCCAGGCTCTGTACAACCACATCAACGAGCTGATCCAGCTACAGCAGATCACCCCACAGCTCGATGCCAATAAAGACCTGGTCCACCTTCTCACGGTTAGTACACACTTAAAATGCCACTGACACGTTTATACCTGCAATAGAAAAATGACACAAACATGTAATCGTAATATCAGTGCAAAATATCAAATTCATAGGCTAGTACACACTACTGTGTTCGTTGGAATATATCAGCTGTTTGACCCCGGTGTCCTCTACTGCTCAGCTGTCCCTGGACCTCTACTACACAGAGGATGAGATTTATGAGCTGTCTTACACCAGGGAGCCCAAGAACAGCAAAGCACCCGTGAGTAAAGAGGGGACATGAAAAACTGAAAATACCCCGAGCCATATCACGTTCACTGCGTTATGGCTACGGGTATTTTCAATTTAAAACATATAATAATACTCATTAAGACCCAGTTAGCTTTACTGAATCATTTCTGAATGTCTGGAAATTGGATGTTGTACATCTCATGAACAAACCTATTGAAAGAGAATAAGCACTGAAACTTATTTTTTATCGGCCCATTTAACATCAGCATGGTCTTATGGTATGGTACATCTTCTGACAGCGTTCTGATCATCTGTTTTGTTTTACATCAGCCCGCCACCCCCTCTAGACCTCCAGTGGTTGTGAACTGGGCTTCAGGAGTGCCCCCAAAACCTGACCCAAAAACCATCAGCAAACATGTGCAAAGAATGGTGGATGTGAGTTATCCATGACCTATCACACTGTATTCTCACACACATTGTATTCTGTTTCATGAAAAAAGTAATTGTGTTATGATTATTGTTATGTCATGACTGTTATGTAATGACTATTATTGTTTACTATATACATTATTTCTCTAGAAGTTGTGGTTTTACGCCACCTCTCCTAGTTGATCTATTGTGCTTCATGTATCCCACTACAATTTCTTGTCTCTCGCCCTCAACAGTCCGTGTTTAAAAACTATGACCATGATGAGAATGGCTTCATCTCTCAAGGGGACTTTGAGAAAATTGCTGCTAGCTTTCCATTCTCCTTCTGTGTCATGGACAAAGAGAAGTAAGTGGAGTGTATGGTTTCTTTGTGGGTGAATGGGCTCTCCTTTGGCACATTTGACAGTTCATTGTAACTGCATGGGTACATTTGTGACTGCAGAGAAAGGAAACTAAAGTGGAATCTGTTAGCAGGGTCTGTAGCAACAGGAAACAGAAATAGCATCAGAACTATGAGCTAGCCATTCTCACTGTGGTCAACTGACAGGTGAAACCACAAACTTTTTAACTGTTGAAGTGAAAAAAACTGCTAGTTTTGGTTGCTCCTATTTCAATGAAGACCTATGAAATGGTTCCCAATGCCTACACAGCACATTGCAAACATTTCTTATCAGACAGTTTGTTTACATGAGATTTGCTTTCTGTTGTCCTGCTCCAGGGAAGGCCTCATCAGCAGAGAGGAGATCACCGCCTATTTCATGCGTGCTAGTGTCATCTGTTCCAAACTGGGTCTTGGCTTTGTCCACAACTTTCAGGAGACCACCTACATGAAGCCCACATTCTGTGACAACTGCTCCGGATTTGTAATTCACTACTCTATATTGGCCTGTCTTCAGCTAGACTGTAGTTCTCATTAATAGGGCCAGGAGGTTTTCCAGACCATGTAACTGGAACAGGAAAAACGTTGGGCCTTAGTTATAGACTACTCATCAACAATAGCAATGCAGTTACGACTATAAATGACAATATTTAAACATGCTCATTTTTAAATATGCATCAGCTGTATTATCTATTAATAATCTTAGCAACTTCCTCTTCTCCGTTACAGTTGTGGGGCGTCATAAAACAAGGCTACAGATGCAGAGGTGATTCTTTTTTTTTTTTACTGTCACTGAGTTTAGACTGGAATATTCCATAGTGTTTCTATACATGTCATACTGTATGTAGCTTAGAGTTCAGTACGTTGTACTCAGTACTTTGTACTGTTGATAGAATACAATGTTAGCGGATGTTGTTGATAATGGGGAGGCCGATGTTGGGGAGGCTGTGAGGAGCAAGTGAAGTGTAGCTATCTTAAGAAGAAGCTGCGTTGTGTGGTTTCTGTCATGCAGACTGCTTGCTGAACCTTGCAACAGATAAAAGACTTGAGTCTGCAGTCACAACCACAGCATTGCTTTTTACCCTCTTCCCCTTGAAACAGTCAGAAACACACTGTTTTCATGGCAACATGCACGTAAAGGTCTGAGAACTGTTCTGTTCCACAGGCTGAGCAGCAGCATTAGGCTACTGAGGGGGAATGGATGCTACATTAGCTCGTCGGGTGCTGAAGTGTTCCGTTAGTAAATCACAACAAAACATAAACATGCATTCTCTGTGCAACCCAGCAAGACCATACAAGAATACATGTTTAACTACCTCCTTTCCACCTCTGCTTGCTCTAACACATTGTCTGTATTCTCTTGGCCTGGTCACAGACTGTGGTATGAACTGCCATAGGCTGTGTAAGGATCAGGTGGCGTTTGAGTGTAAGAAGAATGCCAAAGGCAGTAGCACCTCTGAAGGTCCACTAACGCCAGACTCCACACCCGGCACCACATGTGGCCCGGAAGGTGAGGAGGGACACACACACAAACACACAAACACACATACAGTTTATTCGGAAAGTATTCAGACCAGTTGACTTTTTCCACATTTTTTACGTTACAGCCTTATTCTAAAATTGATTAAATCATTTTTTTCCCTCATCAATCTACGCACAACACCCCATAATGACAAAGCAAAAACAGTTTTTTAGAAATGTAGCGAATGTTTTTTTGTTTTTTTAATACAGAAATATCATATTTACATAAGTATTCAGACCGTTTACTCTGTACTTTGTTGAAGCACTTTTAGCAGCGATTACAGCCTCGAGTCTTCTTGGGTATGATGCTACAAGCTTGGCACACCTGTATTTGGGGAGTTTCTCCCATTCTTCTCTGCAGATCCTCTCAAGCTCTGTCAGGTTGGATGGGGAGCGTCGCTGCACAGCTATTTTCAGGTCTCTCTAGAGATGTTAGATCGGATTCAAGTCCGGGCTCTGGCTGGGCCACTCAAGGACATTCCGAGCCTTCCCAAAGCCGCTCCTGCATTGTCTTGGTTGTGTGCAATTGTCCTGTTGGAAGGTGAACCTTCGCCCCAGTCTGAGGTCCTGACTGCTCTGGAGCAGGTTTTCATAAAGGATCTCTCTGTACCTTGCTCCGTTCATCTTTCCCTCGATCCTGACTAGTCTCTCAGTCCCTGCCGCTGAAAAACATCCCTACAGCATGATGCCGCCACCACCAACCTTCACCGTAGGGATGGTGCCAGGTTTCTTCCAGACATGATGCTTGCTATTCAGACCAAAGAGTTCAATCTTGGTTTCATCAAACCAGAGAATCTTGAAGAGTCTTGGTGGTTCCAAACTTCTTCCATTTTAGAATGATAGAGGCCGCTGTGTTGTTAGGGACCTTCAATGTTGGACTAGTAACCGAAAGGTTGCAAGATTGAATCCCCGAGCTGACAAGGTAAAAATCTGTCGTTCTGCCCCTGAACAAGGCAGTTAACCCACTCTTCCTAGGCCGTCATTGAAAATAAGAATTTGTTCTTAACTGACTTGCCTAGTCAAATAAAGGTAAATTTAAAAATGCTGCAGACATTTTTTGGTACCCTTCCCCTGATCAGTGCCTCGACACACTCCTGTCTCAATGCTCTATGGACAATTCCTTCAACCTCATGGTTTGATTTTTGCTCTGACATTTGCTGTCAACTGTGAGACCTTATATAGCCAAGTGTGTGCCTTTCCAAATTTACCACAAGTGGACTCCAGTCAAGTTGTTGAAACATCTCAAGGTCGATCAATGGAAACAGGATGCACCTGAGCTCAATTTTGAGTCTCATAGTAAACGGTCTGAATATTTATGTAAATGTGATATATATCTTCTTTTTTTTAAATACATTTACAAAAAGTTCTAAAAACCTGTTTTCTCTTTGTCGTTATAGGTCATTGTGTGTAGATTGATTAGGATTTTTATTTATTTATTCAGTTTTAGAATAAGGCTGTAACGTAACAAAATGTGGAAAAGTGAAGGGGTCTGAATACTTTATGACTGCACTGTACACGCATACTAAATAGGTTCTTTATCTAAAATAGTGGTAACCACATGTAGTGTAGTAGTAACCAGCCAGAGCAGCTTTGTGTTAGAAATCTAAGGCCACAGAAGGTCGCCATCTGTTGGCCTATAAGTAATATAGCATCCTCATTGTGCTTACTACAGTTATATAAACTAAAACCTATTTTGTTTCAGATAGGCCTAAACTGTACCATTCAATGTTGCAACCATTGTTGACACTGGTCATATAGAGTGCAAATACACAGGAACTTTAAAATGCCAAATCATTACTTGAAAGATACAGTTTGTTTTTGCAGATGATAGTGCAGGTTTAAGCTACTTTATGAAAAAGTAGCACAGCATCCTGGGTAGTTTCCCTGTGTAGGTGGATTCAAACTGTCATACTGCTCGCTAAAGTCAAGGACCTGCCTCACTTACCGTAACACTGGATTTGCTTTCAGGAACTACTAAAAATAACATTCTGTGGTCAGACAATCACTCAGTTGACTTTTTCTTAACCTTATGGGATGCAGACTGTATGCAAACACATTCACTTCAAAACCCAAAAACTGATTGAAATGGGTTGAACAGATCAGATTTGACTGACTATCTTCATGATGTTGTTTGTGTTAGGCTCAGAAGAGGGGCCTTTCCCGTACCCCTCAGAGGAATGTAGGGACTGGAGCCTTGACTCACCAGCCCCCTCCCATCTGAGGCTCCCCCCTGAGCTGGCCATTCCTGTGGGGGTCCACCGCAGCACCCAGACAGAGGGACCCCACGCCCCTGCCCCCCCTCCAGAGCCTAGTCGGCTGCAGCCAGTACAGTCCTCTCTCCTGGCCCCTGTACCTTCCTCTCTCTTGGCCCCCGTACCCCCCTCCCTCACCCCATGCCCCAGCCCGGTGCCCCAACGCAAACGACGGGCCTACGCCAAGTGGGAGAACAGAGTCTCTACAGTGCTACAGCCCAAGGAGCCGGACGAAGACAACAAACCCACCTATGATACTCTAGAAACGGTGAGATTCAGACACCACTGGGTTACTGATACGTGTTCAATTGTGTACATTGAATGTACTACATTCTCATTTCTAGAGTTTTGAACATAAGGTTGACAATTCAAACAAATAAACAATGATAGTGAATGATGTTGTTCTCAGGAGAACCAGAAGCTTCAGAAGAACAACGAGACGCTGCGTAAGAAGCTGAGGGAGACGCAGCGCGAGGTAGAGATCCTGCAGACACTCCTAAAGAGGCACGCCCTTCACTCCGTGGTGGAGGACTCCTCCTCCTCCTCCTAGCCAGGAACGCCCCTCAGCCGGTCAGACACACCCACTCTATGACATCACAGGTGATGCTCAACCATCTGTCTCCAGAGCCACTGACAGTACTGTATGTCTTGGAGGACCCTAGTGCCACACAGTCGAGAAGATACACAGAGGGACCAAAAACTCCCTGTGAGGAGACGCCGTTGCTCACAGTAAGGTATATACAGCCAGTCTTAACACCAGTTGCAGCCAATCACAGCCAAAACGGGGTTATGAGGCAAAACCAATGAAAGTACCGTCCTGAATAGGACAGACAATCAAATTACAGTACCAGCCATCATGGAACATAGCCAAAACATATCCAATCAGTGTGCCATCGGCTTTGGGACTCTGACAATCAGAAAACCACACAGTATGGCAGAAAGGCCAGGAAACTGGAGAAGTTCATTCAGGTGGACTGTGTAGTTATTGTCCTGCCTTAGGTAATAACAAGAATGCATATTGTATACAACATGTAAATCCACGTGATTTCAATGTTACTGTCCATATTTATTGTTAAAACACTACAAACTCTAGAAAAAGATAAGCTGTTCCATTTTTTTATACAGGTAGATATAGACAAATAATAGTTTTTATGTATGTGTAAGACATTTTATCGAAAGAATACATTCAACCACAGTTTTCTCATGTATATTTCATCAGCTCAGGGTTGTCCATAGTAGCAATTAACATAATATTAGATGTTTCACCAATGACATACCATGTAAATACCCTAAGCGCATGATATATTGTGGTGCCATCGTACCAGTATTTCTCTCAAGATGTCCTCTCTCAGTATTGCTGTCATAATGAATGTTATAATAAAGACATATTCTCTATTAGTTATGTTGGGTGAGTTTTCTAATTCAATGGGTTCTAATTTGTCTTTGTTGCTATGGAACTGACAGTAGCTGTGCGATAAGTTCCACTAGGTGTCACTGAATCCCTCTAGAATGTTGGCATAGCCAACCACCAATACACTACTGTTTTATATCTATGCCTACCACTCTGCCTGCTTTCATAATTACTTGACGGTTTTCATTTTGTTTTGTCCAACTTTGCTAAAATAATTGAAAATACAGCTCACAGTGACTACTATTTGCTGGATAAATGTATTCCACTTTCTCTATTCAACCTCATCACAATAGCTGTGAACCAGTGGAAACAGTGCCATTACCTCTCAGTTGGAGATGAATGGGGAGTCTAATAGGAAAATAAGAAAATCCTTCCATAATGTCAGGGAACGTGAGCAGGGTAGTTGATTGTAGAAATCAGCCTGGTTCTGCTCTTAAAGGGATAGACACCCTCGCCATCAGAGGTCAAGAACAATAAGGCTCCGCCTCCACAGTAAACAGGTGAGGTTGTGACTACCTATATGGCATGAATCTCTCATTTTAACCAGACTTAACAGACTGAAAAGCCAGTTAGAAACAAGGTATTGATGGAAATTGATATTCTATTTAGAGCTATTGCCAATCTCTAGCTATGTAGCTTTTCTAAAACCTCCAACATCAAGCTAAAACAGGAAACACACCACAAAGCAAACACTGATGGTGGTGGCTCAATCAGTGAAAGAAATTGCATTTGCAAGGGAACAATAGAGCAGTGTGAATGTGGTTCCTATCTTTTGTGTTCCTTGTAGGTCAATAGCCTGCTTCTCATAATACGTGCTGTATTCCCATTAATATTGACCTGAGATCTCTGTAAGTAATTAGAGGTGCAGACTTCTGTGGTGAAGAGCAGAGACAAACACAATTGAAGTCGGAAGTTTACATACACCTTAGCCAAATACATTTAAACTCAGTTTTTCACAATTCCTGACATTTAATCCTAGTAAAATTCCCTGTTTTAGGTCAGTTAGGATCACCACTTTATTTTAAGAATGTGAAATGTCAGAATAATTATAGAGAGAATGATTTATTTCAGCTTTTATTTCTTTCATCACATTCCCAGTGGGTCAGAAGTTTACATACACTCAAATAGTATTTGGCAGCATTGCCTTTAAATTGTTTAACTTGGGTCAAACGTTTTGGGTAGCCTTCCACAAGCTTCCCACAATAAGTTGGGAGAATTTTGGTCCATTCCTAATGACAGAGCTGGTGTAACTGAGTCAGGTATTCTTGGCCTCCTTGCTCGCACACGCTTTTTCAGTTCTGCCCATTTTGTATGGGATTGAGGTCAGGGCTTTGTGATGACCACTCCAATACCTTGACTTTGTTGTCCTTAAGCCATTTTGCCACAACTTTGGAAGTATGCTTGGAGTCATTGTCCATTTGGAAGACCCATTTGCGACCAAGATTTAACTTCCTGACTGATGTCTTGAGATGTTGCTTCAATATATCCACATCATTTTCCTGTCTCATGATGCCATCTATTTTGTGAAGTGCACCAGTCCCTCCTGCAGCAAATCACCCTCACAACATTATGCTTCCACCCCCGTGCTTCACGGTTGGGATGGTGTTTTCGGCTTGCAAGCCTCCCCCTTTTTCCTCCAAACATAACGATGGTCATTATGGCCAAACAGTTCTATTTTTGTTTCATCAGACCAGAGGACATTTCTCCAAAAAGTACAATCTTTGTCCCCATGTGCAGTTGCAAACCGTAGTCTGGCTTTTTTATTGCAGTTTTGGAGCCATGGGATTGATTTGCACTTTTCACATCAAAGTACGTTCATCTCTAGGAGACGGAACGCGTCTTCTTCCTGAGCGGTATGACGGCTGCGTGGTCCCATGGTGATTATACTTGCATACTATTGATGTACAGATGAACGTTGTACCTTCAGGCATTTGGAAATTGCTCCCAAGGCTGAACCAGACTTGTGGAGGTCTACAATTTATTTTCTGAGGTCTTGGCTGATTTCTTTAGATTTTCCCATGACGTCAAGCATAGAGGCACTGAGTTTGAAGGTCGGCCTTGAAATATATCCACAGATACACCTCCAATTGACTTAAATGATGTCAATTAGCCTATCAGAAGCTTCTAAAGCCATGACTTCATTTTCTGGAATTTTCCAAGCTGTTTAAATGCACAGTCAACTTAGTGTATGTAAACTTCTGACCCACTGGAATTGTGACACAGTGAATAATAAGTGAAATAATCCATCTGTAAACAATTGTTGTAAAAATTACTTTTGGCAGGAATAATGTAGATGTCCTAAACGACTTGCCAAAACTTTAGTTTGTTGACAAGAAATTTGTGGAGTGGTTAAAAAACTAGTTTTAATGACTCTAACCTAAGTGTATGTAAACTTCCGACTTCGACTGTATATCTCAGATCAAATCATCTGGCTTCACCTTTACTGAGGACAGACAGTCCAACACAGACTATTATGTCTCTTAAAAATAAGAAAATATCTTCCATCTGTTCATAGCAAATAGGATGCATTCATTTCTCTCAAATGTCTTTGGAGTTCATAGAAAAAGGTATGTATCCCCAGTCTCAGTGTCACTGTGCCCCAGTGGAAGCCTAAGCTAGCTGTGGCGTCAGCTTCCAGGTTTGTTCTTAACTCCTTTGCACAAACACATGCAGAGGAGTTCCAATCCTGACTACAGCTGCTTTGTGTGGAGAAAGCAGTCTGAGATGGTGCAGCCTGCAGGCTTAGCATTGCTGACAGTTAATTTTCTTATATTTGACACCCAGCTCACGGAAAGTCACAGTCATTCTCCCACCCAGGTTCCTCACACGATCATTTCCAATAACATGGCTGAGTAAGGAAAAAGAGGGACAGTTAACAGACAGTTCATTAAACTCAGAGGACAGCGTGTCTGGAAATGGGATGTTTTTAATGTATTTAAGTCACTGATGACAAATAAAATAAAACATGTAGCCTAGTTCAGGTAGAACTATTTTTGGTTCCAGGTAGAACTCTTTTGCCTTGCATGTGGAAAGGGGTCTACATGGAACCCAAAAGGGTTCGACCTGGAACCAAAGGGATTCTTTAAAGGGTTCTCCTATGGGGACAGCCGAAGAACACTTTTTGATTCTAGATAATACCTTTTTTCTAAGAGTGTTAAAGGCATTTTTAATTACATTGAAATGTTGAAGCCCAAAGACAGCCATAACAACAGAATCTACAAAAAAAAGGAAAGTGGGTCGTTCATTGTTCTGGTGTCATCCACCTAATTCAGACTGAATATGAACTATAACACATATTCATACACAGTAAGATCCTTCCATCCATGAGATGGTGTAGTCAAAAAGCAAAGAAGCATGAGAGTTGAACTACGGAGGAGGTAGGATTTATTATATGTTGAGGCATGGCAGGCGGGCAGGCAGGCGAGGAGACACTGATGATTTACGGCACTGGTATCATTGGACTACAGGGAATTGATCCATGCGAGATGGATCTAACGAACAGGAGCTGAAACTAATTAGGACAAGATGTGGGAATATCCCATTATAGTCCCTATAGAAGAGTGGGAAACTGAGAGCCAAATCAAAGCATAAGAATTAACACAAGGTACATTTTAAACGATGGATGCCACAATATTCTTAGGATATAGAGTACCGTATTAAGTTCTAATGATGGTCAAAGGAGCCCTGTGTAGGAGCAGAGCGTTGAATGCATGTGGAAATTCATCTATATGGAGGCGTCTGAGAAGAAATGTGAAGCCCCGTAGGTCTTTCTAATTGAAGATTGGGATTTGTGGATGTTAGTGAGCAGAAACCTCATCACTCCCATGATCTTACTGGCCTTTCCCTCTCATTTCCTAATGTCTGCGCGAAAGCCCTCTTAAATAGTCTTAGAGGACTCTTATTTTCCTCAGTTCTCGCAGTTAAACAGGCCAGAACAGGGTTGTCAAATGTCCATAATATCCATGATGTCCAGATCAAAAGTCCAGCTGTAAGTATGTTGAGAACAGAAAAGAAGGACCTAAAGACCAACTGATTAACTAGATGTGGCTCTGTGCTTCTCAGCAGTTTTTACTCCCAAGCCATAAGACTCCTGAACACCCCTCTTTTACGCTGCATAGTCACTTTAACCATATCTACATGTACATACTACCTCAATCAGCCTGACGAACCGGTGTCTGTATGTAGCCTCGCTACTTTTATAGCCTCGCTACTGTATATAGCCTCGCTACTATTTCTTCCACCTCACAGAACTTGGGGTCCGAACAACATTTATGTTCTGGAGAAGGTATAAAAGATCGGTGAAGAATCCAGTTATGAACCGGTCTGTTTGTTACATTTTGGTGAGGCTCATGGGAGACGGTGCGGCCACATTACCATAACGCTGTTTATATAAAATAGCCTCAGATATGAGGTTTACATCTAATTGTTGTATAAGGTGAATGAGTGAGGATGATACTGTTTGTAAAATTGTATAATGTGATTTTGGACAGTTTACTGAAGGAAACTCCAATTCCCTTTTGAGTTGAACTAAATCAGAGGACCGCCCATGAGCCAAGTTAGGGTCGGGCATCCTGGGACAGGCCCTTTTCTGCAATTCCGAATAAAACCCCAACTTTGAGAAGTTCTCAACAGACCATGTTTTTCTCCATTACCAGAGGACAAAGTTTGCAGACCATTGCTGAATCTTTTAACCATACCACGTGGTTAAACTCTTACACTATCAATACTGACAAAATAAGAACAAGTCTTTGATATTAATTACTAGTCTGCTGCTAGGAATTCGGTATCATTGAACGCGAAGAACGGCAACAGCCGAAACATTCATTCTACAATGAATTGAATGAATGTCACTCTGAACAATCCATCCTAACCACGACAGAGAGAGAGAGAGAGAGCGAGAGAGAGAGAGAGAGAACTCTCCAACAGAAACAAACTTTTCAACAGCAATCAAGACGACACACTGAGAGTAAATATATATATTGATTGCAATTGTTCCCGAATGAGTGAGCGTTCATGTGCAAAGGATTAGCATTTCAATTGTTATAGTTATCAACTGTCTGTTGTCTTCTCAGTCGACCCCCACTTCCCTTTTGTACAACAAGCCGCCATTCCGGTTTAGCCCACTAGGGCACATTCCCCTATCATTTCTTGTAAACATTTTTACTTTGTTTGTTTGTTTATGCATTTCTGTGAATTACTTAGTTAGTAAATAAATGATTTAAGACAATTGATGTATGGATGACTCATAGTGAAGACTGGGTTCGTGCAGATAACCAACAATTTACAACGTTTGGAATGAGACTAATGTGAGGTAAAGTAAATAATTCATGAATTCGAAGACTAAATGATCATATATAAAATATCTGAAAAGTTATATTAGGAAATTATAACGTTGTAATCTGAATATTTTCCTTGGTTCCCCGACTTCCTAGTTAATTATAGTTACATGATTAATCAGTTTAATCGCGTAATACTAATTACAGAGAATCTTTGATAAAAACTAAAAGTCTTCAATTTAATGATAGTAAAGACACGACACCTGCATGAAGCTATGGAGATTGGATATATGCCCTCAGACAATGCTATAAACAGCCGTTTGACATTCTCCTCACAGTTACACCCATTCGTTGTGTCATTGTTCTATTTCACACACTCATTCCTCCACTATACACAAGAATGCTCCCAAATGGAATGGGAGGTAAATCGTGTTTATGTTCGTGCTGCTATGAGATAGAATATCAACATTTCTGTGTCACTACGTTAACAACCAGAAACATTATATTGGAAATAGTGGAAATATTCGTTGTGTTTGAATTTATTTCTGAACCAAAGATCAGATGTCCTAGTAGGGTGTCAGAGCTGGATATCTCTCCCTGTCTTTCACACATTTCCTCTGATATGACAGTCCCTCAGAGTGACTTCATACACAGGCTTTAGTCGTAGCTGGCGTTCTGACAGCAGAGCAACTCTACAAATAAGCTCAGCTCACATAAGAGATGTGGCTAATGGGAATAGGTGTTAATCTGATCCTGAAGCCATCCCTTTTACAAATGGCTTGATTCCAGGTGTGATTAAAGTGTGTCCCTGGCTGAGGCATAAAAAATAAAAATATAAGAGACTAAAATTGATTGAAGGGGATTGAGTATCAATAAACTGATATGAAATCACTGGATTGATGCACTGTGAGCTCTGGGCCCAGAGTGTCAGAGGTCGTAAAGCCACACAATCAGTGGAGCTGTCAGAAGTAAGTGGCTGAATATACTATCTTCCCAGCAATCGATGGACTGGTTCAGCCAGCAATCACCTCCCAGGACCATTGTTATTGGTCCTTGTTAGGCTTGGCCCTGCGGCTTCTGTGTCATATCTTATCATTTGACATTTATGTGGATCAGTTTATCAGAACAGAGGTATGCCATAGTCCCCTTTGGTAAACCAGATGTCCTCAAATCATTTTGTAACATTCCATACTTACTGGGCTTGCTGTTGTGTACTGTGCACTACAAGTATCCGACCTCCGGTTCTCTTATAAAAACCGAGACTGAGGGCTTCAAATGGTTATTCTCCATGGATATTTAACGTCAGCACATTTACATGGTATGTTCAGCTGATCAAGACAAATTGTGTTTGAGTAGTTGTACATACCTAGCATACATTTCAAATATTCATATTTAATTTGACCAAATCTGCATGTTTCCAACAGCAAGAGAGCCGCCTCACACTGTAATTGCCTCTGGGTCCCTTAGAACTATAGAAAAAGGAGAACTCAAGACTCCTTAACTACCTGACTATGTGTTTATATGGATACATTATGCATAATGTGCTCCCACACAAAATGAATCATCTGTAATAACTCTAGCATGTGCACCAAAATGGATTCTGGAGTTCATTTAATACTTGAGTCTGAATGTAGTACAGTAGGTGAAATGTTGCACAGCAGCAAGTTGCATATTATCTTGAATTATATCTCCCTTGGAACTTTAGTTCCTACATAATAACCCTTTAGATGTTTAGATTCATGTAGCTTAATACAATTCATGGATTTAAAATTTTCCAGGCCAACTTATTGACAGCAATAATGGATTTCCAAAGTCAAATAAGTAAAACAAATTAAACAAAGTGTGATTGATAATAATCTATTAATCAACCCCTTGTCATTAGTTATCATTATCATTAGTTACAAAACAACAACAACTGCAATGCTGACCAAGCCACTCCAATCTATGATATACATGTAAATTGCTACTAAAATACCTACTGGACAATGCAGGTCAGAACATGACTGAGCTGGGCAGCAGCTGATGACGTCCCCATGCCCTCTTTATACCCACGGGCAGTGCTGGCCCCAGTGCCACCTTGGGCCAGTAGATAAGGCTCCACCTCCATGGTGTCTCAGTGGCATGGTAGTTCTCCAGGGGACGGTGAGAGAAGGCCATTCACTTCCCAGCACAGCACCTCTCCACAGAGGCTGATTACAATAGCCACAGGCCTTTAATGAAATACAGCAAGCAATTACTCTTCTTTACTGACACAAACTAGGACACGGCCTGTTTGTATGAGATGTAGGGTATGTAGTAGTCTATGTGGTATTTTGACTGTAGGGTGTGTAGGGTTGTAGAATCCAGAATAGGATCTCTAGTCCTAGAAGGTCAGATGTCCTTCACTGAAAGGGGTTAAAAAGGAAACAGCAAGCAACTCAATGTGATCGGCATCATATCACATTAAACCACTGAAGAGTGAATGATGGGGAGAGTGACAGAAAGGTGATGATTACAGACAAGGGTTAAATGAGCTTGTGTGTTGTACTGTACTTTGTACATTCACTTCCATCCCCTCAGCATGTGTAATCCAGTGCTCTGTGGAGGCTCATCATGCCCACAGTATCTCCCCTAACAAGCTGTATTTGAGTATTTTAATGTGGCCTTCTAGTCCCAGACAAACCCCAGCCAAATAAAGACCTCATTTTCGACTTCATTCCAACACAATAACTCATGGGTTTTTCAAAGGGCTGGATTCATAGGGAAGGTGATGCACATTGACAGCAGTAATACAGCAGCCCACAGTGGAACATAACCAAGGCGTTACCTTGGGTTACTGTCACTAGGACTGTGCCATCACTGCTCAGGAGAGGACATTACCACACATTCACACCTGAACGGGAAAGAGATACCTAGGCCATTGAGGACTATGGGATCTAAATTGCATGAGTGGGTGGACTCATCATGGCATATCTGTCTGTGATGGACATGTACCTATGTCGTTAAAAAAAACACTACCTTGAGAGAAAAAGGGAAAGAAAACACGACCAGACATGTTGACATAAAAAGATGCTTCCCACCTCTCTGTTATTTTCCTTCATCTTTGAGGAACGTCAAAAACATCCCTGGAGTCACCATCGTGATGGACCGAAGTTAATTTGAGGCAAGTAGTAAGGAGTTAAAACACCACCACACAACTCCCTGCCATCTGTGAGCCTCCAAGCCACAGGGAGATGCCAACTGTTCTCCTTAATTTGGCATGATGGCTCCCTCTGCATAGATCTCAAGGAAAATTATACCAGCAGTAACATCATAGAGACATGGGAAAAAATACTGCATTTTCATGATAATAAACCGTTCCCATCATAGCCTTGATAGACAATTGTCACACTTTTAAAACACTTGCAGTGGATACATAGAACATTCTATCGTCATTATTGGATGAGTCTGAGTCACAGTCCTAAATGTTGTTGATCAAGGTTGTCTGTAAAAATGAATGCCTGAGCCAATCATGACCTTCACCCCCTGCCATTAGAAGTGCTAAGAGCATTTGAGGAGAAAGAAATCTACAGGTAATGTGAGTTGACAGCTCTGGCTACAGCAGTCCCAGCTCTTTATTTATAGATAACACCGCCTGGAAACCTCTCACCTAGCATGTCACAAACTCTTAAACTCTCCAACGCTCCAAATACCCAGCATAAGGTGAGAATGACAATACACACAGAATGTTGCTCATTGGATATTTCGGAAATAGAAAATCGGAGGACATATTTGGCTTAGTTAGTTTACTTGGTTTGCTGATGAAGCTTGTGTGATTTTACAGCATGTATTAGTCACATCGGACACAGACATGGCCAACACAGCCAGTATAATTCTTTCTCCTATAATTGTGGATATACCGTAGTAATTCTGATGGCCAACTTCTACTGGCGAGGTTGGTCTACTGAATGTTTTGGTTGCCTCTCCCACAGACTGGGTAACCATGGAAACCACAGCTCCCACTTTGTCATACTATTTTAAGAAAACTATTTCATCCCATAGATTAGTGCACAGTGCACCACACAACTTCAGCTGCAGGAGGATGTGTGTGGGTGCTGCTCTGTTATAGCCGTTATGTAACTGATATTAACACCAGGAAAGGGTGTTGCAAATAATTGTTCTGACCAATTTGTACGGTGGGTCTATAATCAAAATTCAGATTGACATTTCTTTAACATTGTGAATAAACTAATTTAACATAGAAACCTGAGTTACAAGAGTATGTTTCCTCTACTATAGTTAGATGAACAGAGTGTGTATGAGGTTAAAAACTGGTGAGCGATCTTGCCATAAATAATACATTAATGTCCTTGGGTGTTACAGCAGTGGATTCCGAACTTGTATAAAACACCTGTTCCCCCTTTATTGTCAGTGATAGGGTGAAAACTGTGGGGTCAATAGGGACATTATGTACATTTTCCTTACTTTTCTATAACGGCATACTAGGATTTCAGAAGTCAATGTCAAGAAGGAATTATGGCATTATGCCGTGAGTGAGAGATTTAAAAAGAAAGAGCTGATTAAATCTCTAGCCGAGCCATCACTCAATTTGCTGACCACTAAAATGAACACTTCAATAAAATACGTATACTTTCACCAGGCCCTGTGCTACTGGACTGGACTGGACTGCAATGTCTTGTGTCTTTATGGATCAGCTGGGAAGTTATTACAATTTTTAAACCCTGATCAGCCTCCGTAGACTCTGGTCACAGGTATTCATCTCACTTCTCACTACTGAAATGAAAAGCCAGTCCATTTGTGATTGGACAGTGATGTATTGTCTCTACCATACCATTGGCTGCAGAGGACTTCACCAGGTGTTGAGCGTAACAGGGTCACATTATTTTCACAACAACACAAATCTGTCCCAAGTTGGTTCCTATATCAAGGCACAAGGCGAGACCAAAATGCAGACACAGGAGACAGATGCTTGGAGTCTTACAATATTTGTTAATCCAAGGGCTAGGTAAGAGAATGGTCGTGGACAGGCAAAAAAGAAAAACCAGATCAGAGTCCAGGAGGTACAGAGTGGCAGACAGACAGACAGGCTTGTGGTCAAGGCAGGCAGAATGGTCAGGCAGGGAGGCACACAGTCCAGAACAGGAAAGGGTCAAAACCGGGAGGACTAGAAAAAGGAGAATGCAAAAAGCAGGCAAACGGGATAACCGCTGGTTGACTTGGAAACATACAAGACGAACTGACACAGAGAGACAGGAAACACAGGGTTGAATACACTGGAGAAAGCAAGCGACACCTGGAGAGGGTAGAGGCAATAACAAGGACAGGTGAAACTGATCAGGGTGTGACACCCTATACCTTTTGTAGTGCACTACTTCTGACCAGGCTCTTGTCAAAAGTAGTACACTCCATAGGGAATAGGGTGTCATTTGGGATGCACTCAGTGAAATGAAGTGGTGAGCTTATTAAACACTCACAGAGGCAGACAATAGACCGTAGCTCTGCTCATGTTGAAGATAAACAATCAATAGTGATGCTTCGCCAACTCAACCGCTCAACTCCAGAAAACAGAATGACAAATGACTGAGCTATTTATACAGTATATATAGACATTCATTTATTTGCAAACCTTCCTGTGCTAATGAATTATGCATAGAATACATGTATTATTCAGTTTAACAAGAGGAAGATGTGTCAAAGCACAGCAATAACATGTTGTCAAGCATCATCTCTGCTCAGACCATGTAGACACTTCCAGTAATCAGTCTCTTGAGACCTGATACGTGCACCGATACCTTTCGTTTTGCCAAATTACATGAATATTTTTCCCTATTATGTTGGTCTTAAAGAGTCTGTGAAGCCCTCAGCTCCATTACAAATTCTCCATCCAATACTGTGGCTATAAGTATTTTGCCATAAGACTACAGTAGCCCTATATTTTATCACCCGTAGTGTGGCTGTCATCCTATTCTGAGATATAAAGTATACAATGGTATTGTACTTCTCACTGTGTCAGTAAACTGCAGTGTTTGCTGTCTGGAGACAGATGAACATGTGAACATGAAAGGGCCGAGTTATAATTTACAGAGTTTTGACCAGCCTGTTGAAATGGATGAGCAGTTAAGAATTGTATTCCTCTGCCTCCAGCTTCTTTGACCAGGGACCCCAGTGCTTACATCTCTTTCTGGGGGGTCAATTTGTGGGCATGTGAGTTTATAGATTTTTTTTAAAGCCTGAGCAAATAAACAGAGATCATGTTGAGTGGTTGCGTGGGAGACTGAGCTAGTATTGACACAGTTGAAGGTCATGTGACAGAGAGCATGGATTTTTAGATGTGAACAGTATAGAAAGAATGGAGCATCACCGTGGAAACTGGGCAAATCTTCTGTTGCCCATTGTATGTTTCTGGGAATAATGGATTGTAGCATGGGGCATGGAGAATGCGCAATATTTATAAATAGAGTAACAAGTAGCTGCTCTGTACTAACACCATGGTGAACCTTGAATGGAGAGAGACGCTTCCCCTATTTGTTAGTCACAGCACAACCTACAGTGGCAGTCTGGATCGAAAACAGCTGGTCAAGTAATGGCACTCTCTACATCTCCTCCATTGACTTTGCGTAAGCTTCATAAATGGAAAATCCTTCAGGTCTCTGAAACTGCTTTCAAATCAAAGCTGCCTATAAGAGTAAAGGGATTCAGGGATAGGCATAGTGCCCATAGCCTGCATTAAATATATTGGTGATTCAAAAATGCAGTGGTTTGATTCATCCTTACAGTTGCCATATTCAACTGTTTAATCCATGAAATATTGGAAGGTAGAACAAAAGTGTACAATAGGGGTGGAACAACAGTCCTATAAATCTACCCTAATTCTCACTAATCATGGAACTGTGATGTTAGCGGTGTGCCCGGCTCCAGGTTTAAACTGCTACGTGTGGTCTGCGTTCCATCATGATTCAAATAGGCTACATGTCCCTAATTATTGCATAACTTGTTATACGTTAGCCTAATATGATCCAATAATGCTAGCGATCCTCAGGAACAACCAAACAAGCGTGTGGTAAACTAACGATGCATCTGAATGATGCAAAATGTAAGGAAACTAACACAAGTCAGTGACAGTTATTAATGTATGTGATTATAACTGACGGTGGTGGCTACCGATAGTGTCTAATACTTAACACGATACAAATTGTTTTTTTTTAAATACAGAAAATGTATGATTCTAGAAATCATAAATCAACTTGGTAGGTTTGGTGCTATATTGTCATTTCTGTATGGCTCCAAATTTCCTCACAAATTATAAGGCCACCATTTCATAAACTTCACTGTGGAAAAGGTGATATTTTAATATGCTTCCAGTTTGCTGCAATATGACTGGTTTCACGTTTGTCTCCAGCGATTAAAACTTAAAATAGACATAAAGCAATCCACTTATCCAAATGGCTAACTCATTGACCTAACTCATATCAATTGGTAAATTACAGTGCATGGAGAAAGGTGTTCTTCCACTTGGAACCGACAGGTTGCTTGACCGTATAGATCGTTTCATCACGCGTAAAGTTGACAGACATTATGTGTCTTGGACTCAGTTCCCAGGAGAGGACTGAGTGGGTGGGTGAGAGGGTGTCTGAAAAATATTCTCTAGACCCAACACTAAGGTGGACAGGGGACGATGCAGACCCCCACAGTCAGAGAGAGAGAGGTGGTGAGCATCCATGGGAACACAAAGACCCAGGCAGCTGACATGATTCAAATAGACAGGGTGATGAGTCACCCCTGCAGGGAGTGTCTCAGTGTGCCTGACCCAGAGCAGCCCCCCAAACGCTCACTTATTTATGACCCATGCCAGCTATTCCACCACCTCTAGTAATAGTTTCCCATGACATGCCATCCTTCTCAATGTACCTGGGCTCTTGTGCTCCAATCTCCTTTAAGGATAGCCAAAACACATAGGACCTCTATAAATAACTTTACACTAAATTCAGATTTCCCTAATCTTAAACAAATCCTATACAAGCTGACTGTGACCCTCTTTCAAACATAATCTTTTCATGCCAAAATCATTTCCACTGTAATATGTTTAGTCCATTGTCCAGTGTGTGGAAAATATATACTGAACAAAAATATAATCGCAACATGTAAAGTGTTGGTCCCATGTTTCATGAGTTCAAATAAAAGATCCCAGAAATGTTCCATCTGCACAAAACAATTATTTCTCCCAAATTTTGAGCACTAATTTGTTTACATCCCTGTTAGTGAGTATTTCTCCTTTGCCAAGATAATCCATCCATCTGACAGGTGTGGCATGTCAAGAAGAGGATAAAACAGCATGATCATTGCACAGGTGCACCTTGTTCTGGGGACAATAAAAGGCATTTTAAAATGTGCAGTTTTGTCACACAACACAATGCCACAGTTGTATCAAGTTTTGATGGAGCATGCAACTGGCATGCTGACTGCAGGAATGTCCACCAGAGAATTGCCAGAGAATTGAACATCGTTTTAGAGAACTTGGCAGTACATCCAACCGGCCTCACAACCCCAGACGTCATGTGGGTGAGCGATTTGCTGATGTCAACGTTGTGAACAGAGTGCCCCATGGTGGCGGTGGGGTTATGGTATCGGCAGGAATAAGCTACGGAAAACAAACACAATTGCATTTTATCGATGGCAATTTGAATGCACAGAGATTATGTGATGGCCTTTTATCGTGCCATTCATCCACCACCATCACCTCATGTTTCATCAACGATCTGTACACAATTCCTGGAAGCTGAAAATGTCCCCGTTTTTTCATGGCCTGCATACTCACCAGACCTGTCATCCATTGAGCATGTTTGGGATGCTCTGGATCGACTGTACGACAGCGTGTTCCAGTTCCCGCCAATATCAAGCAACTTCGCACAGCCATTGAAGAGGAGTGAGGGAATAGTCCACAGGCCACAATCAACATCCTGATCAATTCTATTCAAGGAGACGTGTCCCACTGCGTGAGGCAAATGGTAGTCACACCAGATACCAGTTTTCTGATCCACGCCCCTACCTTTTCTTTAAGGTGTCTGTGACCAACAGATGCATATCTTTATTCCCAGTCATAGATTAGAGCCTAATCAATGAATTACAATTGACTGATTTCCTTATGTGGAACGTAACTCACTGAAATCTTTGAAATTGTTGCATTTAGCGTTTATAATTTTGTTCAGAGTATTCTGAGAGCTATCTTACACAGTATTACACATGACAATACGTTCTATTATTGTCTACAATCTTTTATATATGCAGCCTGCCCCCATGACACATCAGGAAGAGCAGCTCTGACAAGGCTGAGCACCTTTAATTTCCGTTTTTATTGAGGCTGATTAGTTCGGGCTGTGAATAAAACCAAGGCCCAGGTGGAAGCGGGGGGACAGGGGTGGCCCCGTCTGTCGGTCTGACGCACTAGACCTAGTCAGGAGAATACACACTGTGGAGACACTGCATCAGGATTTGGCCTGGGTCACCCACATGTTACATCTGGACTGAAAGAGGGCACAGCCCTGTCAAACACCTGGCTTCAATTGCTTTCATTAAAATATTCACACATCACCCATAACATTCTACTTTTGGCTGTAGGCCTAGGTATTTTATCAGATGTGATAAAATGTTATAGTGTTTTGAGTGCGTCGCTGACACGACATTAGCTACTGTATTTAGAGGAATTTATCATACTGATGATCCAGGGGACACCACATTATTCATGCCGAAAAGCTCTGCTGTCCAAATAAATTCTCACTGGCGCACCTTTAATGAAACAATCAACTCTCACTACAGAGAATTTAATGAATCGGTGGTCATCCCATTCTCCAGGGCAGGACTCCTACTGCACCACAGCCAGATATTTGATTACATTCACTGGACTAATAACTCTACAAACTGCATATGAACCTATATTAAGATCAAGCAATCATTGAAATGTATTTTATAAAGCCCTTTTTACATCAGCAGTTATATCAAAGTCCTTATACAGATACCCAGCCTAAAACCCCAAAGAGCAAATGTTCATAGATGACCAGCAGGGTCAAATAATAATCACAGTGGTTGTCAGTTGTCTTTTCATAGCCGAGCATTCAGAGGTCGAGAGAGAGAGAGTTGAAACAGCAGGTCCGGGACAAGGTAGCACATCCGGTGAACAGGTCAGGGTTCCATAGTGGCAGGCAGAACACCAGAAACTGGATCAGCAGCACGACCAGGTGGACTGGGGATCGGGACAGCCAGGAGTTGTCAGGCCAGGTAGTCCTGAGGCATGTTCCTTGGGCTCAGGTCCTCTGGGAGGGGAGATAGAGAGAGAGGAGAGAGATGGGAGAATTATAGGAAGCATACCTAAAATCACACAGGACACCAGATAAGACAGGAGAATTACCCCAGATAGGACAGACTGACCATAGACCCCCAGCACAGAATAGATACTGGGGACTAAGGCTATAACCCCACCCACTTTGCTAAAGCATAGCCCCCACACCACTAAAGGGATATTTAAAAAAATATATAATAATTTCACCTTTATTTAACCAGGTAGGCTAGTTGAGAACAAGTTCTCATTTACAACTGCGACCTGGCCAATATAAAGCAAAGCAGTGCAACACAAACAACAACACAGAGTTACACATGGAATAAACAAACATACAGTCAATAACACAATAGAGAAAAAGTCTATATACCAGTGTGTGCAAATGAGGTAAGACAAGGGAGGTAGGCAATAAATAGGCCATAGTGGCGAAATAATTACAATTTAGCAATTAATCACCGGAGTGATAGATGTGCAGAAGATGAATGTGCAAATAGAGATACTGGGGTGCAAAGGAGCAAAAAATAAACAATAACAGTATGGGGATGAGGTAGTTGGATGTGCTATTTACAGGTGGGCTATGTACAGGTGCAGTGATCTGTGAGCTGCTCTGACAGCTGGTGCTTAAAGTTAGTGAGGGAGTTATGGGTCGACAGCTTCAGGGAATTTTGCAATTCATTCCAGTCATTGGCAACAGAGAACTGGAAGGAAAGACGGCCAAATGAGGAATTGGCTTTGGGGGTGACCAGTGAGATACACCTTCTGGAGCGTGTGCTATGGGTGGGTGCTGCTATGGTGACCAGTGAGCTGAGATAAGGCGGGGCTTTACCTAGCAAAGACTTATAGATGACCTGGAGCCAGAGGATTTGGCGACGAATATGAAACATACAGGTCGCAGTGGTGGGTAGTATACTGTATGGGGCTTTGGTGACAAAACGGATGGCACTGTGGTAGACTGCATCCAATTTGCTGAGTAGAGTGTTGGAGGCTATTTGTAAATGACATCGCCGAAGTCAAGGATCGGTAGGATAGTCAGTTTTACGAGGGTATTTTTGGCAGCATGAGTGAAGGATGCTTTATTGAGAAATAGGAAGCTGATTCTAGATTTAATTTTGGATAGGAGATGCTTAATGTGAGTCTGGAAGGAGAGTTTACAGTCTAACCAGACACCTAGGTATTTGTAGTTGTCCACATATTCTAAGTCAGAACTGTCCAGAGTAGTGATGCTGGACGGGCGGGCAGGTGTGGGCAGCGATCGGTTGAAGAGCACGCATTTAGTTTTACTTGCATTTAAGAGCATTTAAGACCAACCACTAACTTACCACCCAGAGACAAGGCCGAGTATACCCCACAAAGATCTCCCCACCGCACGAGATCCAGGGGACTCAAATACATACAGGAAGATCATGTCAGTGACTCAACCCAAGATTGTCCTTGATGGACTGATTCGTTTCAGGCAGGGGGTTATCTCTTAGTCTGGACTCATCTCTCCATATGGATGTGCCTCAGGTACTGTATGAGAGGAGCTAGTGAGCAGTCCTCCTCTCTGAAATCCAGGATAACAAACCTCAACCTTTCCCCTCAATTCTGAGTGCTTTCTCCTTGCAGGACCACTTAATACATTTGTGCGAGAGATAATTATATTGCAGAAGGCCTCTGCCGCTCCTTCTCTGCTCCCCACACATTTTCTAACTCACATACTTCTCAAGTGCCTGCATGGGCCCCCATCCAGCGCAACCATAAATGCTTTGATTTAATTTTCGGAGAAGACCTTGAAGAGTCAGTACAACTTTCAGATGCTAAATTAAATTGCTTCTCATAAACTTGGGCATTCTCTGACTCATACATTCTCATTATGACAGCTGGAGAGACACACTCATTTCCCTGCCATGTTTATAAGGCCCATAAATCCATCCATCTAAATGCTCCATATAGCAGCTTCATTCATTACATGCAGGTTGGCTTTACTATCACAACCATAAGTTACTAAATGTTTATCCTTCATTCAGAAATCCTTCCAAATGGTTTGGGTTTTTTGTTTGTTTGTCAGCTCCAATGCCCAAACAAGATTTCCTGCTTAGTTAAGAGAAAAGTGCCACTTTGGCCATAAAACAGCTGGATAGGTTATTTATTGGACAACCCATGATCCTTATTGACTTATCACCTCCTCCAATCACCATCTGCTCACTCTACCTCCACTGCTTATGCCTAGACAGAAAACGAATTCACTTCCTGGTCCTCTCATTGTACCTCAATCAATAGACAGATGCAGCATCTGAGGATACGCTTGACCATGACATAGTCTTCACCAGAAAGTGTTTTTTAGGGGGCGTGGCTGTGTTTTGTGACTCCGGTTCTGGAAGGAGAGATGAACTTTGTTCCTGCCAAAACGTCTTCTCATTTGCCAAATGTCCGTAATCTTGCAGCAGTGGCTGGCTGAGGCCTGAGTCTGATCACAACCTTCTCTTAGGGCTGACACCTCTTTACTTCAATGGATCATATTGTCCGACAGTGTCTAATGTTCACAGTGATCACCAGGAGATAAATAGATCAGAGATACTTGTACCAAGGTAGGAAGTTGATATAGTGAAGATGAGTTGAGGGTGTTTCTAGAATAGAAGATGCAGTAACAGATTTATTATACCACTAATACGCTATTAGACTTCTGCTAATATTACCCAACCTTGATTCTGGCCATTTAAACAGGTCCTGACAGAAGCTTTTCAATACTGTAGATTGTTTTATCCATTCCTGAGGTGGGTTCAGTGGTCAGAGGTGGTATTGGTGTGCTTTGTCAAAGTGCTCAATCAGAGGAAATAATACCCAGAATGATCCTTGAGGAAAGCGGCTTAAATCCCTCCTTTCTTGACAAAAGCTGGCGAGAACAGATCAAATTAAGTGGTTTAATACTTCCTCTGCAAAGAGGATTAAGCCGATTAATTCCCAACAGTGTTTAAATGATTAAAGCCCGTTAATGGGTGTTAGGGAGGAATTCCAGCCCAGGGTCTCAGTGTTGGCTGGGAAATCAAAGAGAGGTGGGCAAATGCCTCACTATCAAACCAACACTGTATATGGTAGGTCCTAAGCCTCACAGCTTCAATTAAATATTCTTGAATTTTCTTGTTTATTTCTAGGAAAACTGTTTATAAAGCATGTTCCAATCAAACTCCATTTTCCTACTTTGAAGACTATGAAATAAGGTAAGACCATAAACATTGGTTTGACAAATTGCATTCGGTGACACAGGACATAAATGTAGACCAGAAAATGGAACAGAGAAGGGGGCCAAGGTTGAACACCATACATTTTCACAAACAAGTGTCCAGCTATACCCAGATGGCAAAGATTGAACTACTACTATACATTATGGATAAATTGACAAATATTGCCATGTAGTTTTCAAAGTGTTACTGCAATGGGTCTTTTATTGTCAACTTTTTAAATCTACAATTTAGCTGAGGATTGTCAAAAAACGTATTATTTTTGCCAAACCAGTGTTTTTCCCTGGTTTACATTCACCCTTTTGCAGGTTTTACTATATAATTTCTTCCATCCTAGCCACATTTCCTCATCTGCTTGCATGTGCCTTCCCTAGATCAAGGTGTTTGGTACTTCCCTTATGCACTATACATTCTGCTGGCTAACTATTACTATACAACAAGTCAATATAGTCTACCAGTCTAACTGCCTATCCTGCCCTCTATCCACCATTCATAGGCTGCAGTGAAAATGTCATTTGAAGAGCCCTGTGATTTGAATGTTTCATTCCATTTGGATCAGATGTGGGTCTACTCTCGACAGTTTCTAAGGTCTATAAAGGCTCAATAGCAGGCGAGTCTGGCTGTATTTCTACTTCTGATACGGAGATGCGCTGTCTGTTGCAGATCATCATTCTCCCAGGTCGTCATACAAGCCACAAATGCTCCCGGCAGGTCCAATTATTCAGGAAAGTTTACCGCGCTGCCTCCTCTACAATCGTAGCGGCTATTCCTCGCGGCTCGCACACCTAGAACGCTTCAATATCGCCCAAATATTTGTCATTTAACTTTTTTAATGCACTACCTTTTATATGTGGCATAAACACAACCAGTCAAAGTGTTTTCATCTGATTAGGCTACTTCAAAAGTATCCTGTAGACTACCTGCGCACATTCGTCCAAAATATAATTCCAGCATCTGAACTGTCTGAA
The DNA here is from genome assembly GCF_018296145.1 of Oncorhynchus tshawytscha. Lineage (NCBI taxonomy): Eukaryota > Metazoa > Chordata > Actinopteri > Salmoniformes > Salmonidae > Oncorhynchus > Oncorhynchus tshawytscha. Next base: position 33,502,225 of record NC_056439.1, on the reverse strand, counting down.
CATCTGAACATTTGATGAAAGGAAAGAGACATCTGTTGCAAACAGTTTAATGACATTCGGAGATTGTCAAGACAAGCCTTTGAAACTGTGTAAACCTACAGGGAGGGATGTATTTTCTGTTTGTCGAGATTGACATAGTCTATTTGATTGTAGTGTTGAAAACGCAAACCATGATATTAAAGCGCCCGAACTCGGTATGCCTTGCATATTGGTTGTGTGGTGCATTGGCACAGAAACCTGTTGGTGGAAAATACGTTGGATATATTTAATATAATGGTAAATATAAACACATATTTAAAATCTGATTTACATCTGATTTACACATAGCTGATCATTGTGTGCAGCCGGCTCTGACCATAATGTAGTAAAACAGGCAGGGAGAGTGAACTGTCCATGGTAGTCTGCGAACCCAACCTTCTGGCCAGTAGCGCTACGTGACATCGACAGTGCCATAAAAAGCATGCTGAAGTGACAAAGTCGATGTCCACATTTATGAACGATTACGGTTATTGTTATTTGTGGTCCTAAACATTATTTTCAGTTAACTCTATTATGGGGCAGAGTATGCATTTTTCTACAGTGCAAAGAGTTTGTCATTTGAAAATATTTTTTAAAATGGGGGGGTTGATACCTCAAATTGGCCTCAAGTTGGACCAGCCCCCCCTTCATAGAGACTTGTTTGGTTTTGCACCATCGCCTCGTCCATCTAAACACAAGGTGACTCTGTGACAGACACAGCTCATCAGAGACCACAGGCTTGTAAATGCAGCCTCATGTTTCCCTCATAAAGTCCCCATCAGAATGTTATTGCTTCACCCAGCGCATCTGCCAGAGGAGAGGCAGACATAGTGACACACATTGTAAAGAATGTGGTTGTTTTTCTATGGAAAATAAGCTACTAAAGAGAGACTATAGTCATGAGCTGGAAACAACCCCTAGCTTCTATCATGCAAGGCACTGCATGAAGGTCTGAAAGAAAACAAGCAATATGTTGATAGCTTGGCTTCTGAATTAGGAAAATTATTCAATTTTTGTGTCTAGTAACTTGTGTATTTAGTTAGTTTGATGACGATCAGAAATATGCACTATATATACAAAAGTATGTGTACACCCCTTCAAATGAGTGGATTCAGCTATTTCAGCCATTGCTGAATGGTGTGTAAAATTGAGCACGCACCCATGCATGCAATCTCCATAGACAAACACTGGCAGTAGAATGGCCTTACAGAAAAGCTCAATGACTTTCAACGTGGCACCGTCATAGGATGCCACATTTCCAACAAATCAGTTCATTACATTTGCTCTGCTAGAGCTGCCCCGGTCAACTGTATGTGCTGTTATTGTGAAGTGGAAACGTCTAGGAGCAACAAAAGCTCAGCCGCAAAGTGGTAGGCCACACAAGCTCACAGAACGGGACAGTTGAGCGCTGAAGCACGTAAAAATGGTCTGTCCTCAGTTGCAACCCTCACTACAGAGTTCCAAACAGCCTCTGGAAGCAACGTCAGCAGAAGAACTGTTCATCTGGAGCTTCATGAAATGGGTTTCCATAGCCAAACAGCCACACACAAGCTTAATGTCACCATGTGCAATGCCAAGCGTCAGCTGGAGTGGTGTAAAGCTCACCGCCATTGGACTCTGCAGCAGTGGAAACGCATTCTCTGGAGTGATGAATCACGCTTCACCATCTGGCAGTCCGATGGACGAATATGGGTTTGGCTGATGCCAGGAGAACGCTACCTGCCCCAATGCATAGTGCCAACTGTAAAGTTTGGTGGAGAGAAATAATAGTCTGTGGCTGTTTTTCATGGTTTGGGCTAGGCCCCTTAGCTCCAGTGAAGGGAAATCTTTACGCAAAAGCATTCAATTACATTCTAGACGATTCTGTGCTACCAACAATGTGGGGAAGGCTTGTTCCTGTTTCACTATGACAATGCCCTCGTGCACAAAGCGAGGTCCATACAGAAACGCTTTGTCAAGATTGGTGTGGAAGAACTTGACTGGCCTGCACAGAGCCCTGACCTCAACCCCATTGACACCTTTGGGATGAATTGGAACGCCGACTGTGAGCCAGGCCTAATTGCCCAACATCAGTGCCCAAACCCACTGATGCTCTTGTGGCTGAATGGAAGCAAGTCCCTGCAGAAATGTTCCAACATCTATTGGACAGCCTTCCATGTGTCCACATACTTTTGGTCATGTAGTGTATTTACTGGCACTAAACAACTTCTGATGCGGATGTGGTTGGATTTAGCTATTTGCATCCTGTAAATGGTTAAGTCATTGCCTAATATATTCTCCTGGTGACATGTCAAAAGTATTAAAGCTTAATTCCAGTGTGCAGAATGTACCACGTCACTGTTTTGCTATGCTTGCATTAAAATCCCATCTATATTAATGTTATGTAAACACCATTTACAATGATAAATTAAAGGCATGAAATCTTAAGACGCTTATGATGGCATAAAGGACAACCAAATTGGCAGGCTTATGATAAATGCATGAGTTTTATCTAAAAAATGTATCAAATGTAAATGCAGTGATTTTAAAAGTATTATTGTGTTTCTCATGCACAGCACCTGAATGTTAGGGTTTGATTTATTTTAAGTTTGACCATGTCCTTGAGCTCAGACTCAGACATAGACCATTTGCATGGTAGATTATGTAAGGCACTGTTACAGAAACAGAGGAAATTAAAAATACACTTTCACTGGGTATGGGGGTCATGTCCCCCCCAGACACATTCTTAAATTGAATTTTTCTCCCCCCCAGTTTTATTATTTTAATTTGATACAAAAAGCAGAAACAGTGTGTGTAGGACCATGCAAATGCCTCCGAGCAGTCGTGTAGGCTGTTTGGAGTGTTCTGCTAGCTGGATTTAGAACCGGGCTGACAGGCTATGTGAAGGCAAAGCTTCTGGAAGGCTGGCTGGATGGGAGACATGAGCATACAGTAGTTCAGTGTGTATGTGTTGCGCTCTTTCACCAAGTTGTAAAGGCAAGCAGAGCAGAAACTGGCTACTCTTTAGCTGACTGATGTATCTGACAAGGTAACTACTGTTTAACTTAACAGAAAAAACTAAACTAGTGTTTATTTGCAGTGCTGAACTAGTATTGTAACTGACATTTAATGTTAGCTAATGTTTCATCCCCTCTAGACTGAATGAATTAGCTACGCTAGCTAGTAGCTATCACAGCCAGGTCAGCTCTAGCCTCTAGCTATCTGTTCATATGGATACGAGGTGGCTATTATTACTGTCTAACAGAGGTTATTTGTATGGAAATGTTTTGTAGCCTTTGTTTTGTCAAGTTTCAACAAAAGTAAATGAATTTGGCTAGCTTTCACTTTTTTTTCTTTTTTTATAATATATTTTTTATTTTATTTTGGTAAATGATGTACCATTAGAGAGAGAGAGCTGGCCAAAGGTTGTCTGTTGTTAGCTATTCCTTTTGCCTCAATCACACTAGACCTGAATCAAATGATGAAACAATCAGCCAAATGATTGAAGATCAATATTCTGACATTTTTTCAGTGCAATGTGAGTTTTTATTAGTCCGTATGGCAATGCAACTAAATCAAATCAAATCAAATGTATTTGTCACATACACATGGTTAGCAGATGTTAATGCGAGTGTAGCGAAATGCTTGTGCTTCTAGTTCCGACAATGCAGTAATAACCAACGAGTAATTTAACTAACAATTCCAAAACTACTACCTTATACACACAAGTGTAAAGGGATAAAGAATATGTACATAAAGATATATGAATGAGTGATGGTACAGAGCGGCATAGGCAAGATACAGTAGATGGTATCGAGTACAGTATATACATATGAGATGAGTAATGTAAGGTATGTAAACAAAGTGGCATAGTTTAAAGTGGCTAGTGATACATGTATTACATAAAGATGCAGTAGATGATATAGAGTACAGTATATACGTATACATATGAGATGAATAATGCAGGGTATGTAAACATTATATTAAGTAGCATTGTTTAAAGTGGCTAGTGATATATTTTACATCAATTCCCATCATTAAAGTGGCTGGAGTTGAGTCAGTGTGTTGGCAGCAGCCACTCTTGGTCATGTAGTGTATTTTACTGGCACTAAGCAACTTCTGATGCGGATGTGGTTGGATTTAGCTATTTGCATCCTGTAAATGGTTAAGTCATTGCCTAATAGATTCTCCAAACTTTATTGATCTTTCTGTTTCCCTAGCTAATTCCCTACTTTTCAAACTGACACAGTAATAAACAGCTCTAACATTACACGGTTCACTGTCATGGTGCACAGTAAAGGTCTGCGCGGGATGAAGAATCCCACTCCCTTGCCCCATCCGCACACCTGCTGGCTTTCTGTCAGACTCTCACCCGCTACTGCAAGAACTGAGCCATCCCGCAATGTTATTTTAGGCGTATGTGAAGCGCAGCTTACTTGACCACTATGGTTCCAGTAATTTTGCCCTTATAGGCAATATCAAATGCGCAAAAATAACTTAAGAAATAGTTTAAATTACAAGGGATTCTCATATGGCCTTTATGTTACAGTAGGCTATCTGTATTAGTGGGCTGTGTCAGCCAATATGCTAGATGTAGATTGAAGAGAGCACAGTAGGAGAGACTTGCACTTTCTCGTGAACTATTTTTATAGCCTACCTTTTAGGAGTGGGAAGATTTTCAGACTGAGAAATATGGGTGTCAATATTTAGGCCTATTTCTAGGCAATGTAGTAACCTATTTAGGAAGTAGATTTCCTTGAAAGGAGAACTGCCCCGTACATCTCTGCCCATGCATAGGCCATTGCCTACTCTATTATTATGGATCCCGTTAGCTGCTTCCAAAGCAGCAGCTACTCTTCCTGGCGTCCAGCAAAAAATTACATGCATATTATCAATGTTAGCTCTCTTTGTACATCCAAGGGCCAGTCGTGTTGCCCTGTTTTGAGCCAATTGCAATTTTCCTGAGTCTCTATTTGTGGGACCTGACCACACGACTGAACAGTAGTCCATGTGCAACAAAACTAGGGCCTGTAGGACCTGCCTTGTTGATAGTGCTGTTAAGAATACAGAGCAACACTTTATTATAGACTTCTCCCCATCCTAGCCACTGTTGTATCAATTTGTTAGCAGGTATGTTAGCAGGTATGGCTACTGAACTTGAAGCAGTAAAAATGATGACAGCGACACTTGCTATATTTTGCATAGGCCTATAGAATATAGCATACCTTGTTTTAGGTATAGACAAAAAAAATAGTAATCAATACTTTTTGAAAATGAAAGGATGCAACGCTCGCTCACCATAGTAGCCTAACCTATGTGGGCGTTGTGCCTTTTCCTTTTCATTGCTGATTAAACATTTTGATTACACTATGAATCATGTTGATTGAGCGCCCTCCACTTTTTTCCATTATCAATAGCCTATTTATTTACAGACACTGGAGTAAACTACAGTCAAATCATATTTAAGTTAATTTCCTATTTAAGTTAACTGCCATGTGATTCTCCACCCAGGTTTGCAGCCTCCTCTATTTCAATGAGACCACACATAGTCCTACTAGGTGTACTTGAACTCTAACTCCCAACTAGGAGATGTGGGCTACTATTGAAGTAGTGAATAATGTGAAAAATATGTGTTTTCAATAAAATAGGTAGGCTAACGCATACAAAGCAGAAAGAGGACCATTTCCAAATTATCTGTGGGACAACAAAAATATTTTCATCCCGAAGTCGTCTGTCTGACTGCCGGCAGCATACAAAATGACGACCACGCCGCAATGATCTCTGTAGGGTGCACAGTCAGCCCTCTAGTGCACAGTCAGCCCTCTAGTGCACAGTCAGCCCTCTAGTGCACAGTCAGCCCTCTAGAGCACAGTCAGCCCTCTAGTGCACAGTCAGTACACAACACTGCCCATCATGTCTTAGCAGAATCAGATGGTGGCAGGGGTCCCAGCAGGGTCAGACGGTCAGGGAAGACCAGTCTATCTATAGAGCTCAGGTGAATTTTGCAGTATATTAACAATATCAGTGAATGATACAATGTTCCATCTTGAATTGATGGGTAAACCTACTGTAGTTACAGGACAGCAATTTAAAGCTACAGTCTTTGATCTGGGAAGAATGGTCATTAAAATTATTGAACCATTGATTCTATTCTTGAATAATATAAATGTCATTCTTTGTCATGCCTCGTTTTAGGAGGATCAGATGGTGACAGGGGTCTCAGCAGGGTCAGACAGTCAGGGAAGACCAGTCTGTGGAACAGAAAAACTACCGCTCGGATACAACACTTTATTCTCTCTGTGCAGCAAACACTGGACAAGCCAGGTGCTATTTTAAGGCAGTCTAACAAACCTCCAAAGTTGATTTCAAAACTGTATCAAGGGTTGAGAGAGGCTTTTCCCAATGACACAAAGAAACATTCCTTCTTCAGGACCCTGTCTTTCAAAGATAATTAGTAAATATCTAAATAACTTCACAGATCTTCATTGTAAAGGGTTTAAACACTGTTTCCCATGCTTGTTCAATGAACCATAAACAATTATGAACATGCACCTGCTGAATGGTTGTTAAGACACTAACAACATGTTCATAATTGTTTATGTATCATTGAACAAGCATGGGAAACAGTGTTTAAACCCTTTACAATGAAGATCTGTGAAGTTATTTAGATTTTTACTAATTATCTTTGAAAGACAGGGTCCTGAAAAAGGGGCGTTTCTTTTATTTGAGGTGTTTGTGGGTTTTTTGTTTACAAACCGTTCTCTTGGGAATGCATTTTGTTTAAGCTGTGAACTGGGAAGGAAATTGTGTTGGTAGAGAGTTGAGTTATTGACTAGACTGGTGGGGCTCGGTGTGCAGGCTGCTCGGGATGCTGGTAGGTCTGGCTGAAATTTGAAATTTGAGGTATTAATAAAGACAATCAAAGGTCTTTGTATTTTTTAAAGAGTTGTTCATTTGTTAGGCTCTTGGTTAAAGGTACAACACAATATGTATTATTGGATTACCTTTGATCTAGTTCATTCTTATTAATCACTTAAACATATGTAATAATGATCTCTTATCTAACTTGATTACTGTGGGCATTTTTGCTTACTTTTTGTTCTAAATAGAGACGGCATATTGGATTGTGTAAAAATGCAGGATGTCATAAAAAAGTATGGGGGAGGTTATGCCTAAAAAAGAAAAAGAGTACAGAGAAGTTAGAAGTAAAATGAGTAGGCTACTGATACTACAGTCATACTCAGTCACCCGCCGAGAGAAAAGGAACATAGAAGTCTGTGTCAGTCGATACTAGTGTAGAACATCAAGAGTGTCTGTCCATACGATGATGCTTGCGGCTGGAGGCATCATCACCGGCACCGCGCACGGAAACACATGAACAGCGGTGATTTTACGACAAAAGCAAACTCAGTAGACTAGGCTACAACCGACTTTGTAGCCTATCGCAGTGGATGGAAAACATATATTCAACGTACTTTATATGAGCTATAGCTATTATTGATAGTTATTTAGAGAGTTATTGCGGAAGTGAAACTATGTGGTGAGTGTGCGTAATCAACACCTCTCCAATACGCAGCGGTCTGTCTTGTCAGCTCAGAGAGCGCGGTTCGTCATTGCATGCTCCAGCAGAGACTGAAAGTTACCTGCACATTGGTCCTCGTTGTCTTTTATCAATGTCTCCAATGTTATGTGAACAACAGAGTTGCCGGGGTATGATTTGGAACCCCATTCCCCTTCCATCAGCTCCTGGACAACAGTAAAAGGGGAATGCTATTGAGGCAGTCCGTGGCAGGATCTTGTAGAATAGGTAAGATCGATGGACTCATTGATTACCTTGAATTGCCTTGAATTAATTGCATTACATACTGTCATGCATTTTCAATTCCATTAGATATGAATAATTAATGTAATAACGTATTTATAGAGACAGACTGCGATTGATGAACGTGTGGAATAGGAATGAATGTGACATTTCAGAATTGGGCTTTCAATTAGCCATAGTTGTATTCCAAATTGGACTAAGCACTGTAAAAGACTGCTAGAAATGATTTGTCATTTCAGATCATTGTTGTCACCTCTCAAAAATGTATTCTACTCACATTAATCAACGAGAGAGAGAGAGAAGCTCATGAGCCCCCTTCACGCTTACTAAACTGAGCTCTCCAACCAGAGACTCATATAAACATAAGTGCATGTCACTGTCTGTCTGATGAATTATTAGTGGACATAAAATATGCTCTCTGTTGTGTAATGTACTGTGAAGGGAACATTCCTCTTTTCTGAAAAGCAACAGAGATGCATCCTCAAAGGCATATGAGAATCACTTTGTAATTCTAAAGCGAAGGCAGCACACTGAAAAAACACAAACCATAATTGATGCTTTGCCTTGACATGCAGAGAAGGCACTTGCGTGCTGTGGGAATCTTCCCAAATGGACATGATTTTTCTTAGAGTCAAAGGTTCAGGCTGAAATGACATTATTTCTCTAGCCCTTAGATAAGCTCCTTAATGTACATGTTCTGTGATATTGCTCCTGGGTGAATGAATCCCTCAAAACATTTCCTAGAATGAAGGATAAATTCATACTTAGAATTCCGTCCCGCCAATCCTTCTTCTTCCACACGGAAACAGCTACACGATGACTAATCTGACATAGCCATCTTAATGCCATCCTTCCTTATAAGACATATAAGATGCAGTGATTATGCTATAGGATACGGGATATATGCTCACTGGGTTTTTCATTGCCTGAGATGTGTGAGAGAAAATTAAGCTTATATGCTCTCCTCTCATCAGAGCCTCAGTGAGTAAGCTTGGGTGGAAAGATTAATTAGCTGTACAAGAAGGTCATCTCATTGACCTCCTCTGGGACTGAGCTGATACGCTTTCGTTGGCTACTAGTTCTATTTATGCTAATTTCCCTGTCTGCTAGTGAGAGAGGGAATAGTGGTGAGTTTTCCCAGCATTTCAGAGCGCATGAATCATACTGCTTAAAACAACAAACTAGCTCACAGGAGGACATGTTACCCTGGCGACACGCTCCCCTGGTGCTGTTACTGACATTATTGAAATAGCATCTCGAGAATACACTTACCGCGAAAATACCTTTGCTATTTCCTTTCGTGCTTTGTTTAGCTTTTTAAAAGTCAAGTGTCTCAACAGTCAACATAACTGCAGCTTACTCATGACCTATGAGAGGCTTCCCCCCACTTCTAGAACTGGGTACTCCAACGATGCAGAGATGACTAGTTCATAGAGGGTATCTTAGCACTATGATCAGTATGCATTAAAAAATCCTCCAACATCTGTCTTCATCTCACTTGTTGGTATGGAGGGAGCTTGGAAAATGATGGGGGACTTTTTACCACCATTTGTATATGAATTCAGGGGCATGAAATGTGCAACAGTGACAGATGGTAATATGGTGATTCATACCATGTGAGGTGTAATACTGTGTGAAGAATATTCCCAGCCCATAAACCATGTCTCCAATCTACGTGTGCTGCATCAGCTTCTTCTGATCAACACCCTATATAGATGCATTTAGATGATTCTATTGTAAATGCATCAGTGAGAGTTTCATACAATTGAATGTCATCACGTATCATACCTCATCCCACTTTCCATAACCATACCTGTCTTGTCCTTTCTAGCTCCCAGCCTGTTATCAACGTTTGCAGTCTATCCACTCTGATCTCCCTGAAGTCCCTCTCTGTCCCCCACCATGGAGAGTCTGAGTGAGCTGCAGAACCCGCTCCTAGATAAGACCAGCAGCAGACACATGGTCCACAACGACTACCAGGCTTACCAGGGCGACTACCCGAACCGTCAGTGCCAGGAGAACATCATTGGCTACTTCGTCACTGGGAGCAATGGCAAGACTAAGGCCCAGCAGTTCCTGGATGCCACCTCTCTGCACCTGGCAGTGGAGGCCTTCTATAGGCCCAACTTAATCCTGTACAAGGACGATGTCAGCCTCCAGAGCAAGGACTCTAAGAGCGAGAGCTCTGAGACCACCTTCACAGAGAACAAGGACAGTGTAGTGGGAGTGGAGGGAGCCCCCATAGAGGACCCTCAGGACAAACTACTGGGAGAGAAGGATGTGAAGATCCAAACAGTCTCCTATGAGGTGGAGGAGGAGGGACATGAGTATGAGGTGAGAGTTCACACAGAGGGCAACCAACTATAAGTGACCAGCTAGAACTTTGGATTTGGGATGTGATGATGCTCATACAGGCAAAACATTGAGCGTTGTTAAAATCAGAAGGCTTTTTTTTTCACTAGTGGAGAGCAGTTGGACATAGAAAACAAATAGGACAAATAAAATAACAAGGTTACCTCAAATTGTGTGTATTTTATTAGTTGTAGGGGATGTATATTAACAGAATAATCGGTCAGGGCACTCAATACTGTTCATGTTAATTAACAAAGCTCCCTACCTCTTGCTAATAGGCTGTTAAAGCTGCCAGCATGATTCATGCCTATTTGTTCCATCTAACCGTCTGTTCACTAAATGGAAAATTTGATGTATTTTATAGCACTTACAAATCCAATAGAGCGGTAGTTTTTCTGTTCCATAATTGTTGGCAAATCTCCCTGTTCATCTTTGATCATATCATTCCAGGCCTTTTGTTATGTTAGGACAAAACTGTGACTAACCACTGCAAATAAAAATGGTGACAGTGGGAGAGCAACTTCTTTAGAAAAGTGGCTACATCTAATTTCATACAGTAGGGTTGTGAAATACCCAGTGCTGTGAGTTGGCAGCAGGGGAGTGATCCCTAACTGGTCTTACCATCGGTCCAGCTCCTGTCACTAGCAGATGGATAGACGCACAGAAGATACATTCATTAATGCCAGAATGCAGTGCTTTGAAAGTATTATTAAGTGGAGACTGGGCTGAAACATGGCCCCGACACAGGTAACCCAGCAGATCAGTTATTCCAGGTCGATTCACAGAACAAATTCATCAGATTTTTTTATTTTTATCAAGCATTTTGGCAAATTTTTCAGATGTAAGTGGTATGATTGCGCATTCATTGGGGTTTCACACATCTTTCACCCCTGAGTCCTTTATGCAAAATCAATGTTTTCCGTGAAATAACAGGAGCACATTTTGTTTAGTCACCAATACATCAGCTAATGATAGGCTCACCATTTAGTCATTTTAACTTGTGGTTGATATAGAAAATAAGGATCTGCTGGAGTCCAAATCAAACCAAGATTCTTTATTTCTGAGCTCAGAGAGTAACAGATTTACATAGCGCACTGTAGACAGTCTGAATTCCGAAGCATTGGATGATAAGCGTATATCTAGATAGTTTCCTGTACTTTATCTATACAAGGATGCAGGATGATACTCCCAAGAACAGGAGATTATAGTCGGACAGATTCACATAGTTTCACAAGGTTAGTCACATACTCAGTTATGTGGACACATAAAATAAACATTTCCCATTACAAACTTTAAGACTTTTCTTTGGCATCTACTTCTCTTGGTTTCCCTCTGTTCGAAGCAGTTGTGTGTGTGTGTGTGTGTGTGTGTGTGTGTGTGTGTGTGTGTGTGTGTGTGTGTGCGTGTGTGTGTGCGTGCGTGCGTGCGTTCGTGTGTGCGTGCGTGTGTGTGTGTATGTGTGCGTGTGTGTGTATGTGTATGCATGTGTGTGGTACACTGTGTGTTGGTAGATGTAGTTCCAGGAATTGGAGATGGAGTGAGTGTGGCAGCCAGGTGGAGATCAGAGCTCTGCAGAAGTCTTTTAAAGTGAACATGCTCTCAGCACACTAAGACAAGAGGGAAAGAGCCAGATGATAGATCTTACATGTCAAAGCCAATATCTGCGATTAGTTATTCTACACGTGTTTGTGTTCATCATAAATGATTCCGGAAACCCTGCATCTGTATACAGACAAGACATGATTCTCAGTAGGAATACAGGGATATGATGGATTTAACTATTACACACGATAACACATGACTGGACCATGGCCTCAATGGCACCTATCTCAATTATTTTGTTTTGGTAAACTCTCTGGCAATGTTTTATATTTGTATTTGTCTTTATTATGGATCCCCATTAGCTGCTGCCAATCGCAGCAGCTACTCTTCCTGGGGTCCATCAAAATGAAGGCAGTTATACAAATTAAAAAACATTACAATACATTCACAGATTTCACTATACACTGTGTGTCCTCAGGTCCCTACTCCACCACTACCACATATCTGCAATACAAAATCCATGTGTATGTGTGTATATAGTGCGTATGTTATCGTGTGTGTGTGCGTGTGCGTGTGTGTGGCATGCATATTATTAATGTTAGCTCTCTGTGTACATCCAAGGGCCAGCCGTGCTGCCCTGTTCTGAGCCAACTGGTCGACTGGTCCAGGTGCGACAAAACTAGGGCATGTAGGACCTGCCTTGTTGATAGTGCTGTTAAGAAGGTAGATCAGCCCTTTATTATGGACAGACTTCTCCCCATCTTAGCTACTGTTGTATCAAAATTAGATTTAGGCCTAGGTGTGGGTGGATGATGCCAGTGCCTAGTGACATGGGCCATGGCCGTCTCTGTGTGCCCTGAAGGTGTGCCCAGTGTCCCCTGCCGTCATTAACAAGCCTTCTGGTAGAGCAGCCTGAGGATAATTAACAGACCAGGTCAGCGGAGGAGTCTCATCAATTACACTGGCCTCAAAACGCATTGGTAGCTCAGCTTGCCACTACTGGCTGACTGGCTCACTGGCTGACTGACTGACTCTCAGATTGGGTGTTAGTGTAATGCACCTGTGTCTGTCAGTTTTCCCACACCTAGGGGCTAGATTGTATCAGATCCGCGTAAGCCGACACCTGCAAAGCAGTTGTTTTGGCGGTGTTGGAGGTGGAACTGAGTTAGAGCTGTCAAGTCCACAAGCGGCTCCCAAATAAAATAAAATACAATTTTATTGGTCACATACACATGGTTAGCAGATGTTAATGCGAGTGTAGTGAAATGCTTGTACTTCTAGTTCCGACAGCAGTAATATCTAACAAGTAATTTAGCAATTTCCCAACAACTACTTAATACACATAAATCTAAAGGGGTGAATGAGAATATGTACATATAAATATATGGATGAGTGATGGCCGAGCAGCATAGGAAAGGTGCAATAGATGGTATAAAATACAGTATATACATATGATATGAGTAATGTAAGATATGTAAACATTATTGAAGTGGAATTATTTAAAGTGGCATTGTTTAAAGTGACAAGTGATCCTTTTATTAAAGTGGCCAGTGATTGGGTCTCAATGTAGGTAGCAGCCTCTCTGAGTTAGTGACTGCTGTTTAACAGTCTGATGGCCTTGAGATAGAAGCTGTTTTTCAGTCTCTCGGTCCCAGCTTTGATGCACCTGTATTGACCTTGCCTTCTGGATGGTAGAGGTGTGACCAGGCAGTGGCTCGGGTGGTTGTCGTCCTTGATTATCTTTTTGGCCTTCCTGTGACATCGGGTGCTGTAGGTGTCATGGAGGGCAGGTAGTTTGCCCCCGGTGATGACGCCCTCACCTCGTCCCTGTAGGCTGTCTCATTGTTGTTAGTAATCAAGCCCACTACTGTTGTGTCATCTGCAAACTTGATGATTGAATTGGAGGCGTGCATGGCCACGCAGTCAAGGGTGAACAGGGAGTACAGGAGGGGCTGTCCATGCACCCTTGTGGGCCCCAGTGCTGTGGGTCAGCAAAGTGGAGATGTTGTTTCCTACCTTCACCACCTGGGCGGCCCGTCAGAAGGTCCAGGACCCAATTGCACAGGGCGGAGTTGAGACCCAGGGCCTCCAGCTTGGTGATGAGCTTGAAGGGTACTATGGTGTTGAATGCTGAGCTGTAGTCAATGAACAGTATTCTTACATAGGTATTCCTCTTGTCCAGATGGGATAGGGCAGTGTGCAGTGTGATGGCGATTGCATCATCTGTGGACCTGTTGGGGCGGTATGCAAACTGAAGTGGGTCTAAGGTGGCAGGTAAGGTGGAGGTGATATGACCCTTGACTAGTCTCTCAAAGCACTTCATGATGACAGAAGTGAGTGCTACGGGGCGGTAGTCATTTAGTTTAGTTATTTTTGCCTTCTTGGGTACAGGAAAAATGGTGGCCATCTTGAAGTATGTGGGGACAGCAGACTGGAATAGGGAGCGATTGAATATGTCCGTAAACACACAAGCCAGCTGATCTGTGCATGCTCTGAGGACGCAGCTTGGGATGCTGTCTGGGCCAGCAGCCTTGCGAGGGTTAACACGTTTAAATGTTTTACTCACGTCGGCAATTGAGAAGGAGAGGGGGGGGCGCAGTCCTTATTATCCTCAAAGCGGGCAAAGAAAGTGTTTAGTTTGTCTGGAAACGTGACATTGGTGTCTGTGATGTGGCTGGTTTTCTTTTTGTAGTCTGTGATTTCCTGTAGACCCTGCCACATACGTCTCGTGTCTGAGCCGTTGAATTGCGACTCCACTTTGTCCCTGTACAGGCATTTCACTTGTTTGATTGCCTTGCGGAGGGAACAACTACACTGTTTATATTCAGCCTTATTCCCAGACCTCTTTCCATGGTTAAATGCAGTGGTTTGCGCTTTCAGTTTTGCGTGAATGTCGCCATCCATCCACGGTTTCTGGTTAGGGTAGGTTTTAATAGTAAAAGTGGGTACACCTCCAATGTACTTCTTTATAAACTCACTCACCGAGTCAGCATATAGATAGATGTTGTTATCTGAGGTTGACTGGAACATATCCCAGTCCGTGTGATCAGAACAATCTTGTAGTGTGGATTCCGATTGGTCAGACCCACGTTGAATGGTTCTAGTCACTGGTATATCCTGTTTGAGTTTCTGCCTATAAGACGGTATGAGCAAGATGACGACATGGTTGGATTTGCCGAAGGGAGGGTGGGGGAGGGCTTTGTATGCATCGCGGAAGTTAGAGTAGCTGTGATCGAGTGTATTACCCCCGTGAGCAGTGCAATCAATATGCTGATAGAATTTCAGGTTGCCTTGTTCTCAAATTTGATTTGTTAAAATCCCCAACTTCAATAAATGCAGCCTCAGGATACATGGTTTCCAGTTTACATTGAGTCCAGTGAAGTTGCTTGAGGGCTGTCTTGGTGTCTGCTTGAGGGGGAATGTACACAGCTGTGACGATAACTGATGAGAATTCTCTTGGGAGGTAATATGGCAGGCGTTTGAATGTAAAGAATTCTAGGTCTGGTGAGCAGAAGGACTTGAGTTCCTGTATGTTGTTATGATTACACCATGAGTCGTTAAACGTGAAGCATACACCCCCGCCCTTCCTCTTCCCAGAGAGGTGGTTATCTCTGTTGATGCAATGTTATGGAGAAGCCCGATGGCTGTACCGATTCCGACAACATATCGAGAGAGAGAGAGAGAGAGAATGAGAGAGAGAGACATGTTTCTGTGAAACAGAGAATGTTACAATCTCTGATGTCTCTCTGGAAGGCAACCCTTGCTCGAATTTCATCTACCTTGTTGTCAAGAGACTGGACATTGATGAGTAGTATACTCTGGAGCGGTGGGCGATGTGCACGTCTACGGAGCCTGACAAGGAGGCCACTCCGTTTGTCGCTACTGCGGCGCCATTGTTTTGGGTCAGCTTCTGGGATTAGATCCACTGTCCTGGGTGGTGGTCCAAACAGAGGATCCGCTTAGGGAAAGTCGTATTCCTGGTCGTAATGTTGGTAAGTTGATGTCACTCTTATATCCAATAGTTCTTCCCGGCTGTATGTAATAAGACTTACGATTTCCTGGGGTAACAATGTAAGAAATAATACATAAAAAAATAAATACTGCATAGTTTCCTAAGGACTCGAAGTGAGGCGACCAGCTCTGTCGGTGCTATTGGCTGCACAGAGTTGCATTAATAGAAATCCCTTGCAGCCTTGTTTACAAGTTTGAACACTGGAATGAGAGATGTAATCTACACCTCGATTAGGCTGATAGAAATCCTCATTATCATTATCCATCATTATTTAGTTTAAAGGGGCAGTGCTGTAAAAAAATATGATTTTCCAAATTGTTATGATAATGGCCTTTTTGTGTAAGAATGGTTTGAAAAGAAATCCTGGAATTTCAGCCAGATGGATTTTTTGGCCCAGACCATGACATCCCGATCGTATCTGATTATTCTGACCAATGACCAGTCATCTTTTATTTCCATATGTATCCAGATACATTGAAGGGGTAAGCGGGTTAGGTTCTACAGTTTAGACCAGGCCTGGGCAATTATTTTCCATGGAGGGCCACATTAGAATATATTTCTGCCATTGTGGGCCAGAATCATATTACAGGATTATACATCATGTGTTTGACTGTGTTGACATATATCTACTGTAAATCATGTCCAGATATGCTACTTATTTTAATTTTTAACATGCACAGAAATAAACCACATCCATGTTCTCTTTTTGGTAGGTATTTTCATTATTAAACATGCAATAAACTACACGGAGAGAAAGATACATTGTGCATTCAGCACCACGGAGAGAACTCTTGTTAACGGGTATGTACAAAAACACAAGAAAGAGAGGGAGCTCAACATTACATGTCTGTTCACATACATACAGTAGGTTGACCCAAACAGTACAAACATCTCTGAGCCTGGCTCCTAATCTTTGGAAAGTTTAATTCATCGAGAGATGCATAGAACCTCACTAGTTCTCCAATCACTGCATCAGACTGAAGATCGATAAGCTCAAGTTGCAGGTCAGTGGGAGGGTTATCCACATTGAAGGTGAAAGGAGAGGAAACCAAGAGCGTGTCATTTTCCAGCACTTTGAAATCCTCAAAACAAGAAGAAAACTCACTGTTCAAAGCACGCAGCAGCGATGTATACTTCTCCTGCTGGTCATCTGATAGGGAACAGACTAGTAGTGTCAGAAGGTCATCTGATAGGGAACAGACTAGTAGTGTCAGAAGGTCATCTGATAGGGAACAGACTAGTGGTGTCAGAAGGTCATCTGATAGGGAACAGACTAGTAGTGTCAGAAGGTCATCTGATAGGGAACAGACGAGTAGTGTCAGAAGGTCATCTGATAGGGAACAGACTAGTAGTGTCAGAAGGTCATCTGATAGGGAACAGACGAGTAGTGTCAGAAGGTCATCTGATAGGGAACAGACGAGTAGTGTCAGAAGGTCATCTGATAGGGAACAGACTAGTAGTGTCAGAAGGGGGTGAGATTGTTGTCATCTGATAGGGAACAGACTAGTAGTGTCAGAAGGTCATCTGATAGGGAACAGACGAGTAGTGTCAGAAGGGGGTGAGATTGTTGTCATCTGAAAGGGAACAGACTAGTAGTGTCAGAAGGGGGTGAGATTGTTGTCATCTGATAGGGAACAGACTAGTAGTGTCAGAAGGGGGTGAGATTGTTGTCATCTGATAGGGAACAGACTAGTAGTGTCAGAAGGTCATCTGATAGGGAACAGACGAGTAGTGTCAGAAGGGGGTGAGATTGTTGTCATCTGATAGGGAACAGACGAGTAGTGTCAGAAGGGGGTGAGATTGTTGTCATCTGATAGGGAACAGACGAGTAGTGTCAGAAGGGGGTGAGATCGTTGTCATCTGATAGGGAACAGGCTAGTAGTGTCAGAAGGGGGGTGAGATTGTTGTCATCTGATAGGGAACAGACTAGTAGTGTCGGAAGGGGGGTGAGATTGTTGGCTTCTACTTGATTGGTGAGGAGGAGTCATTTTCCCTTGAAGGCTTTGACAAGGTTGTACATCAGATGTGCAAAAAGGCCCTTCCCTTGTAGTTTGGAATTCAGTTAATTCATGAAGGCCATGATGTTCATGGTGAAGACAAAATCAGCCAACCATTCTTTATCTTGCATTTGAGGGAAATCCACATATTTTCCTTTCATTTGCAGAAACTTAGCAATATCCGACTTCAGGTCCCACACCCTTTTAAGCACCTTCCCCAAAATCAGCCTCAAAATCAGCTATCTCACGTTTGTGTGGTAGGGTAGATCTGCATGACCCAACTGTCTCTTCCAAAAGTGAGACAAACTGCCTGTGGTTATGCCTCATAAGAATATCAACAACTGTGCCGTGTCATGTGCATCACAGCTCTCATCCAGGGCCAAGGAGAAATAGGTGAAATCCTTTACCTTGTCTTTCAACTGTTGTTCCATATTCTCTGCGATGCCCTCAACACGCAGTGTCACTGTTCGTCTTGCCCGGGAAACATTTTCAAACAGCTCTTTCTTGTCGGGACAAAGTATTGCTGCAGTCAATACATTTTTTTCATGAATTTGCCCTCAGTGAATGACTTGTTATGTTTAGCAATTTTGTGGGACAGTGCATAGCTAGCTCTTGCCATTCCGTCTTTGGTGAATGCAATTTTGTGAAAAGTCCTTGCTGCTTTTGCAACTGAGAAAGCAACTCTTTCGATGCACTTGCCTTCTGCTCAGAAGACACTGATATATTTCTCTGTGTGCTTCGTCTGGAAGTGTCGGGACAAGTTGTAGTCTTTCAAGACAGTGATGCTCTCTGCACACTAAGCACACAGCTTTCCCTGATACCCCAATAAAGAAATATTTTGATGTCTACACATTGTCTACTTTCCTTTTCTTTGAAATCTTTGAAAAACGAATTTTTGCGCAATTTCTAGCTAGCTGCTATTTGTAACTATGACGTGTGTGTCAGCCTGTCAGTCACTGTCTGTCCTCGTGCAGTTATTATTTATACGTGCCTTCAAAATAATTGGCCCACAAGCGGTGGGAGATAAATCATTATACAAAGGTGAGTATTCATTGGGCTTTTAATTTGAATTACAAATATGTTTTTCAAAACTTTATTATCGCAAATTCTTTATGTGATCTGAGCATGATTCCACGGGCTGTTTTGAATCAGGTCGCGGGCCGCATACGGCCCCCAGGCCAGCCTTTTCCCAATACACAGTTGAATCTAGGCCCCAGTCTACAAATGTATCCACTGGAGCATGGGAATCCATTATAAATGTGCTTGGATGTGGAGAATCTCACCTGGTGCTTCAGATGTACACCAGGAATGATATAGAACATTTCAAATGCCAATTGTGGGAAGAAGTCTCGTGAACATTGGTTATGCATGTGGGTCTCTGTGTGTAACTTCAAACATAATTGCTATAGCTTCCGTTGCTATATATGGTAAGTATTATGTAATACATTTTAGGCCCTCTGTCACTTTCTCTCTACAAGCACAGTACTTGTAGCATTTCATGCACAATGCAAGGACACTTCAAAATGCTTATCCCTCTCTCTATCATGTTTGCCAATGGGTGAGAGGGTGAGATGAGGGTTTTGCTGCTATGTCCACTTTGTCTACGCACTCTCCATGCCTCTTCCTCTCTCCTCTCGTCCTTTTTAAATTGGCTCATTTATTTTCAGCCCTGAACATCCATTTCCATTTTCTATCCTCCCTCAGTCCCACAGGTTTGTTTGATCCCTGTTAGTAACAAGACTAACAAATGAATCCTATCCTGATGGAGGGACATTCATTTAAACAAACAGCATCTCCCGCTCTGGGAGAACTGCAAAGGTGAGGCCATCTCTTGTTAAAGGTCATCCCAGTGATGTGGCTCCTCGTGTTTTGCTATTCACTTTTGTCCCCATGCCAGAGTGCCCACAGCAGCGTCTGACTGTCCTATTCATTAGCCCCTCAGCTACCCAGGGGCCTCTGAGGAAAATCAAGGTACAGTATGGGAAGAGACCACACTGGCCCTCAGAACATTCACAGCCTTTCAAGCAAGACGGGCAAAATGACAAGGGGTGGTGGGGTGCGTGTGGAGAAAGGGAGGCAATTTAGCACATAAATGGCAATGTGTTCTTCCTGTTTCTCCTGTCATCTGGTGGGGATGAAACAATCTGTTAATCCAGTGTTATCTGTCATGCCGCTCATGGGTGTTGATAGAAATACAAATCTTCTCTGCCTGGCTGAGCCCATCATGTCCTACATGTAAGCAGAACAAGGGCAGATATGCCTGGTGGTTTTTGTCATCTGATGTCAAACTGTTAGGTGTTACAGCAACGGTAACAGCAAGGTGTGGGATCACACATTATTGACAGTATCTCTATAGTGCAGAGTCGGATTCAGGTCCATGGAACAATGTTCTCTAATCTGATCCTACAACCTTGCTGATCATTGTTTTATAAATAAAAGTGATGTGCCCCAATTGGTGGGACACGCTTACTCACAGCACAAACTATACTGAGAACGCATCCAATTGTGGCAGTAGAATATGACACGAGTAGCTCACATACCAGGCCTGTCCGGTCCCCCCCCTCTCCTTTTCTCCTTCCCAGAGCGACAGCTCCAGTGACACTGAGAGTGAGGACAACTTCATCATGCTACCCCCTCGGGACCACCTGGGCCTGGCCATCTTCTCCATGCTCTGCTGCTTCTGGCCCCTAGGGATCGCTGCCTTCTACTTCTCCCAGAGGGTGAGTCCAGGACCCAGGCCCCACTTCACCCCTTTATAGCTACTACCCTGTTATTAATGCTAATTACCCCCAGGACTCTCTGGAAGGTCAGTAGGCACAAGAGCTCTCTCTCTCTCAAGTGCTAACACAGCCCATTTTCTACACCCGCCACCCTCTACCAATTATTGCAGACCATTGACTGCGTAAACCGCATAGGTTCTGTCCCCTTTTACTCTTGTGAACACAAGCTGCAATACCACTGAGAGAGAAATGTAAACTGTGTACAGTTAAAACCAAAGGTTGACTGTGCCACTTATGCAGTATGTTTTATTTTATTGTCATTTAGTCAATCAAAAGCCTCATAATACATGTTATTTTATGTTAGCAATACATTGCCCACATGACCGTCTAGCAGATACTATCTAGCTACATGTATTTTTCAGTAGATAATGAATAGACATGATCTGCTTCCCCTGGGACTCTCTCGCCATTGTGACATTGTGATTATATTGAACCCCAGGTCTATCTATAAATAGCAGCACTTTAGTGAGTAGGTCCTGAATGCAGCAGGTCCCCTCCCTGCCCCTTAATCCAACTACAATATATCTCAGTGGATCGCAACATCTCTCAAACTAATTGCAAAGACAATTAAAATGCAAAATGACCCTAATAAAGGATTCAAATGGACAAATGGGTTATGGGCCAGTCTTTTTCAGAGGGATCCAAAAACATCTAAACAACACATTAGTTACTGTCAAAACGGTAGTGACATAATTGCCATAGCAACTAATGGCTCCCCGGGAACAATTAATTGTTTTCTCTCCCTACAGTGAATTTACACCTACTCAAATTTTTCTCTGTCATATGAAATCATGACTAATTTCTCTCTCCTTTGTCTCAGACTAGCAAGGCCATGGCTAAGGGAGACTTCTCTAGGGCAGGCCGTAGCTCCAGAAGAGCCCTGTTCCTCGCTGCCCTCTCCATCACCATTGGGGCAGGGATGTACGTGGGGGTGGTGGTGGCCCTTGTAGCCTACCTGTCCAAGTCTAGGGGACACATATAGGAGCAGGACCAGGGCCACAGGGGAGAGTGCTTGGGAAATCTTCCCTGCTATGGCAACCCTGAAGCACCAGTCTACATGTGGCTCTGTAGGGATGTTTTGGTTTTGAAGCAGCTGAGAGGAGGAGAAGAAGGACCAGGGGGAGAGACAGCCACTTTTCTCTAGGTCTATCTACCTGGTAAGGATTTTTGAGGATCACAAAATAATGAGGGAAAACCCCTAAAGGAAAGAAGAACTATTGTCCCACAATGACTGTTCTGCTCCTCTACATGAATGAGATGAAAGATAGTGAAGTAGATGTGATGATACAGTACTACCTAAATTCCAGAGCTAACCACCTTCACTGATCTTCATTATGATCATGGAGGCCCCGTCCATACTTGTAGCTGTTCTCTGTAGATACTTCTTGTGCAGATGGTGTTTTTGGTCGTATTGATTTTCATGCCACAGTGAGTTATAATGAACCTGCCATTGTGTCTGAAATGCAAAACCAAGAAGGCGTACTTTCATGATTATTCATCAAACTGTTCGCCAGTCCAGTCCAGGAGAATCAACTGCCATCCCTTAATAGACTCTAGACAAAGAAAACTGTGTTTATTGTGCACTGTATATCCTGTCAGAATAAATACATTGAATATTGAGTTTTCTGTTTCCTGTCTTTCTCTGTGGAGAGAGGCATCACTGACCGTGTAATAGAGGGACATCAGAATGCACTGTTGAACAATGTGAGTTACAGTAACAGTCAAAAGTTTGGGCACACCTACTCATTCAACAGTTTTTCTTTATTGTACAATGTTCTACATTGTAGAATAATAGTGATGACATCAAAACTATGAAATAACACATATGAAATAATTTATTAACCAAAAAAGTTTTAAACAAATCTAAATATATTTTTGATTTGAGATTCTTCAAAGTAGCCACCCTTTGCCTTGATAACAACTTTGCACACTCTTGGCATTCTCTCAACAAGCTTCATGAGGAATGCTTTTCCAACCATCTTGAAGGAGTTCCCACATATGCTGAGCCTTGTTGGCTGCTTTTCCTTCACTCTGCGGTCCAACTCATCCCAAACCATCTTAATTGGGTTGTTGTGGAGGCCAGGTCATCTGATGCAGCAACATCACTCCCCTTCCTGGTCAAATAGCCCTTACACAGCCTGGAGGTGGGTTTTGGGTCATTGTCCTATTGAAAAAAAATGATAATCCCACTAAGCACAAACCAGATGGGATGGCGTATTGCTGCAGAATGCTATGGTAGACATGCTGGTTAAGTGTGCCTTGAATTCTAAATAAATCACGGATAGTGTCACCAGCAAAGCACCCCCACACCATCACACCTCCTCCTCCATGCTTCACAGTGGGAACCACACATGGGGAGATCATTCGTTCACCTATTCTGCGTCTCACAAAGACAGGGCGGTTGGAACCAAAAATCTCAAATTTGGACTCATCAGACCAAAGGACAGATTTCCACCGGTCTAATGTCCATTGCTCGTGTTTCTTGGCCCAAGCAAGTCTCTTCTTCTTATTGGTGTCCTTTAGTAGTAGTTTCTTTGCAGCAATTCAACCACGAAGGCCTGATTCACGCAGTCTCATCTGAACAGTTGATGTTGAGATGTGTCTGTTACTTGAACTCTGTGAAGCATTTATTTGGCCTGCAATCTGAGGTACAGTTAACTCTAATGAACTTATTCTCTGCAGCAGAGGTAACTATGGGTCTTCCTTTTCTGTGGCAGTCCTCATGAGAGCCAGTTTCATCATAGCCCTTGATGCTTTCTGTGACTGCTCTTGAATTGTTTTTTAAAGTTCTTGAAATTTTCCGGATTGACTGATCGTCATGTCTTAAAGTAATGATGGACTGTTGTTTCTCTTTGCTTATTTGGGCTGTTCTTGCCATAATATGGACTTGGTCTTTTACCAAATAGGGCTATCTTCTATATACCACCTCTACCTTGTCACAACACAACTGATTGGCCCAAACGCATTAAGAAGGAATGAAATTGCACAAATGAACTTTTAACAATGCACACCTGTTTACTGAAATGCATTCCAGGTGACTACCTCAAGAAGCTGGCTAAGAGAATGCCAAGCGTGTGCAAAGCTGTCATCAAGGCAAAGGGTGGCTACAATACTTTGAAGAATCTCAAATATTAAATACTGGTAATTTACTACATGATTCCACGTGCTATTTCATAGAAAAATCCTTGAGTGGGTGTTTCCAAACGTTTGACTGGTACTGTATTTAGTCAATTTGCTCACCTCCCAGCTTCTCCCCACACTGGCATGGCTTATTCTGTTATCTGCGTTTGGCATCTCTCATGAGGTGACTCTAGCTGCCAAGAAGCTGAAAGCTCAGGCACAAAGAATACATTCTGGAGTCAGGATGTCAGAACAAAACAAGTGCAGTATTTTATTCACCTGGAGACTAGAGAGCCATCAAGCCCATCTTTTCTCTCTCTCTCTCTCTCTCTCTCTCTCTCTCTCTCTCTCTCTCTCTCTCCTCCCCCCTTCTCTACGGTATCTATGTATCTCTCTCCTGCTCTCTCTCACACTCTCTTTCAAGGCCAGCATAATGACCCAAATACACGGGAGACGTTCTTAACTCTTAACATGTCCTTGAGTTCCCTCTTTGTGAGTTTGAATAAGAACATGAACCACAGGATATGATATAATCTTTGAACTCAGTGATGCACAGTGACGAATAGAAATGACGTATGCAGATAACTACCTACCTACCTGTGAAGGGCACCTCCAGCTGAATTCTTGTTGAAGCAGTCACAGCAAACAGCTAATGTTAACCGTCCTACTCTGAGATGAAGGAGACCATTGACCACCATTATGGGAAAGTGGCATTAGTGCTCTTTCATTCAAGGTGGGAAATAGATATAGACCTGGTAGGTGGCTAGGGGGAAGGAAGTGTGCAGGTTTTAATGTGACCTCATCTGTTCCCTTTTCAGCCCCACTCCCTTTTCAGTAGCTCAGGACTCTAATGGAGGGAATGGTCCAGCGTAGAGGATGGGGTCAAAAGAGCTCCTCTCATCAATGAATTCTGTATGGGGTGTTGAAGGTCGGTGAGAGTGGGTGAGTGAGTGAGTGAGTGAGTGAGTGAGTGAGTGAGTGAGTGAGTGAGTGAGTGAGTGAGTTCAGCATGTGTTCTCTGTTCAATAGAGAGGAAAGCTCAGACCACCAGAAGCAAACTGATTCACACTGTTTACTGTAAGTCATCCACCCCCCTTGGAATACAACTTTGTACATAACTGCAGGATGTGTTTGAACTGTGGTAACTAATTATTGTATTTGGTTAATTCCCTTCTTTTGAGCAGAATAAATATGCAGAACAGGGCAGATATATTATTTGAGAATCATACATTTGTCTGTATTTTTATGCACTTTGTATTTCTTATTTGGTCTAAAACACCTTTCCAGTCTAGACATTGTAATGTTTTCTGATTCAGACAGAATCCTATCACTGCTGCTTGACTGTGTCTACATGAAAATGAGTGTCAAATCCAAAGACCTTTCATTTCCCTCTAAAAAAAATGACAGGGAGGAAATTGAATGGGGCATATTCACACTGATCTGAGGGAGGAAATGGAATGGGGCATATCCACATTGAACTGAGGGAGGAAATGGAAGAGAACAACATGGATAAGGAACTGTAAAGGAGTGGAATGACAAAAAAATATTAGAGAGCCACTATGTATATTAAGATTTGATCGTTCATACATCCATGACCCATTTTCACTATGCTATCCCTACAGTACCTGTCACAATTGCCTGCAAATTATATCCTCTGTCACTAGCATGTTCCTGATATCAAGATGAGACAATGTATCTTACTCTGACATTAGTTAGCATTGTTCATGCATTTCCCTATGTATTTACATGATTGCCAATGTCTTATTCTTCACAGTGCATTAAAACCATTTCAAGATTACCTGCAGTGAAGATATTTGTTTTTTAGTTAAAGAACAACAGTCTGAAAAAAATGCTAATCTAAACAATCTAATTGCCATGTATAACTCTAAATTCTGCTGTCTTGAGTGAATATTTGCAGTGTTGGGTGAGAGGGTCAATGTTCTCCGGTCTGTTGTATTAGCTATTATAGGAGTATAGCTCATTCTGTGGAATGAATTCTTCAGGCACTATGTTATATTATTACCAGAGGCATATTACCTGCCCAAGGCCTTTTTAGTGTAGAGGACAGGTTTCTGCAACATTGGGAAAACCTGAAGTTTCCTCGTTAACAAATTGTAGCAGCTAACTCTTCATCTCTGTGGCAACAGTATAAGGACATATCCCTTGTGAAAACATCCTCCTACAAAATAGACTATGTAAGAAAAAAGGGTGAATTGTGAAATACTGTGTCTTATTGGTGACAAACTGCACAACCCTTATTAAGCTGCACCACACGCTATATTGTGAATTGTCCCAAATTGGAGCTTCAAAGTCAATTGTGTAGATGACAGATGCTCTAATGCAGTTTGATGTTCATCCAGAGATTATTATTTTATATTAGTTTAATTATGACATTAATGTTACACAGTAGGACATTCAAGGTCAAGTGTAAGGACAAATCTTGCACTGATGTCGTTTGAATATGTCGTAGGTGTCATCTGCAATTATATGATGTTTCTGTACACATTCAATATCACTATTGTAATGTTTTATAATATTCCTTCCACAGATAATCTGGGATGAGCAGACCAAAGACAATGTTAAAGTTATTGTAATAATTAACATCCATTTTCATGATTTGGATAGCCGTCTTTTATACTAATATACTTACGTTATCGTTGAGGATACAATAAAGATATAATATGACTTAAATACACCAAAATGTTTTTTGGGAATATGACCCCTTTAGCACCCCAATGCTTTCATTGTCAATGAACTATTTTATACCAGCTAGACTCAAATCAAACCTCTTATGTTTTGATATAAACTTAATAAAATGTCTTCGGTCATGGAAAGTCCTTGGTACCTCATATTGCTGGCCTCTTAATGACAGAAATCTAAATAAAAGGGAAACTCATATGGCGCCTTACTGTGGCCCCGGTATTTGTTTTACAACTCAAGGATTCTCTTTGGTTTGAAGCCAATCTGTACTCCCAAAACACACTATCTTCTTTAGAAAAAAAGAAATGAAGACATACAGATTCAGCAGCCTAGCCATCAGCATCAATCTCTAATAAAGCCCAGCTTCTTTCAAGAGCCACAGCTTCACTTCAGAGTCCAGTGCGTCTTTGAACCTGTTCACAAGCATGCTTATCTGCCCTCACACCTTAGCTGCACAGCAACATGTTCCTCTCCACGGCAACAGCATTTGCCAGAACAGTCTCTGGGAAGATAACAGGCCGCACATTTTGGGCTTGACTTATCTCTCCCAGGCAACAAGGAAACTCTATCTCTTTTCGCTTATTTTCCTTTCCATGATAAACAGTGACTGGACACTTTTGTGCTCTGAACGTCCCTCAAAACTGCTGTCTTGTGCCAGCTGTGGAGTGATTTGAGTCTAATGCAGCTGAGCGATAAGAGGGACAGACAAATGGGAACGTTTCTAATTAGCTACTACTATTACTACATTTGAGTTAGCAGCACACATCAGGTCAAAATTAAGCTGGCTTGGTGGATCATGTGATGGGTGATTTTTTAAAAGGTATTATTGAAGTGAACTGGAAATAACGTTATTTTAGTCTGGCAGATGAGAACTGGCACCCAAAACTGTCCACAGATGGCCTGCTGAAAATACACAGCTCAGGGGGTGGGCTGCTGGTGTCTTGCCACACATCATAAATCTTTCTAGACCATGCTGTCAATGCTAACTGTACAAGATATTTTCAGTATTAATGTGTTGGCCAGGCCAGGCAACAATTATTAAGTCTCTTGCGTCCTGCAGAGCTGTGTAGTGGTAGTGAAGGTTACCAGGGACAGAAGCCCTACTCTCAACTCAAAGATTACCCCATGACTAGATTAGAGTGATTTTATCCATTCAACTTCCATAGCATGGCAATAACGCAACATCAAGAACCACTGGCTGAGAAGTTCATGGCTCCATAAGTAGACTAAAGCATACCTCCCCTCTTTCTGTTGACACTGCTTAGGGTTACTCACGTGTTTGAGTTGCATATAGTGGCACAATGTTGTTGTTTCTCTTCCTTCTTATTATGTTCCTTCTCCTTTTATAATCTATAGTAATTTCTATCATAAAGATTATAATCGAAAGTACTGATAGGCTAAATATGATTGTTTTTTAATGTAATGATGTGTGTTACTGCTGGCCACAAATGCAGGGTATTACATTCAGTAAATGAAAAACATGAAAATTAGGATTTTAATACAAATCTGTATGAAAGAATCTTTATTCAGGTGTGACATAGCCTTGTTTGATCATGTTTTAATGTATTGATGGAAATTAAAACAGTTATCCCTCTGATCTCCATCTCACTTCCTCTTTTGAATACTATGACATGAAGAACCCTAGCCCTAACCCTAACCCTAACCCTAGCCCCCTAGCCCTAACCCTAACCCTAACCCTAACCCTAACCCTAGCCCTAACCCTAACCCTAACCCTAACCCTAACCCTAACCCTAGCCCTAACCCTAACCCTAACCCTAGCCCTAACCCTAACCCTAACCCTAACCCTAACCCTAACCCTAACCCTAGCCCTAACACTAACCCTAACCCTAACCCTAACCCTAACCCTAACCCTAACCCTTGTTTGATCATGTTTTAATGTATTGATGGAAATTAAAACAGTTATCCGCCTGATCTCCATCTCACTTCCTCTTTTGAATACTATGACATGAAGAACCCTAGCCCTAACCCTAACCCTAACCCTAACCCTAGCCCTAACCCTAACCCTAGCCCTAACCTAACCCTAACCCTAACCCTAGCCCTAACCCTAACCCTAACCCTAACCCTAACCCTAAGCCCTAACCCTAGCCCTAACCCCTAACCCTAGCCCTAACCCTAACCCTAACCCTAACCCTAACCCTAACCCTAACCTTAACCTTAACCCAAACAGTTATCCACCTGATCTCCATCTCACTTCCTCTATTGAATACTATGACATGAAGAACTCTAGCCCTAACCCTAACCCTAACCCTAGCCCTAACACTAACCCTAACCCTAACCCTAACCCTAACCCTAACCCTAACCCTAACCCTTAACCCTCTTATCCTAGCTCTAGCCCTAGTAACCCTAACCCTAACCCTAACCCTAACCCTAACCCTAACCCTAACCCTAATCCTAACCCTTATCCTGGCTCTAGCCCTAGTCCTAACTCTAACCCTAGCCCTAGCCCTACCCTAACCCTAGCCCTAACCCTAGCCCTAGCCCTACCCTAGCCCTACCCTAACCCTAGCCATAACCCTAGCCCTACCCTAACCCTAACCCTAACCCTAACCCTACTAGCTTCATGTACACACCCTAGATCAACCCTAACCCTACTAGCTTCATGTTCACACCCTAGATCAACCCTAACCCTACTAGCTTCATGTTCAAACCCTAGATCAACCCTAACCCTAACACTAGCTTCACATCTACACCCTAGATCAACCCTAGCCCTAACACTAGCTTCACGTCTACACCCAAGATCAACCCTGCCCTAAGACTAGCTTCACATCTACAACCCAGCTCAACCCCTAACCCTAGCTTCATGTCCACACCCCAGCTCAACCCTAACCCTAGGCCTAACCGTAGCTTCATGTCCACACCCCAGCTCAACCCTAACCCTAGGCCTAACCATAGCTTCATGTCCACACCCCAGCTCAACCCTAACCCTAGGCCTAACCGTAGCTTCATGTCCACACCCCAGCTCAACCCTAACCCTAGGCCTAACCGTAGCTTCATGTCCACACCCAAGCTCAACCCTAACCCTATAGGCCTAACCGTAGCTTCATGTCCACACCCCAGCTCAACCCTAACCCTAGGCCTAACCGTAGCTTCATGTCCACACCCCAGCTCAACCCTAACCCTAGGCCTAACCGTAGCTTCATGTCCACACCCCAGCTCAACCCTAACCCTAGGCCTAACCGTAGCTTCATGTCCACACCCCAGCTCAACCCTAACCCTAGGCCTAACCGTAGCGTCATGTCCACACCCCAGCTCAACCCTAACCCTAGGCCTAACCGTAGCTTCATGTCCAAACCCCAGCTCAACCCTAAACCTAGGCCTAACCGTAGCTTCGTGTCCAAACCCCAGCTCCAAACCCCAGCTCAACCCCCTAACCCTAGGCCTAACCGTAGCTTCATGTCCACACCCCAGCTCAACCCTAACCCTAGGCCTAACCGTAGCTTCATGTCCACACCCCAGCTCAACCCTAACCTTAGCCATAACCCAAACCCTAGATTCATTTCCACACCCTGGTTCAACCCCAACCATAACCATAACCCAAACCCTAGATTCATTTCCTCACCCCGGTTCAACCCCAACCATAACCATAACCCTAGCTTCATGGAGTATCACGTTCATTCATTCATTCATTAGTATATTAGTTTAATTTCTACATCCCGGCCTTACCCTACAGTGTAACAATGAGTAAATGCAATATATTAATTACAATAATACCATTTACAGGCATAAACAGTTTCCAAAGACAGGTTCTCAAATGTTGTGTTTACTGTATTATGTAATAAATTCTATTTTCCTTTTGAATTTCATGTAAAGCTCAAGATTACCATCTTGTGGTGAATGCCATATATTCAAGAGGACCATCTTGTGGTGAATGCCATATATTCAAGATGAACATTCTGTGGTAAATGCCACTTACTCATGATAACCATCCTGTGGTGAATGCCATACATTCAAGATGAACATCCTGTGGTAAATGCCACTTACTCAAGATGACTATCCTGTGGTGAATACAATATATTCAAGCCCTCCTTTCCTTTCTACGGTCCATTTTCTCCTGCTACAGTATATTCCCCCTGATGGACAGCATGACAAGGTATGAGGAGAACAATAATAGAAGAAGTCAGCACCACATTTCTCCATATTATTTTTGTGGTTAATCTCAACAGTGTTGAAAACAACAAGCAAACAAGGAACAGCAAGCTTGTAGGTCAAATTCATATCTAACTCAAAGTATGCATGAGGTTGAATGTTGACTTTATTCTTCTGCTCCCTCTGGAGCATATTGACCATAGACAGACATACATATACAGGCAACTGCCAAAATAAAGGAAACACCAACATAAAGTGTCTTAATAAGGTGTTGGGACACCATGAGCCAGAACAGCTTCAATGCACCTTGGCATAGATTCTACAAGTGTCTGGAACTCAATTAGAGGGATGCAACACCATTCTTTTACGAGAAATTCCATATTTTGGTGTTTTGTTGATGGTGGTGGAAAACGCTGTCACCAGATCTCATCCCAGTGTTCAATTGGGATGAGATCTGGTGACTGAGACACACACAAGCACACACACACTCACACACGCACCCTTTAAACCCCCTATGCTCCTTTGAGACCCCTCTATCAAAGTCACTGAGATTTCTTCTAGCCATGGCAGACAAAATAATGGTCAACTGGGCATTTTTATATATGACCCTACATTAAAAATATATATATTTAACCTTTATTTAACTAGGCAAGTCAGTTAATAACAAATTCTTATTTACAATGGCAGCCTACACCGGCCAAACCTGGACGATGCTGGGACAATTGTGTGCAGCCCTATGGGACAATTGTGTGCAGCCCTATGGGACTGCACTGAGATGCTGTGCCTTAGACCGCTGTGCTACTCGGGAGCCCAAAAGCATGATGGGAGGTTAATTGCTAAATTAACTAATGAACCCCACCTGTATGGAAGGACCTGCTTTCAATATACTTTGTATCCCTCAATTACTCAAGTGTTTCCTTGATTTTGGGAGTTAACTGTAGTAACTACAAGAGTATAAAAACTCTAGTCCTCAAAACACATCATCTCACCATCAGTGAAACACTGCTTTAGATGCATTCCCTGGAGTGGCCAACAGATGGCAGAACAACACTACATTTGTACGGCTGCTGTCAAGTTATGTCAATTTACAAGCAACTGCATCCATTGAAAAATATAATGCACATATATAGCAATGTTTCTATAAAGTTTACGTTAGTTTATTAATTCAATTCACTATGACTACCATAAAAGGACTTTCTAAAGTACCCCTAAATGGAGGTCGCAGTAATGTAACCACTATTAACAGATCAATTGCTGATTTGGCATCAGCTGCTGACTATAAAGGCAGTGATATACAGATAGTAAGGTCTGAATTGCTCTTGTGATGAACCAGGATCCATAGTTTTTAGTCCTCTACTTGCAGTGCAGTTTACCTCTGAAATTAGCAGACTGATGGAATGAGAAGGTGGACTGGAAATGGGTTATTGACATGTATAATGATCTTGCGATGGTCACTTTCATTTGCCACTGCTCTGAGCTGCAATGTTGAGCTGTTGCCATAGGAAATGATGTTGGTGTTACATCTTCAATTGACCCTAATCTGCTGTTAGTAACATGGCTTATGAGCTTCAGCTGCCTCATCTCATAGATTTACTAAAGTTTTTTCTTATACTTTATGCATTATTTGACCAAGACAATCACTCTAAATGTTGTATTAAGAAGACTATTTTACATAAACCTCTTATCTTACAGTTTAAAGAGTTTGATCTGTCCATCAGAAGAAATATGTTGAATTACCTCCTCATAACTAATATAAACAGCTTGCTCATCAACAAATCTGATCCCTCGTAGGCATCCATTCCATGTTCAGAGGATTAAATAGTTTTGCACTTAGATGAATAATCTTCACTCTGCATATGATTTGGCCCAAGTAATTGAATTTGTGAGTTTATGTATTGTGGCTAAGGGTCCAGTTCACTATTTGCTATACTGTCAGGATTCCGAGGATCCACAACGTGGCATTACACATTTTGTCCCTCTAAACTGTAAGGATAACTCAACAACAAAGCTGTATAATGTTTCTGACAGACAAATATCCTCTCAAACAGCTAATGGTAAGTCTCATTTCTACAGCAGATGTTCAAATGAAATTATGAAACTTTTACCCATTAGCTTCTTTGCCTAGTTTTATAATTCAGGACGCCAACTTTATTTTGTTTATCCCTGTGAGATTATTATTTTTGACCCAGCAAACATAAACCAGAGTGGATATTAAGATTCAAAGTATACCAAAGGTTCAGATGTGTGTACAGTGCTTTCGAAAGTATTCAGACCCCTTGACTTTTAACACATTTTGTTACATTAAAGCCTTATTCTAAAATGTGTTACATTCAAAACATTTCACCATCAATCTACACAATACCTCAAAATTAAAAAGTAAAAACAGGTTTTTAGACTTTTTTGCAAATGTATAAAAAATGAAAAAACAGAAATATATATATTTTTTAAAACATTTTTTAATTGAATATTCTAAACATACAATATACTTGCAGTGAAGCCGCTCAACAACTACATCATACCAGTCATCCAACAGATTCCCATTCAGAGCGACACACAGAAGCATCCAGGGTCAATGCCCTGCTCAAGGGCATGTTGACCGATCTACCACCAGGCCAAAAAACATGAACCCGGACCCTCCAAGATCCCCCCACAGTTCCTCAATAGCTGTCCCTCAACCATCCGAGACCCCTCCCACAGTCCCCCCAGGAAGAAAAATAAAAAATAAAAATACAATTAATTCCATTCCCCACCCCCAAGAACCCCCCAATGCACCAACAACCAAGAGAATGAACTAAAGAGAAAAAAGGAAAAGACAGAAGAAAACAGCAAACAACAATGAAAAAAATATGTACAAAAATAATACATTTAAAACAAAGGACATCAAGGACAACTAAAATCATAACATCAATGCCAACTGTATATGTTTGTGTGCATGTCTGGCACTATTACATGTATGTGTGTGTTCTTGTATGACTTGTATTTGAATGAGAGTGTGTGTATATGCATGTGTACAAACACCTGAATGGCACGGGCCTCAGGCAAACCGGCATTAGTTGTAAAAACACTGCCACTTAGTGTCATTCAAATGTACTTTTTATTATGTTTTATTTAGACTTTATTCTTTTAATTTTTTTAACTTTTATCTTTGACCATCATTCTATCTCCCACACAGCAACTACCACTTGTCTCCAATTCCACATACCAGCTTCCCTCAGCCCATCCCATCTATCTCTGCTGGCCACCCACTTCGGGTTTCTACACAACACATATCTTTCAACTATGCTGTGATGTTTTAACGTACAATTTCAATCTATCTAATCGAATAGAATCCACAGATTGCGAGTTGAAAATAAATACTTTTACTAAAAGTAGTATGTTAGTAGTTGCCTGAACCGGTCTCTCCAGATCTCCTAACAGTACTATTTCTAGGGTCAATTTTAGATCAATGCTATGCATTTTCAGCCATTCCTGAACCTGAGACCAGAAACAGGCTACCTTAGGGCAATACCAAAATAAATAGTATATTGATTCTGTATCCTTACAACAGAATCTACAGAGCTTCAATGATTTTATGCACAAAATATTCAACATTTTGTTGGTGGCAAGAATTCTATATAATAATTTTAGCTGAAAAGCACGAAGTCTTGAATCTTGCGTTGTTTTATATATCAACTCATACACCCTGTACCATGGAATCGGTACATCAAACATCTCTTCCCAACTATTTTGCAATCTGTATGGCACAGTTGTCAACATCCTGGTCCTCAAATGAAACTGGTATACTTTCCTATTTATGCTATTTTTATTCCTCTGCCAGTTTTGATCCTTTATATTGGGCAGACAGACCAGTTCCCTGCCTCCTCCCGCTGCCACCTGCCTCCTCCATTTTTGGGGTAATGCTGTAATCAATTGGTTATACTCTTGGATTGAGCAGACCTTCCTGTACAATTCTGATAACTCCATGAAGGACATAACTCTACCATTCCAATTTACAACATCACTTAAGAACAAAATGCCCTTTTCAAACATCTTTCCCATAAATACAGGTATTTTATCAACCAGCACAATTGAGTTCAGCCATAATATGTGTTGTAATATTTGTTCTATCTTTTCAGGGGTATGAAATTGAAATTGTAGCCAGCTCTGCAATGCTTGTTTGAAAAAGAGAGATACTTTGAAAAAAGTTATCATTTTTAATTAATCAAAAATGAGACATGGCAATCTGCACAAAGACAAAAAGGCCATTTTTAAACAATGAGCTTTTCTTATTAATCTACTTGAGAACCATTTAGGGTTCAAATAAAACTTTTGAATGAGTGAAGCTTTTAGAGAGAGGTTTAGTGCTTTTATATTTAATAATCTCAACCCACCCAATTCATATTCATTATATAGATAGGCACATTTTATTTTATCTGGTTTAGCGTCCCAGATAAAGCAAAATATTTTTTGCTCATAAGATTTGAGAAACAAATCATCAGGAGTAGGCAGCGCCATAAGTAAGTGAGTAAACTGAGATATGACTAAGGAGTTAATCGGGGCAATATTTCCATAAAAATACAAGTATTTACCTCTCCATGGTTGCAGGATCTTGTCTATTTTTACAAGATTTCTATTGAAATGCATTGTGGAGAGCTTATTTATATATTTTGTGATATGAATACCGAGTATGTCTACTTCACCATCAGCCCATTTTATAGGTAAACTGCAGGGTAATGTAAAAGTTGTATTTTTTAAGGATCCAATACGTAATATTGTACACTTATCATAATTAGGTTTTTAGTCCAGAGAGTACAGAAAAGTCATCTAGATCTTCAATGAGACATTACAGGGATGTAGCTTGCGGACTTAATATAAAACTTAAGTCATCAGCATACATGGACACCTTTGTTTTAAGTCTTTGATTTCTAATCCTCGAATGTTGTTATTGGACCGAATCTAATGAATAGATATGGTGACAGTGGACACCCTAGTTTAACTCCTCTTGACAATTCAAAACTCTCTGAGCTATTATTTAGCCGTTATTTACTATTTTACACCTGGAGTTGCTATTCAATATTTTTACCCATTTTATAAGAGAATTACCGAAATTGAAAAAATACAGGCATTCATAAATAAAATCCAGTCTTACTTTACAAAATGCCTTTTTAAAATCCGCTATACATACCATTACTGGCTTCTTATACGTTTCATGATGTTCTATTATTTCTAGTAGTTGTCGTATATTATCTCCAATGTATTGTCCATGTAAAAAACCTGTCTGATCAGGATGAACAATACCTGGTAAAAACCCCTTTTAATTCTGAGTGATATGCATTCTGCTAGTATTTTTGCATCACAACATTGAAGTGTAAGGGGCCTCCAGTTTTTTTAGATAGACTGGGTCTTCATATTTGCCATCTGGGTCTTGTTTTAATAATAGAGAAATCAGACCATCCTGCTGAGTACCTGACAGACTACCATTTCTATAGGAGTAGTTAAAACAATCTAACAATGGAGCTTTTAGTATATCAAAAAAGGCTTGATATACCTCTACCAGTATGCCATCAAGCCCTGGGGTTTTTCCAGACTGAAAGGATTTAATAGCCTCAAAGTTCTTCCTCTGTAATTTGGCCTTCGCACGGATCTTTTCTGTACATTTGTTCATTTTCCATTTTTTATATTATTTGGAAAGAATTCCTTTCTGTAATCTTCATTCAGTGGCAAAGGATGAAACAGAAAAGAGAACATCTGTCTAAAATAATTAGCTTCCTCTTTTAAAATATCATTCAGAGAATCATAGATGACTCCGTCTTCAGTAACGAGTTTCTGCAAATTATTTTCGTTAGTGTTCCTGTATTGGAGATTCAGGAAGAATGTGCATTTTTCTCCATATTCCATCCGGTTTGCTTTATTTTTGTAATAGATTACATTAGATTGTTCTTGAATAAGTTCCTCAAGTTGTTTTCTTGTTTTACCTCTAACTTATTTTGTATCTCTGTAGTATTGTTTTTATTTCTATCTACCTGTACTATTAGTTCATGTTAGTCTTGTCTCTTTAGCCAGAAACTGCTTTTTATTATTGATGAATATTGAATTGAATGACCTCTGAAGGTACATTTAAAGGTATACCAAGGGGATTTGCTGAACCTATATTATACTGGAAAAATTCAGTTATAAATTATTTTTTCTTAGTTAAAAACAAACAAGTAAATTTCCAATATCCCCGTCCACATGGAAAATCTATAAGAGTTATGTGAATGCCAATTAGATGATGATCTGATCGCATTCTGTCTCCTATTAAAACTTTTTTAACCTTTGATGCAAGAGAGAAAGAGACAGGACAGTAGTCAAGACGACTAGCTTGATTAAGTCTCCTCCATGTATAACTCACTAGGTCGGGGTTTTTTAGTCTCCAAATATCCACTATTTCTGATGTGTCCATAGTATTAGTGATTTCTTTAAGGGCACGGTGATGATAGTTTGTAGAGTGATTACCTTTACGGTCCATTGAGATACTTATCACTGTGTTATAGTCTCCTACCATAATGATTAGATCATTTGTTGCCTGTAAGTTCAATTAAATTGGTATAAATGTTTTCGAAGAAGTGTGGATCATCCAGATTTGGACCATATAGATTAATGAGCCATATCTCTTTTTCGTCCTCTTTCATATTCAAAAGGATCCACCTTCCTTGCGAATCATTCCTGACTATTTGCACATTCAGATCAAATGATTGCTAAATTAATATCATTACACCTTTTGAGTTCCTTTGTTCATGACAGAATTTTTTTTCACCACCCCATTCCTTTTTCCACGCAACTTCATCTAAGGATGTAGAGTGAGTTTCCTGTAAACAGTATATGTTATATTCCTTTTCTTTTAGCCATGTAAAGACTGAACTTCTTTTTTTATAATCTGCTAAACCGTTACAATTATAACTGGCTATACTTATTTCTCCCCTTACCATAACTAGATACTATTCTCAGTCTAAATTTACCATAATTAGAGCTTGTAAAGTTACTACCATCAGAGGTATTATGAAGGTCAAAACTAGAGCTTTCAAATGTCTGATATTTAGAATTCAAGAAATAGGTTGTAGCAATATTTGTTTTATTCCCTTGCCTGTTTGCCTGTAAGCCAATGCCACAGATTTTAGAAAATTGAGACAAGATATTATGTGTGTAGCAAATCTGAGTAGGTTGATGTGTATGATATTGAATGTGATATAGTGAGTGTGTACGATGTTTGTGTAAGAGTAAGACTATAATATGTTATGTCCAAATAAATAATAACTCTGCCAATTTGCATGGTTGAATGTCTGTGTGTAACATGTCATGTGTATAACCTTAATATTCATGATGATAATTGTAATCCATATCGTATCACCATCATAGCTGCATCATAATTACCTTTAACATCATTGAAAAACACATCCCAGCATTTCCATAGCAATTGACGTTTCACATGATCATGAAAGAGACCTTGCATTACTCTAGAGACGGCTTCACTACAGTACTAATGTATTCCATACAATATGTTATTATTCCCCAATGCCCCTATTCTGATATCTTCCCCTTGCTTGTTGTAAACCTATATAAGTTTGTAGACAAATACATAAAAAAAGATAAACAATAAACATATTCAATTATAAAACAGTTCTCGACAATAGAGAGAGAGGGAGAGAAGAGGAGAAAAGAGAGAAAGAGAGAGTGAGAGAAGAGAGCGAGATCAGGTGTGTGTGTGTGTATGTATAAGTCTGTATGTGTAAGCAAGCATCTAATTGAGTACGTGTGTGTTCATATCCACTTCATAATGTTCAGACATTTGTACAGTTCCCATACCTTATTTTTTTCGTAACCTGAAGTCCCTGTTGAATTTAGTACAGCCACGGTGTTATGTAGTTGTCTCAGAATAGCTGTCCATCTATAAAGAGTTTGTCCACAATGATAAAGACACGCTAGCCATTCTCCCTTTGTTGTCTTTGTACCGGATACAGTCTCTTACGACATTTGTTTATCTCCCTTGGAAATTAGTCATTGAGACGGAATTTGGTCCCTTTAACCTTTCTAGGGCAGGCGTTCCGCTAGCGGAACTCCTCGACAACATTCCGCTGAAAAGGCAGCGTGCGAAATTCAGAAATATGTAACTTTCACACATTAAGTCCAATACAGCAAATGAAAGATAAACTTCTTGTTAATCTACCCATCGTGTCCGATTTCAAAAAGGCTTTACAGCGAAAGCACAACATATGATTATGTTAGGTCAGAGCCAAGTCAAAAAAACACACAGCCATTTTTCCAGCCAAAGATAGGAGTCACTAAAAGCAGAAATATAGATAAAAACAATTACTAACCTTTGATGATCTTCATCAGATGACACTCATAGGACATCATGTTACACAATACATGTATGTTTTGTTCGATAATGTGCATATTTATATCCCAAAATCTCAATTTACATTGGCGCGTTACGTGCAGTAATGTTTTGATTCCAAAACATCTGGTGATTTTGCAGAAATACTCATAATAAACATTGATAAAAGATACAAGTGTTATTCACATAATTAAAGATAGACAGTACAATGTTCTGTTGCACTCTCTGATGATGTATCTGATGACGTATATCCGGTCAATACCTGCAAATGTACAAAAAATGAAAAAACAGAAATAACTTATTTATAAGTATTTAGACTCTTTGCTATGAGACTCGAAATTGAGCTCAAGTGCATCATTTTTCCATTGATCATCCTTGAGATGTTTCCACAACTTGATTGGAGTCCACCTGTGGTAAATTCAAATTGATTGAACATATTTTGGAAAGGCACACACCAGTCTATAAAAGGTCCCACAGTTGACAGTGAATGTCAGAGCAAAAACCAAGCCATGAGGTCGAAGGAATTGTCCATAGAGCTTCGAGACAGGATTGTGTCGAGACACAGATCTGGGGAAGGGTACCAAAACATTTTTGCAGCATCAAAGGTCCCCAAGAACACAGTTGCCTCCATCATTCTTAAATGGAAGAAGCTTGGAACCACTAAGACTCTTCCTAGAACTGGCCGCCCGGCCAAACTGAGCAATCAGGGGAGAAGGGCCTTGGTCAGGGAGGTGACCAAGAACCTGATGGTCACTCAGACAGAGCTCCAGAGTTTCTATGTGAAGATGGAAGATCCTTCCAGAAGGACAACCATCTCTGCAGCACCACCTATCAGGCCTTTATGGTAGAGTGGCAAGACAGAAGCCAATCCTCAGTAAAATGCACATGACAGCACACTTGGAGTTTGCCAAAAGGCACATAAAGACTCTCAGACCATGAGAAACAAGATTATCTGGTCAGATGAAAGGTTCACCTTCCAACAGGACAACGACCCAAAGCACACAACCAAGACAACGCAGGAGTCGCTCCGGGTCAAGTCTCTGAATGTTCTTGCGTGACCCAGCCAGAGCCCGGACTTGAACCCGATCTCACATCTCTGGAGAGACCTGAAACTAGCTGAGCAGCGAAGCTCCCCATTAAACCTGACAGAGCTTGAGAGGATCTGCAGAAAAGAATGTGAGGAACTCCCCAAACCCAGGTGTGCCAAGCTTGTAGCTTAATGCCCAAGAATACTTGAGGGTGTAATCGCTGCAAAAGGTGCTTGAACAAGTAAATGGTCTGAATACTTATGTAAATGTGTTATTTCTGTTTTTATTTTTTTAGACATTTGCAAAATTGCCCAAAACCTGTATTTGCTTTCTCATTATGAGGTCTTTTCTGTAGATTGAGGATAAAACATTTTTTAAATCCATTTTAGAATAAGGCTGTAACATAACAAAATGTAGAAAAAGTCAAGGGGTCTGAATACTTTCAGAGTACACTGTAAATGGCATTTTTTCATGTGATCTGAAATTTCCGGCATTTTTAATAAACTGGACCATTGAATCAATAGTGGCAAATATCCCTCAAAGAATGAAATCGATGTTCCTAAAACATGTATTTTTTACACAAATCAGTCATTATCACACCAGATGTCATTGAATTGATTACACATAATAAAATTAGGGTCAAATGAACAGTGTAAATCTAATGACAGTGGTACTAGCCATATAGGGTCAATGATGATGAGGAGCAGCTGGAATCAAAGATCCAGTAGTGATGATTCAGGATGGACAGAGTGCTGCAGATACACTATAGGAGATTAGTGTTGAGCAGGCTGCATCCCCACATCTGGCTATTAGTACTACAGTTGGCCTAATACCATTTATAAAGTGGTCAAGATCCTTAACATTCCAAATGAAATACAACACTTATTTGGAATGTTTTAATATTCCTATTATACTGCCTCTAGTAATGCTATTTCCTTATCATTATTATTTATGTATGCTTGTTTCTGTCAGTTAGAAATTGCCAGTATTTCCCCTAACATGTGACACAGGCAGCCCAATTCCGATCTGTTTCCACTAATTGGTATTTTGCCAATAATTGGACAAAAGATCAGAATTGGGCTGCCTGTGTAAACGTAGCCAAAGATTATTATAATATTCTGGCGTGCAAACGTGTTGATGCCTACTGACACTCATCTGCCACTGAGGAGTGAATCTGATTCAACATGCAATCTGATGGATCCCATCTTGCATCCACTCTTAATAAATCGAATCTAAATCCCTTGCGTCACGTTGACTTGTGAACCAATGCATATACGTTAGCTCAACTTTGCAGCTAGCAGTATATGCATACATAAAAAAAGCTGGGATGGATAAGTGATCTAAACATCTGAAACGAAGGGATAAAAAAGCATTACTAGAGCCTGATAAGGTTCTTGGTAAGTATCAGAGCAGGTGCCTTTAATACAGGCTGAGAGCTTCTCATCTGGGCTGTTTCACTGGCTCTTCCATATGGTCCTCATGCATCGGCCCCATAGTTTAATTTGAGAGATTGAAGTCTCTCAACTGCAACAGATTGCAGACAGAACACAGTGCTACACTTGGCTGCCCTGGGAACAGTTCAGTTAAAGGACCAGCTAGCCACCTTCTAATGAGCATGACCAACGGAGCATCATGCACAGGGAATGACAACAAGGACAACTCTGGTGGATTTTAGAGCATCCTTTGTCTGGTACAGCAGTCCAGGACTTACTTCTTCCTGCTTACAGAAGATGTAAATATCATAAGTAAGCCCAGGTAGTGAAGAAGATCAATAATTATAGACCTACAGATTCTCTCGTGCAGGTTCACCTGGCCACTTGGCTTTGTGATGAAGTAATACACAAAATAATGTAACAGCAGACCTCATAAAAAAATGGTTTAATACTTTGTATTGCATACTATACAGACTGTGAAACAAAAACACAAACATTTAAAGACTACATGAAAGTATATTTTAACAATGCCTTTGTGAGCCGTCTTTATCTCCATTATATACAGCATAAGAACAATGTAAGACGTTTTAATTATTGTGTGTTCCAAATGAGTGGAATAATGGTTTCCCTTTCGTACATCATCATCCCACAGATGTCTAGTCGCTTCAGTGGAGCGACTAGACAAGAAACACAGTCAGCATCAACACTATGGATGCTGTGAATTCAATATAGAGTACAGTATAGTTTCAGAGATTGGCTACTTATATATCAACAAACGTATATATCAACAAATGTCCTAATTGGTTCATTATGACAAACACAAGTATGCACTTTGCACACTGAATTAGTAGTTTAAGAATATTCAATGATAGAAATGTGTAAAGTGGGTATCTTCTAGTTATAGGGGTTGTCAGCAATATACATCTGTATGGACTGCTAACCCCATATTAAACCATTTTCAACAATATGTAAGCATCAATATTTGTATGAATGTCAGTGAGTAAGAAAGACAGAAAGTGCATTGGGGTTTTTCTTAGTCAATAAAATACAAATGTAGATATTTAATCTTTCCAATAGGAAGACCAGTATAAAGCAGGTCATTTTAAAACAGTATAATAGAGATCTAGGATGTTCAACATGTAAAAACCTCTCAGAGAACACTGTAATACTGATCAATCTAGTTGAGTCCATACAGATGTTTAGAGCACAGTCAAGGGCACTGCAAAGTCTGTACAAAGTGAGGGTCTATGGACTCTTGGGCTCTTCCACTGGACTCAAAGGGCCATTAGATTTTTCCTCTGTCGCCTGTCTCTCCACTTTGCTCTCTGGTCTCTCGCATGTAACAGTCCCAAGCACCTTGGCACTGTGCTCCTGTGCTTTTGCCCTGAGTGCTGCGATGCTGTTCTCCCTCAGTTCCTCTTTGGAGATGGGTGACTTGCCCTCCACCCTCTTCTCCTCCACGTCGCACTCTTCAGCCCTCTGAATGGCTGGCTGCTGGGGAACATCGGACTTCCCTTTTGGCTGGACGACCGTGGTCTCCATGGACTTTTTGTGCATCCCTGTAAAGAATTGTGGGTATTCGGATTTAGAAAAGCGTCTGCTGATTGGAAAGCCATCTTGAACTGAAAATAGTAAGCAAAGAAATAGTTCTGATTTAGCTATAGGAATATGATCTTCAAATTGAGGATTCATAATAAGTGTAAAACGATAGTAAATATTTGCTGAATAGTTTTTCTCTCCCACTAAGCGATATGTAAATTATGATATCTTGATAATTTCATTTGATGAAAAGATGAAATCAAGTATGAAATGGTGTGCTTGGCCTCTTCCCTGAATGACGAGGAACACAACCTACAATCACAAGTAGGAAAGTAAAACGTGGAAAATATCTGAGAGTAAGCATGGAGGGTGAAACCTGCTGTAGATAAAACATTAGTCTCATACCAAGCAGCCATGGGGCACAGGAGTCCATGATGCCATCCTTGGCAGACTTGAGGATGGAATCCGGTAGGGGGATGGAGTGGCGGACCATGGCGCCATACAGCCCATACTCTGCCATCACACTGCTGCGACCCCAGCACTTCTCCCTCTTCCTCCATTTGGCCCTGCGGTTCTGGAACCAGACCTGTAACCCAGGAGGAATTATTCAGTACCCCTGACCAACACTGAAACTAGCAATATTCAGTCACACTGACACAAGCAGCATCAATGAGTCTACTAACTGACAGACACCACC
Source organism: Oncorhynchus tshawytscha (assembly GCF_018296145.1). Lineage (NCBI taxonomy): Eukaryota > Metazoa > Chordata > Actinopteri > Salmoniformes > Salmonidae > Oncorhynchus > Oncorhynchus tshawytscha. The sequence continues at coordinate 33,458,746 of NC_056439.1, read as the reverse complement.
ACCTTAACTGGCACTAGCACTGGCATCACATTGTGACACAGTTGTCCACCCTGTGAAAAATCCAGCCCAATCTTTGGCAGACCTAATGGCTCTTTATGACAATTATCTTATTTTATTTGTGAAAACTACATAACTTAATCTGGTCTTGTTTCTCTCACTATTATTCCAGTTTACATTCACTTCAGTGTTGTGTTGTTTGAGATATCTGTAAGATCTCTTATGTAATGTGTGGTGATAAGATAAAACTGATGTGATTTGATTCAGCACATTGATTTCCCATACAGGCTGCTGGTGGTCTCTGAATGATCTCTGCCTTCTGTCAGTCCCTATCTCCCCCCAGCCTGAGGTAGTGTAGAAGGATAGTGACTAAAACATTAAGATACTTCACTTGCCCAACCATGACTAGTGGTTGGGGCCCCCAGGCTATCTGTCAGCTCAGTGAGAGGCCAAATTGATTTTATAGCACAACACAGAGCTGTTAAACAGCCTTGGCCACTTCTGATGGCTGTATGTGCAGTGCAAAAAATAATAAGAGGGGCAAGCACAGATATGTCTCGGCTGTGGAGGGGGACCAGACATTAAATTGAAAATGATCAAAACCATTTAGAACCTTTTTCTGGTAATTCTGATGATAGCCCTTATTTCATACAAGATACTTTTTTATGAGAAATTGTTTCTCTGGCCCTCAAAGGAAGCCGAGGGGGAAGCTGCGAGCAGAAGCGACCCCTAGGGCACGCCGAGGCTGATTGAAAAATAAGTTAATTTCAAGCCCAATCGATGGTGGACAGGCGGGCAAATATCACGGGAAATTAAACGAGCGGGACTCGGGGGAACGGCGCTATTGACCCGTGCTAATAAATTCAATGTAGTTATTTCGTCTGAACTCCCAGTGTCTCGAGCCAGCCTCCCCCTGGAACAGGGCAAGCTCGTCTGATTTAACTAATTACAATCTATGAGAAAATTGGGTGTTAATTTTATTTAGGATAGGAATAGCCTACGTTTATTTATTTATTTCCTTATTATTTATTCGCGGCGAAGAGCCTTAATGAGAACGAAATTAAAAGGCGCTCGGGCAGATGGATGGTCCAGGTCACACCGCAATCTTCTTCTGCCTTGATAGCATGATTAGGTCGTTAGTGCTCCTCTCCGAGAACAAATTGTTTCACATCCAACTGCGCCTGATGAGAGATGATCTGCTCTGGCGAGGATGCTGCTAGAGGTGTCTTTGACATCTCTGATCGATTTACGTGGGTTCACTTGCATCCTCCGTAAAACATTATGTGGTTAACTAGTTCGTCAAGTGCAGAGTAGGCTAGCCCTAGATCACTCCACTTTTCATTTTTTAGGCAATTCATTGTTTTTTTTAATACCTGCTTTATAGTCTGGATCAAGGTTATTTAAATCCCACGCCTAAAGCCAAAAATGTTGAGACGAGTCTATTTCAACGTAAAGGTCCAGTGCAGTCAAAATCTTCATTTTCCCATGTTTTATATACAGGTATTTGAAAAAATAAAGGAAATACCAATATAAATTATCTTAATTAGGGCGTTGGGCTGACACAAGCCGCCAGAGGCGTCAGGACAGCTTTGATGCGTCTTGGCATATATTCTACAAGTGTCTGGCACTCTATTGGAAGGATGCAAGGATGGAAGGATGGTGTTTTGTTGATAGTGTTGGAAAACGCAGTCTCATGCCCCGCTCCAGAATCTCCTATAAGTGTTCAATTGGGTTGAGATCTGGTGACTGAGACACACACACACACACTTTAAACCCCTTATGCTCCTTTGAGACCCCTCTTTGAAAGTCACTGAGATCTCTTCTTCTAGCCATGGTAGACAAAATAATGTGCAACTGGGCATTTTTATTCATGACCCTAAGCATGATGGGATGTTTTAATTGCTTAATTAACTCAGGAACCACACCCGTGTGGAAGCCCCTGCTACACTTTGAATCCATCATTTACTCAAGTGTGTCTTTTATTTTGGCAGTTACCTGTATATTATGAGGTTGGAATAATGCTGTGAAATTGATGGTAATGCCCTTTTAGTGTAAGAGCTGTTGGAAAAGAATTCCTGAAATTTCAGCCTGTTTGGTGTGATGACATCACCAGCAGCACAGGAGGTTGGCAGTACCTTGATTGGTGAGAACGGGGTCGTGGTAATGACTGGGGTGGAATCAATGGAATGGTATCAAATACATCAAACACATGGTTTCCAGGTGTTTGATGCCATTTAATTTCCTCCATTCCGGCCATTAGTGTCCTGTACTCTGTCCATGGACCCCAAAACCACCTTCTGCCCATAAAGGAATGATATGATATTCCACAGGAGTTTTGGCTTTCCATGGTGACATCACCATGTGGTAAATTGGTTAATAGACCAATAACAAAGAGAGTTCCAAACCTCTCTGCCAATGAAAGCTAGTTTTCCCCTCCTCCCTCAGACCACTCACAGACAGTCCTAGCCAAATGTTTGCTTGAGAAATAGTTTTTTGATAAATAGCTACTTTTGCCCATTTTAATGGTAATCTATTTAAGTAAGGTACTTCATTGTTAGCCAGAAATGATTTGATATTGATATAAAACCACTGCATTGGGCCCTTAAGGCCCAACTGATCATTCATTTGTTAGCAAAACTACAACCATTATCATGTACATTGAATTATGATTATTTCCAAGAGAATAATGCTAACAATGCCAATATCAAAAGCAGATCACAGTCACAATGTATCCAGTGACAGATATCAATAGTGCTTAATAGTGCTTGCTCTAAGATAAATGCAGAACATATATTAAAAAGAAGAGGAATTATTCACTGTTAATCGCATTTAATTGGAGAAAGATTTTTTACAATTAGCACAAGTTCTCCTGTATTAAATATTTTGCAGAGTAACAATATTCCAGTTTGATTTTCTTTGCAAGGACACTGAGTAAGATGTAAAAAATAAAAATAACCTATATGACATAATATTCCAGTCATTTTATCCAGTAGATAAATAAAAAATAATAGGCTATAAACATGAATAATGCTGTTCTGAGACATTTAAATGCTATTTTAGTTTATGCTAATAAATTGAATGCATTTATGTTGGGGAGGAAGAACTCAAGTGAAAAAAATTAATTTCCTCTGACATGATATACAATAAGAAACTGTCAACATCACATGATATACAATAAGAAACTGCCAACATCACATGATATACAATAAGAAACTGCCAACATCACATGATATACAATAAGAAACTGCCAACATCACATGATATACAATAAGAAACTGCCAACATCACATGATATACAATAAGAAACTGCCAACATCACATGATATACAATAAGAAACTGCCAACATCACATGATATACAATAAGAAACTGCCAACATCAACAGCCTGCTGTCATACCTGTATTCTGTCCTCAGGAAGCTCTGTTTTCATAGCCAGCATCTCTCTTGCATACACATCTGGGTAGTGAGCTTCATTAAAGGCCTTCTCCAACTCCTCGAGCTGGTAAGATGTGAATATGGTTCTGAAGAAATATGAAATATGTAAATTGTCCACATTGAAAAAATGGTCGCAATGCAAATAAATAGGCAAGCTCGGTTGACTATTATTTCATTTAAACAGATCAGCTGTACAAATGCACACCTTAATTTGCACGGTGGCCCAATGCATGCCGTACATCTTATATATACAAAGGTTTTGGTGGTATGCATTTAATCTTAGGTACATGCAAAACAATGGTGCATTTTAAAAATAGAGTAGGCCTAACTCAATGCAGCGACCCTCTCCTCCACATGCCATCCAAAAGCAGGTGCCCGATCATAGTATTTCATTACAATAACAAGTATTCAGTAGCCAATGCATGTAAGCCAGAAAGCAACGCGAAGGGATATTGCATCATTTTCATGCACTCGGTAAGTGAGTATAAATAAATGGATAGATTAAAAAAAGATTAGCAAAACATTTAGCAGGCTCTAATCCCTTTTTTTTCTTTATGCTGGAGGAAAAGGAAATGATCTATTTCCATTTCAATGTCTCATCCCCCTCATAAAGGAATTATAAAGTCTACACAGACTAAGCCTATATCTTTATGAAACGTTTTAATAAGTAAAAGGTAGGTTATGTCCATATGGTGTACTATTAGGTCTATACACTCGATTGTAAAAAGTCTATATTCAAAATAGGCCCATGCATCATGAATTGACCGGGGCTGATTCGCAACAAAACGCTGATGCTTTCACACCCCAAAACAAATGTACATCAAAATGAATTAACAAAAATGCATGAAATAATACGGAATTCTTAGAGTAGACTAGCCTGTAAATTCACACTTGTAGGCCTAAATCATTAATTTGCTATATGGAAAAATGCAATCCAAAGACGATTAAATAAGGAAATGAGTTGTATGCCTAACTGCATAAAAATAATTTGTATTAACTTTATAACATCTAGGCCTAGACCCTATTAAATGTAATTCCATATTTGTTACAAGGTTATTCATATTGGAAAAGGACAAGCTGTTTGTCAGCTCAGTAATTAGCATGGGCTACTTTCTCAATTCTTCAATACATTTTCTAATTTTTCAATCTTGTTACAATAGCCTTCACAAAATCCAAAATAGTTGTTCTTGAATTAAGACAGTTCAAAAGCCCTAAACAAAAAAACAAGTATCGTTAGGCCAAACAAAAAAATGTTGAAACGTGCGCTTCAGAATTTGAAGCTATTAGGCTGTAGTGTTCTGATAAACAACAATAGGCCTATCATGTGTTGGAATGCAACACCTACCGGTGCCGTCTTTTCTTCCGTTTCTTGCTCTGGCTTAATGAGTTCTTGGAGAGTTTTCGTTCGCTTGATGACACATCTTCTGAGTCTGTGAATATTAGAAAACGTGAACGACTCGTTTGAGGAATTAGACATATTCAATATGTTATCACAATTGTAGTGTTAAAATTGAGTAGGATAAGAAACAACGTATAACAAAGATGTTATTATATCATGTTCTTGTTATAATACTGACAAAAGTAGCCGATTTGTATTATTGTTAGTATAATTTTATATTATAAGTTGCCTATGGTTATCCATTGTGCTTTTAAAGTTCAGCCTAATAATAATATGAATACTAATACTAGCTTACTACTACTACTACTACTACTACCACTAATAAGAATAATAAGCTAACTACTAATAATAGTACTACTATTACTACTAATAATAATACAACTGTATATTTTAAGTCTTTAATGTAATGACGACTGCAATTCCTACCTGAACTGGGGGACTGGCTGTGGTCCAGATGTCCCACAGTTCTATTGTGGGTTTGCAAGTGAACGTTCTGCGCATCCTGCAGGACCTCCAAAAACGCTGGTTGCCTGTAGAATGACGGAATCCCTCCAGGCCCGATTAATCCCATCCCAACTCCTACACCAGCGGGGCCAAGCATTGACCTGGCGGCAAGCAGGTGCGCCCCAGCTGGCATCGACTGCAAGGCGCTCCTCGGGGCTGCCGAAGGCTCTTTATTCAGCCCTAAAATCTCCTGTATCCCGAATCCCGTGCATCTGGGAGGGTGCGTGGCGCTGTTCTTTGATTGTTGGTGCAGGCTGTTATTCCCTCCGTTAGCACCGATAGAGGACGTTTTGGATATATTCAACGTTTCCGATAGCACCGCAGCTCCTTGTTTACCTGTCATGGTGTCTTCGATAGTTGGCCTATTCCCTATTTGTATCGGCTCACAGGTCGGTCCCCAGTGCACTAGCCACGATGTATCACTCGAGACTCTCTAAAATGGTCCTTTTATCCAACAGGTCCATCCCAACAAGAGTCAGAGTCCAGCAGCCAATCAGCTACGAGGGATTTTTCCGGATTCCTGCGCATCAGGCATTATTACGCGCCTTTGGAAACGGCTTATTCCGAAATAACTGATATATTATAAGGCTGTAGGTAGGCTACACAAACCAGAGTGTCAGGTTAACCCAAAACGCCTGCGGATAAAGAAGATGAAACAGGTGGACTGACTTGAAGAATGTAGGCTAATACGAAGCTATGCTATCCATCCAATGTACTGAGAAAAATATATAGCCACACGCCGTTTGCTATGTTTTTCATTGATATGTGTGAGCGTTTATACTGTACATAGAATATGACAATTATTCTGGTATTTAAACGTGATCTCGATATTATACGTTTCATGCAGGATTACAATTATTTGAGAGGGATTGAATCGACCTGGGATCTGGATTAAGTTACCGATTTGATTTCATAAAATTAAGATGCATGTCAGTGTTTAGGCTATTAGCCTCTTCATTGAATATATTTCAGACCAGCTTCTAGTGCTACTTCTATCTTCTATGATCTCCATGTCCATCCGTTGCCTCACATGAACGGATAATTGATCTTCAGATGCTACAGAGGAAACCACACAGAAATCAAAGCCTCTCCAAAACGACAGCTGGACGCGAACACACATCTCTGCCTCGCCACAGACTGCTATTTCACAGCAGCGACAGTACATTACAGATTATGGAGATATTTATTTCACATGAGAAATGGAAAATTAGGAAACAATCTGGGCTACCAACGCTTAGGCCTATTATAATCTATTTATTAAACAACGTGGTGTCTAATTAATTATACAAACAAAAGCAACATTAGCCCACTGTTTCACTTTCAATCGTTTAGAAAAGGATAGTCCGAGTTGTATTAAACCTCTTAAACCCCAAAAGTTACTGATGCATGGGGAGCATGCTAAGCATGCGTGCACGATGTTCATAAAGTGAAATCAAATGAATAAAGATGATTACCATTATCAAAAATGTCACAATTTTATCGGATGTTTAATGTGTTACATACATTTCTTTATTTGTCTTGCTAATTGCTTTTCTTTTCAATTCACATTTTAATCCCCGGTGCAATCCAACGCAATGTATATGCACAATTCACTTTGTTTGAATAAAGGCAGTTTAGGTTAAATATTTGGAGAGAACATGTAGGCAGGCCTATTTTAACGTCAAAATCTATTTCGACTATTTTGTTCTAAATTTTATCGAATTAGGCTATTTGAAAAACATAGATTTTATATAAATTAAATTGGCATTATTCGTATAATTGTTCCAACAATAAATTAGATTAGATAGCCACCTTTTCTCCTTGCAATAGCATTCGTTATCCTATATGTCAGAGGTCTTTTCCACAGAATAAGTCGTTTCATTTGAGAGGAATAGTATACTTCATTTGGTTCAATTCACAGAGTGACCTACTTAGTTAGTTTCGAATGTAATGACATTTTATTGGTCACATACACATATTTAGCAGATGTTATTGCGGGTGTAGCGAAATGCTCTTTGTGTAGCTAAATGCTTGTATATGGCAGCATTATTTTGTCAAGCTGTTGTGAGCAGGTTTACGATTAGGCCTACTAATGGGTCAAATAAGTCATACAATCATTGTTTTCCGCATAGGGTTTGGATGCGTTTGGAGATGTGTGTGGGACAATTTGGACATCTGGACAGATAATTACACCCAGATAATTTATGGAAATGAGTTGAAACTATCTGAGGGGGACAAAGCTAACTCCGATCTTATCTAAGTGCCACGTGGTAATAGATTAATACATGTCCTGGTTTAAAGTAGACAAGAAGCGCGTTAGGTATTATGCCTACTTAGTTATTCCACAAGAAATGACACATACTGATTCGATGGGAACTTGATGTTATTGTGAATGTGAACATTTACGGATGATGTCCAGCCATGGCTACTGATAGAGACATAATCCCGTTGGAGCCAGGTGTGGGTTATCATGTATAAACAAGACACCTCATACCATTAGCACACAGGCTCTCTGATTTACGTCAGGCTAAAACCGACCTATCCATGGCTACAAAGCAGTTCATTCAATATATAATTTACACGTTTGAAGATAACCCCATTTCGATGTAGATACAGTGCCTTAGGAAAGTATTCATACCCCTTGATTTATGCCACATTTTGTTGTGTTACAGACGGAATTAAACATTTATGAAATATATATTATTTCACCCGTCTACACACAATACCCCATAATGACAAAGTGAAAACATATTTTTAGACAGTTTTATAAATGTATAGAAAACGAAATATAGAAATATCACGTTGGTATAGAAATAACCCGACAGGTTGCTAGATCGAATCCCCGAGCTGACAAGGTAAACATCTGTAGTTCTGCCCCTGAATAAGATAGTTAACCCACTGTTCCTAGGCCGTCATTGTAAATAAAAATGTGTTATTAACTGACTTGCCTAGTTAAATAATAATTTTTAAAAAATTGCTAGGCAAAGATTTTCAGATTTTGCCTGTGCTTAGCTCCATTCTGTTTCTTTTGTATCCCGAATACAAACATACACATAACATGATGCAGCCACCGCTATGCTTGAAAATATGGAGAATGGTACTCAGTAATGTGTTGCATTGGATTTGCTGTATTACTTTAGTACCTTGTTGCAAACAGGATGCATGTATTGGAAAAGTTTTATTCTGTACAGGCTTCCTTCTTTTCCCTTTGTCAGTTAGGTTAGTATTTTGGAGTAACTACAATGTTTTTGATCCATCCTCAGTTTTGTCCTATCACAGCCATTAAACTCTGTAACTGTTTTAAATTCACCATTGCCCTCATGGTGAAATCCCTGAGCGGTTTCCTTCCCCTCCAGCAACTGAGTTAGGAAGGACGCCTGTATCTTTGTGGTGACTGGGTGTATTGATACACCATCCAAAGTGTCATTACTAACTTCCCTATGCTTAAATTCACTGCTCGACTGAGGGACCTTACAGATAATTGTGTGTGTGGTGGAGATGAAGTATTCTTTCAAAAATCATGTTAAACACTATTACTGCACACAGAGTGAGTCCATGCAACTTTTATGTGACTTGTTAAGCACATTTTTACTCCTCGATTTATTTAGGCTTGCCATTAACAAAGGGGTTGAATACTTATTCACTCAAGATATTTCAGCTTTCATTTTTAATACATTTTTACAAATTTCTAAAAACATAATTCCACTTTGACATGGGGTATTGTATGTTGGCTAATGATAAAAAAATCTCTATTTAATCCATTTTAAATTCCGGCCGTAACACAACAAAATGTGGAAAAAATCAAGGGGTGTGAATACTTTTTGAAGGCACTGTAAATAGCCATTAGGGCATGGCAATTTGTGTCAAAAAGGAAACGTTTGGTAAAATGGTTATTCTGACAGGCTAAATTGCATTTTGTTCTTGAAATGTGTGATTATGTCCATATCTGATCTAGTCAATGGGGTGAATGAGACATGGATGCTAAAACAAAATAAATATTGTAAACTACATCAAACAGTTAAAATTGAGCCACTGATTAAGAGGGAGAAAAACATTACCGCAACAATTACTCGATCACCAGTTGAAACTAATTAGGAGGCTATTAAGTGGAAATTTCATTACGGGTAATGAAGAAATCAATGTTATCAGGATATGCTAATGACGCATCAGCCAGTCGAGATAAACCCATCTATTCACATGGAACCGTGAGTCAGGATGACCTGTCAATTACACGGCGTGTTCCTGCCCTCACTCCACTTCTGTTGCAATCTATCGCGGCTTTGTTGTTTATTGTTGCAAGAGACCCTCTTTCTCAGTATGGCTTTTAATAATCCATCTCCATATGAACATGACTCCACCCTGATTTACATGCAGAGGAGAGGAGAGTCTAATAGGGCTCTAGATTAAGGGAAGATTTAGTTCAGTCATTCGTATATTTGGTTGCTCATCAAAGACCACAAGATCTGAAGGCTGCAGATTAAAAGGCAAACAGCTGTTGCAAAAATGTGTTTATCTGTTCTGTTCCCCCTTTCCCTCTGTTTCCATCTTACTGTGGGAGAGTTGTCATGTTGTGTAAACCAGATTGCCCTCAAATGAGAAACAAATATAGGTTAAGATTTCAACTCGACGAAAGGAGGCTGAAATGGAGAAGAAATAAACAAATGTGTGCTTCAACTTTAAAGCACATTATTACGTAGCCATTCCAAATATGACTATCTAGTGTGTTAGACAAACTGAGGTCATCTGAAGTAAACTTCTTGACCTTCATAGACGAGAGATCAAACCAGAGGATGTTTAACTGTCACTTTCCATTTCACCAGATATCTTAATGTCTCAAACAAAAACCTCCCCCTTTGAATATGAATGGAGTCTTCAGTCTGCTGTCATTTTGATGGGAAAAGCTTGATGTCTATTTATAATGAATAGGTAAAGAACTTTCAGTATACAGGAAGGTCACTAGATGATGAGCTGTATAAGTAACATAACTATGCATTTGCACAGCTCCTGCAGATTGCTTGAACTTGATATCTCATACTATGCAATCTAAATGAAGGATCACTGATGCTCACACAGCCATACATCTGCATTCACCCTATACTGTGCAGATATAACGAACGAGACGCAGCATTTTTCAACTCTAATCAGACTGTGCCAGCAGCTAAATCCAACACATTTTGTGATTCAGCTGTTATAGTTCTGAATCAAGCCCGGCTCCTAACTCTATAGCTCTGTGTTGAAACAGGGAGCCTGTCCTGATGACAGAACACATCTTGTGCCGAGTCAAGGGAAAACTAAAACACTGCAAGAGGTTCTGTTTTTTTTCTTTCCCCAAAGCGCTGCCAAGGGCGTGATGACCCCCTGATGCAAAGTGAGTTTACAAGCTCCAGTTCTCATGGCTCCTCTACAATGGCGTGTTTGGGAGCTGCCTGCCGGCATTGCTTAACTAGGCGAGGAGTTGATTAATTTGCACTAATTGACAGCTAATTAAAGGCCTGAGGGCACATCGGATTGACGTTTGTCGGGGCAGCGAGGCTCGGGGAGGTCAGGTCTATGTATTGTTGATGGATGTAGGAGTTTTTTTCTCTCTGTATAGACGACCCCTCCATGGGGAATGACCTGTTTCTTGAGGAGCATGTCTGGCTGGACTGGAGGTTTCGCATGACAGGCAGCCACCAGCGATTGCAGCATATTGTGAACGTCAGGTCACTTACTGTGTCAACGCTCAGTAGACTGATCAATGTACATCAGCCAGTAACAACAAGTGTTAACCAGCCACCTCAGCAATAGGCCATGTAAACCAGTGTCAACCAGTCAGCTCTACACTACCTGAGCTAAACAGTCCCTTTTCAACCTTCTAATGATGTAAAACTTCTGTTAAAAGCTTCCATAGTGGTTATTTGACAAAAAACAAACACACTGTACACTAGACTAGAGCAGACCAATTAAACAGACTGCAAGGGACCATAATAAACCTTGGATGCATTGGGGGTAAAATAAGTAGATTGCCCTCCTCCCACAGCTTAAATTTCTGCCCATCAGTCGATGCTGCACATCCACTCCCCTAACCCCATCCACACAGGAAAAAACACACAGTGTCTGGGAATGGGGAAATGATATATATATACACACAATACAGTACCAGTCAAAAGTTTGGACGCACCTACTCACTCAAGTGTTTTCTTTATTTTCTGCATTGTAAAATAATAGCGAAGACATCAGAACTATGAAATAACACATATGGAATAATGTAGTAACCAAAAAAGTGTTAAACAAATATATGTTATATTCTTCAAAGTAGCCACCCTTTGCCTTGATGACAGCTTTGCACACTCTTGGCATTCTCTCAACCAGCTTCATGAGTTAGTCACAGCTCCATGAGGCATTTCAATTAACAGGTGTGCCTTGTTTTAAAGTCAATTTGTGGTATTTCTTTCCTTCTTAATGCGTTTGAGCCAATCAGTTGTGTTATGAGGTAGGTAGGGTTGGTATACTGAAGATAGCCCTATTTGGTAAAAGACCAAGTCCATATTATGGCAAGAACAGCTCAAATAAGCAAAGAAAAATGACAGTCCATCATTACTTTAAGACATGAAGGTCAGTCAATGTGGAACATATCAAGATCTTTGACATTTTCTTCAAGTGCAGTTGCAAAAACCATCAAGCGCTATGATGAAACTGGCTCTCATGAGGACCACCAAAGGAAAGGAAGACCCAGAGTTACCTCTGCTGCAGAGGATAAGTGCATTAGAGTTAACTGCGCCTCAGAAATTGCAGCCTAAATAAATGCTTCACAGAGTTCAAATAACAGACACATCTCAACATCAACTGTTCAGAGGAGACTGCGTGAATCAGGCCTTGATGGTCGAATTGCTGCAAAGAAACCACTACTAAAGGACACCAGTAATAAGAAGAGACTTGCTTGGGCCAAGAAACATGAGCAATGGACATTAGACCGGTGAAAATCTGTCCTTTGGTCTGATGAGTCCAAATGTGAGATTTTTGTCTTTGTGAAACGCAGAGTAGGTGAATGGATGATCTCTGCATGTGTGGTTCCCACCATTAAGCACGGAAGAGGGGTGTGATGGTGTGGGGGTGCTTTGCTGGTGACACTGTCTGTGATTTATTTAGATTTCAAGGCACACTTACACAGCATGGCTACCACAGCATTCTGCAGCGATATGCCATCCCATTTGGTTTGCGCTTAGAGTGACTATCATTTGCTTTTCAACAGGACAACAACCCAACACACCTCCAGGCTGTGTAAGAGCTATTTGACCAAGAGTGATGGTGCTGCATCAGATGACCTGGCATCCACAATCACCCAACCTCAGTTGGACTGCAGAGTGAAGGAAAAGCAGCCAACAAGTGCTCAGCATATGTGGGAACTCCTTTAAGACTGTTTGAGAGAATATTAAGAGTGTGCAAAGCTGTCAACCAGGAAAAGGGTGGCTACTTTGTAGAATCTCAAAGAATTTGTCTAACACTTTTTTGGTTACTCCAAAAACACATTATTCCATATGTGTTATTTCATAGTTGTGATGTCTTCACTATTATTCTACTATGTAGAAAATAGTAAAAATAAAGAAAAACCCTTGAATGAGTAGGTGTGTCCAAACTTTTGACTAGTACTGTATATAATCATTATTTTGTAAGAGTTGAAGCTGGGTCCGTGCGAGAGGCAGGGGGTGCAGCCACTTGGGTAGCCTCTGTCTGTGTGAATCGGAAAGACAATTAGGGGCTTATTAGCAACCTGTGGAGATGTGTAACTTGTGGAGAGTGAGAGCTCCCCAGTGCGGCCAGAGCCCCTGCGACATCTCCAGCCGGGAACAGTCTGAGACATTGTCTCACCTAATTATGCTGGACGGACTTCTTTTTGTTTACCATTCAGCATGCCTGTCTGATTCCCTTTCTGCCTGGCCGCTAGCTCCGACGTCACTGGAAGTGTGCTAATTAGAAAATAAATGGTCCTAGTAATTATGTCAACTCTCATTAAAAGGGATGAGAATGAGCAATATTATTTTTACGCATTGTTTTGTGTAGGGCCTCTACTTCCAATCCTCATTAAATGGAAAAATGCCCTTGTAGCGGGGAAGCACTCTCATGTCAGAGCTCCTTACATGTCCAACGCCAGAGAGGTGCTCTAACAGAGTGTCTATGGAGTGGCACATGCATGAAGTTATTGCCCTAATTAAAAGTTTGAGTCCCCCCAAAAACTGTCGCATCATGAAACCAGTTTCTGAAGTGAATTCCATTGTATCCTAACCCATTGAAAGATGCAATTGTATCCACAGATGCACACCGAGGTTGATTTCCAATTCAGTTGATTATGAGGACGATTAATAAATATGTTACTACACTAAAAGATGTAGGGCTGGGCGATATAGTGTATTTTATGATATACCGGTACTGACGCATGGACTGGTTTGGGTTTTTACTTTACCTCCTATAACGGTATTTGAATGTTTGGTTTGCTAAATGTGATAAGCTGTGTGTAAAGTCCATTTTTATATACTGAACAAAAATATAGACGCAACATGTAAATTGTTGGTCCCATGTAATATGAACTGAAATAATAGATCCCATACATTTTCCATACATACAAAAAGCTTCTTTCTCTTAACCATGCCAGCCCAGGATCTCTCAATCTGGATTCTTCACCTGCTGACCAGACAGCTGATTAAATTGAGGAGTATTTATGTCTCTAGTAAAGCCTTTTTGTATGGAAAAACAAATTCTGATTGGCTGGACCTGGCTCCCCAGTGGGTGCGTCTATGCATCTAATGAATGCATTTCAATTGACTGATTTCCTTATATGAACAGTAACTCGGTAGAATCTTTGAAATTGTTGCAAGTTGCATTTATATTTTTTGTTCAGTATTGTTTACTTTGCTACAGGAGTCATCTCTCTCTGCTCTCTCCATGCCGCTTTCCACACAGACCTAACCCCGTCCCGTCACTCAAGGAGCGTATTTGTTGTTCCTCGACCACCAGAAACGCGCGTTCAGTCTGCATGGTCAATGTTGATGACGATGCTGTTTTCACTTTGCTTCTTAATATAAATCCACTAGCGTTCTAGAATTACACTATTCGTTTGTGTTTCTTACATCTGCAAACAGCTGGTTTGTCTTTTCTTAGGAAGTTTGGCCTAAATCTTGTTAGCCGCTAATGCTAATCACTAGTTAGTTGGCTAGCTTGCTAATAAATGTACTGTCCGAGCAAACGTAATTAGTTATACAGCCTGATAATTGCAATGATTGCGTAGACCTAAATCAGCAAGTTGTTTGTGCAACAGTGTCTTCTAAATCATAGAGGAATTACATGAAGCAAGAATGTAAACTACGTGAAGTAGATTAGAGAAAACGTTCAACGTAACCAAAGCTTATAGGGTTCCCTAGGAAACACTTATCAAAATGTTGGTTCCTAATCATTCTATTTCCATGATTCCAACAGTTTACCCAAGTGTTTTGCTCTAAATCACAAGTCAAATCACAATTGCAACATTTGGTTAAAAATAAAGCCTAGATTGACGACCCATATGTGTAGCTCTACTTGGCAGCGTGGAAATGATCTCAAAATCAGTGCAGGAAATGCAGAAATTGATAAATTATTTTTGGTTGAAGACCAATTTAACATTATAAAACAATCAGAATGGATAAAGACCCATTAAAATAACTTAGAATGTGTGTGTTGCAACCCTAGGGTCAAGCACTTACTCATGAAGCAAATGTAAAACTTTTCTTATCAAAAAACATAAACTACAATCATACCGTCAAATTTTATTTTATTTTATACTTCGATATGATATTTTGGCCTTATCGCCCAGCTCTAAAATGATGGAGGAAAAATATTTAAAATTTTAAGACTTTATTACATAATTTTCTTCTACAAATTACCAAAATGTAAATAATGCTCCAAATACAAATAAAAAATATGAATAAATACAGAATATACACTCATTTACAAAACAGTCCTACGAGCTAGCTAAAAAGGAAATTGAAAGTGACTCACCATTTCAAATCATTATAAAAGTAAATGGAACCTTCTTTAAGGACCACAGGAGGTGAAAAGTGTTGCAGTCATTGGACTCTTAAGGACGTTACACACTTTACGCAAACGAGGCAGGGGGTGCAGCCCCTTGGACAGTGGATGGCTCTGTCCGTGTCAATTGGAAAGACAATTAGGGGCTTATTAGTGGCCTGTGGAGATTTGTAACTTGTGAGAGTAAGTGCTCCCCAGCGCGGCCAGAGCCCCTGCGACATCTCCAGCTAGGAACAGTCTGAGGCATTGTCTCACCTAATTATGCAACAGGGGGTGAAAATAATGCTCCAAATACATAATGCTCTACGTACTTTGTGCGGATCAAATTCTGGAACGGATCATATACGACACTCCCCATTTGCATAGAGTGTGTAGGGTCTGTTAGAGGAGAACTCTGCAGTGAGTGAATTTAGCCCAACTGTCTCTATTTAAATGAAAAGTCCAGGAACTTGATGATGGTTGTAGTATGAGTGTATACATGAAGGCATAAGTCTGATTCTGAGTCTTAAATCAGTCGTCTGGGTGTTGTATTACTCTCTTTGCAGACATACTGTGTAAAGAGCAGTCCTGGGGTCTTCACTTCTTGGGTCTCTCCAGGATGTTCAGGAACTTCCCCCTGGTCATCTCCCTGGCTGGAGAATTAACAAATGATACAATGTAAATATCAACAACTGGACATTTCAGAAATCGAACGTTTTGGAGCACCTCTTATTCAACTTGAGGTAACCTACCTAAAAACAATTTGTTAATTAAAAGTATTTCCACTCATTCTCTATATGCTTCTGCGAACTAGTGATGCACGGGTCTGCTGTTTGTTCACCTGCCCACAATTGCTAATAACCCATCCGCAACCGCCCGACTATGTGTGATAGATAAAATCCACACCCAACCCTAACCAGCAAATATAGAAAATTGTTGCCACAAAGTTGGAAGCAGAGAAACGTCTAGAATTTCATTGTATGTTGTAGCTAGGGTTGCAAAATTCCATGAACTTTCAATAAATACTTTCTAGAAAACCAGGGAATTAAAAGTTCCCGGAATTTTGCAACCCTAGTCGTACAGCAGTGTTAAGATTTCCCTTCACTGGAACTAAGGGGCCTAGCCCGAACCATGAAAAACAGTCCCAGAACATTATTCCTACTCCACCAAACTTTACAGTTGGCACTATGCATTGGGACTGGTAGCATTCTCCTGGCATCAGCCAAACCCAGATTAATTAGTTGAACTGCCCGATGGTAAAGTGGGATTCATCACACCAGAGAAAGTGTTTCCAATGCTCCAGAGTCCAATAGCGGCGAGCTTTACACCACTCCAGCCAAAGTGCATCGCCCATGGTGATCTTAGGCTTGTGTGTGGCTGCTCGGCCATGGAAACCCATTTCATGAAGCTGCCGACGAACAGTTCTTGTGCTGACTTTGCTTTCAGAGGCAGTTTGGAACTCATTAGTGAGTGTTGCAACCAAGGACAGACGATTTATACGCACTATGCACTTCAGCAGTCGGGTTCTGTGAAATTGTGTGGCCTACCACTTTGTGGCTGAGCTGTTGTTGCTCCTAGACATTTCCATTTCACAATAACAGCACTTACAGTTGACCGGGGCAGCTCTAGCAGGGCAGAAATTTGATGAACTGGCTTGTTGGAAAGGTGACATCCTATTACGGTGCCACTTTGAAAGTCACTGAGCACTTCAGTAAGGCCATTCTATTGCCAATGTTTGTCTATAGAGATTGCATGGCTGTGTGCTCGATTTTATACACCTGTCTGCTACGGGTGTGGCTGAAATAGCCAAATCTACTAATTTGAAGGGGTGTCCACACACCTTTGTATATATAGTGTATGATTCTGCGTATATTATTTCCATCATTTGGGTAGGCTATTTGTTAGTCTATAATTAAATACATGCACCTTCTCTACTGTCTTTGCCCTAGAACACTAAATAAACCCTTGCTCAACAGAATAATGTAATAGATTGATAGAACAAATGCTTGCACACACACACACACACACACACACACATATATACACACACACAAAAGGGAAATGTTTTTCTTTACAAAACATCCAAATGACAGCTGTCTGACTGGTTGTAACGGAAATAGAAAGCTGTGAAAATGACCCAATGTGTTTCTGATAAGATTTGAGTTCAGCTTTGATGCATATTTCATGTGGTTGAAATACTATCAGATTTTATGAAGCTGATAAAGACAGCACCTCTACAGATGGTATCTGAGCATTCACATTCTCTCAAGTGTCTCAAGGGTTTCCTGGTGTCAGGAAAATAACCTCACACTCAATGTCAACAAAACAAAGGAGATGATCATGGACTTCAGGAAACAGCAGAGGGAGCACCCCCCTATCCACATCAACGGGACAGTAGTGGAGAAGGTGGAAAGTTTTAAAGTTCCTCAGCGTACACATCACGGACAAACTGAAATGGTCCACCCACATAGACAGCGTGGTGAAGACGGCACAACAGCGCCTCTTCAACCTAAGGAGGCTGAAGAAATTTGGCTTGTCACCAAAAACACTCACAGACTTTTACAGATGCACAATCGAGAGCATCCTGTCGTGCTGTAACACCGCCTGGTACGGCAACTGCTCCGCCCACAACCGTAAGGCTCTCCAGAGGGTAGCGAGGTCTGCACAACGCATCACCGGGGGCAAACTACCTGCCCTTCAGGACACCTACACCACCCGATGTCACAGGAAGGCCAAAAAGATCGTCAAAGACAACAACCACCCGGGCCACTGCCTGTTCACCCCGCTATCATCCAGAAGGCGAGGTCAGTACAGGTGCATCAAAGCTGGGACCGAGAAACTGAAAAACGGCTTCTATCTCAAGGCCATCAGACTGTTAAACAGCCACCACTAACATTGAGTGGCTGCTGCCAACATACAGACTTAATCTCTAAGCACTTTAATAATTAATAATGGGATGTAATAAATGTATCACTAGTCACTTAAACAATGCCACTTTATATAATGTTTACATATCCTACATTACACATCTCATATGTATATACTGTACTCTTTACCATCTACTGCATCTTGCCAATGCCGTTCGGCCATCGCTCATCCATATATTTATATGTACATATTCTTAATCATTCCTTTACACTTGTGTGCATAAGGTAGTTGTTGTGAAATTGTTAGATTACTTGTTAGATATTACTGCACGGTCGGAACTAGAAGCACAAGCATTTCGCTACACTCGCATTAACATCTGCTAGCCATGTGTACGTGACCAATAAAATTTGATTTGAAGATGCTGAAATAAATAAATCATTTTTCTCCACTCCTGTTTCCAAGTCCACATTTTGCCTACATTTGATTTCTTTTAAAACTGCAGGGATTTTTTTAATCAGCAGGATTTAATATTAAGACTATGTGAGAGGTTATAGACTTACAAAGTGTATCCAGATTTCAGTTTCCATTTAACCCATCTTAACAGTAGGCTACAGTTCTCTTGACATGCCATAGGCCTATGTGAAGTCCCATTTTGTGACTGTCGAATTTGTATAGCACCACACAATCATCACACACCACTGTCATCCTCTTTTACCACTTCACCAAATCTTTCCCAAACATGACTTTTTCTGGCCCTCCCTTCTGTTCATTTTCAACTCTCCTTTAACAGCTTTTGTCTTAATGAATTAAACTTCGACAATGTCCGTTTTGCCTCCATGGATTGACATGAACTTCCCAAAAGCATTAGGTGATTGGCATGTAGGCTATTTGGCGCACGTACAGTTAAGCTGAGGCTTATGCACTAATACCAGACAGCCTAAATTAATGAAAGAAAAACCTTAATGTAGCCTATACATATAAATTGCACAAGAATTATACATTCATAGATTTAAGGTATTGTTTTCTCTTTATTCAACCTGCCCACCACCCACATGCCTTGCAGCCACACAATATCCTCCACCCTGCGGATATAACCGCGGGGACAACGGGTTATGAGCCAACCCGAGCGTCACTACTGGGAACACTACAAACCGTATGCTGTCAAAACATGCTTTGACCAGGGTTTTAGACTAAAACAAGCTACAGCACTCCATCTCTCAGCTCCCCACTTCAGAGCAGAATCACTTATCAATGCAAAGCATGCATTTCATTTGTGAGATGTCTAACAGGGAGGTAATTTACACCAACATCTGTTCCATTCTGGGCATGGAAAACAACCTAAGATGCAGACTAGCTACCAAAGACAATAGGCTACAATTGTGATTGCCGTCTCAAGGCAGCCAGATACAGGTATTCAAGCATCTCAGTATGTACACTACCATTCAAAAGTTTGGGGTCACTTTGAAATTTCCTTGATTTTGAAAGAAGAGCTATTTTTTTGTCCATTAAAATAACATAACATTTATCAGAAATACAGTGTAGACATTGTTAATGTTGTAAATGACTATTGTAGCTGGAAACGGCAGATTTTTTTAATGGAAAATCTACATAGGTGTACAGAGGCCCATTATCAGCAACCATCACTTCTGTGTTCCAAAGGCATGTTGTGTTAGCTAATCCAAGTTTATAATTTTAAAAGGCTAATTGGTCATTAGAAAACCCTTTTGCAATTATGTTACCACAGCTGAAAACTGTTGTTCTGATTAAAGAAGCAATAAAACTGTCCTTCTTTAGACTAGTTGAGTATCTGGAGCATCAGCATTTGTGGGTTCAATTACAGGCTCAAAATGGCCAGAAACAAAGAACTTTCTTCTGAAACTCGTCAGTCCATTCTTGTTCTGAGAAATTAAGGCTATTCCATGCGAGAAATTGCCAAGAAACTGAAGATCTCGTACAACGCTGTGTGCTACTCCCTTCACAGAACAGCGCAAACTGTCTTTAACCAGAATAAGTGTTTCTGGCCATTTTGAGGCTGTAATCAAACCCTCAAATGCTGATGCTCCAGATACTCAACTAGTCTAAAGAAGGCCAGTAAGAATAAGAATAAGAATGACGCAAATACACATGGAAGGTGTAAACAGCAGATCAGCTGCTTGCTTTTCTCTGGTTGTTTGGCTAACTGCAACAACAAAAGAGAAGTCAGATTTTTGCCATGATAGAAGAGATTCTGTTACAAAAAGGTTTTCTGGTGAGTATTTTGCATTGATCTGTCTAGTCTTGTGGAAACTCTGTTAGGTGAGTGCCTGTAATTTCTATTTTAAAGGAAACACAACATAACGATGTCAGGGCAGCCTGGAGGGATAAATGCGCAGCAGTAGCTCAACGCAAGGTTATAAACATTTTCAAAAGTGTGTTGTTTTATTCAATTAATAATTTAAAATATCATATCCTTGTAGGTAAAAATGTCACAATTTAGGCAAAACTTTTTAATTTTTAAAATAGGCCTACAATTGTTTCTCCAAAGATGACACTCACTCAAGTAATTGAATACGAACGTCTTATGTGTAAGAGACTATGGCGATATCCACATTTTTCCTCACTGACTGCCATTACTATACACTTACCACTGAAATACCGTAGTAAGAACTGAAGACACTGATCAGATACACAGACCAAGAACATCATGGAATTGATGGGAAATGATGTAAATATATCACTAGCCACTTTAAACAATGCTACCTTATATAATGTTACTTACCCTACATTATTCATCTCATATGCATACGTTGATACTGTACTCTATATCATCGACTGCATCCTTATGTAATACATGTATCACTAGCCACTAACTATGCCACTTGGTTTACATACTTATCTCATATGTATATACTGTACTCGATATCATCTACTGTATCTTGCCTATGCTGCTCTGTACCATCACTCATTCATATATCCTTATGTACATATTCTTTATCCCCTTACACTGTGTTATAAGACAGTAGTTTTTTGGGGAATTGTTAGTTAGATTACTTGTTCGTTATTACTGCATTGTCGGAACTAGAAGCACAAGCATTTCGCTACACTCGCATTAACATCTGCTAACCATGTGTATGTGACAAATAAAATTTGATTTGATTTGACCATAAAGGTTAGCTAGAAAAGCCTATGAACTGGGAGAAGTACTTTGTAGAGACATAATGAAAAGCACTTGGTGGGGTTCTACAAAACAAGCTCTGCGCAATAGTTCTGGATCCGTGCCAACCCCATACTGTAGCACGACAACAGATTGGCCCCAACTGAAGGCCTTTTGTCACTTTGCTTCTATCTGGTAAGGAGAGTATTTCAGGAGGTTTTCAGTCAACAATAGCCAGATTATGTCACAATGGAAGCTACGGGGATGTTCCTCCAGCATCAGTGTGACCCTGGAGAGGCCTCATCCAGGCCCAGTAATTACTCTTTGTTCTTGGTAATAAGAGAAGAAGGCTCTTAGCACCAGCAGAGAATCAAAGCTCAGGCAGGGCCAAGAGGGGAGCAGGGATCACCTCTTCGAACCTGCACAAAAACCACCTCCTTCATACAGTTGCTAAGCATACCCACCAGGACATGAAGAGCAATACAGGCAACACATTTCAAGTGGGCATCTGGTATCTTCCATCTGGTATCTTTTTGGAAAAACTTGTAAAACAAATACCACAGTCCCAAGCTTTCCCACCAACACAGAAGGTCCACAGTTGTAGAAGTGTCTGTCTCTGCTCGTTGAACCTGACACCAGAGCTGATGAGCAGCCTGGGTGTCTGGGTGTTTGTTGGGCTGTGCAGAGCAGTGTGGTGTATGGTGAAGGGGTTAGCGGCTAATGAAAAACCAGGGTGGATTGTAATTTAGATGAGCCGCCCAGCCTGGAATGATAATGCCCCGGCTGAGCAAGGGCCGCTTCACCTTGAGGTGTCCATCATCAGGTTAACATGACGCTAATTGGATTGGGATTGATACATTTTGTGCGGCGCTGCTGTCTCTTCGAATAACACTAAACAAAATAATCAGAGCCCCCGGACAGACAGGCAGACAGGGTCTTAGATCGAATGAAACAATCAGTATCAGGTGGGATGTAATGAATTAGGATGACCCAAAACGACTGGTGCACAGATATAATTTTCCTATTCGGAAGAGTTGGGCTTGGTGAGCCAAAGGCTACCACAACAGTGTTAAATATCACTAATTAGGCCTACACACCGCACAGAGGAATAGAGATCTACACGTTAAATAGAGAAGATAGATCCAACAGCATGATTAGGAGTCTGCTATGACCATGTATTTGATGACACTAAATAAAAAGACAAGAGTGTAGATAAAACTACAACCTAAAATTATAGATTTATCGCTGTATTGCGTTCATATACAAATGACATACTTCATGTGAATGGAGACAGGACCTCTATAGCCCTCAAACTCAATTCTGGACCTCAAAGCCAGTTCCACTGCATTTTCTCATTGTTGCCCTCTAGACCTGGAACACCTGTGTGCAATTATTTATCAAGCAGAACAGAAAACCAGCACGCTCCGGACATCGTAGGGTGTTTTCACACTTGGTCCCTTTCAGACATTTTTTGTGGAGTGTGAAGACTCCAAAAGGAACTCAGACACATCAAAAGAGCCCCCAAAGCGAACCAAAACTGAGACCATCTCGATATGTGGTCTGAGTTCGGTTTGTTTGAATTCTGCGGTCTGGTTCCCTTATTTTTAAAATTTATTTTACTTTTACCCCTTTTTCTCCCCAGTTTCGTGGTATCCAATTTGTAGTTACAGTCTTGTCCCATCACTGCAACTCCTGTACGGACTCGTGAGAGGCGAAGGTCCAGAGCCACACGTCCTCCAAAACACGACCCCACCAAACCGTACATAATTATTATTAATTTTTTTTCACCTTTATTTAACCAGGTAGGCTAGTTGAGAACAAGTTCTCATTTGCAACTGCGACCTGGCCAAGACAAAGCAAAGCAGTGTGACACAGACAACAACACAGAGTTACACATGGAGTAAACAATAAACAAGCCAATAACACAAACAAGTCTACATACAGTATGTGCAAAAGGCATGAGGAGGTGGGCAATAAATAGGCCATAGGAGCGAAGTTACAATTTAGCAGATTAACACAGGAGTGATAAATGAGCAGATGATGATGTGCAAGTAGCGATACTGGTGTGCAAAAGAGCAGAAAAGTAATGAGGTAGGTAGATTGGGTGGGCTATTTACAGATGGACTATGTACAGCTGCAGTGATCGGTTAGCTGCTCAGATAGTTGATGTTTAAAGTTGGTGAGGGAAATAAAAGTCTCCAAGTTCTGCGATTTTTGCAAATCGTTCCAGTCACTGGCAGCAGAGAACTGGAAGGAAAGGCGGCCAAATGAGGTGTTGGCTTTGGGGAGGATCAGTGAGATATACCTGCTGGAACGTGTGCTACAGGTGGGTGTTGTTATCGTGACCAGTGAACTGAGATAAGGCGGAGCTTTACCGAGCATAGACTTATAGATGACCTGGAGCCAGTGGGTCTGGCGATGAATATGTAGCGAGGGCCAGCCGACTAGAGCACACAGGTCGCAGTGGTGGGTGGTATAAGGTGATTTGGTAACAAAACGGATGGCACTGTGATAGACTGCATCCAGTTTGCTGAGTAGAGTGTTGGAAGTTATTTTGTAGATGACATCGCCGAAGTCGAGGATCGGTAGGATAGTCAGTTTTACTAGGGTAAGTTTGGCGGCGTGAGTGAAGGAGGCTTTGTTGCGAAATAGAAAGCCGATTCTAGATTTGATTTTGGATTGGAGATGTTTAATATGAGTCTGGAAGGAGAGTTTACAGTCTAGCCAGACAATTAGGTATTTACAGTTGTCCACATATTCTAGGTCGGAACCATCCAGGGTGGTGATGCTAGTCGGGCGGGCGGGTGTGGGCAGCGAACGGTTGAAAAGCATGCATTTGGTTTTACTAGTGTTTAAGAGCAGTTGGAGGGCACGGAAGGAGTGTTGTATGGCATTGAAGCTCGTTTGGAGGTTAGTTAGTACAGTGTCCAAGGAAGGGCCAGAAGTATACAGAATGGTGTCGTCTGCGTAGAGGTGGATCAGGGAATCGCCCGCAGCAAGAGCGACATCATTGATATATACAGAGAAAAGAGTCGGCCCGAGAATTGAACCCTGTGGTACCCCCATAGAGACTGCCAGAGGACCGGACAACATGCCCTCAGATTTGACACACTGAACTATTTCTGTAAAGTAGTTGGTGAACCAGGTGAGGCAGTCGTCAGAAAACCCAAGGCTATTGAGTCTACCGATAAGAATACGGTGATTGACAGAGTCGAAAGCCTTGGCCAGGTCGATGAAGACGGCTGCACAGTCTTTTATCGATGGCGGTTATGATATCGTTTAGTATCTTGAGCGTGGCTGAGGTGCACCCGTGACCGGCTCGGAAGCCGGATTGCACAGAGGTGAAGGTACGGTGGGATTCGAAATGGTCAGTGATCTGTTTATTAACTTGGCTTTCGAAGATTTTAGATAGGCAGGGCAGGATGGATATATGTCTGTAACAGTTTGGGTCTAGGGTGTCACCCACTTTGAAGAGGGGGATGACCGCGGCAGCGGTCCGAGGGATCTCGGATGATACAAAAGAGAGGTTGAACAGGCTGCTAATAGGGGTTGCAGCAATGGTGGCGGATAGTTTTAGAAAGAGAGGGTCCAGATTGTCTAGCCCAGCTGATTTGTACTGGTCCAGGTTTTGCAGCTCTTTCAGAACATCTGCTGTCTGGATATGGGTGAAGGAGAAGCTGGGGAGGCTTGGGCAAGTAGCTGCGGGGGGATGGCGGAGCTGTTGGCCGGGGTTGGAGTAGCCAGGAGGAAGGCATGGCCAGCCGTTGAGAAATGCTTATTGAAACTTTCGATTATCATGGATTTATCAGTGGTGACCGTGTTACCTAGACTCAGTGTAGTGGGAAGCTGGGAGGAGGTGCTCTTGTTCTCCATGGACTTTACAGTGTCCCAACACTTTTTGGAGTTAGAGCTACAGGATGCGAATTTCTGCGTGTATTGGTTCCTGACTTCCCTGAACAGTTTCATATCGTGGGGACTATTCGATGCTATTGCAGCACTGCTTCTTGACACACTGCTCGCTTAACCCGGAAGCCAGCTGCACCAATGTGTCGGAGGAAACACCATGGCGACCGAATTCAGCGCGCATGCGCCCGGCCCGCCACAAGGAGTCGCTAGAGTGCGATTGGACAAGGACATCCCGGCCGGCCAAACCCTCCCCTAACCTGGATGATGCTGGGCCAATTGTGTGCTGCCTCATGGGTCTCCCGGTCGCGACTGTCTGCGACTGTCTGCGACACAGCCTGGGATCGAACCCGGGTCTGTAGTGACGCCGCGTCTAGCACTGCGCTGCAGTGCCTTAGAACGCTGCACCACTCGGCAGGCCCAGTTCCCTTTTTTCGCGCAATGTGAACACAAAGCCTCCCAGGTTCCCCCGCCACACACTAGACTACTGCAACACTGTTTCCCCTGCATTAACCCCTCACACTAGACTACTGCAACACTATTTCTCCTGCCATAACCCCTCACACTAGACTACTGCAACACTGTTTCTCCTGCCATAACCCCTCTCACTAGACTACTGCAACACTGTTTCTCCTGCCATAACCCCTCACACTAGACTACTGCAACACTGTTTCTCCTGCCATAACCCCTCACACTAGACTACTGCAACACTGTTTCCCCTGCCATAACCCCTCACACTAGACTACTGCAACACTGTTTCTCCTGCCATAACCCCTCACACTAGACTACTGCAACAGTGTTTCTCCTGCCATAACCCCTCACACTAGACTACTGCAACACTGTTTCTCCTGCCATAACCCCTCTCACTAGACTACTGCAACAGTGTTTCTCCTGCCATAACCCCTCACACTAGACTACTGCAACACTGTTTCTCCTGCCATAACCCCTCACACTAGACTACTGCAACACTGTTTCCCCTGCCATAACCCCTCACACTAGACTACTGCAACACTGTTTCTCCTGCCATAACCCCTCACACTAGACTACTGCAACACTGTTTCCCCTGCATTAACCCCTCACACTAGACAACTGCAACACTGCTTCCCCTGCCATAACCCCTCACACTAGACTACTGCAACACTGTTTCTCCTGCCATAACCCCTCACACTAGACTACTACAACACTGTTTCTCCTGCCATAACCCCTCACACTAGACTACTGCAACACTGTTTCTCCTGCCATAACCCCTCACACTAGACTACTGCAACACTGTTTCTCCTGCCATAACCCCTCACACTAGACTACTGCAACACTGTTTCTCCTGCCATAACCCCTCACACTAGACAACTGCAACACTGCTTCCCCTGCCATAACCCCTCACATTGGAGAGAGAAGATGATGTGCAGGTTCGTAGAAAAAACTGCTTTTGGATATTGACTACTTCCAAAATATACGTGGAGTTTTGTACTGACACGAATGTTGAGATTATTTGTTTGCAATATATTGATCTATAGGCTAAGAGAGATTCATAAACTGATTATTCAATTGTGGGGTTTGAATGGTGTGAGAAGACAACAACATAGTTGCTGATAATCAAAACATAAGGTACAAAATTCATTCCATCTCTTAAAGGGGCAGTAGCCTACATTGGGTGCACAATTTTCAGGTAGGCCTACAGCATTATTTAATCCCCAGTAAATGATTCTGCTATTTAATCTGTTATCAATGATATTTACATGTTAATATTATCTTCTGAATACAATAATGTTTTTTAACTAAATCAATTAGTTTACAAAATGTTGGTATATCTAGCTGTCCGATAACACGTTCTGATGGAATGGCTTGTCCTGTACTTTTACCCAGAGTGCATTGAGTGAATGTTGGAAAAATATCTTGGTTCCTTCCAGGACATACTAATTTGAATGCAAAGAGGACTCAGACCTCAAAAAAGGTGAAGTGAACTGGCAAAAGAGTTGAGTCCTCATGCAAATGCAAGGGCAGTGTGAATATTTTTTTTTTACTGAGTTCACATTAAAGAGGACTGAGGACTATATGTGAAAACACCGTAACAGTTAAATACCCCTGATTTAGAGAATACTATTGAGTCATTGGTCTCCTAATCCCAGTTTATCTTTCTGATCTCTCTGCTAAGAGCGTGTTAAATGGACCACTGGTTTCTGGAGAGGCCTACTAATGGGAGAGACTGGTGGCCCTCTCCCTCCGTATCTCTCTCGATCCCCCCAACAATAAATGAGGGCAGCCTGGTCTGTGGCTGTAGACCCCCCTCCCCTTGATGAAGACTAACCCCTCTGAGCCACTCATTAATTACGAGTTCAGTTTAGCATCCGCCTCTGTCACATAGAAACTCAAATGATTTGCATTGTAAGATAAATATTAAAAGCGGGAAGAGAAATGATCAGCCGGTCAGCCACCCTCAGGCAACTGGACTCTCACAAACGGAGTGGAAGACACCAACATAGATCGCAGACACCCCCACACACACAGATGCATGTGCACATGCCCACACATAGACGCTGTTACACAGCAGGGGCAATCAATACTGATTAGAGGGAGTTAGAGATGTGTTTAGTTGATTACAAAGGTCAATCACTAATTCTGTACTTATTTATCAGTGACTTGTTACAGCTGCCAGCCATACTAAATAACACCTTATGGATTGTGAGGGCCATGTCTTCACCCTGTTGATTAGTTGAGCTCTAATTATCATTTAGCACTGGCTGGGCTGGCCTGGGGATGCCATCACAACGTGGGACTGATGGGAAATAAAATGACAAAATGTCCCCTTCAACCAAATGAATATCCAATACTGAATACAATATTCATCCACAAGCACTTCTCAAAATAGCATTCCCCCCGTGTGTAGAATGGTAGTAATCATGGTGAGAGGCCGCTTCACCTCTCCAGGCACACGCCAGAGGAGCCAGCCAGACCCCTGTTAGTCCTAGAGACAGATGACCACCTGGGTTAACTGGCGTCCCAGCCTCCAGCCCCGACTTCCACAATTCACTATCATTAAGACTCAAGCAGACTAATCTGACCCCTGCTGCCCATCTTTAAGTGCCACTCAGCTATTACTGGTTGTAAGCTTTACTTAATGGATTTAACATCCATTCTCACTGTCCACTTCCCCTGGGACCCGGGGATGACACCCCCCACAAACCCCTCCTTCCCCATTAACACATTCACTCACCCCCCCCTTCCCATATACACACCCGCCTCGCAAAACATAGCCTACACCTGACGCTCATGTTTGTGTTCACAATTCAATTACCTACTTATTGATACTTCACAGGGATATTTAAGATGCAGACACAGCCAGTGATTTCCCAGGGGAGCCACTGGTTCCTCTTTATGTCCCAACCGAGAGCGCTCCTCTCCCCCCTCTTCTCTCCCTCCAATATATTCCTGCCTGTGTGCACTGAGACACACACGCTCGCACAAACAAACACATCTACACCTCCCCACCCATGCCATAGCCTATCCCTGTTCAAGAGGTGTCCTTATTAATAGGCAATCAGTCAAAATTCATTCATTAAAATGCCTAAAAGGTTTTACACCGCCACTATGATTAGCTGGGAAAGAAAATCCAATGAATTCCTAATGCGTTTATGGAAATGAGGTGTCATTTCCGATCTGCTCAGGGAGGCGGCAGGCAGGCAGGGCTGAAGAACAGGCGGTATGTGCAGCTCTCTTTCCCTCTACCATGATACACACCTCCAACACTGATACAGAGGGCACCTCACCATAGCTTCTAGGCTGTTTAGACAATCTTAGTATAATAGTTGAACATTCAAAATTGCTAAAAGTGAACTGAAGAATTAAGAGTTTGATGAACCACAATTCTGATTGTACGATTGCGATTCAGCACTGACTGTCGCTACATGCTTCAACAGCTGCACTAAACAAACAGTCAGGAAACTAAACTGCGTTAACCATGCAACACTGGTTTGAGGCTTCTGGATTAACTTGGTACATATTTTGCTAAACAGAAATGTTTTTTTAGGGACAATTTTCTCATACCAGCAATTTCATCTCCTCAAGCCAAACAACATTTCCTCCAAAGTATGCATCTCAAATAGCAAAAAAATATACAGAAAACTTATCAACACACATCATCGTTTGACTCATTTCAGTTTCCCATCACGCCACTCCTAATGGCGTCTTCACCACGGACAATTCTCCAGCGGGTGGGCCTTGCTATTCATCTCCACTATGAGCTCATAAAGCAGGCCGGTGTGGAGAGGAGGACAGAGGAGGAGAGGAGGGGGTGGGTCCCCTGTTCCTCATTCAGAGGTTGTCAGGGAGCAGAACTTCATAACGGCCCGCCCCGCGATCGCTCAGGCCGCCCTGATGGATTGATGAAGGCACATTAGCACCATGGGCCAGTGTGAATGCAATCATATTCAGCAGCCCTGGCCTCTTAATAGGAAGGAGATTGATGCTGGGCCATTAGGAGCTGTCAGCACTAACCTTCAGCCTCAACTCCACATAGGCAGGGATGTAGGGGTCATCCTGGCTGTACTGTGGTGGCGGCACAGTGGTGTTTAGACCAGGACAGCTCTTTGCCACCGCCAGCCAATACTAAGCAGGACTGGTCTTGACTGGCGTTCCCTTGTATCAAACCAAACCTGGAGGATTACCTGGATGATTATGACAGCCTCATTGAGGAAGATTGGCAGGTCTTGCTGTAAAATAATGTGGCAGCATCAAGACCTGTCATCTGTCCACCTGTGCAGAGCTCTGCAGAAGGCGACTAAAATCACATCAGACTCTTTCCATCCACCCCACACCAAATTCCAACCCCTCCCCTCTGTCCACAGCTACAGGCAGCCAAAAGGAAAAACCAGAGGCAGAAAGTATTTTATTCAAGTGCAATACTTAAAAATTAACAAGATCTTAGACTAATATGCACTTTAAGCACTTTGACATGCAAATGGATCTTTATATAAACTAGTGCACCAGTGAGGATTTCCTACACTAGACAACTTGTTACAGCTGTTGATAAGTCATTGATAATAATCTGCCATTTTTTTCATCTCATTACATGAAGATATACGGGGAGAACATAGCTATATTCAATCAAATTCACGAGTTGATTTAAAACCTGTTTAACCCTTTATCATGGTTGGTGTCTTGACGGATTTGTCAAAAAATTGTGTGACATAAAACGTTACTTTTCTGTCCTTGCTTTTATGGCAGTGCAAGTTGTCATTATGTAATATATTAAGTATGAATCAGTTAAATTAGATATTGAACTTGAACCCTATAAGAATCCTGGATCTAGCTGTCAGACAGTTTTTTTGTATAGAGATCGCAGAAATGCAGTGTAACTAGGTAACATTTCGTGTCTCCTTATGTTACGGGGTGAAAACAGTTTTCATGGGCACACAAATCAAAAATGATGTATGAGATTGCAAAATCGCATGCTTCTAACCAAAAGTGTCACCTTACCTTGATACTTAAAACCTAAATCAATACTGTCATTAACGTGGTTCTTCAATAATTATGTATAACACTTATTCGATGGGCATTTGGTGTCCAGCTGATTAGTTACACCATGATATTTTCACACATCATCATCTGATCCATGAGGGAAGGACAGTCAAGTGACAAAACAGCTGTTGTGATAGCGCATGCCATGCAACAACAGCTCAAGTGCTGGAAAAAAAGGAGTTCGCAAGGAATATTTGTGTGTCACTTGTTGCTGAAGACAGTTGTGCTTGGATTCACGTTGGATCAAAAATCCCTAGCAAAATGATGTTGATAATCTGTTGTTGTCTGCTTGATTTAGAGCAGGGGTCTCGTTAGATTTAACAGAGAAAGTATTAAGGTAATGAGTTCATGTTTTCATATATTTTTGTGCCTCGGATTGGACACCGAGTCTACTGCGCTCAATTGTGTAAGATAGGCTTTTGCGCAACACCCAACGCTATTCCTATTAATTATTCTGGATATAATGACAAATTACATACCCCAGTGGGTTTACCCACAATATAACTTGGTAATGAAATAACATGAGAAATACATTTTGTTTTCCATGTTACACCTGCAATTTTAAACAGTACAAGGGGCTTGAAGTAGCCTACTTGAACTTTAATTTGGAGGTCAGAAATTCAAGTATTTGAATAGGCCTACCTTGAAAATCAGACATTTAATAAATTTGGTGCTTGAAAAGTCCTTTTAAATATTGTAGCCAATTTATAAGTTCTCCTGCTCCCTTATAATTTTCCATGAGCTCAATTTTATCCGTTTTTGTGAGATGTGGCCACTTTCGTTTGTTTCCTGCCACTTCAATTGATTGACAAATTGACAAATCTTCCAATAAAAAAGGAACCTGTTTTTTGCTCACTTTCTCATTATAAAAACAGAGATGGTGAGATTCAAATGGTGAGACGAATTCTATCGCTATTCATGGCTTTATTATGTGTGCCTGCGTCGGCCACATAGGCTACAGAAAAATGGCCATCCAATCTATTTAGTCAGGTAATGTCCACATTATTCTCACATATTTTAGAATGTAATAATAATTTGAAAATCAATGCATTGGCAAGACTCCCCGCCCCCAATGATTTTTCTTAAATGCTTTTTTTTATGGGGGGGGATCTATGATTAAATTCTGTCTTTACAATTCTATAACAGAGGTCCTTCAATGAACTGCTTAAAAAAAGTTCCTGAAAGTCCTTGAATTTGACTTGCAAATGTTTTATGTACCCTTCTTAAAGGGATGTATAGTCCTAGGCATATGATATTGTGTAGGTGAAGTTAATAGCCAATTTGCAAATATTCACTTTTATTCCTGCATGAAAATCTTTTTTAATTCTGTTTCAAACCATTTAGAAATTTTAACAGGCACAAAAAAAAATAATGTGGCAAATTTTACTTAAATCTGAATCTATTTACAACAATAAATCCATTGCAGTGAAAAATCAGGAGGCTGGTTCTGTACAGTACGTGTCCTCATCATCTGACAGAAAAATGATATCAGTCTACACTAAATGGTCTCTGCATAGGAAAGCTGCTTGGCTCCATATTTGGCCACATCATAGATAAAGATATCACTGCATTAGCAAGGAGCCAAGTCCCAGTCAGTCCAGTCAGCCGGTGGTGGTGGTGGGGATCAGTGAAACCTACAAGTGTGTTAGAGCAGCAGCCTGAGGCCTGTCCCTCAGGACCAATCCCCTTTCAATTACCTCCAATAACAGCACTTATCACAGTAGTCAGCATTCTCCTGGGACCCAGGGCCTGATGCCGAGCTCAGCGGCCCACAACAGGGGCATTCATCACAGGTCGAGGCAGCAGCTGGGGTCTGGGGAGGAGGCATGCGCCAGGTCCCCCCTGGGGAACACTGTGGCAGCATCACACAGCCATCGGGGGGGCTGCCGCAAACACATATGTGCATGCATAATATACAGTGGGGCAAAAAGTATTTAGTCAGCCACCAATTGTGCAAGTTCTCCCACTGAAAAGGATGAGAGAGGCCTGTAATTTTCATCATAGGTACACTTCAACTATGACAGACGAAATTATATATTTTTTCTCTCCAGAAAATCACATTGAAGAATTTTTTATGAATTCATTTGCAAATTATGGTGGAAAATAAGTCAATAACAAAAGTTTGTCTCAATACTTTGTTATATACCCTTTGTTGGCAATGACAGAGGTCAAACATTTTCTGTAAGTCTTCACAAGGTTTTCACACACTGTTGCTGGTATTTTGGCCCATTCCTCCATGCAGATCTCCTCTAGAGCAGTGATGTTTTGGGGCTGTTGCTGGGCAACACGGACTTTCAACTCCTTCCAAAGATTTTCTATGGGGTTGAGATCTGGAGACTGGCTAGGCCACTCCAGGACCTTGAAATGCTTCTTACGAAGCCACTCCTTCGTTTCCCGGGCGGTGTGTTTGGGATCATTGTCATGCTGAAAGACCCAGTCACGTTTCATCTTCAATGCCCTTGCTGATGGAAGGAGGTTTTCACTCAAAATCTCACGATACATGGCCCCATTCATTCTTTCCTTTACACAGATCAGTCGCCCTGGTCCCTTTGCAGAAAAACAGCCCCAAAGCATGATGTTTCCACCCCCATGCTTCACAGTAGGTATGGTGTTCTTTGGATTCAACTCAGCATTCTTTGTCCTCCAAACACGACGAGTTGAGTTTTTACCAAAAAGTTATATTTTGGTTTCATCTGACCATATGACATTCTCCCAATCTTCTTCTGGATCATCCAAATGCTTTCTAGCAAACTTCAGATGGGCCTGGACATGTACTGGCTTAAGCAGGGGGACACGTCTGGCACTGCAGGACTTGTGTCCCTGGCGGCGTAGTGTGTTACTGATGGTAGGCTTTGTTACTTTGGTCCCAGCTCTCTGCAGGTCATTCACTAGGTCCCCCCGTGTGGTTCTGGGATTTTTGCTCAACGTTCTTGTTATAATTTTTACCCCACGGGGTGAGATCTTGCGTGGAGCCCCAGATCGAGGGAGATTATCAGTGGTCTTGTATGTCTTCCATTTCCTAATAATTGCTTCCAGTTGATTTCTTCAAACCAAGCTGCTTACCTATTGCAGATTCAGTCTTCCCAGCCTGGTGCAGGTCTACAATTTTGTTTCTGGTGTCCTTTGACAGCTCTTTGGTCTTGGCCATAGTGGAGTTTGGAGTGTGACTGTTTGAGGTTGTGGACAGGTGTCTTTTATACTGATAACAAGTTCAAACAGGTGCCATTAATACAGGTAACGAGTGGAGGACAGAGGAGCCTCTTAAAGAAGAAGTTACAGGTCTGTGAGAGCCAGAAATCTTGCTTGTTTGTAGGTGACCAAATACTTAATTTTCCACCATAATTTGCAAATAAATTCATTAAAAATACTACAATGTGATTTTCTGGATTTTTCCCCCTCATTTTGTCTGTCATAGTTGAAGTGTACCTATGATGAAAATTACAGGCCTCTCTCATCTTTTTAAGTGGGAGAACTTACACAATTGGTGGCTGACTAAATACTTTTTTGCCCCAAAGTACATGCAGTGCTGCCCCACTTGCCTTCCACACTTGGGGCCTCTGTTCTACAGGTATTCTGCCTTTGGATCTCCAAAGATTAGGCTACATTTAGCCATTTTACATGACATTAGGCTGGTGTTCCAAGTCCTTCTGAAGGTTCAGGTGAAATCAGTGTCCTCTAGGTCAGAGGTGTCTAGGTCTGGCCCTTCCCCTTCCTCCACAGGCATCAAGGCAGGTGTTTTCACTGGCTGATTGTGCTCTGCCCATTAACCAGCTCAGTTTAATGGGCCACATGTTTAAAGGGGGGTAGTAAATCGTGTCCCCTGGCCTTTTTTTGTGTTCTCTCTCTCTCTCTCTCTCTCTCTCTCTCTGAGGAAACAAACATGATGAAAAAGTAGCTGAGATTTACAAGGCCTCCTCTGACAGCCGGGAAAACAAGAAAATTAAACGAGAGCACATTAAAAAGGCATCCATACAAGCTGCTCTGAGACCGATAATAACCATCATTGTGTTACTTCATCCCGAGGTACATGACATGGTTGCAAAGACAACATCTCTTCCTTTATGGCTGCTAACATCTTTATAACTAACAAATATGTCGTACGGTAGACAACATGAAGCATTTAATCAAATGAAAGAACATTAACAGATCACTGCATGCTCAGGGCACGAGACAAGCTGATCTGAAAAAATGTGAGGAACATCAGATAGCGTCATTTTCCCATAAATATCTGTAAATGAAGCTTATCACGTTTGGGTGAGACTGGTCCCACAGACCCTGGATCAGACTGTATGATCAGCTTGGTTAATTTGTATTTAGTTATAATATTTAGCTATAATATGTGTGGTAGACAGAGCGGATCCTGACCTGTAAATATGAGCTTGGAATAAGCAGATAAAATGTGTTATCTACAGCTATGCTGAAATCAATTACACTAATCTGAGCTTTCATAATGCCTGCTGCATAATAATGAGATATTCAAGCAGTGTCATTGCTTTTGTCATCCCCACCAAGTCTACGTGCACTTTGAGGCAATTCATTGTCACTCAAGCGGTCAAGTCATGCGCTATATCTCGAGGTAGCTTGCTTGCTTGATCAACATAAACGTTGCCGTTAAACAAAAATATATCTCTCATTTCTATGAGCGAGCAGGGCAAAGCCCAGACAAATCATGTTTGCAATAATCCTTTCCAGAATGAGTCTACTTTAATCATTCTGTCTTTATGGAATTTGACAAATCAGCGGTGAGCTCGCTGTGGAGCGGGACCTATCAGCCCTGCACCCCCTCTGCATAACCAACATGCTCTACATCTCTCCGAATCACAAAGGGGGGCAGAGGGTTCCTCATCCTCACTGTACAAGATTACAGTTTCTGTTTAAGCATTGAATTGAGCCTAAATCCAGTCCAGATTTAAGGTAGAGCTCCACCCAGAGAGCATAGATTTAAGGGAGTGCTCTATTCTACAACAAGAGTGTGTGCAAAACGAGTGCAGCCAATGTTAAATGCATAGTTAGAATTCAACAATACTTTAATTTTGGCCCCAAAAAAATACTTTGAGAGGAAATGATTTAAGTCTGTATCAAATCTCTGTCACGGCATTTTGTTTCTGGGTTTGTGCATGGTGTGCTTGTCCATAGCAAGCTAAGTACCCATATTCCTTTTAGGAAAAAAAGGAGCACTTAGCTAGGCTACATCTCTCTAATCCACACTTTATGGATTAGGACAATGGATGCAGAAAATCTGTCAATCCACATTTTGCATCCATCACATGCTTCAATACTTGTTGTGTTATGTGAGACCTGCCACTACATTACCAGACTTCTAAATGCAATGTTGAATTGCTGTAGTTTTACACTGAGTTACAGTACCAGTCAAACGTTTGGACACACCTACTCATTTTCTACATCATAGAATTATAGTGAAGACATCAAAACTATGAAACAACACATATGGAATTATGTAGTAAGCAAAAAAAAGTGTTCAGCAAATCAAAACATATTTTATATTTGATATTCTTCAAAGTAGCCACCCTTTGCCTTGATGACAGCTTTGCACACATGTCTTTGGTGTACAACATGATAGTTGCATGTAGCTTAACACCCCTAATGAAAAAATAACATGAAATCGCACTTGAGGCATGGAATGCATAGTTCGAACATATCTTTAGTGCACAACATGAAGTTTCCCCCTCCATGGAAGTGGCAGCGGAACAGTGGGAGCACAGAGCAGAAGTTACATTGGCAGCAGTGTGCAGCAGCTAAGTAAAACAAATTCCTGCACCTGCGCAGAAATATTTGTATCAATAGCTACGGCATGTTGGAACCGCAGTCACTCCAGTACTTTAATGTAGCTGTAAGTTGGTGTTGATAGCAAGTGGCTGACTCATGAAGTGCTTAGCAGGCTGGTAGGGTTAACTTTAGCATGCAAGTAGGGCTAATGTTAGCAGGCTAGTTGGCTGGCAACCTAGGAAGCTGATTTGTAACAATAAATCCAAGTATTTACTTGTAAATTGGCTGAAAATTAAATTGAAACCCGTAGTCATGAGTGCAAACGATTTGGTTTAATTTTAAGTTATACATTTGAAGTAATTTCTGCTGGAGTTTACATTATAGGGAATAGGCTGGCTTGCCTCCATATACCTTCACATCCCGCAAAAAATGTTTCCGTCATGATTTCGGCATTCTCATCCATTTTATTTAATAACAAAACAAGTTTTGAAAAGTGAGGTGTAACTTTGCAGTGGAATTGTTGATGCGTATACTAATGTAAATCCATTTGTTACATGTGGCTAAGTTTATGCTAACTACCCTTTAATGTGAAAATGCATTCAAAATGGTTGCCCTCTGCTGACGTGCAATGATACAAGTAAAAGGAGGGCTGTGATTGCCTACTACTGCCAATTTCTCTCTATAAAATAGCCATAACTTTAAACTAGCAGATATTACAGTACCTTCAGAAAGTATTTACACCCCTTGAGTTTTTCCAAATTTTGTTGTGTTACAGCCTGAATTTAAAATGGATTAAATTGAGATTTTATGTCACTGGCCTACACACAATATCCCATAATGTCAAAGAGGAATTATGTTTTTAGACATTTTTACAAATTAATTAATAATGAAAAGCTGAAATGTCTTGAGTCAAAATTTAAAAAGCAGACATTGAATATTCCTTTGAGCATGTTGTTATTAATGACATGGTGGTGTATCAATACAACCAGTCACAGCAAAGATACAGGCGTCCTGCCTAACTCAAGTGCAGGAGAGGAAGAAAACCCCTCAGGGATTTCACCATGAGGGCAACATTGTAGTTACTAAACAATATTAACCTAAATGACAAAGAGAAACAAAGGACATTTGTCCTTGTGGCAAAATGTGGCAAAGAAATAAACTTTTATACCCTGATTAAAGTGTTGTGTTGAAATACTCTTCATATTTTCAAGCATGGTGAAGGCTGCATCATGTTATGGGTATGCTTGTCATCGGCAAGGGAGTTTTTTTTGTTGTTGATAAAAATAAACGGAATAGAGCTAAGCACAGGCAAAATCCTAGAAGACCTGGTTCAGTCTGCTTTCCAACAGACACTGGGAGACAAATTCACCTTTCAGCAGGACAATAACCTAAAACACAAGGTCAAATATTCACTGGAGTTTCTTACCAAGACGACTTTGAATGTTCCAGAGTGTCCTAGATACCGTTTTTAGTTAAATAGGCTTGAACATCTATGGCAAGACTGGTTGTCTAGCAATGGTCAAAAACCAACTTCACAGAGCATGAAGAATAAAAAAATGAATAATGTGCAAATATTGTACAATACAGTTGTACAAAGTTCTTAGAGACTTACCCAGAAAGACTCACAGCTGTATTCGCTGCCAAAGGTGATTCTAACATGTATTGACTCAGTGGTGAATACTTATTTAAATGAGATATTTCTGTATTTAATTTCCAAAACATGCAACAAAAAAAAAACTACAAACATGTTTTCACTTTGTCATTATGAGGTATTGTGAGTACTGTAGATGGCTGACTTTAAAAATAAAAATAATAAAAACTCAGGCTGTAACAACAAAATGTAAAATAACTCAAGGGGTATGAATACTTTCTGAAGGCATTATATAAAAAATATATAATTAAAAAATATATATTTTCATGTTTAGAAGTTTCAATATTCATAAAATATATATATATATATTTAAATAAAAATATTACAGAGCAAGCAGTAAAGCTTAAAATGACACAATTTTTTTTGCTTTGTAGCATCTGATGAAAGATGAAAAATGATGGAGTCTTTGGTTAAGGCTAAAATGTCATAAATATGCCAACTTTGATTATTTCTCAATTATGCTTTTAGATACAAATGTCAAATATATCTCAACAATCCATCCTCCAATGGACTATTCTATGGATTACATTTTGTGAAAATTACAAAAATCACGTTATTTTTTGGTCTGGATTTCATGAGGAATCACTCCAATACTCTCCATTTACAATCTATTTCTGTCTAAGTCATAACAATATTCAGAAAGAGTAGAAATACATTGAATCTTAATAAGCGGTGTCTACTTCGTGAAATGTAAAATGAGTTGAATGACTGTAGCAAATACTTGAGATGTTCCTTGACTGTTCAGACATAAATTAGCCATAAGGCTAGCAGCACCATCTAGCGGTAGCCTATGGAATGACAACTAGAGCTCTGCT
Source organism: Oncorhynchus tshawytscha (assembly GCF_018296145.1). Classification (NCBI taxonomy): domain Eukaryota; kingdom Metazoa; phylum Chordata; class Actinopteri; order Salmoniformes; family Salmonidae; genus Oncorhynchus; species Oncorhynchus tshawytscha. The sequence goes on along the minus strand of NC_056439.1, from coordinate 33,419,804 downwards.
ACACGACCCGAGCCTGATGGGCCTTGGTTAGGGCTGTTTTATCATCAATAACTGGGGTACGGGCAGGGCATCACTAAATTGATCATCAACATTTTGAAGCGGAGTCATTTCCTTGTGCTCTGCTGCGCAGTACAGTCAACAGTATCTGATTAAGATCACAACATGGTGTCAGAAGCGCTTCAACCTCGTCAAATATAAGACGAGAGAGATTATTTCACAGAAAATAATCAAGTTCATTGAGTTTTGTAAGAGTTTAGAGTGATGAAAAGTTGCTAACCGCTCTCTATATGTCTCGTCAATGAGCAGAGCAGCTCAAGCGGAGCCGTTGCTATGGATACTCACAGATCCAGAGCCGCCATGAGCAGAGCGCATGCAGATTGAGCAGCGCGCAGTGAGAAAGTTATGGATTTACTAACGGAGGAAACTATTTATAATTTCGGACAGGGCCTTAAATTTGGCAGAAGCAATCGGGCCCGGGTAGGGTAGGGCCTGAGTATCACGGGCATGGGTAGGCCTTAAAATATATGCTCGTGCAGGGCTCTGGTCCCCAACTGGTTGTGAGTGTGTATGTGTATCATGTGTGTATACTTACACTCCTCAAGGCCCAGCTGGTAGGCCAGGTTCTGTAGCCCTTTGACCTTCTCCATCAGGTTTGCTGTGGTCAGACTCCCCAGCTCTGTGGGAGGAATAGAGTTGGAGTACAGTCAGTGAATACTTATTAGTCTATTTTCACAAGTAGGCAATGCTCAACAGTAAGTGTACCATATGACACTACTGTACTTTACCTTTTAACATTTCAATGTCCTCACTCTCCAGTTCAGCCATCCATTTGGGTGGAGAATTGGTAATTGGCTGCAAGACAAAAAATAAGAAGAAGAATGTGCATTCTCTCAGCCATGTAGGTCTATTCATTTATCAACGCTAGCTATAGATCTTGGAAAAACACTCACATTTTTGCAAGATGCAGCAAATTCTGCAACTCCTGGCACTGTGTGAGAATCAGAATCAGGAATGAGTAAATTGAAATGATAGGCTTTATGAAGCGAACACAGAGGAGAAGACAAACTTACGTTGCTCTGGCCATAGGTCAGGAGATGCTCTATCCAGCTTCTCAAAACTCAGCAGAGAGGACTCAAAATCATCACCTTACAAAGGGGGAAAATGTATTTTAGTCATCATCAACCGATTCAACACTAATAAATGTGAAAGAGCAGCCTTTAGCTAAGTGCTGTTCACGCTGAGTCATTGCGCTTGCTTGCTACATGAACAGGGCTCATTTAGTATAAGTAATTAGGGATTGGGTTTGAATTTAACATAATGTTATGAAAGGAGCCATAATCCTTTCTTCTCCATGTACAGTGAGTTTGAGTGCAGGCTTTGTTAAGGCTCGACCAGGGGTTGGAACCGGAATTATTTTCCAATAGTTTAGTTCTGAACAGAACCATTATTGTTTTCATTACGTTCCACTGGTCCAACCAGCAAAATAAAGTTCTGACCCGTTTCGAACCCCAACGAAGTAACAGTTTATATTGTTCCTTTCTGTTCCTTTTTAGTCCTCTGAAAACGACATTAAATGAGTTCACCAACGGATAGAGCTGCTTGCTATGGAGCGGGAAAGCTATGTACATGCATTGGACAGACAAGTGTAGAGTAGGGTGCGACATGCGACTGAAATTTTGCAGGTGAGCACTGGGCATCTTGTTTTTATGACATGCATTGTCTGAATTAGGCCCACAGAATTATACCTACGGAGGAGCAGCTTCTATGAAGGAACTTTGAATGACTTTGAACTTCAGAGAGTTGGCTTAACTAACTTTGGACCAGAGCTAGCTCTTGATCATGACTCTCAGTTCCATTACATTACACATAATGCTGCCTAGAGTTTGAGCGCTAGACCAGACAAACTTGTGTGAGCAGAGTGGCACCAGAATTAAAATAAGATGTCTTACGTTTTTGTAGTTAATAAATCCAATGTGAAACGTGATAACTATAGTATCCTTAACTAACATTGAAAAATGTTAATCCATTGTTCTCTAATTAAAAAATCTCTCCCTAATTTCTAAATCATGCCCGTAATGTCAGTAGCTACATTAGACTATGCATGCTTCGGAGGGAGGGGAAGGTAGCCTACACAAAAACTGGCAAAGATGTTCAGCTGGCAGGCAGACACTGGAATACATTTCAGAGTAACAGTGAGGACTATGTATTGGTGCCTTGTTGCGTTTTTTTGTGGGACTGGAAAATGTAAAATAAAGGGTAATAACTGGTTAGTTCCGGAACAGTATAGATTACTTTCGTTCTCAGTTCTGTTCCTAAAAATTGTTTTATTTTCGGTTCTGTTCCCTGAACCAGTTCCAACTACTGGTGTCTACATTCTATAGCTAGACAGACATTTTTGTTCAACTAACCAGTTCTTGCCTTAATTTTTTTCACTGAATCAAGAACTTACTAGTATCTTAGAAATGTCAATTTCCAGTTGCAGGTGTATGGAAAAGACACAAATGTACCTCCATACAGGTGGTTCTACAAAATCCGGCAAAAACTCAGATATTAAATCCATGTTTAGCATCGAGTGAGATATGCCACTTGCATGTGTGAAGACCTTGTGTTTTGGTCACACTATGTGATGCACTGTCATCACATAGATTTCCTGCAAAGATGTTGGGAAATGCTAGATGTGCAGCAGCTAAAACGAAGAGGAACTCCCTCGCAAGGTTCAAAACATGGATGATCTTTGAGCAACTGGAAACGGACATTGCTAAGATAGGTACTTTTTTCACAGAATCAATAACTTAGAAAGCATTGCCAACAACAGGTTAGTTGACAAATCTATTGGTGGTGGTTTGTATGGGGCTTTCTTGTAACGCCCAGTATTGGACACCCAATCTTTGGTTATATCACATTATCTGGCGTACGGTGTGTAGCTAGCTACTAGCATGCACATGAATTAGTCATTACAGCTACTGTTCCTTTGCTGACCACCTAGCTAAGGCAGTGTCCATTAAAATTGCCGTTACGGTTAAATTGGATAGGTCGAGATGGCTAATAAGACAAACTGCATAGTTATCAAGTAGGAAGAAGGGCATTGCTAGCCGGCTTGTTTTGGTTTGTCTGACATAACCCGTTGTGTGAGCATAGCCTGGTGAAAAACGTGAGACATTATTTGTACAACATATGAACTCAACGTTTCAGCAAATAGAAATACGAAGCATACTGGTTTCATTAGCATCTCGGTATCAAGATGTCCATTTATACACTCAACAACGAAATTAGAATTTACCTCCATTTGGAGACGCCATTTTCAGATCCACACACGTGATAGAATGCAGCCAATGGGTTGATGTTGCTTCAGATTGACTTGTCTGCACTAGGCTGCACTACAAACGTCTGTCAGCAGGTGGCATATGTATCACAGTGCCACACAACTGCATCAAAGATTCTTCTACTGAACCAAAACATAAACGCAAGATGTAAAGTGTTGGTATCATGTTTCATGAGCTGAAATAAAAGATCGCAGAATTTCCCAATATACACAATAATTATTTACCTCTATTTTTGCACAAATGTATTTACATCCGTTAGTGAATATTTCTCATTTGAAAAGATAATACCTGACAGGTGTGGCGTATCAAGATGATGATTAAACAGCATGATCGTTACGGGTTCCCCTTGTGCTGGGGACAATAAAAGGCTACTAAAATGTGCAGTTTTGTCACACAATACCACATGTCTAAGTTTTGGGGGAGTGTGCAATTGGCATGCTGACTGCAGGAATATCCACCACAGCTGTTGCCAGATACCATAAACCATCTCCAACATCATTTTAAAGAATTTGGCAGTATGTCCAACCGGCCTAACAACTGCAGACATGTAACCACACCAGCCCAGGACCTCCACATCCGGCTTCGTCACCTGTGGGATCATCCGAGTCCAGTCAACCGGACAGTTGAAGAAACTGAGGAGTATTTCTGTCTGTAATAAAGCCCTTTTGTGAGGTCCTAGCTTCCAAGTGGGTGGGCCATAATCCATAGATTAGGGCCTAATGAATTGATTTCAATTGACTGATTTCATTATATGAACTGTAACTCAGTAAAATTGTTGCATTTATATTGTTCAATATAAATAATTTAATATCTAACAAAAACAATTAATATCTGTGACTATGCTCAAAATATTAATCTAGATGAACCTCTAGGTGATTACATGGCAGCAGCCTACAATATATCCTAGGTATAATATGGATTCCAAAAATATCCATTGCTTGTAACTATATAGAGAAAAATGACATTCAGTGCTCCTTTTCTGCATTCGAGAAGTAAGACAATGATGTCTGTTAACTTGTCACAAACACATGATCAAATGTATAAGAGTATTTATTCATAACCACACAACATAAGATCATTTTATTTTACTTTTATTTAACTTGGCAAGTCAGTTAAGAATAAATTCTTATTTACAATGATGGTCTAACCCGGACGACGCTGGGCCAATTGTGCGCCACCCGATGTGACTCCCAATCACGGCCGGTTGTGATACAGCCTTGAATCAAACCAGGGTCTGTAGTGACGCCTCTAGCACTGAGATACAGTGCCTTAGACCGCTGCGCCACTCTGGAGCCCCATACACTGCAACAAAAATAAAATGGGACACACCAAGAGCAATGAAAAAGGCCATTAATATTTACTATTAAAATGAACAAAAAGATATACAAACCAACAGGTAAAGAACGGTTGTTTTGAAAAGTTGTATTGAAAAGTATCAGATTCCTTTCATTGAGAAAGCACAATGCAGAACTGAAAATCATTGAAAGCACTATCTTGCCAAAGATTCATACAATACTGTGAACACTAAGATTGTTTATCTTGCAATTTTTGCTCAAAGAAAGAAATAGTCAATATTTGACATTATAAAAAGAGAAACAGGTTCATTCATATCATAAAACATTTAAATAGAATATTTGCATTCTCAAATGTATTTAGGCACTTAGCTCATTATTGCAACTCAGTCAAGAAAAAACAAAACATGTTAAGGCAGTTTAGTAGACATCATTAGCGGTCAATAAAATACCACTGATAAAAACAACAAAAATAACGATATATCACTATGTCAGTCAGAACTCTCCCTGACTGTTCACCTGACTAAAACTTCCAGGAGTCCATTCACTTCAGGCCAGCCATGGTCCTGGCAGGGTCATGGGCTAGCGGCCCTCTCATACCATAAGACAAGAGGTTTAAACAGGTCAAATCTGCATGGGTTAGAAAAGCTGAGAGGGAAACTGAAATGTAAGCTGAAGAGAACATACATTTTGAAATTGGTTTATGTTTTTTTGTGTGTAGATTTACTGTTGCCCCAATGTCACACTGTAGGCAATAACACTAACATGAACAGAACTTACACAGGTAACATTTTATTAAGCTCCAAGGCATATCAACAGTATGAATAACAAGGAGGCCATATGATTAACTCACCTGTAGAGGATGGTGAAGAATAGCATTGCCTGTCCTCCTCTGAGCAGCCAGTGGGAATAGTGTAGTTAGAGCCACAGGTCAGCACTCTAGCAGGGTGTCCTGCTATTGCCACATTTTGGAAGTATGCTTGAGGTCATTGCCTATTTGGAAGACCCATTTGTGACCAAGCTTTAGCTTCCTGACTGATGTCTTGAGATGTTGCTTCAATATATCCACAATTTCTCCTCGTGATGCCATCTATTTTGTGAAGTGCACCAGTCCCTCCTGCAGCAAAGCACCCCCACAACATGATGCTGCCACCCCCATGCTTCACGGTTGGGATGGTGTTATTCAGCTTGCAATCTTCCCCCTTTTTCCTCCAAACATGGTCATTATGGCCAAACAGTTCTATTTTTGTTTCATCAGACCAGAGGACATTTCTCCAAAAAGTACAATCTTTGTCCCCATGTGCAGTTACGAACCGTAGTCTGGCTTTTTTATGGTAGTTTTGGAGCAGTGGCTTCTTCCTTGCTGAGCGGCCTTTCAGGTTATGACGATATATGACTAGTTTTACTGTGGATATAGATACTTTTGTACCGGTTTCCTTCAGCATCTTCACAAGGTCCTTTACTGTCGTTCTGGGATTGATTTGCACTTTTCGCACCAAAGTCCATTCATCTCTAGGAGACAGAACGCGTCTCCTTCCTGAGTGGTATGACGGCTGCGTGGTCCCATGATGTTTATACTTGCGTACTATTGTTTGTACAGATGAGCGTGGTACCTTCAGGTGTTTGGAAATTGCTCCCAAGGATGAACCAGACTTGTGGAGGTCTACAAATTGTTTTTTGAGGTGTTGGCTGATTTCTTTTGATTTTCCCATGATGTCAAGAAAAGAGGCACTGAGTTTGACAGTGGGCCTTGAAATACATCCACATGTACACCTCCAATTGACTCAAATGATGTCAATTAGCCAAACAGAAGCTTCTAAAGCCATGGCATCATTTTCTGGAATTTTCCAAGCTGTTTAAAGGCACACTCAACTTAGTGTATGTAAACTTCTGACCTACTGGAATTGTGATAGTGAATTATAAGTGAAATAATCTGCCTGTAAACAATTGTTGGAAAAATTCTTGTCTCATGCACAAAGTAGATGTCCTAACCGACTTGCCAAAACTATAGTTTGTTAACAAGAAATTTGTGGAGTGGTTGAAAAACAAGTTTTAATGACTCCAACCTAAGTGTATGTAAACTTCCGACTTCAACTGTAAGTAGTCTTGTGCGAGCCGGAACAGCTCATTGGAGCAGGAGCCTACCTCCTGTTTCTGCAGCATGAGGCAGCTTGATGGCCTTACCCCCAATCAATCTCCTTGATGCTGTGGTGACACCAGGCAGAGACGCATCGGATCACATTTTTTGTCTTTTGGTATGAATCGAACTCCCAACCTTCCACTCCAAGGACAGATACTAACCACAAGGCCACTGAGTTGGTCTACATGACCGGGGGAATTATGGGGAGCATGTGTTTTTGTGGTAGGCCCACTGTATCTGTTAGCATGCTGCTGAAGAGCATGGCAGGGAAGTAGTGGTGGTAGTAAAGGATGCGGCCTGTGGTGTAGAAGGGTACGTGGTGTAGAAGGGTACGTGGTGTAGAAGGGTACGTAGTGCAGCAGGGTACGTAGTGCAGCAGTCAGCTCAGGAGCAGCAGTCCTCCACCTTCCATCAACACGCAACAACTCTGCACATACACATCAGCGTTAGAATGAGGTACTCAAAATAAGTTACTCATGACAGTGACAGGGATGTTCTAAATCCTCCTACCTACGTTTCTCTTGTCCAGCTGGACTCCTCTGCGGCAGGCCAGAGAGGCTGCTGCCACCATAACCACATACAGGCCCAGACTGACCAGGTTCAGCCACCAGATCACCTGCAGAGGAGTTCCAGATTTAGCTATATTATGGCAGGGTTAGCATACTCTGAGTGGAGAGAGGTACTTACAGGATTCCCTAACAGGTAGACACAGTATTCCGTCTCATTCACTCCTGAGAACCTCTATCCCTTTACAGAAACAGAACAAAGGCACAGTGATAAGTTAATATTTTTATGGGACTGTCAAACCACACTGAAGTATTCAACATGCTAACCTGGTAGTTGATTGGCCAGGGTTTAGTGTTAATTTCATTGTCTTTGGGCTTCAACCCACTGTTACCCTGTAACAATAGACATTTCGTGGTAATTAATCCAATAAGTATGTGGGAAAATGTGAAGTACAGTGAGATGCGTGTTCTTTTGTTCTCTCACCCTGATCATGATGATGTTGAACTCCAGCAAAATATAGAGGAAGTGGGGCTTTAGCAATTAAAGGCTAATGTTGGGCACTATCAATACACACAAAAACAAAACAAAAACACATTTCCAGTAATATTAGGCATTAAGCACACACACAACATCACATATCAATCAGTGGGAACACCATAAAAAATCTGAAAGGAAAGTAGGCTACATTTGGTTTTGATGTGATCCTCAATATTCCATTGAGAGTTTGGGGTCTCCTTCAGAATTGTTAATTACAACTGGAACAAGGTCCGTCACTTGGTTTTCTTTGAACCCTCCTAACTGTTCAAAGATAACTTAGGAAATAATCATTCTTATCAGTGGAATGCTTGTGACAGCCTGCTGCAACATAGCCAACAAACGCAGCCCGAAAAGTCCCCCTATTACATTGCACAGGGAATAGCTAACTAGTAAGAACTTGGCATAAATGACAATGAATGTATCACTTGTAATGTTATCCTTACACACTAGTTAGCATTGTAACAAGCTAGCTCGCAGAAACAGCTTTGTACAGCTCGCAGAAACAGCTTTGTACAGCTCGCAGAAACAGCTTTGTACAGCTCGCAGAAACAGCTTTGTACAGCTCGCAGAAACAGCGTTGTACAGCTCGTAGAAACAGCTTTGTACAGCTCGCAGAAACAGCTTTGTACAGCTCGCAGAAACAGCGTTGTACAGCTGTAGAAACAGCTTTGTACAGCTCGCAGAAACAACACAGAAACAGCTTTGTACAGCTCGTAGAAACAGCTTTGTACAGCTCGCAGAAACAGCTTTGTACAGCTCGCAGAAACAGCTTTGTACAGCTCGCAGAAACAGCTTTGTACAGCTCGCAGAAACAGCTTTGTACAGCTCGCAGAAACAGCTTTGTACAGCTCGCAGAAACAGCTTTGTACAGCTCGCAGAAACAGCGTTGTACAGCTCGCAGAAACAGCTTTGTACAGCTCGCAGAAACAACAGCTCGCAGAAACAGCTTTGTACAGCTCGCAGAAACAGCTTTGTACAGCTCGCAGAAACAGCTTTGTACAGCTCGCAGAAACAGCTTTGTACAGCTCGCAGAAACAGCTTTGTACAGCTCGCAGAAACAGCGTTGTACAGCTCGCAGAAACAGCGTTGTACAGCTCGCAGAAACAGCGTTGTACAGCTCGCAGAAACAGCGTTGTACAGCTCGCAGAAACAGCTTTGTACAGCTCGCAGAAACAGCTTTGTACCTATTTTTTACACCTTTATTTAACTAGGCAAGCCATTTAAGAACAACCTGTGCGCCACCCTATGGGACTCCCAATCACAGCCGGTTGTGATACAACCTGGAATCGAACTAGGGTGTCTGTAGTGACGCCTCAAGCACTGAGATGCAGTGCCTTAGACCGCGCCACTCGGGAGCCCAAATCTAATCAGTTCTTCTCATTCTTGTTTTCACGTGATATTCAGTGTATGCAATGCATTAAAAGCAGGACTTCACAGCCTATGTGATTGTTGGCAAAAAAATCGGCTTTGGAAACAAGCATTTCTCAAAATAAAACTCCTATCCTTGCATGCACTCCTCTCTGCGTTTGCGTTACACGGTGCACAGATGTCAAAATTACCCGATGTGTTTCAGAAAATATCTGCAAAAAGTGCGCACCACGCACGCGCGCAATGTAGTCTCTTCTCAACGCTCCAAATTTAGCAGCACAGCGCGTGGTTTCTGGGATATGTATGCTTTTCCATCCTTCACGAAAGAAATAGGATCCACCGATATCGACACAATTTCCCAGTATCCAACTGAAATTCAGTACTAGACTCATAACCGTGGGAAAATCCTTCCAAACGCTGTGGTTGAGCGGTCCGTGCTATCCGGAGTCATTGGGACCTTATATCCCATTGAAGTTGACATTTAAATTGGTTAGGGGTAGGTTATGGTTCTAGTTAAGGTAGGGGTAGCAGTTAAGGTTAGGGTTTAGGGTAGGGACGTCCCAAGGATCTGTTTTGCACTGTCCTTGTTTGAGCTGTACTAGAAGGCCACTGGGTGGCGTCAGAGCACAATAAATCACAGACTCACACTGTCAACGGATGCTCACAACACATAACATTCTCCATTTGACCTGAAAGTACAGTATATTTGCATGATAAACATACGGTTTAGAAATATTATTGTAATGAAGTATATTATTGTATAATGTGTGTAGCATATTCCACAGATAAGGGAGAGAAATTTAGATATTTTCAAATTTTATTTTGATGACTGATAGTAACTATAGTTTAGAGGTAAACAAAAGGAATGAACATGATATTTTCTTAAGTAATATTGAATACATGTTCACAATTTGTATAACATCAATGTAAGACTTGTGGAGGCATGAATCATACAGTATAGATAAGAGTACAGACCGTAAACATCTCTTTGAATACAGGCCAAGGGCATCAGCCATTGAAAGAAGGCATCCTCCAAATATGTATAAGATAGGTTCTGGAAAGATCTCTCTGAATGGAAAGTTTGAGAACATGACCAATCAGCAATCATGTGTTTCTAGTGACTTGAATGCGAAGGACAATGTTTATTTTTAATTGGAAATGCTGAATGTGTCACTAGAATGACATGCTGATCCCAGTAAGATTATTTGAAAGGCAAAAAAGGCTTAGTTTTAATGGCACAACAGATAATGGTTGCATTTTAAAAGGCATGTCTTGTTTTGTACTTGTAGGATCAATGGCACCACATTGTGTTGAAAACAGTGCTGCCATTCCCCTAAAATTACATTTCAATGTCTGCTCCACAGGGCAGGATACATACACTTTATCTGGTACAGTGTAAACCACTTTTCTCATACATAAAGATATGTTTAAAAACATTTTAACAGAAATATATATAAATCTACATATTGCTAAGCTGTAATGCTGGAATTTTTTTTTCAAACAAAAATATTGGTTGCACTATATGCATTATTAGAATGTAACAAAAAATTAATACATAGTACTAGATCTGTACAAAATATCCCAAACCTTTTCAACAAAGCCTTTACTCACATTCAGAGATGCATCAATGGGAATGTTCTTACATGGGATCTGAAGTCAATTGTGAATGTGTGGTTGAATGTAAGGAAAATTTGCCTCGGGATATTGTACGTGTCTTTTACTCTGACTAGTGGGAAAGTGCTAGTGGACCCTATACAAACATATTACATATCTATCATAGACCATCATATACATTTACAGCCTTTCCAAGCCCATACTCAATGCCCTTTTTTTCTTCAGTATACTTTTGTGCTGGTGACAGATTGAAGCAACATTGTAACAGCCTGTGAAGATGAGCTGGACCTTGTTTGATCCCAGTTCTTGCTCTTGAGACTGACTACCTTGCCACCATTGGAACCTTTTAGCTTGGAGGATGAGGACTAAGGACTGTTATGCAAGTCCAAGTGGTTTTTCAAGACCCAGAGAAACACAGAAGACCAGTGGAAGTAGTGGTTGGTTCTTTTTCTAGGCCTCGCTGACCACAAAAGCATCCCAAATACAAGTAAAAGGTGGTTTCAAAGTGACTCCCTGTATAGCAATGTGATTATTATGTTACAATATGAATGACATGTGGCATGCAATCAGCTTCCTCCAGGTTTAGTTATCCAACTTCAAAAACGATTCACACTGTTTCCTCTCATCATTAGTAAAGTCTATTGGTCTGACAAATAAGACAATATAAATCATATGTGCCCTCTGAAATGGTTTTCATTGTAAATTTGCAGAGTCTTGTCATGTAAATGAAATAAATAATTAACCCAAAATATAAATGGAGGAGAAAAACTATGCATAAAATATGTATGTATGCATAGCAAACTGTCTGGGGTCACTGAATAAAATCCCTTTAAGGCAAAATGCAAATGTTAAGAAATAGGATATCCCATGGAATACACTCACTGCATAGCTTCTGGTCCCTTGTGGAAATGTGAATGAGTATGTTTGTGTGGTAGAAAGAAAATATGATGAGAGAATTGTATGTGTGTCGGTGTGTGTGTTTAGGGGATAAGCGTGGACGTTTCAGAGTTCTTGGAGGTTTAGTGCCAGGCCCTGTGAGAGGGTGGGGATGAGGGGGGTGGAGGGAGGAGAGTAGAACCTCCCAACAGCTACACTCTCAGTTTCCAGCCACTCTCTCTGAGGCCAGACAATGGGACCTCTGGGATACATTCATGGGGCTTGGCGGAGGCCTGGAAGCCGGGCAGGCAGGTGCACTTGTACGACCCCTCAGTGTTGGTACAGGCCCCGTTCTTACACAGCGCCACTTTATCACTGATGTCCTCACACTCGTTTATGTCTGCAGGAAAAGGAGACAGGCAGTGTTAAGAGAGTAGACCAATTTCACTGCATCTGTTCCCTCCACATGTCCTGTGTCAACAGTCCAGCGGAGTGGCCTGGTCAGTGTGGGTGGTAGGATGGGACCATAGTCACGTACAGCAGTTCTCTGGCGACAGAGGGGCCTAGAGGGATGCCCGACTCTCAGTACTTATGAAAACTACATTCATACGTATCACTTAAGCACTTTTGTTCTCTCTTCCCACATTAACAATATCCCTGTTCACTCATTTCACCTCTCTGTCACACACCCATCTCTTTCTGCCCCCCTTCTCTGTATACGTGTTATGCAATTTTATCTGAAAGGCAGCAGCACATCTTTACAGTAATCATTTACACAGATCAAGCATGGCGTCGTATTGCGTGTTTGGGTTTGATGAAGACATGAACTCTTCTCTGGCCATACATACAGTACATCTGACAAGTCAGATGTTTTTGCTTACACTAAAATGCTATTACATTGTTGGCCTTCAAGTGGTTTCTATTTCCTAATCTGGCATGGGAGGTTTGGTGTCATTTCTCTGCAGTCAAACTCAAACCTCCTCTCTCTGTTGACCTAATTTCTGTGTGGGAAATGTTGGTGGTATTTATAATATGACACTTGGAAAGGAGAGCTTCGTTCCCACAAGTGTTTTCACAAATTAGAACCACAGAGTGGGAATCCACTCCATTCTCCCTGTGTTGGCCTCGGGGCTGATGATTCTCTATGGGGATAGAGTCCTGGTCCATTCAGTAATCTCAGCACATCATTATGAGAGGGGTTTCACTTTCAAATTAAACAAACACGACACATTTAAAATGTGTAATATCCATGTATTACACGATGTGGCTGCGATTCAAGGCCTCTCGGCTTGTTGGCGGGGTGTGTCTATATATTCAGTCAGGAGAGTAAAGAACAATCCACTCGGAGTACTTTGATCAGTTTCCCATTAAAAATAACCAAAGCAAGATTGTAAATGTGAGCCTTTCATTGGGCTGCGTGATATTGAATGGTGAGTTACCTCATCAAGAGAGACCTGTCTCCAAAAGGCATAAACCTCGGGGAGGCTTCTTCATTCTAAAGCAGGGTTTGATCTTAGCCCCACAACATACATCATTTTCAAAAGTGGGAAAATGGAACAGATCATTGAATACTTTGTTTCTAGGAATTCCAAAAAGCAATGATATATTTACTTGAAACACAGAGGAGAATCTGAGACTGAATGTGGTTGGTTCATTATGAGACACTGGGAGAAGAACGTACCGATGCAGGCCATTTTGGTGAGGTCAAGCTCGTATCCATCAAAGCAGTCACAGGTGTAACCTTCCCTCACGCGCACACACCGGCCATTCTCACAGCCGTTCAGGATACCACACTCTTCTGCTCGCAGGCCTTCAAAGCCATCATAGTGGTCTGATTGCAAACAGAATATGAAATAATTAGGAGGCCCTACAGAGGTAGAATTTCACCATGCATTAGCAATAATATGAATAAATGTGTCTTTAAAGAATATATATATTTCTAATGAGGTTACCATTGTTAGAGTCTACAGGGTGAGGCTGGAACTCTCTTGGCCGGTGGATGGGGACGCGTAGTGACGGTTCTCTGTCTCTCACTCGTGAGCCATAGTCGTTGGTATTCCCCTGGGTGTCCTCTGGGTTGTAGTAGGTACCCCCAGGCCCAGAGATGGGCACTCCTTCATAGTTGTCCCAGTAGGGGGGGACATAGGGCCCTTCAGGACCCTCGACACCAGGGCCGTACTCATTGCCTGGCCGCTCTCGCAGACTGTCAGAGCCCCTTCTCCTAGGCAGGTTACAAAGTAATGCGTAGTCATCTGATCCAACACACACACACACACACACACACACATCAGTGTTGCATTTAGACCGTTACAAACCATCACAGGTCACACAAATGATTTCAGCTACATAATAACTATGAATGACAACTACATCTGCCATTTGTTATTTACCAGAGTCCCTACTGGGGCAGAAGGCACATTGTTCACTCCAGGCCACTCCATAGAGACAGCAGCACTCTGTGTAGGTGGTCCTCCATCCGATGAGAGGCTGGATACACACATACAATTCTATCATGTCCCGCCAGCAGATGTCCAGATGGATGTCCTCATCAGGCTCATCAATCTCTGTGGGGCAGGCGATGGAGGAGAGATGAGAGAGGGAAGGAAGGAAGAAGGGAAGAGAGTGATTTACAAAAGAGGAAAGGATGGAGTTGGAGGAGGTTTTACAAACTTTATGTTGTCAATGTTGAACAGATGAATCAATAATCTGGCTGGTAACCATTTCATCTGGATAAACTGAGATGGAGGATGTAGTTTATCTGTAAAAGTGTGCTGCTGCTGCTGTGTGAGTGTGTGTGTGAGAGAGAGAGTGTGTGTCTGAATCGCACCCTCGGTGGTGTTGACGCTGATGCAGTGGCGGCAGGTGGTGTCCAGGACCAGAGAAGGACTGCAGAAGCAGTTGAAAGAGCCAGGGGTATTCACACACACCCCACAGACACACGCCTTCTCTGTCAGGCACTCGTCATAATCTGGAACACACACACATAAACACACGTCAACAACTGGGTCTAAAAGTTGAGATAAGGAGCAGGTTTGGTGGAACAGGGAAAAGCAGAGTGACAGCGAGGGGCCCTTACCCAAACACTCCAGCCGGATGTTGTCGTAGTAGAAGCCTGTACGGCAGAAGCAGGAGTACGAGGAGAAGATGTTAGAACAACGGCCATTCTTACAGATATCTGGCCCAAACATCTTACACTCATCCACATCTGGTGAGAGAGAGAGGAGAGACGGACAAACACAGAGAGAGAGAACAAGAGGGGTGAAGAATCAATACCTGTTCAAATAAAGTCACATACTACTATACACAACATCACCTTTTCTTTCCTATTTCACCTCTAGAATCTGCCTCTGTGTAGGCCAAGGTGAATGTCTATAGAGTCTATAGAATGTTTACTTTATGCATGTGCTGTAACAAGCTACACCACTGAAATCCTAACCACTACTGTAAAATGAGCATGGCACCTTGCTCGTGACAGCCTTCTCTATAAGAACATGCTGTGGGTGCAACACTTGTGCTTAATTAGCTGGGTATGCAGGTATCCCGTCACGGTGTAAAGGGCTAGCTTAAAAGAGAACCATAAATGAGGTGGGAAATTATGCCGGATGTTTTTAACAGCTGCCATGGGTGGAAATAAAAGGGGGGCTGAAACTGCCATTTTCTTTGTGTTGATACAAAGTTATGGGAGAAGGAAAAACGGTGAAACCTCAGGTATACCGACTGTAAACAGAAGCCAGTGGCTTGAGGAGGCAACATGGGAGTAAAGTACCTTTGAAACTCTGCTGTTCCAGGCTGTGGGAGGAAACAGCTTGGGGCAGAAGACCACTACCATGTGGACACAACTGGTTATACTCCTCTGAAGAAACAAACAAGAATGAATGGACAAACATAATGTAACACTGCATCATACATAGTGTATTGAGAAGGAGTAAGCATACAGTATGTGAAAAGTTGTATCTGAATCTGTCTTGGGAGTGTCACTCAGTCCCAAATCATACTGTCGTAAGCCTACCTCTCCCTGGGACAGGGCAGGGGTGGATCTCACAGTCGTCCCCCCAACCGGACCCCACCGTGCAGCAGCACTCCTGCTTGGTGGTGTTGCGAGACAGCACGTTGTCACAGAAGTTAGCATCGTTCAGGTTGTAGTAACACTCCTTCCTCTGCTCCTCCGTGGGTGAGGCTGGCTTAGGAGGATGAGGAGGAGCATCTTCATCTGTAGCTGCTGTGGGACAATCAGACCACTCATGAAGAGAAATAGATGCAGAGAGGAATAATTGGAGGGGATTTGCAGAATACATTGTGACTAGTTGAATTACTAGAGTAAAGACTACATCTATTACCACTAGATATCATATTTATTGCCATCATGATATCAGTGAGAATCAGTCAGTCTAATTAGCCCCACATCTAACAGTATTAATGAGTGCCACTATTTCCCCTGGTCAAGAGAACCATGTCTTACAGTAGGGCAGGCAGGCAGTAGGCTGGAGTACCTTCAGCTGCTCATTTATCCACAGACATGCTCTCAGGCATTCACAGTTAAGCAGTGGGCATGGCCAAATGGAAACACTGGCATGGGAATCAACACACCATTCATTCTGACATGATTGATTAGCACACGTCAAAAGCCAAATGTGGTCAAAGTACACAAGGCATACTTGGGGTTTAATACTGAATGAGAACAAAAACATCCCCGTCGAGAGCATGCTGCTTATTAATGTAAATATGTCCCGTCTGTGTATTCATGCCCATGTCAAGCTAAAGACAAGCCAATGTCACAGACAAGGTAAGCTTGACCTTTATTTCAGTAATCTGTTTACAGTGAACACTGTTAGTGTTTCTGAGAGAGATCTTTCCATGGCAGTTTTGCCAATAGCTATACCTTATCCTTGTATGTCTTCGGGGGAATTTGACTGGGGAAGATTTGACCATGAGGGAGAATTTGGAGTGAGTTGTTCTCTGAGCACAGCAAATCAATTCTGTAAAGGATAGCTGGAATAGTTTTTCTGCAATTTGTTCTTTCCTGCAATTTATTCCCCAGATGTGAAGACAGTGAAAATTCAATCCCCCAGCGATAGGACGAACCCTTAAGTCCCATAAGTCCCTGTGTGTGCTGTTACCCTGCGGGCGGCACTGGCTGGTGATGGGATCAAATTCCTCATTGTCGCTGGGGCAGATGCACAGGAAGCTGCCGTCCACGTTCTCACACAGGGCCTCTCCACACAGCGCTGTGCTCATCTCACACTCGTTCACGTCTCCACGGAATGGGAGAGAGGGGTTAAAGTCACACTGAGGTTCACACACGAATACAAAGCATGTACACACAGACACAAGTGTGCGTACAAACACACACACACGTTCACACACACACATACCACCATGTACAATGAATACAGTACGTACTGCACATTGGTACTGTATACAGTAACTGACCATGCTAACCAGTGGAGTGTATCATTTAACAGTTACTTACCTACACAGCCATGGGCCCCGGCATCACCAGGGGGGTTGGTGTAACCCCGGTCACACTGACAACGGTAGGAGCCGTCTGTGTTCTCACAGAAGCCATGGTCCCCACAGATGTTCTCATTCACACACTCATCGATATCTAAACAAGAGGGCACCCAAAGGTGAGCATAAAATAACACATTCCAATGTTTCTCTGCTACATGTGTATAACTGTACCATTTCACATGACTGGCTTGCTAATGAGAGTGTGTTGCAATACTAAAATAAACACTACTGCCGCTAAAACTTGCAATAGCAATCACCATCATCATAACATGTCAAATGAATACAGGGGGAGAATGGGATCGTGTACAGCTTTGTGAGGGGGACACAGATCAATTGATTGAATCCATTCTGCTGACTCCGATGGCCATCAATGAGCCCAGTGAAACGTCTGTATGGGCTGCCTCTCAGCATGGATACATTGTGTTAAAGTAGAGCCAGCATCTGGAAGCCTTTAGGATCTAAGGGTTCCTCTGCTGGGGTCTATGGAGTGAGAAGTGACCTGTTGGTTACTTTCTGGCCCAGTGAGGTCTTGGATTATGTAACATGGGACTGGTTTACAGACATGGAGGGGCCTGCACATCCACATAAGCTACTTCAGAGACATTTTGTCAACCCGGCTACGGGTAACTAACATTTGAATGAATGCACATTTAGTGCAACAACTTTGACAGGCCCGCATTGTTTCCTAAATTTCCCTATTTTTTTATTTGACATCTTACATTTGTAATTCCAAAAATGTGTCCCATGCAAGAAATCTAAACAGGGGAGCTGATCTGGACTCATTCAGAATATTTTCTGCGTGCAAAAGGATGGAGCGGACCAGACCTGGCAACTGTGTGCAGCTGCTCGCATGCACAGCCATATATCATAAAGCATGTTTAACGAAGCCAGAGGAAAGACCTTGTTATGTGTACATTGAATGTGTGAGCAGAGGAATGTATGGACCTTAACACTGGATCATATAACACTAGTGCTAACAGCTCTGATTCCCATCCACCCTCTGTTTTAAGGGAACATTTGTTAGCAATTTCTCACATACATCATTTCGTATTTCTTGGCGTACATTGCACAGCGCAGAGGCCAAAGACAGATACTCTTAGAGAGGCCAGACTGATTATAATTGTTTAAAAAAACAAACATATGGTTTGATCACTGGTCAATGTTAACCTGCTTGTGCACTGGCCAAGTCACCAGGTTATGTGACACACAACCATTATTATGTTCCTACAACACTTCTCTATGTTATCACATGTGCACCCCCCCACCCCCCCAGCACTACACAGCTGATTCAAATAACCATCTCATCATCAAGCATTGATTATTTGAGTCAGCTGTGTAGTGATAGGGCAAAAACCAAACCCTGCCCTAGAGATCACACAGGGGTAAAACGCACACAAAAGCCACATTCATAAAAAACATTTTTTTTTGGAAGGGCACCTTTGTTGAGGAATTTGAGGGAAGTCTGCCAACATCTCCATTGATAGAGGCCACATGCTGTGTGTGTTCTTTTCTAATTAGAATCAAAAAGCCCGACTCAGCAAAAGCTAATGGTTTACAGGGCATTTACAGTAGTGGGGAAATGGAGAAGTATCTGGTACTGTATTCTTTTCGCTATATGTCACAACGTTATGGGCATGACATAATGCCAGGTACAGTAGGTAGTAAAGTATACGTCACCTTCAGGGCATCTAGTAGCCCAGTGTGTCTTATTAAACATGCTAACGCATCAATTGGGAGCAAATGAAAATACAGTGGCTACATAAGTCAGCAGGTTTGTAGAGGAAAAAATGAAATGACATTCACATATTGTCTATCAGATTTTTATTCTGTCTCCTAGCTCTCATAAATGCTGCATCATTCGAGGAATGAGGAGAGTAAGCCAGAGCGACTGCATTAAGCAATCTATTCAGCAGGGACGGAGAGGGCTTGGCTTGGGCCCTGCTCTACTATTACATTACAGAGGAGTGCATTCTGGGAGGCCTGACCCACTGTCCAGGGGGCAGGGAGAGGCAAAGCCATCCAGAAGATGGTGCTAATAGTGATGTCAGCCAAATGACTCTGACATGATGAAGACAAAAGTTGACATTGGGACATAAATAAGAGCCACCAAAATCCAAACTTTGTGTTTACAAACCTATTGGATGTGGCAATTATCAAAAACATGTAGCCGTTTGCCCATTAAAATGTTTACTTTTGGACTTTGGGGCCTTGCCACAGACTTGTAGTAAGATGAGGTGTATACTGTAACACTGAAGAACATTTTGGCATATGTGAAAAACTTAAGTGGGGTTTTGGATGGTCAGCGTAAGTAATGCAGCCAGCTGGGAGGTCTCTCAGGAAGGTCATCTAAGCACTCAGCTGCTACATGAAATAATCAGTGTCTGCCTAAAGGTTTTCACCCATCTGAAACATGGAAACAATGTTCCCATTTTTACATGTAGTGGGGTGTATGATGCTATCAAATCATCATCTCGGGGACCAAGGGAAATGTCTGGGCCAAATGTCTTTAAAAGTCTTTCCATGGCCATGTCTTTGACTCGGATCCTTTGAAACGCTTGGACTAACAGACATACTAAACTCTTTCATTAAGACTGACTGTCCAGCCAGAGAGTTAGCATGTTAATAAAATACCTGAGGCCAGATGGCCTATGGGAAATGCATACTCTATCAATACAGGCTATCTAGGGCCATCTTCTCCATTACACCCCCCTTCCTAATGGTCTGACCCAGGAGCCCCTTCCTGAGTGTGGATCAACCCGGCTTGGTAATGGTGCAGGCTAGATCAGGTGAGCAGGTTAAGTGGGGGTCTCTGTGCCGTGTTGTAATGTGGAGCACATGGTGGGTCTGTGAGGCTAGCTGACTGCTGGCTCACCCTTCACACGTCTCCCCTACTCCTGGTTCCCTGGTTAAACCCTGGCCTGATTGAACCCATATGCAGGCCAGGGTTATTTGATGCGTAGGATTGGTCGGGGATGAGGAGGGATATTTATTTTCCCTGTTTCATCCGTTGTTTCATTCCCGACCCCGCCAGACCTGGGTCACCTCCTGGGTTAAACCCTGTTTTATAAACTGTGTATGCACGCCCATTGCCCAACATCTAGACCACAGTGACCACAGCGGGCTAAATGTCTTTTGAAACGCGTCACATTTCCATACATTAGTCAGTGTGGGAGGTAGGAGACAGTGTGACCACAAACCATTTCCAGCCCTCTATGCCTTATTAAAGACAAGCCGTAGCCACACAAAATTGATAGCCACAACGCCGAACTACAGCTGGAAAGACAGGATCTAAATGAGATGCAGGTTTCTTTTCCAACACATTGAATATCACACACTGCTTTTCTCATACAGTACTCACCAGTGTTGGGATAAGTTGGATATTACTCGTTAAGTTTAACAAAACTAACACATTACTTTACAATATTATTCTGTGTGGAAAGTAACATGTTATATTACCAGTTATGTTACTTTGGGTTACTTTCATTAAAAAATCTCACTGTTTGACTGTCGGAGGGAGCAAGGTAAGCCCTACCAAAAATAGGTTACTTACTCATGTTTGATCACTAGTTTCCCCTTTCATCTGTTGCACGGCTTTCCTGTGGAAGTCTACAAGTGCTACACTATATATATTGGCTGCTTAATTAGCCATATATACTTTAAGCCAAGCATCTGTACAGATTTCCTTTCTTTTCATTCAAAATCTTTCTCTTGAGCCGCCAGTTCTGGTTATAGATCGCAAGTACACGGACCCATAGAGATGTATAGAGGGCACACTTGCAACTAGAAGGGAAAGCCCTCTATGGACAGCAGCTGTCATGACTAGGGATGCCTATGTATGCCAGTTCGGCTCTACAGCGGTTGTGAAGCGTATTAATGTGCTTCATTTTAGGAAAGTTAATAAATATAGTAGGCCTAGCCTATAGAAAGCTGATGGGATCCTCAGTTATTTGGCCACTTTCGTTGTGATACAAACCATATCAAAACATATAGGCCTATGGGCTGAGCTACATGAGGTGTGTGACTATGATTTCAAAAAGTCGCACAAAAAAATGCATGGCCTGTTTCTTGCCCGACTTCATACACTGGGCATATTATTATCTTGCCTTACTTAACATACTATAGGCTAATATTGTCACCCATCAGACTATTCTTAATTGAATCTTGTCTTTACATATACTAAATAATACATGTGTGAAATTTGTTTGGATTTAGAATGGACCATTATCATGCACCTGTCTCAGAACAGGGGAAACAAAATATGTAATCTATGCACTTAAATGGAGGACACTTTCCCCATGGTTCATATTCATGCCAGCTAGGTAGACTATACTCCTGTTGTAAAGCAAAGCAATGTGTTTAATATTAGGAAAGTTGATAAATAAATATAGTAGGCCTAGCCTATAGAAAGCTGATGGGATCCTCCTCTTTTTAATAGAGGCCATCAAAACTCCTATAAACATTTTGTGCAACATGAGCTGAAGGGCTCCCATTAAGTGTTCAGATTTTTCATTTGCATTTATGTCACAGTGATTAGATGGACAGTAGAGTGCTGAGGACCAGGCAGTTAGCAAATTTCATAGGCTACTAATGACCATCAGCAGCATCAGAGCTTGGAGAAGCCTAGTTACCATGACTAAATGCTCACATGGAATTTGACTGCGGTCATGACTCTTGACCGCTGGTGTGGCGGTAATACGGTCACCATAACAGCTGTAGTCATGACCTTTCTCTGCTTACTCGAGAAGTAAATGAGGAAACAAGTCAAGATCGGATCATGGAAACATGCGCCCGGTAGAGATATAATTCAGAAAGTAATGCAAACATTGTTTGACAAAGTAACTGTAATAGTATTACCCAATTTGAAAAAGTACAGCGTAACTTTACTACATATGAAAGTAATCTGATTACATAACACGTTACCTTCGTCACTCTATACAGTAGACTGTCATAGCAGGGCTGAGTGAACAACTCCAATGGATGGAGGTAGAGCGCAAGTGGCAGCTGAAGCTCTGCTGAGGAGAATGTCTGTTTTCCCATTTAGTATTATGGCCACAAATTGAGTGTGGTGAGCAGAGCCAAAGACAACCGCCGCCCCATCGGAGGCCCGGGAGTAAAAATAAATCAACGCCCCTCTGAGAAATGGCAAATTACAGCGTATGGCCTTCTTAAATATTGGATGATTTTTACAAGCAGACAAAAATGTCTAAGAGTAATTGAGCTCCCTCCCCGGACGTTTTATTGGGGTGACGGCAGCATCTCCCATAACCTCACATAATGCCTTGGAACAAGTGGCCTTTGTGCAAGATGCTGAGCTGTGGAGGGGCGAGAGAGTGGCGAGAGGGCTTGCTCCTCAGATTCCACAGCCCAGGCTGAGGGAGTTGAGGCCAGGGACTGGAGGGGAGGAGAAGCTCTGCGGTCAATGTCTGTGATGCTTTGTGGGGATGTACTGTATGTATGTCCCAGGGAGATGCTGGGTAGCCTGGAAGAGAGGAGGGAGGCTGGCATCAGAACAGAGGTGAAGAGAGAGTGGGTCAGAGATGGCCACGGCTGGCTGCATCACTGGACTGGACCAGAGAGGATGGAGCTGTTACAATGCTCTGGGGTGTTATAATTTGGACTGTTGAGTTTTAACAGGCTCAACCTAAACAGTGTGGTGGATCATGATCCACAATGTGTGATCGGAACAGTCAAGCTGCTGTGGAAAAACCTTATTGGTGGTTAGATAAGTAAGAGGAGACAGTTACACAACAACATGGCTACCCGGTGGGGCCCTAATGCAATTACCATCTGCACGTATTTACATCACAGAACTTATTCAGACTATATTGAATTGAGCCTCTGCGAGCAGAGGATGGGCCATGTTGACGCTAAATGGTAAAACAGAGGTGAGGAGGCTGTGAGCAGCTGTTTTGGATCTGGCCACCTCTCACAACAGGCCCCTCCATGATGGGATCCAGCCACACAACATCATAGTCCTCCGAGGGGAGAGGGCCACACCAAGCCAGGCTCTGTCATCGGCCCCGGTGTGCTGCCGCTCCGCTCTCCAGTCTGAGTCAAATAAAGAGTCATGGCGATGAGAATATAACATGGTGCTCAATGCATCTCAACACCCTCTCTCTCAGTCCGCCCCATCCGGGGCTCACTAGATCATTCCAGTAGATCATGCTATCACACTCTGCCCTTCAGTCCTGGCCTTGCCTGTTTGGAAGCCATTTTGATAAGAGCAAATTCTTGGCCTGTATGTTTTTGTTCAATGTCAGCTATGCTTCTTCTAAAACCGACTTGATTCATGTTTGTCGGTAACTGAGAAGTTTACCAGCAGAGGGGAACAACAGCGCCAGCCACCGCCGATACAAACTGCTTCGAAAACGGGCATGGTCCAGCACTAATCAAACACTCTTCTGAATATAGTAAAATTATGTCAATCTCTCATAGACACACACATACACAGACTGATGGTCTGTCTTTGCCAGTTAACACACAGGCGGGCTTGTTTTCTGTTGTCATGGAGACAGGGATGTTTTGTTGTTGTTGGACAGATGTTAGACCCAGATGTGTCGGTCGTCTCCACCCCTCCCAGGCCATACCAGGTGACCACCCGACTGGGTGTCTGTCGCAATGGCATGAGGAGGGCAAAGGCTGGCTGGGAGGGGTGGGGTGCACCGTATGTCCCATCAGATGACAGCCCTGCCCCACTTAGAGAGGAGAACAGTGGCGATCAGGTTATACCCATCGCCCTTGCCAAAAAACCTCCATTAGCCTCATTGTCTGGAGGATGAGACCTGGCCCTATTATCAAGTGGCCCAATTTCAGGGCCCATTTCCCCTCACTCTGCTCCCCTGACCAGGAAGGCTGAGTGCACCTGATAGCATTTGATTCACATGAGCCTTTTGTGTGCGAGTGCCAGGCTGATATCAGTATCTCTGTAGGATGGGGGTGGGCTAGGGGGGCCACCGAGACAACGCAGAGTGTTTCTTTCAGACAACTGCCCAAGGTAAATGAGCAGTAAGGCTGATATTCAAGTGCCTTCAGTTGTCCACTAAGTAAGTACATTGCCTGTTGACTAAGCACAGGGCCTGTGGTCCACTTACTTACCACAGTCTGGGTTGTCCTGTCCATACAGGCCAGGCTGGCAGCCCATGAAGCAGCGATACGAGCCAATGGTGTTCTCACAGAGCCAGATGCCACACACCGAGCTACCATACTCCTTACACTCGTTCTGATCTGTGGAGAGAAAGATGTACTAATGTCATACACACATCATTCCTATTCTTCACCCTTCACAGCAGCATGGATATCCAGCATGAGTAGGCCCGGCCAGGAGGCCTGAGATATCCATGTGTTTATGTCATACATGCACACACACATGCACACACACTCACTCAATCACCAATCCAATTCCCCCTCCACTCCTCACAGTACAATGTTTCCCCAGCATGAGTAGGCCCGGCCAGGAGGCCTGTGGTGCTGCTGTCCTCAGTGCTCAGCAGCAGACACTGGGCATGGCCAAGAACAATATTTGCACAGGAACCGAAGAACTTGTGAAGAAGCAAAGGGACACGTTCCAGAGGGAGAAACACCTCCATCCCACAATGGGATGATTCATACTCCCCAAGGGAAGATGGGGAGCAGAGCTCCAGCCACAGGGAGCACCCTGTGGTGCAAGAATACAGCCCGAGGAAAGCCTCTGGGCCATAGTTGGACTCTCACTGAGGGAATGTCACCATTGACACTGCATTGACTACAGCTACATAATCAATCGTTACAAAAACGTTTCACACACAGGGCGGACTCTGGTCTAAAGGGACCGGAATGTTCTATTAACTCTTCTGAAATTTTGTGAAAACGCTGTGTTTCAGCTGGGGCAGAAGCAGTGGATTGTGGGTAGAGTGAGGGAGTTATGAAGTTGGTAGAGTGTTCTTACCCTCACAGTCAGCTGTGTCTGCAGAGTACTTGAAGCCAGCCTCACACAGGCAGAGGTAGGAGCCATCTGTGTTGAGACACTGGCCATGGGAGCACACGCCGTCCTTACTGCACTCATTAACATCTGGAGGGAAAGAGGAGGAGCAGGAGAGGGGGAGAGAAAGAGTCAGAGAGAGAGACAGACACAGCAAGACAGAGACACAGACACAGAGAGAAAGACACAGAGACAGAGACAGAGAGACACAGAGAGAGAGAAATGGAGATAAGAAGAGAGGACAGTGTGAAAGAAAGTGTTCTTTGTTTATGAAAGTCATGGCGTATTTTCTTCTTTGGTGTACTATGAATCAGTCAGCCACCGAGAATCTCATTCTCTCTTAACATGAAAAAAATAATACATGTCTGCAATCAAGGGCTTGTCTGAGCATAAGATACATTGTCCATTTGGAACACTTTATGGTACTGGCAAAATATGAAAACAGTATGTAACCTAGCTATTGGTCTGGGAACATTCCCTCCGACTAGTAAAAAGCATATAATGATGGCTATATGCTTGATTAAATGTAGATTGGTGTAATTGCCACATTACAACACAACTTACAAGGTATTTGGACTGAATAGCCTAATAAGTGGGGTCAAGGCAGAAAAGCAATAAAAATAAAACATATTTTGCCAAGGGCTGATAATGAGACAAATTGTTCAATGTAGACAGTAAACACATGTAGAGGTAAAGGGAACAAAACATTCTGAAAACAGCATGGGACAGCACCTCAATTTATGTTCCGGTTTAATAGCCATGTGATTCGATACAAACATTTACAGCAATGATTTATCTAAAACAGAGCTGTATGGCAGGTTATACTAGATTGACTAGTGATTAATAGTTCATCTTTATGATTTATTGAGGTTAGTCCACTGTCCATGGTTATGTCCCAGACAGTACCAGCGCCCATAGCCCTGTAAGCAGCAAGCCATCCAGCCAGTTCACCTGTGAGCCAACCAGAAGGCCAACCACTCGGGCTCACCTGACCCCTCCTTCCCATGCACCCCCTCTCCTCTCCCTGCAGGGCCAATGGCAGAGAGGCCTGGCTTTCACTGTGTCAGCACTGCACACACAATGGCAGACGACCTGAATATATATGCCCAGCCTCTGATTTATAGGATAATATTTGCTGTGGCAGAGGGCCAGGGGAGTGCAGGTTGGACCTGCCTTGCTCACTATTGTGGATGATATCTGGTGCTACAGTACATGGCCACAGCCCAGCAGACTGAAGGGAAAGCCCAGCCATCATCACAGGGCACTGGGGAGGGGCTGCCTAGCCTGCCGGGTACGTATGGCCTGGAAGAGGTCCAGTCCCCTCGCACCATGGGCCCCTCACCCACTATAGCCCTCTCCAGGATCTTCCACCTCCAGAGAGTGGCCTTGCTCCATGCTTGCCTGCTTCACAATGATAACATGCTCAGTGTACTGCCCAATGATTTGTCATTCAGGTTACGCTAATGCTCGATACCTCTCAGCAGTAAAACAGGCCAGAATCAATAATATGCAGCTTTAGCCGAAGTTACATTCCTTTCATATTGATTCTTCCAGAGTGCTCCATTCCTCTGTATTTTGACAGCTAATGCTCCAGAAAGTTCCAGTGAAAGGCTAGCTAGTGCTCTGGCCAACAGTCAGGAGCAGCATTTCTCTCTCTGGTGTGACCAGGGCAATGGATGCGGCTGGAATGACATAAAACCTGGTCAATTGGAGGTGAAAGAGGAGGAGCAGTGAGACTGTTGATGTCTGGCAATAGCCTATTAGAGTAAATGGCTGGGTTTGATCCCTGCTGCCTAACTGGAGCTGGAGCTGTGGGGAGAGCAAGGGGGAAAGGGGTCAGCCCAGAGAGAGACAGGGTCAGGGAGTACAAGCTGCCCTCTGCATGCACTGTCTGTCCTTACCCAGACAGGAGGAACTTGTGGCTCGTGCTAATTGTGGTAATGCATTCAAACCAGTTGGTAGTTAGTTATAATCCCAGCATTATAGCTTGTTCTCGCTCATCTTGGCAGCCGTTTCCCTCTGTGGTGCATCCATAGGGACAGATGCAGAGGTAGGAACCATCTGTGTTCAGACAGTCCCCTTCTCCACTGATCACCCTAGACTGACACTCATCCACAGCTGAACAGGAGATTTAACTGTCCCATTTCCTCCAAATCCACATGACTGAAACACACTAAGGACATCCCCATAGAGAGGATGGGTGTGTCACAAATGATACTGACTCTTGCTGAACGCAACATGTAAAGTGTTGGTCCCATGTTTCATGAGCTGAAATAAAAGATCCCCTACATTTTCCATATGCACAAAAAGCTTATTTATCTCAAATTCTCTGCACAAATGTGTTTACATCCCTGTTAGTGAGCATTTCTCCTTTGCCAAGATAATCCATCCATCTGACAGGTGTGGAATATCAAGAAGCTGATTAAACAGCATGATCATTACACAGGTGGAGTTTGTACTGGGGACAATAAAATACCACTCTAAAATATGCAGTTTTGACACCAAACACAATGCGACAGATGTCTCAAGTTTTGAAGGAGTGCACAATTGGCATGCTGACTGCAGGAATTATCACCAGAGATGTTGCCAGGGAATTTAATGTTAATTTCTCTACCATAAGCAGCCACCAATGCCATTTTAGAGAATTTGGCAGTACATCCAACATTACTCACAACCGCAGACCACGTGTACGGTGTCATGTGGGCGAATGGTTTACTGATGTCAATGTTGTAAACAGAGTGCCCCATGATGGAGGTGGGGTTATGATATGGGCAGGCATAAGCTACGGACAACGAACATAATTCCATTTTATCAATGGAAATGACGAGATCCTGAGGTCCAATGTAGTCCCATTCATCCGCCGCCATCACCTCATGTTTCAGCATGATAATGCACGGTCCCATGTCGCAAGGATCTGTACACAATTCCTTGAAACTGAAAATGTCCCAGTTCTTCCATGGCCTACATACTCACCAGACATTTACCCATTGAGCATGTTTAGGATGCTTTGGATCGACGTGTACGACAGCGTGTTCCAGTTCCCGCCAACATCCAGCAACTTCGCACAGCCATTGAAGAGGAGTGGGACAACATTCCACAGGCCACAATCAACAGCATGGTCAACTATGCGAAGGATATGTGTCTGTCATGCTGCATGAGGCAAAAGGTGGTCACACCAGATACTAACTGGTTTTCAGGTCCATGTCCCTACCTGTGACCAGCAGAAGCATATCTGTATTCCCAGTCATGTGAAATCCATAGATTAGGGCCTAATACATTTCAATTGACTGATTTCCTTCTATGAACTGTAACTCAGTAAAATCTTTGAAATTGTTGCATTTATATTTTTGTTCAGTATACTTTATATTATCAGCATATTTATGATATGACTTATCAGCATGTCATATTTTGCTAGCATCCCCTATTTTACGAGTGCCTTTCACTCATGTGTGCTGTGTTATTTACGATTGCCATTCTCACGTGTGAAATTGAATAGCTTGAACTATTTACTTGTGCGGTGATTCTACAGATTGGCATGGACTATATTGACCATGAGACAGCTGTTGTCAATGCCTATCACGAACTAATTGCTAAACATGCCCCAGAACTAGAGGCAAAAGTAAATGGACGCTTACCTCCAACGCGCCATTCAACTTGGAACCTCTCCACTCTGACTTCTCGCTGCACATCTGTCTCTCTCCACTGACCGCCTGGGAGAAAATGACTACATTACAATGCTCTCTAGAACACTAAAGAAAAGTGCTTTTGTGTGTGTGATTCCAAGCTGTAGGTCAGTACATGCTCTAATTGTATGTTACAGACATGGGGGACATGCCTGGCGCAGCAGGGAGAGCCTGCCATCCAGCTTTCGACTACAGAGAGTGGACCTGTACAACGCTCACAGAAGCACCATCTAAAGGAAAGTGTTTGTTCCAGAGTATGTGAGTGCAGCCTAAGTACTGTACACAGCCACTGGGAGGTTCCCCACCAGAGTTGTTGGGGAACACAGTTTCAAAGCCAATGCCACATCCCTCAACGAAGCCACGTACGGTGGGCAACCCTGCACGAATGTAAACCAATGCTCTGTGTGAGTGAAGTAACACTGCAGCTGTTAGTTTTTCCTCAGGGCTCAATGTTAAATTCAGGCTATACCGCAGTCCTAACTCCTAGCCTCCTTAAACGTTTAACTTAGTTTAAAACAGAATTAATCAAGTAATGCCATTTAAGATCAGCAATAAAGAGCCTTTTCATTGTACTTACAGTGCCTTCAGAAAGTATTCATACCCCTTGGCTATTCCACATTTTGTTGTGCTACAGCCTGAATTCACCCATCTACACACAATACCCCATAATGACAAAGTGAGAACATGTTTAGACATTTTTGCAAATGTATTAATTGAAATATAGAAATGTCACATTTACATAAGTATTCATACATCTGAGTCAATACTTTGTAGAAGCACCTTTGGGGGTGATTACAGCTCTGAGTCACCTTGGGTATGTCTATCAGAGTTGCACTTCTGGATTTGGGGATTTTCTCCTATTCTTCCTTGCAGAGTTTCTCAAGTTCTGTTAAGTTAGATGGGGATCGGCAGTGAAGAGCAATCTTCAAGTCTTTCCACCGATTTTCAAAACAGATTCAAGTCTGGGCTTTGGTTGGGCCACTCAAGGACTTTCACATTCTTGTTCTGAAGCCATTCCAGCGTTGCTTTGGTTGTATGCTTGGGGTCATTGTCCTGTTGGAACTTAAATCTTCTCCCCAGTCTAAAGTCGTTTGCACTCTGAAGCAGGTTCTCGTCAAAGATTTGTCTGTATTTTGCTCCATTCATTGTTCCCTCTATCCTTACCAGTCTCCCAGTCCCTGACGCTGTCTGGTCACTCTCTCATAAAGCCCAGATTGGTAAAGTGCTGTAGAGACTTGTCCTTCTGGCAGGTTCTCCCATCTCAAGGAACTCTGTAGTTCTGTCAGAGTGGTCATTGGGTTCTTGGTCACCTCCCTGACCAGGGTCCTTCTTGCTTGTTCAGTTTGGACGGCCAGCTCTAGGCAGAGTCTTGGTAGTTCCATATTTTTTTAATTTGCCAATGATGGAGACCACGGTGCGCTTGGAAACTTTAAACACTCTAGAAATTGATGTATACCCTTCCCCAGATATATGCTTCATCACGATTCTACCTCGGAGATCTACGTACAGTTCCTTGGAGTACATGGTATAGTTTCTGCTCTGACATTCAGTATCAACTGTGGGACCTTATAGACAGGTATGTTTCTTTCTAAATAATGTCCAAACAATTGAATTGGCCACAGGTGGACTCCAATCAAGTTGAAGTGAAATCCCAAGGATGATCAAAGGAAATTGGATGCACCTGAGCTCAATTTGGAGTGTCATAACCAAGGGCTGTGAATACTTATGTAAATCAGATTTTTTTACTTCATTATCAATAAATTTGCCAACATTTCTAAAAACATGTTTTCACTTTGTCATTATGGGATATTGTGTGCAGATGGGTGAAAAAAATGTATGTAATCCACTGTGAATTCAGGCTGTAACACAAAAAAATGGAATAAGTCAAGGGGCATGAATACTTTCTGAAGGCACTGTACTTGTCTCTGTGGTTGTGTTGGGATCCTAGAATTCCACTTTTGATGTGTTTGTGTGTGTACCTCTACAGGACGTCCCATCCACCAGCTCCAGACCCGGGGGACAGGAGCAGCTGTAGGAGCCGGGGCTGTTGGTGCACTGTCCTCCCAGACACAGACCGCTGTCCTCACACTCATTGATGTCTGCCGGGGAGGGGACATGGAGGGGAAACACACATACCATACAGTCTAATGTAGCGTGACACATTCACACCACAGATGGCAGATCATTGGCTATTAATCCAAGTGGGTTCTCAGTTTATCCTCCAAATAATGTGGCCAAAACCTTGAGGAAAGGGTCACAACCTCCCACAAGAATATACATCATTTTCAGAATTGACTTCAGGGAATTATGACGACTCATACCACACCTGCCAGTGTTGGTCTACCATGCAGAGCTGTGACTGACTGGAAATAAATCCTCAGCATAAAGGAGAACTTCCAGCATGAGTGAAGGGACATTAGAGTTTAGTCCCTAGTAAAAAAAAATTGTACCTTCACAGGAGAGCTTATTGGGCGCCAGCGTGTAGCCAAGGTCACAGGTCATACAGGAGTAAGAGCCCTCTGTGTTGTTGCAAACGCCCATGGGACAGACCCCCATGGACAGGCACTCATTTATGTCTGAAGGAGAGAGAGAGAGAGAAGGAGAGAGATTGAGAGAGAGAGCATCAGAACATGAGTGAGGTCAGATCTAGCCTATCAGTTCTAGGAGACAGCCTCTCAGAGTCTCTGGCCTGATAACATGACTAATGGCTGAATGCAAGGAGACAGCCTCTCAGAGTCTCTGGCCTGATAACATGACTAATGGCTGAATGCAAGGAGCCAGCCTCTCAGAGTCTCTGCCTGATAACATGACTAATGGCTGAATGCAAGGAGACAGCCTCTCAGAGTCTCTGGCCTGATAACATGACTAATGGCTGAATGCAAGGAGCCAGCCTCTCAGAGTCTCTGGCCTGATAACATGACTAATGGCTGAATGCAAGGAGCCAGCCTCTCAGAGTCTCTGGCCTGATAACATGACTAATGGCTGAATGCAAGGAGACAGCCTCTCAGAGTCTCTGGCCTGATAACATGACTAATGGCTGAATGCAAGGAGTCAGTCTGCACATACAGTAAGCAAAGCCTCCTTTATTAGCTTGCACTGACAGTGCTTTATTAAAAAGGATGGAGAGACAGGCTAAGTATGCAGGACAGGCATCGATTCCAAAACAGCAAGCTATTACAGGTTGGGTATAATTACTGTATCAACAAACACTCCCTGGCTCTCTGTTATGTGATCATTGGAAATTCCTTGCTCTGGTACAGATTATATTTAATATTGGGAAAATAGTGCATTCCATTGTTAAGTGATTGAAATGGCTCCGTTTGCTTGTGGGTCAAAAGAGGAGTTCCACAGTGTGTGCTGACTACATACGAGCAGGGCAGAGGTCGGTTTAATTTCAAATTAGGCCGTTAATCCTTTCCTGGCATGGAGGCATCCATTAAAACCCAATCAAAATCTGAATTGAACTTGTTTTCAGGATTTTCCCAGAGCAAAACATTTCAAAAAGGATATCTTCGTCCTAGTCTCGATCCACCCTTCCATTAAGTTAAATAACATTGAATAATAACGGACTGGATCTGTAGTCTTCCTCTTGGGGAGAAGAAGGGGAGGGTGGGGGTAAGTGTTTTCCAGAGGTTAGTTCGGCAGTCTTACCCATGCAGTGGGAGCCGTCCTCAGACAGGGTAAAGCCAGTCCCACAGCTCCTGCAGGAGAAGGATCCGGGACTATTCCTACACAGCTGGCCTGGGCACACGTTAGCCACCAAGCACTCATCCACATCTGAACAACAGGACAGAGAGACAGAGAGAAGCCCTGTTAACTACATCCCTGAGCTGTCGCAGAGGTCAGCAGGCCTGGTGGAAGACATGACAGTGTGCCACATGTAATCATTTTGATCAGTTTATAAATGATATGGCATAAAGTTCCACTGTCAACACATCTATCTCTCCAGCTGATCTATCAGTGGGACATGCTGACTTCACTGTGTTATATTTGAGGCCTACGGCTCATTCTTTTGAACACATGGTGCCAGAGGGAGAGGGATCCAGGACCCAGTTATGATGTGATGTCTGGGAGGAGTATTTTGGGATCTTTAGCTCAGGAGAGGGGCTTTGTGTCCAAGTCGTCACACCTGATGCCATTTACAGACAACCTGAGCCTGCTGTTAAAACAGGCAATGTGTGAGAGAGAGGCCTGGCTGGACTCACACAGGGCCCAGTGGGGTGTTCCTGGCAGCCTCTCTGACGTCTGACACACGCAGGGCCGAGGGCAGAACCTAACATCCTTACACAGCATACCATAACACACCTTCACACTCCAGCCCATCCTCAGTCACTCTGTAGCCTGGCCTGCAGGTGGTGCAGATGAAAGAACCCTCTGTGTTGGTGCATGTTCCCTTGGGGCACGTAGTGGGCAGCGCACACTCATCAATATCTGTTTCAATAAGTAACAAACAAACTCAGACTGGTCGGTAACATACAACTCCTTCAGGACAGACCATTAGATGTGGTTTCAGGGAGGATGGACAAACCTTCACAAACCTCTCCATCAAGGGAGACGCTGTAGCCTGAGGGACAGGTGATGCAGGAGTAGGAGCCCTCAGAGTTCAGACAGATTCCGTTAGCACACACAGACCCAGACTGGCACTCATCAATATCTGGAGGAGACACGCAGACAAGCACAGACAAGATCTACTATTGATACAGTTGATACACACACAGGGCAAGTCTTAAAAGGCGTGGGTGAATGTGCCAGCTGGGGAAGGCTTTGACTGCACTCACCCTCACACCTCTGCCTGTCCTGGGAAACCCGGTATCCGTCCTTACAGCTGGTGCAGGTGAAGGAGCCCTCTGTGTTGGCACATACCCCTCCTAGACACATGTCTGCTTGGGAGCACTCATCCACATCTGGAACAAGGACAGGGATTAAGAATGTACAGTAGGTTGCTACACACTATCTGACATGGTAGTTATACCAATTGACTGAAACACTAAAGGTTGTACAGGTTACATACAGTACCTTCACATCTCTGTCCATCAGCTGATCGCTGGAATCCCGGGCTGCAGTTCTTGCATGAGTAGGAACCTTCGGTATTAGTGCAAATTCCCCCGGGGCACACATTAGGAGTAGCACACTCATCGACATCTAATAAAACAATGATGAGGCATTAAAAAAGCCACAGAGAGCTCAGGGCTCAAAGAGAGCAGCGTTATACCGTGAAGAGTCATATTCCACACATCTAATCCTTTACAGACCTTCACAGGCCCTGCTGTCAGGAGTGGTTTGGTAACCAGGGTTACAGCTGCACCTGTGGGAGCCATCCAGATTGACACACCTGCCATGGAGGCAGGCACCAGGGAGCAGACACTCATCCACATCTGGAGAAAAGACAGTGTGGAGGAGGACCTCGTTAAACCACCACTGCTCCTCACGGTTAACAACATTTATTGAAAGCCCCTGGACCTCTAAGGCTTCTTCAGTAGCGCTATTGCCCATTCAGAAAACTGTCACTTTAAGACCAAACCTGGGAAATGTATGTGTGACTGTTCTCACAAACAAGTACCTTGACAACTGTTGTTGTCCAAAGAGGCCTGGTATCCTTGGTAACAGTTACAGCTGTAAGAGCCCTCGGAGTTGACACACCTACCATGGAAGCACACCGATTGGTCCAAACACTCGTTTACGTCTGAGGGTGAGACAGGTCACTAACATTAAGGTCACCATGACAGGTATCAAAAACACCCACAACCCATGACATGATCAGTAGAAATACACTGTTACTGTGAATGTTTGTCGTTATCTATTGCCCTGCCTTAATATTTTCCACTTCATGCTCTAAGTTAATACACAGGATAACGGCAGAAACACTTTATTTGTGTAGAAACATTCATGCAAAAACATGGTTTTAAAGTAGACTCCAAAAGGCATAAATCAAAAATTGTATTTCATGGATCTAAGCATGTGCCAGACAGCTCTATCTCGTGTGTGGATCGAGCATGGAGATGTGTGTGTATGAGTGGGCAGAGTTGAACTCTCTCCACACAGCTGTGCAGGCAGCTTTAATGTGAGGTGAATGAGACAGTAGAAACAGACGGCTACAGCGCTGAAAACATCCAGTGGAACACAGGCAGGGCTTTGTGTGTGCCTTGCCTTGCCTGCGGTGGCTCTAGCCAGACGTCTGTCAGTACGGCCCAAAACTTTGTTTCTGCAATCTCCTGGCATCTCTCAGTCCTCTACGATATGTCTGACATGGGGCTGGAGCTGTTCTCTCTATCGCACAACCAACTAGGCTTATCCATTTACGCAGCCAATTGGATTCCAACTACTGTCCTACGCTCTTAGAAAAAAGGATTCCATAAGGTTTCTTTGGTTCTGTCCCCATAAGAGAACCATTTTTGGTCCCAGGTTCAACTTTTTGGGTTCCATGTAGAACTCTCTGTGGAAAAGCTTCTACATAGAACTCAAAAGGGTTCTACCTAGCACCAAAAAGGGTTCTCTATGGGGACAGCCGAAGAACCCTTTTAGGTTTTCTAAGAGTGTAAAGAGTGTACAGGCAATTGACTAAGGCAGATGCTGGAAACAAACATGGGGAACACACTTGCTGCTTGCATACATGGTCCCTGGTTGAGTTGAGTTCCTTCACCATGTGGATATTAGCCTGTTGCTGGTCCTTTTAGTGGGGGTTTATTTAACTCCTGTGTTCCACCTCATTTCCAGAGGAAGTGCCTCTCAGCAGCTAGTTATACTCCACATCATAACATAGAACGCTATGAGAGGATTGATTGTATGTGTTTAAAGACCTCTTAGCAGACAACAGTGGAGCTAATGTAGTACTTTCCTTGAAGGGAAAGTAATCAGATTGAAGTAATCAAAGAACCCATGAGGTAAGCTCCAGCCTTGTTTAGTCATAGGAATCATTGGGAAGACATTCTAGAAATGTCAAAAACTGACTGAACATTACGTTCACCTTTCATATGTGAGTTCAGACTGGAAGCAGTGGTGGGAAAAGTACTCCATTTTCATACTTGATTAAAAGATACCTTAATGGAAAATGACTCAAGTAAAAGTGAAAGTCACCCAGTTAAATCCTACTTGAGAAAAAGCCTACAAGTATTTGGTATTACATTTACTCAAGTATCAAAAGTAAATGGAAAAATAATGGAAAATTCCTTACATTAAGCAAACCAGATAACACAATTTTAGTAAAGTAAAGTACAGATACCCCAAACAACTACTTAAGTAGTACTTTAAAGTATTTTTACTTAAGTACTTTACACCACTGACTGGGAGAACTTGAATTTGACAAATTAATCACCTCAGAAGCTCAAATATTCAATCCTTTTCTTGATGAGTGGGGATGGTAGTGGTGAGAGGGAGAAGATGACGCAATACCAGCCAGGAGTGCCTCTTATGTAAAATGAGCACCTCGAGGTTAGGGGGTTGCTACGCTGTGTTGTTGGCTCCTTCAGCATGATACAGACCTTGTATAGTGTGTCATGGACTGTGTATTGGAGCTGTATAAACCCTCAGAGGTTTTATAGTGTAACAGAGGCAGGGCTATAGGTGAATAACCACAGCCCTGTTTGTCTGACAGGGCATTTTAACAGTGGGGTAATATTAACCCCTCCATATATCTCAGTCCTCACTCAGTCCTCACTCAGTCCTCACTCAGTCCTCACTCAGTCCTCCACTGCAGTGGCCAGAGCCATTCAAAAAATAATAGGCTGTTTGTTTAAGGCTGAGGCCAAGGGAAAATATTTTGACTCTCCCAAAATGAAGTATTATAAACAATCTTTTACAGCAGCAGATGATATGAAAAGATCCGCAATAACAAGGCGATGTGTTTAAACAATATGGGTCTGACCCCGGGGGCTAGGGATAGGTGGGAAGAGCAGGAGGGGCAGATATTA
The DNA here is from genome assembly GCF_018296145.1 of Oncorhynchus tshawytscha. Classification (NCBI taxonomy): domain Eukaryota; kingdom Metazoa; phylum Chordata; class Actinopteri; order Salmoniformes; family Salmonidae; genus Oncorhynchus; species Oncorhynchus tshawytscha. Next base: position 33,383,089 of record NC_056439.1, on the reverse strand, counting down.
CACAAATAATGGAGCCACTGGAAGGGAAAGAGTGAGAGAGTGGAGGACCTAGCCTAGGTGTCACTAACTCGCTCTCATCACTCAAGGCCCACCAGGCCTCTACTGCTACTCTGCACTGTGGTTGGGGTGATGTGGTAGTCCCCTGACAATACAACATCCAATATTAAGCCTTAGAAACCATAGAAACATAAAGGCATAGAAACCATAAATGACTTGGTAACAGTACATGTATTTCCATGGCAGAATTAAAAAGACATTTTGGACTGACCAATGTAGATCGTTTTAAAAACATGCAACTTAAAAGAGGCATATCACTTTTGGACATCAGAGCAAACTTGAGGGAATCTTATTTGAGTCAGAAATGGATGTTCATATGATAGGTAAGATATATAAAACCTTGCAGAGAGCATATCCAACTGACAATCTCCTAGAAAAAAATATAAACTATTGGAACCAAGACTTAAAAAGAACTGATGTTGGCACAAGATGGAGGGAAAGTTGGAGCATAACTAATAAAATTACAGTTAATTTATGCTTAATCCAGTTTAAACTAATGTATAGAATTTTTTATACAAGAGACAAAATTCACAAATTCTTCAGGCAGAGTCATGTCTCAAGTGTAAAACTAATAAAGACTCAATAATCCATGCTTTCTTGGAATGCTATAAAGTCTTGGAAGTTGTGGGCTGAGCTAGAAAGTTGGCTGTCAGAAGTACTGTATTACAATGTAAACTTACTTTGAATCCATCTGTCTGTATATTTCAAGACATGGCATATGGGGGTGTAGTGAGACCCAATGGGCAGGAGGATTTTCTTCTTATCACTCATCTTGAAAAAAACGTATACTAAAATCTTGGAAGTCAATCAATCCGCCATCATTGACAAAATGGAAAAATCAAATGATTTATTATTGAAATACCATTGGCAACCGAGAAAAAAGGAATTGCTACAATTTAAGGCCAAGTGGCAAACGATAATGAGGGATGGGGGAGTGAGCATGTGGGTCTGGGCAGATAAGATGTAGTCATTGTTTGTGTGTGTCTGTAAGTTGTTGTTATATGTATAAGTTTGTATTTGAAGTATAAAAAAAGAAACAATTAAAACGTGAGAGAGTAGAGGACCTAGTCGAGGAGTCACTCACTCAAGCCCTGAGATAATTCTTCTAGAATCCTCAATGATTCCAGACTTTTGAGCTAAAACACTAGTGAAAAATCTAATTCAGCTGTGTCGAATTTGATGGCAAACTGTAGAGTATCAGGCCTGTCAAAATGTCCTTAAGACCCTTCACTGTTGCACTGAGGACGTCTTATTGGTCATTTCTGGTGTTACCAACAGCAAGCTTTGCTCACGTAAAGTGTGCCAGGCAGGCTGGGGGAATATTATCCAATCATAAAGAAGTTTAAGAGGGAAACCCAGTTCATTTCCAGGCGTGGCCTTTGGCGGCCACTCTTACCCAGACATCTCCCTCTGGCAGCCTTGAACCCGGGGCCACAAGCCTGGCACTGGAAGGAGCCTGGGGCATTGACACACCTTCCACTGGGGCATGAGTGGGGGTCCCGGCACTCATCCACATCTGGCCAGGGAACAGGGGAGGGAGAGGGGAGGTGAGGAAATACCATTAAAACAAGCCTTCGATTAGCTGGATCCAGTCTGCATTTACACACACACAGACCAATACCCATGCAAACAGCCCCCCTCTGGTACGGCCTCCAATTTAAAGTCTCTACATTGTTTTTCCCCTGGCACAGAACTAAGGAAAATACAACAATGGCTGTTCTGTGGCTGGATTGGACATGAACCCAGGGCAGTCAATAAACACCGCTGGCCAAGCTGCAGTGTGATGTTCTGTTAGTTCAGAGTGTTAAGCCTATCTGTCTCTGTGCTGGACTCACCTTCACACTGTCCCCTCCAGGACTTGGCGTAGCCACTCTTGCATTCACAGGAGTAAGATCCCTCTGTGTTGAAACAGTCCCCATCCTGGCACTTGTTGGCCATGTCACACTCATTTATATCTGCACAAAATCACCCGAACAAGTCAGAGTAACAAAGAAGACTTGTTCTACGAATCTGGCTTAGAGGAACATTGCTTGTCTGAATTTGTCCTTACCAGTTCTATTCTGGTATGAGAGCAGGAAAACTACAGCTAAAACTACAGCACCCAGCATGCTTTGCCTCCTCCTCTTACCATGGCAGAACTTCCTGTTCTGGGTGATGACCTTGTAGCCAAAGCTGTAGCCGCTGTAGCAGTGGCAAGTGTAGGAGCCAAAGGTGTTCACACAACGGCCCTTCCCTCCACAAGGGTCTTCCTCACACTCATTCACATCTGGAGAAAAAGAATCTGGAGAAAAATGGAATGGAGAGAGAGCGAGAGCGAGAGAGAGAGAGAGAGAGAGAGAGAGAGAGAGGGAGAGAAAGAGAGAGAGAGAGAGAGAGAGAGAGAGAGTGGAGTGGGAGGAGAGGCCAGAGTGTTACATTTCAGTTACATTTCACCACTGAAGACCTTGCACTTTCCAACCCTTCACTCTGGAGCCCCTCCACAGTGCAGGCATTCCTTCGTGATGGCCCAGAGTAGGGCTTGGACGGCGACTGCAGAGTGAGGTAACGGATTAAAGCTCCGTGGCAGCTCTCTGGATCACTCCGACCGTGTTGTCAGGCATCGCATAACGGGTCAACATAAACACAGGGATTGCTTTCACTTGGCTCTTGATTTCTCAAGGCCTCTGTGCTTGTATAGTATGTGGTGTGAACAGCGAAGCTCGTGTTGAGACAATGATATGGAGAGCTGACAGAACTCTCGGAGAAGCCCCCTTTACCCGCCCACCTCTTCCCGTCTTACCGATGCAGTTGGTCTGGAGCGCGCTCAGCTTGTAGCCGGGGTCACAGTAGCAGGTGTAGCCTGTCTGCACTGGCACGCACCGCCCATGGCCACATATGGTTGGAGTGATGGCGCACTTGTCAATATCTGTGAGGAGATACTGACACTGAGTAACCTGTGTGAACATTCAATACAATACCTCAGTACATAGACATGCCGTGTTCGTCTGATCCCATTGGCTAACCCTTTGTACACAACTCTTCCTAATTCACTCGTCCACCACATGTTATTCTCCATGGATACGTTCAGGTTGTTTTATGGTGGAGCCTTGGATGGGAGGACAGGTTGGTGTAGTGTTGTAAGAGGGGGCAGGGGGCGCTCATTAAGGGTCCGAACGAGAAGGTGGGCAACGCACTGTTAAGCCTGTCATTGGACTTGTTTCAGTCCAAAGTGGTTCTTGTAAGCACAAGCTGAGGGTGGGCTACTGGGTTTGGCTCAGAGCTCTGACCCTCTCCATAGGATGACAGCGAGTCACTAACACACAGTCTTCTCTCTCTTCTTTTCATGCAGGCCCAGCGCCTGGCAGCTGTCCAGTCCATTTATCTCTTCCAAAAGGCACACTCTCTCTGGTTTCTCGCCCTCTCTCTGGTTTCTCACCCTCTGTGCTACTCGGAAGCCTGAAGCCAAGTTGGCTTGGAGGAGAGGGTCCACTAAGAGACCCTTGCTAAACTACAGGTCAGCCCTCAGAAATGTCTATCAAACAGGCCTGTTGGACACAACTCACAAATTCATTGAGATCCCATCTGTATCTAGAAAGAATAAAGTTTACTTGCAAGTCATCATTTTAATAGTTATTGGGGAGAATTATGAGTAGACTGTTCACCCCATCAAATCAAAATAAAACTGCATCTCTTAATGTACTGTTACTAACATAACATCAGTGGATGTCGAAGGCACAGTGATGTCAAATCAACATCTATTCCACGTTGGTTCAACGTCATTTCATTGAAGTGGCGTGGCCATGCAGTGTACTGTGACCATGACTCTCACCTGTGACCTGAGTGGCCACGATGATGGAGGCTGTACGCTGGCCCTCAGACTCAGGCCCCAGGTTGACGGGAGAGCCAGGAGTGACTTTCTCTACCACATCTACTGGAGAGAGTTTGGGGGAGGAGAGAGAGGGAGGGAGAGGGAAAGAGAGAGAGACACTGATATAGTATCTGCTTTTCCAACTGGCAATGTCATGACAATCACTCACAAGGTCATCCTACGGTAGCATGGCAGGGATGTAAAGATGAAAGATGCCCTTTCTGCTGGCTAAAAACAGCACAATAAAAGACATCAGCGGGACTCATAGATCAACTCAGCCTATATACTTTATCAATTTCATTGGCAGGGGAGTACCGGGGCAGGCTGCCTCTGCTGTGTGCTGTGTGTGAGCGATTTATAGAAAATGGATCAGGACCCCACGTGCCTTACTGCATGGTAAAACCTCTGTTTTCTCTGTTGCGCCCATTTGCTTTATCAATGCACCATGACCACTGTGTAAAAACACCACAGTAAATGACAGGTTGAAACCGGCATTATGAGTTATGAATATGACACCATTGTGACAAGGTTCTTTGATGAATTGGAAATTAGATAAATTACCTGAGTACTTCAATGGTGAGTCTGTTGCAACAGGAGACTGTGGAATAAGCAAGAATAGGTTATAATTGGGTTTTACGACACGCTATAACCATCAAACTCAAATATGTTCTTCATATGTTGTATGGAAAGACCTAATACCATAAGTGTCTTACAGCTGAGAGATGCTGGAAGCTTTTTCTACAATAAACATTTAAAAAGCATGTGCTTTTTTCCGGGAAGAGGAACTCACCGGGTTCAATATTTCCACATCTGTTAGGAGACAGAGAAGAGGCCGTTTTATCAGTAGAGAAAGCTGACATTCTGTTTGCATTATCACATATAACCATTAAGATATCAATCTATGTTCTCATCGGGCATTTTACTGTTTAGAAGCCATCTTAAGGTCTTTGTTTCTAATAAAACATTTATCCCCTAAGCCGGGGAGAAGACCTGGACTCTGATAATAATGTACACTACAGTCCATGGAATAAAGAAGGGAGAATAGGTATCTTAGATATTTTTTAATTTTTTAATTTTACCTTTATTTAACCAGGCAAGTCAGTTAAGAACACATTCTTATTTTCAATGACGGCCTGGGAACAGTGGGTTAACTGCCTGTTCAGGGGCAGAACGACAGATTTGTACCTTGTCAGCTCAGGGGTTTTTGAACTCACAACCTTCCGGTTACTAGTCCAACACTCTAACCACTAGGCTACCCTAGTGAATCATTTTTCTCAGGCCATGGCGATAAATGATCTCATAACTGCAAATCAGAAGAATGTTTCACAGAAGATCCAGAGGTCGCAGATGTCTGACCTTTGTGGATTAAGTCCTCTGCTCAAACGCTTAAGGGAGGTGTATTCTGACAGATAGAGGAAACAAATACTGTTTGATATTTAGTAGATGAGGATAAAGCGATATTTGTGGATAAAATACATCCTGTTGATGTTTTCATCTGTGTAAATAGCTACTTTATCCTTGTCTACTAAAAGGGTTTCCATTGTGTAACCTTGCAACTTTAAATCCATTTTAGTACAGTGTGTTGTAGAAATAATATTATCAGTGGTCGACACAAACACCACAAAGTATGTATAATATTATCATTGTTCTCACCTTGTGGCTGGCTGTGGGTCTCCTCAGCAGGATGCTGTGTGTCTGGGTCTGGATGGAGAGGGTACTGGGGTTGTTGTACAGTGTGAGGGTACTGAGGGTTCTGAGGTGTCTGGGGGTGCTCTGGATGGTGGGAGTGCTGTGGGAGCTCTTGGGGGTGCTGTGGATGGTGGGGGTATTGTGGGATCTGTGGGGTCTGTTGGATGTGGGGCAGCTGCTGCGGGGGCTGAGCTGGCTGCTGGGGCAGTTGGGGGTGGCTAGGGTTCTGGGCCTCCCAGGAAACACCTGTCCTACTCAGCTCCTCTTCCTCCAGCTGTCTCAGGGAGATCTGCACATCGGAGCGCGAGTATGTGTAGCCGTGGCCAGCGGGACAGATCTCCTTGAAATGGTCTGCAGGCGTACAGGGGCAAACAAAGAACCATAGAAAACATCATAAGGCTATATTCCCCCCTTGGGCTCCTGAGCTAACATGAAACGCTGCCAGACAGTAATTATGGATCGCATCTCTGTCTGGTGTTCGCAGCAATACCATAAGCCATCCGTGTAATACCATTATGTACAGCATGCCATACTGTAGTCTCTCCTTTGTGAAGGGGATTGGTTTTCAGCCATGGCCAGGGAGGGGGCTGCCAGGGCAGTGACAGCCGTCAGAGAGGATATCACAGGGTCGATTTGGATGTGTCAGACACTCAGTGCAGTGCCAAGGGGGAAGTAGAGGATCATATAACATATCTGACCTTTGAACTCTGGGCAGTAGAAGACTGACTGAAGAGGTAAAAGGAGGGTGATTGCATCTCTTTGTGTTGGAGCCCAACAGACTTCAGCAGGGGTAAATCTATTACAGTTAAACAGTATTGTCCCCTGTCTGACCTGGAACAGAGGCCCCTGGAACAGAGGCGAATGTTATAAAGGACGGAGAATCTCTAATATTGATAGCATTGTGGTTAAGTGCAGGAAGTGTGGCTATGATGATAGTCTCCTGACTGATGTCTATAATGCGGATGGAGCTGGGGGTTTGTGGCTGTATACATATCAGAGCCTTAAGTCTGACATGATGTGAAGTCAACGTGCTCCTATTACCAGACTACTAATAATGAGTCTGGATTCTCTGTGTTCAACATGGCTCTAACAGATTGTCAGGTCATACAACAGCCAGTGTCTGACTCAGGGTACTCAGGCTGTATGTGGACTATATCTGCACACAGAGCCACAGAGTAGAGTACTAGTCTGGCAGAGCACCATGGAGGTCTGGTCTGGCTCTCAAATATCTGATCTGTGACAACCTCCATGAATCAATCACCGAAACAGGCACCACTCTAAATAATGTTATTTTCTCTGACTTTGAAGATAAAATCTGCAAGTATAAAATAGGATAAAAACCATTTTCCATGTTTCATTTGGCCTGACTCTCTTTTCGAAGGAGGGGGGTTGCTAGCTGGACTATTACTGTCATTTACCTCCAAGAACCTGTGTGATACAAGATTGACTTCCACTATTTTAATATTATGCAGCTTTGACATATGAAGGTTCTGTTGTTTTGAGCTTATTCCACATGAAACATTTAGGGTTTTCTTTGAACTGCATTACATGACTGTCGGGCTGAGACAGCCAGCATAATACGGTGAGTGAAGCCGACTGTTGTGTTGAGTAGCACGTATGTTTTCATTAAGATCACACATTTCATACCATCTTTAAAATCCAACCCAGCCAACAAATGTTCACCTAGTGTAATCAAAGTATTTGACCAGTTCATCGAGGTTGGAGTGGCCATCTCCACCACATGTACTAGAGAAAAAGAGCACAATAGACAGAGTGGTAGAAGTAGGATCTGTGTGTGTGGGTACCTGAGTCTGGCAGAGGGCACCTCTCGCAGGCCGTGCCCCAGACCGTGCCCCAGGCCGTGCCCCAGGCCTTGCCCACACGGCTGCAGCAGCAGATCTGTTTGGTGATGTGCTGGGTGAGAGGCAGAGAGCAGGTCCCTGCTGATGCTGAGCGGTAACACATCCCCCTCTGGTCCGACACAGCCTTGTCCGCTGTCCGGAAAAAAACATATACACCTTCATCAGACAGACTTCACACACCAAGGAAACACCATATGACAGACAGGCCATCAGTCATAGCAACAGACAGTAGGAGTACTCACAGACACAGTGGCTCCTGGCAGGGTCCAGCATGTAGCCTGGTTTACAGGTGCATCTGTAGCTTCCTCTGGTATTCAGACACTCAGCGTTCTTACAGATCCCGTTCATCAGACACTCGTTGATGTCTAGGAGAAGAAAACACACCATGGCAGACTTGCCTAGTTAAAAAAGGTTCAACAAATGCATCAAATAAATAGTACAGTATCTGATTGTTGGGTTATAACAAGGCATCGAGGCAATGTTATTGGTGTCAGGAGGGCAACAAAAAACAACAACGTGACTAACAAAAACCTCTTTCATTATGTAATAATGATCTCATATCCAATTACACATCTCCATGTATAGGAATAAGTTACTTACTCTCATCCCTAAGTCTACATTTATTACAGACTCCCATACACAAAAATGTGTTGTATTCTACAACGTTTCTGACAGCTAGAGAAGATGGAGGAAGTTAGTCATTTGTCATCATCACACATTGAGATATGCCCAAGTAGTAATATGGGGTGTAAGTAATCAAAACCATTAGCTACTGGCAAGTGATGACATATGATAGATGCCCTTGATGACATGTGATAGATGCCCTAGATGACAGATGATAGATGCCCTAGATGACATGTGATAGATGCCCTAGATGACAAATGATAGATGCCCTAGAACTGCCTGACCTTTCAGCCTAAAAGTGTAAGGACAGATGATTGAAGACGACAGAATAGTGTCTGGACATGAAAAACATAATGACAATAATACTGACATGGGGATGAAACAGAGGAACAGACAGATATAGGAAAGGCAATCAAAACGTGAAGCAGTACAGGTGAGTACAATGAAGCACTGATGCGCGTAAAGAAGGTGAAAGGTGTGCGTAATGATGGGCAGCCTGGCGCCCTCGAGCGCCAGGGAGGGGGAGCGGAAGCAGGTGTGACAATAAGTACCCGCTAGAGAACGTTGCCGTGGAAATATATAAAATAAAAAATAACAACAATAGTTAGTCAAGAATATATTTAGTATAATTATACAAAGTCCTAGAAAAAATGTAGGCCTATAGCATATTTTCGTTTCCTTCACACTAAAAACATTACAGTGTAATCCATTTGATCAACTTTATTTGTAGATTTGATTAGTAATAAAGATATAGTAATTAATTAAGTCCAGTTACAGCTTATTTTGACAAAGTAGAAATGAAAAATGATTTGCTGTATTCCTAAACAAAAGCACTACTGCATGAACAATTGTAAAGGATGAATTGCATAAATGAATATCAGTGGAAATATATTCATGACAAGATGTAAAAACAGTCATTTGTTGATTGTATCGGAGCCTGTATTGTGCCCTTATACCCATGCCCTTACACATGAACTAATCTCATCTTCTCTTCATGCTTTGGGTCCACAATCAGCACACAGCTTCGGGGCTTTGTGTGAGTAAGCCCCACAAACAAATCGGTTGTACTGCACATAGTTTTCAAGGGCATGGTATCGTGTGCACCTGCCGCAGGTGTCGCACAATCTCTCTGAAGCGGTTGTGTCCAACCCATACCAATCAGACCAAAATGAATCCACATCCGTGCTCTTTCTGCCGTACGCCCCGTGGACATACAAGAGTGCAATAAATGCTTACAGTTCATCCATAGACATAGCCCACCTACTGATTCCTTTTCTGTGTGCATGAGCAACAGTATGATCTCTGATGTGCTGCAACATGTGCATCTCTGTTCTACCCAAACCGTGCCATCCCTCCCAGACTCCTGTCTCACTGTGCCATCGCTCCCAGACTCCTGTCTCACTGTGCCATCGCTCCCAGACTCCTGTCTCACCGTGCCATCACTACCAGACTCCTGTCTCACCGTGCCATCCCTCCCAGACTCCTGTCTCACCGTGCCATCACTACCAGACTCCTGTCTCACCGTGCCATCCCTCCCAGACTCCTGTCTCACCGTGCCATCCCTCCCAGACTCCTGTCTCACCGTGCCATCCCTCCCAGACTCCTCTCTCATCATGCCATCCCTCCCAAACTCCTGTCTCACCGTGCCATCGCTCCCAGACTCCTCTCTCACCGTGCCATCGCTCCCAGACTCCTCTCTCATCATGCCATCCCTCCCAAACTCCTGTCTCACCGTGCCATCGCTCCCAGACTCCTCTCTCATCATGCCATCCCTCCCAAACTCCTGTCTCACCGTGCCATCCCTCCCAGACTCCTCTCTCACCGTGCCATCGCTCCCAGACTCCTCTCTCACCGTGCCATCCCTCCCAGACTCCTGTCTCACCGTGCCATCCCTCCCAGACTCCCTTCCATGCCATCCCTCCCAAACTCCTGTCTCACCGTGCCATCCCTCCCAGACTCCTGTCTCACCGTGCCATCCTCCCAGACTCCTCTCTCATCATGCCATCCCTCCCAAACTCCTGTCTCACCGTGCCATCCCTCCCAGACTCCTCTCTCACCGTGCCATCGCTCCCAGACTCCTGTCTCACCGTGCCATCCCTTCCAGACTCCTCTCTCACCGTGCCATCGCTCCCAGACTCCTGTCTCACCGTACCATCGCTCCCAGACTCCTGTCTCACCGTGCCATCGCTCCCAGACTCCTGTCTCACCGTGCCATCACTACCAGACTCCTGTCTCACTGTGCCATCCCCCCCAGACTCCTGTCTCACCGTGCCATCCCTCCCAGACTCCTGTCTCACCGTGCCGTCCCTCCCAGACTCCTGTCTCACCGTGGCAGTTGAGATCACCGTCTCAGTTGGCTTTGTTCTGTTTTTGTCTGAGGCGCTCAGCATCGAAGGCAGAGGCTCGATATCAACATCAGAATCAGATGAAGGCTCTTCATCAGCAACGTCGACTTCAAGCTCAATATCTGATCCTCCATCCGACTCCAACTCATCTAGATTCTGCAGCATTTGCAATGCTGTCAGTGCGTCCATTTGTTTGGTTCGGCTTGCCATTGTGAACTACACACATTGTATGTTGTACTCAGTTCACTCTCCCAGGGGAAATTATACACCATGTCCAGCCTTTCATAATAAAATAATTAGACCACCCACAGTTCTTTATCAAAATGACACTATTGTTCTAAATTAAATCATCCTCTTCACCCTCATCATTCAGATCAATTAAATTAAATCACCCTCCTCATCATTCAGTTCACTGAAGTCACATACACAATTATCAGTTTCTATCTGGTGTCTATTGCCCGTTCATTGCCAATTCACGGTGGCTATGAAAAACTGCCTTTCTAGCCACTGTGCTTCTACATCTGCATTGCTTCCTGTTTGGCGTTTTAGGCTGGGTGACTGTATAGCATTTTTTGACATCGGCTGATGTAAAAAGGGCTTTATAAATACATTTGATTGATTGATTGATCCATTGGTGACAAAATAGCATATTTAAATTGGTACGTTTATTATGCTACTAGTTTTTGCTTAGTTGCCAGACCAATGCTGCCGTGCGGGTGGTCATGTGTTGAATGCATAGGCAGCACAGATATTCTTGGGGAAAAGTGACATTTGGAAATAGAGCTGCACCGCTTGGGCCTCTACTGTTTTTACTGTATATTAACGATATGAAAGACGCTTGTTCTTGCCATCTTTTCCTTTATGCCGATGACTGTACTTCTGGTGTCTCAATAAAGTAAACTATGTTGGAGAGCATACTTAGCACAGAGCTTACTAACATTAGCAAATGGCTTGGAGATAATAAGCTATCTCTGCACTTAGGGAAAACTGAGGCAATTAACTTTGGGTCCAGACCTAAATTGAGTAGGTCGTCTGAAATCAGAGTGGAGTTAAGGGGTGAGGTGCTGACTACTAAAACCTCTGTTAGCTACTTGGGACGTATCCTTGATGGAAGCTTGGGAGGTGTGAGCATGGCCAATAAGGTGCTAGGGAAGGTTAATGACAGGACTAACTTTTTGGCTAGAAAGTCCAAGCTGCTTGATAAGGACTCCATGAAAGTGCTAGCCCCTGCCCTCATTCAATGCCATTTTGACTACACTAGTACTTCCTGTTTTGGGGGCTTATCTAAGCTTATGAAGGGGAAGCTCCAGATAGCCCAGAATAAGCTGATCAGGGTAGTATTGAAGGTTAGTCCACGTACTCACATAGGCAGGAGCTGCTTTCAGGAACTCAACTGGCTGCCTGTTGAGGCTAGGGTGTCCCAGATTAGACTAGGTTTGGTTTACAGGAGTATTTATGGTTCTGCGCCCAGATATCTAAGTGATTACTTTCCCCATGTTAGGGATGCACACAATCACAGCACCAGATCAGGTGTTGCTGATGTGTGCTTATACAGGTTCAGGAGTAATGCTGGGAAAGGTACTGTCTTGTATACTGGAGCCTCAGAGTGGAATGAGTTGCCTCTGCCCATAAAAATGACGTCTTCTCTGGGCAGCTTTAAATATAAAGCAAAAATATGTTTGATGTCTTCTGTGCCCATATGAATAACCCCTACGATGTAACTGCAATGACGAGATAGATGTTGTTCTTTGTTTTATGTTTTATTATCTCAATGCCATACTGTGTTTAACTGTATTCGATCTTGCCTAGCCATCTCGTCTCAAGAGGACCGCAATGGTAATAAGTCCCAGACTTTGTGTTATCCTCCATGATTGAACAATGGTAATAAGTCCCAGACTTTGTGTTATCCTCCATGATTGAACAATGGTAATAAGTCCCAGACTTTGTGTTATCCTCCATGATTGAACAATGGTAATAAGTCCCAGACTTTGTGTTATCCTCCATGATTGAACAATGGTAATAAGTCCCAGACTTTGTGTTATCCTCCATGATTGAACAATGGTAATAAGTCCCAGACTTTGTGTTATCCTCCATGATTGAACAATGGTAATAAGTCCCAGACATTATTGTGTGTTATCCTCCATGATTGAACAATGGTAATAAGTCCCAGACTTTATTGTGTTATCCTCCATGATTGAACAATGGTAATAAGTCCCAGACATTATTGTGTGTTATCCTCCATGATTGAACAATGGAAATAAGTCCCAGACATTATTGTGTGTTATCCTCCATGATTGAACAATGGTAATAAGTCCCAGACATTATTGTGTGTTATCCTCCATGATTGAACAATGGTAATAAGTCCCAGACATTATTGTGTGTTATCCTCCATGATTGAACAATGGAAATAAGTCCCAGACATTATTGTGTGTTATCCTCCATGATTGAACAATGGTAATAAGTCCCAGACATTATTGTGTGTTATCCTCCATGATTGAACAATGGTAATAAGTCCCAGACATTATTGTGTGTTATCCTCCATGATTGAACAATGGTAATAAGTCCCAGACATTATTGTGTGTTATCCTCCATGATTGAACAATGGTAATAAGTCCCAGACATTATTGTGTGTTATCCTCCATGATTGAACAATGGTAATAAGTCCCAGACATTAGTGTGTGTTATCCTCCATGATTGAACAATGGTAATAAGTCCCAGACATTATTGTGTGTTATCCTCCATGATTGAACAATGGTAATAAGTCCCAGACATTATTGTGTGTTATCCTCCATGATTGAACAATGGTAATAAGTCCCAGACATTATTGTGTGTTATCCTCCATGATTGAACAATGGTAATAAGTCCCAGACATTAGTGTGTGTTATCCTCCATGATTGAACAATGGTAATAAGTCCCAGACATTAGTGTGTGTTATCCTCCATGATTTTACTCATGTGCATGTATTGCTTTTTCAAGTTTTATGTGTGCTTGTTATTTTTTAGATGGTCGAATGAATAAACGAAACTAAACTCTTGAATTATGAGAGCTATTTGACAAATGTAAGTGTAATAGAACCTGCAGAATATGCTCATCAGATTGTCCATTTCATTTTGCCTATAGGCTAACTCTTATTATGTGTGAAATTAGTTTCGGTATAGTTTCGATGGACCAGCTGCGCAGGCTGACTGGTATCGTTTGTTTACCGATCACTAAGTTAGATATCCTTGACTATGTTTTGCATTACTCTAAAGGCCTACTGCAACACATAGCATGCTTTCATTTCCCTTACAATACATTCGATTAGTAATAGAGATAGCAAATAAAACAGTCCCATAACAGCTTCTTTTTACAAAGTAAAACGTAAAACAAAATGGTATCAACCCCAAAGGTGTGTGGTCAAATTATTTGCTGCTGATACAGTTGAAGTCGGAAGTTAACATACACCTAGCCAAATACATTTAAACTCAGTTTTTCACAATTCCTGACATTTAGTCCCAGTAAAACTTCCCTGTCTTAGGTCAGTTAGGATCACCACTTCATTTTAAGAATGTGAAATGTCAGAATAATAATAGAGAATTATTTATTTCAGCTTTTATTTCTTTCATCACATTCCCAGTGGATTAGAAGATTACATACACTCAATTAGTATTTGGTAGCATTGCCTTAAAGTTGTTTAACTTGGTTCAAACGTTTTGGGTAGCCTTCCACAAGCTTCCCACAATAAGATAGGTACATTTTGGCCCATTCCTCGTGACAGAGCTGGTGTAACTGAGTCAGGATTGTAGGCCTCCTTGCTCGCACACACTTTTTCAGTTCTGCCCACAAATTTTCTATAGGACTGAGGTCAGGGCTTTGTGATGGCCACTCCAATACCTTGACTTTGTTGTCCTTAAGCCATTATGCCACAACTTTGGAAGTATGCTTGGGGTCATTGTCCATTTGGAATACCCATTTGCAACAAAGCTTTAAATTCCTGACTGATGTCTTGAGATGTTGCTTCAATATATTCACATAATTTTGCTCCCTCATGATGCCATCTATTTTGTGAAGTGCACCAGTCCCTCCTGCAGTAAAGCACCCCCACAACATGACGCTGCCACCCCCGTGCTTCACGGTTGGGATGGTGTTCTTCGGCTTGCAAACCTCCCCCTTATTCCTCCAAACATAACGATGGTCATTATGGCCAAACAGTTCTATTTTTGTTTCATCAGAACAGAGGACATTTCTCCAAAAGTGCGATCTTTGTCCCCATGTGCAGTTGCAAACCATAGTCTGGCTTTTCTATGGCTGTTTTGGAGCAGTGGCTTCTTCCTTGCTGAGCGGCCTTTCAGGTTATATCGATATACGACTCGTTTTACTGTGGATATAGATACTTTTGTATCTGTTTCCTCCAGCATCTTCACAAGGTCCTTTGCTGTTGTTCTGGGATTGATTTGCACTTTTCGCACCAAAGTATGTTCATCTCTACGAGACAGAACACGTCTCCTTCCTTAACGGTATGATGGCTGCGTGGTCCCATGAAGTTTATGCTTGCATATTATTGTTTGTACAGATGAACGTGGTACCTTCAGTCATTTAGAAATTGCACCCAAGGATGAACCAGAATTGTGGAGGTCTACATTTTTTTTCTGAGGTCATGGCTAATTTCTTTTGATTTTCCCGTGATGTCAAGCAAAGAGGCACTGAGTTTGAAGGTAGGCCTTGAAATACATCCACAGGTACACCTCCAATTGACACAAATGATGTCAATTAGCCTATCAGAAGCTTCTAAAGCCATGACATAATTTTATGGTATATTCCATGCTGTTTAATTGTAACGGTTTTCTAGGTGTGAAGGAGAGTCGGACCAAAATGCAGCGTGTAGATTGCGATCCATGTTTAATAAAACAAACGTAACACGAATACACACAAAACACTACAAAACAATGAACGTAACGAAAACCGAAACAGCCTATACTTGTGTCAACTAACACAGCGACAGGAACAAAGACACTAAGGACAATCACCCACGACAAACTCAAAGAATATGGCTGCCTAAATATGGTTCCCAATCAGAGACAACGATAAACACCTGCCTCTGATTGAGAACCACTCCAGACAGCCATAGACTTTGCTAGATAACCCCACTAGCTACAATCCCAATACACACACACCAAAAACCCCAAGACAAAACACACCACAATACAAAAACCCCATGCCACACCCTGGCCTGACCCAATACATGAAGAAAAACACAAAATACTTAGACCAGGGCGTGACAGAACCCCCCTAAGGTGCGGACTCCCGAACGCACCTCAAAACAATAGGGAGTGTCCGGGTGGGCGTCTGTCCATGGTGGCGGCTCCGGCGCGGGACGTGGAACCCACTCAGTTAATGTCTTAGTCCCCTCTCCTCGCGTCCCTGGATAGTCCACCCTCGCTGCCGACCATGGCCTAGTAGTCCTCACCCAGAAACCCACTGGACTGAGGAGCAGATCGGGACTGAAGGACAGCTCGGGACTGAGGCAGCTCGGGAGTGAGAGGAAGCTCGGGAGTGAGAGAAAGCTCGGGAGTGAGAGGAAGCTCGGGAGTGAGAGGAAGCTCGGGAGTGAGAGGAAGCTCGGGAGTGAGAGGAAGCTCAGGAGTGAGAGGAAGCTCAGGAGTGAGAGGAAGCTCAGGCGTGAGAGGAAGCTCAGGCAGGTAGGTAGATCTACCAGATCCTGGCTGGCTGGTGGTTTCAGCAGATCCTGGCTGACTGGCAGATCCTGGCTGACTGGCAGATCCTGGCTGACTGGCGGATCTGGCGGATCCTGGCCGACTGGCAGATCCTGGCTGACTGGTGGATCTGGCGGATCCTGGCCGACTGGCGGATCCTGGCCGACTGGCAGATCCTGGCTGACTGGCGGATCTGGCGGATCCTGGCCGACTGGCAGATCCTGGCCAACTGGCAGATCCTGGCCGACTGGCAGTTCTGGTTGACTGGCAGATCTGGAAGAGTCTGGTTGACTGGCAGATCTGGAAGAGTCTGGTTGACTGGCAGATCTGGAAGAGTCTGGTTGACTGGCAGATCTGG
Organism: Oncorhynchus tshawytscha; assembly: GCF_018296145.1. Taxonomy (NCBI): domain Eukaryota; kingdom Metazoa; phylum Chordata; class Actinopteri; order Salmoniformes; family Salmonidae; genus Oncorhynchus; species Oncorhynchus tshawytscha. The sequence goes on along the minus strand of NC_056439.1, from coordinate 33,366,614 downwards.
AAGAGTCTGGTTGACTGGCAGATCTGGAAGAGTCTGGTTGACAGGCAGATCTGGAAGAGTCTGGTTGACAGGCAGATCTGGAAGAGTCTGGTTGACTGGCAGATCTGGAAGAGTCTGGTTGACTGGCAGATCTGGAAGAGTCTGGTTGACTGGCAGATCTGGAAGAGTCTGGTTGACTGGCAGATCTGGAAGAGTGGCTGACTGGCAGATCTGGAAGAGTCTGGCTGACTGGCAGATCTGGAAGAGTCTGGCTGACTGGCAGATCTGGAAGAGTCTGGCTGACTGGCAGATCTGGAAGAGTCTGGCTGACTGGCGGATCCTGGCAGACTGAAAGATCTGGCTGCTCCATGCTGACTGGCGGCTCTGGCTGCTCCACGCTGACTGGCGGCTCTGGCTGCTCCATGTAGGCTGACAGCTCTGGCGGCTTCTTACAGACTGGCAGCTCTGGCGGCTCCTTACAGACTGGCAGCTCCTTGCAGACTGACAGCTTCATGCAGACTGACTTATCTGGCTGCTCTATGCAGACTGACATCTCTGGCTGCTCCATGCAGACTGACAGCTCTGGCTGCTCCATGCAGACTGACAGCTCAGGCTGCTCCATGCAGACTGACAGCTCCTTGCAGACTGACAGCTCTGGCTGCTCCATGCAGACTGACAGTTCTGGCTGCTCCTTACAGACTGGCAGCTCTGGCGGCTCCGTGCAGACTGGCAGCTCCTTGCAGACTGGCAGCTCCTTACAGACTGACAGCTCCTTGCAGACTGACAGCTCCTTGCAGACTGACAGCTCCTTGCAGACTGACAGCTCCTTGCAGACTGACATCTCTGGCTGCTCCCTGCAGGCTGGCATCTCTGGCTGCTCCATGCAGACTGACAGCTCTGGCTGCTCCATGCCGAATGGCAGCTCTGGCTTCTCCATGCAGGCTGGCAGCTCTGGCTGCGCTGAACAGGCGGGAGACTCCAGCAGAGCTGTAGAGGAGAAAAGCTCCGGCAGCGCTGAACAGACGGGAGACTCCGGCAGCGCAGGAGAGGAGAAAGGCTCCGGCAGCGCTGGAGAGGCGAGGCGCACTGTAGGCCTGATGCGTGGTGCTGGTACTGGTGGTACTGAACCGAGAACACGCACAGGAAACCTGGTGCGGGGAGCTGTTACCGGAGGGCTGGAGTGTGGAGGTGGCACAGGATGTGCTAGACCGTGAAGGCGTACTGGAGATCTTGAGAGCAGTGCTGGCACAGGACGTGCAAGGCTAGGGATGTGCACAGGAGGCCTGGTGCGTGAGGCTGGCACCAACTTCACCAGCCGACTAACACGCACCTCAGGACGAGTATGGAGCGCTAACCCAGGTGCCATCAAATCCCCGACACGTTCCGTCGGGCGAATTCCATGCAAAAAGCACCAACACAGCAACTCCCTCATTTCTCTCTCCTCCAATTTCCCCATTAACTCCTTCACAGTCTCTGTTTCGCTCACCTCCAACACCGGCTCTGATTCTGGTCTCCTCCTTGGCTCCTCACGATCAACAGGGAGAGTTGGCTCAGGTCTGACTCCTGACTCTGCCACACTCTCCCTGAGCCCCCCAAGAAATTTTGGGGCTGACTCACAGGCTTCCATCCGCTCTGCCGTGCTAGCTCCTCATAATGCCGCCTCTCTGCTTTTGCTGCCTCCAGCTCGGCTTTGGGGCGACAATAATCTCCAGGCTGATCCCAGGGTCCTTTCCCATCTAGAATCTCCTCCCAAGTCCATTTCTCCAAGTAGTGCAGTCTCTCCCACTGTAGTTGCTGCTGCTCCTGTTGCTGCTGCCTCTGTTGCCTCTCCTGCGGCTCCTGCCTGTTGACACGCTGCTTGGTCCGGTTGTGGTGGGTGATTCTGTAACGGTTTTCTAGGTGTGAAGGAGAGTCGGACCAAAATGCAGCGTGTAGATTGCGATCCATGTTTAATAAAACAAACGTAACACGAATACACACAAAACACTACAAAACAATAAACATAACGAAAACCGAAACAGCCTATACTTGTGTCAACTAACACAGCGACAGGAACAAAGACAATAAGGACAATCACCCACGACAAACTCAAAGAATATGGCTGCCTAAATATGGTTCCCAATCAGAGACAACGATAAACACCTGCCTCTGATTGAGAACCACTCCAGACAGCCATAGACTTTGCTAGATAACCCCACTAGCTACAATCCCAATACACACACACCAAAAACCCCAAGACAAAACACACCACAATACAAAAACCCCATGCCACACCCTGGCCTGACCCAATACATGAAGAAAAACACAAAATACTTAGACCAGGGCGTGACATTAATGGCACAGTCAACTTAGTGTATGTAAACTTCTGACCCACTGGAATTGTGATACAGTTATAAGTGAAATAATCTGTCTGTAAATAATTGTTGGACAAATGACTTGTGTCATGCACAAAGTAGATGTCCTAACCGACTTGCCTAAATTATAGTTTGTTAACAAGACATTTGTAGAGTGGTTGAAAAACAAGTCTTAATGACTCCAACCTAAGTGTATGTAAACTTCCGACTTCAACTGTAAATAGGCATAACACAAACTCATCATTAATCAACCTCATCACCCTCCTTATCATTCAGTTAGGCCTAATTTAAATTAAATTGTGAAGTGAGGTGCACAATTATCGTATATGTGTTCATTTGTCATTCATTCAGTGAGGAGAGAAATAAGCATTTGCGCCTGGATGGGTACCAACATCCTACAACACATTGTCTTGGGGGGTTAAGTTGGGAATAGGTGTGAAAAGGTAAAAAGATCCTAAATACTTTTCTGTTTGTGATTCCAAAATGCTGACAAATGAGCAGTGTAAAATACAAACATTTAGGAAAAGTCAGAGAAGAAGCAGGACATAGCTTTTTTTGGCCTGATATTTTTTATTTACAAAATCAAACGTCAGTGTCCATTGGCCTATGGCGGTTCTAGTGTTGAACAACAGTAAATCATTAGGCCTTTTCCCATCGCCGTGACGACTGGAACCTGACAAGTTGCCATGGCAGATTTTCCCAATAATAATGAATCTGCTCTTGTTTCGCTGTTGTGCTGGCTGGTGGAAAAAGATAGCTTATAAGAGAACAGGGAAAGTCTGGGGAGTGATGGGAGGAAAAGCAAAACTACCATGAGAATACAGGCCTCTCCTTCTCTCGCTGTGTGTGTGTGTGTGTGTGTGTGTATGTGTGAGTATGTATGTGTGTGCGTGGTTGTGTGTGCATGCGTGTGTCTGTGTGTGGATCTGTGTGTCCGTGCCTGTGTGCTTGCCTTTGTGTGTCTATGTACGCGCCTGTGTGTGTGTGTGTGTGTGTGTGTGTGGATCTGTGTGTCTGTGCCTGTGTGCTTGTCTTTGTGTGTCTATGTACGTGCCTGTGTGCGTGTGTGTGTGTGTGGTGTGTGCATGTGTGTGTCTGTGTGTGGATCTGTGTGTCTGTGCCTGTGTGCTTGTCTTTGTGTGTCTATGTACGTGCCTGTGTGCGTGTGTGCGTGCGTGCGTGCGTGCGTGTGTGTGTGTGTGTGTGTGTGGATCTGTGTGTCTGTGCCTGTGTGCTTGTCTTTGTGTGTCTATGTACGTGCCTGTGTGCGTGTGTGTGTGTGTGTGTGGTGTGTGCATGTGTGTGTCTGTGTGTGGATCTGTGTGTCTGTGCCTGTGTGCTTGTCTTTGTGTGTCTATGTACGTGCCTGTGTGCGTGTGTGCGTGCGTGTGTGTGTGTGTGTGTGTGTGTGTATATGCATGCATGTGTGTTGGTGGTATGGGGGATTAAAAGGGGAACCAGTTCAAGGTCATAACGTTAGCTGACCTTTCCCCAGCCCCTCTGTTATTAATGATGTAAACAGGCTGACTCAATTGTAAGCAAATGGGCGGACAATATTTCCTGTTTGGGTGAGCCACGCGGCACATAAAGAAGATGCAATGGACAACTGCTGTCATGGGGTTATACACTGTGAGCTCTAACCAAACCATTTCTCTTGGGGAAACGTAACTCTGCTACCTCCCACTTAGAGAGACAACAACACTGCTGTGGAGGCGCTGTGGGACTATAGGGACTACTTGAGACCGGTTTAAGCTGCATGTTATCTGGATGATGAAGTGAAGGCTGAAGTTCAACGTTCGGCTCAGCCTTCCTTCATCACATGGGGTCTGTAATCCAGGGTTAGGTTGATTCAGGATAGTGTTAGTGCTACAGTCTTTTCGAGGGTAAGGGATTGGAACTGACGAGAATGAAAGCCTGTCATGACCTCCACTAATCTCAACACCTATCTGACTTCATGGTTGGTTGCGCGCTCATTCTGCCGCAGACATTCTCTTTTATGGTACACGGTACAGATGGAACACACAGACGTCCATCAGAGTTCTCCTCGACAGGTTTCTCATGACACCATTGTTATTGTAGTAATGACGCAGAATGATGACTCCAGCCAAAGAGTCCCCTGACTGCGCTTAAACTGACAACCTGCCTGTCCTGAACTCACTCAACCTGTAATTTCTTACTTTATGACTGCAGGGCCAAAAGAAACTTGTAGAGGATTCACATAAACAACCATGATAATTATTTACTGCCATTGTAAAGGAAATACCTAGCCATACTTTATTTAACAGTAATATCCAGGATTATTGTTGAGTACTGCTAGAGTGGGGACTTGGAGGTTCTCTGTCAAATAAGACAGAGCTGTTTAAATGTTTTGAATCAGACACTAAACATAAGTCATGAGGCAAAAACCCCATCCATTCGAGGACTTGGGAATAGTAAGTGATCCTTTTCCAAACCTTTCCAAAGCTGCTATTAAATTGGAGATGCATGTTTCTCAGTTAAGAACTTGACCTGTCCTTAGCTGAACAGCAATGTGTTATTCCTCAAAAGCCCAATATGGAAATGCTTGCCTGTCGTCCTGCCTATATCCTCTCTAGAAAAAGCCATATCTCAGACCGGGAGTAAAAAATAAATAAATGATTCAGCCCATACTAAACGTCTGACAGTGAGGCCATAGATGTTCCATTACATAAGAAGCCCTATAGGTGACTCCTGCCGAACCAGTTCCTCTACAGTGTTTTTCTGGAGTGTTTGGAAGACACAGGCCTCTCCTGAGGTCACAAAACAGAGGGGAAACAGATTTCTGAGGGGCCATTCTATCTGTGACGCGAGGCCCACTGTAAGTCCCCGAGCCCAGCACCAGGAGCAAAAAGAGAGAGCAGGGCGAATCACGTCTGTGCTCAGACACACAATATGACACAAGACTCTTTCTCCTCCTGTGAGGAATCACACTTTGGCAAGGAGGACACCTGCTTGATAATAATGACAGCATCCCAGAAGAATCTCAATTTTGCATCCTTGGCAGTTGTTCTAAAGGCTGAAATTCAAAAGGATTTTTGGGAATGGAGCTCCAGCAGAATGGGAATAAGACTTTGAAGCTGGCCAGTAAATATTGTGAATATCTGTCAATTTGGTTTTTCAGCCTCAAAAATGAGGGACTGTTAGTTAACATCTTGAAGTGATCAAAAAAAGTTAGATTAATTACTGCGTTTGCTGGCAACTCTTGACACTATTTTGGACAGCATAAAGTGTCCTTGTCCACAGCTTTTATTTTATGTTCATACACTACGGTTCAAAAGTTTGGGGTCACTTAGAATCGTCCTTGTTTTTGAAAGAAAGGCACATTTTTTGTCCATTAAAATAACATCAAATTGATCAGAAATGCACTGTACATTGTTAATGTTGTAAATGACTATTGTAGCTGAAAACGGCAGATTTTTAATTGAATATCTACATTACATAGAGGCCCATTATCATCAACCATCACTCCTGTGTTCCAATGGCACGTTGTGTTAGCTAATCCAAGTTTATAATTTTAAAAGGCTAACTGATCATTAGAAAACCCTTTTGCAATTATGTTAGCACAGCTGAAAACTTTTGTTCTGATTAAAAAAAGCAATAAAACTGGCCTTCTTTAGACTAGTTAAATATCTGGAGCATCAGCATTTGTGGTTTCGATTACAGGCACAAAATGGCCAGAAACAAAGAACTTTCTTCTGAAACTCATCAGTCTATTCGTGTTCTGAAAAATGAAGGCTATTCCATGCGAGAAGTTGCCAAGAAAATGAAGATCTCGTACAACTCTGTGTTCTACTCCCTTCACAGAACAGCGCAAACTGGTACTAACCAGAATAAAAAGAGGTGTGGGAGGCCCCGGTGCACAACTGAGCAAGAGGACAAGTACATTAGAGTGTCTAGTTTGAGAAACAGACACCTCACAAGTCCTCAACTGGCAGCTTCATTAAATAGTACCCGCAAAACAGCAGTCTCAATGTCAAAAGTGAAGAGGTGACTCTAGGATGCTGGCCTTCTAGGCAGAGTTGCAAAGAAAAAGTCATATCTCAGACTGGCCAATAAAAATAAAAGATTAAGATGGGCAAAAAAACACAGACACTAAACAGAAGAACTCTGCCTAGAAGGCCAGCATCACGGTTTAAAACACTGACCAGAGAGAGAATGTCAAAGAACACAGCAAAGAACTGCTGTTTTTATGAGTGAGATCATATCTAAGTTTTTATTCAGCACTGTCAACACTTTTCAACATGATTAAAAACATAAAACGCGCTTCTCCCTAATTCCATTCGCAATACAGCTGCAATATATGAGTAGCCAAGTGTATCGATAGCCCTGCGTTTTTTATCATTATTAGCAGCTGGTAGTGTCTATTTTAATATAGAGGAATATTTAACTTTCTCTGGTCATAGGAACTACATGAATTATTAGGGTAATGTTACGTCATGTTTAAAAAAAAATCAGAGCGGTAGATCTCAACTTGCTTTTTGACTGTGAAAGTGAGCTTGACTAACTTGGTGACCACTGCGCTATTGGTATAACTAAACTCAAGCAAATCAACAGGACATCATCTTCATCTCTGTCATCTCCGTCCCCTTACCTTGACAATGAGTCAGGTTCACCCTCTTGTAACCCTTGGGGCATTCCACTTGGCCGTTCGCAATCACTGCATACGCTGTGGGATAAAAGAGAAAAAGAAAAAGCACTGATCAGAGAAAGAGACATCACATTCTGCTTGTCTACTTTAAAAAGCATTGCATCTATAACACACAGATGGAGGGAGAGGGATGGTTCATGTCTAGCAGGGGGACCATATGTTACAGATGTGCTGAGCTTAGCGGGGGGAGAAATTAGATGGGGACCGACAGCTGGGCCCTGCGGGACACCAAAACGCTGCCATGTAAATGGATCCCCATCAACCACAGTTATAAGACAGTACTGGCATCACATAAAATGATCAACAACACACAACATCATTAATAATCATATTACATAGACCCTGGGGACACATACACAGAAAAACAGAGCCAGTACATCATTGTACTCTGTGTCCATTCATGCCCCCAGCGCAGCCATACACTTGCTGAGGCCTGAAAACATGATGTCATTATTAATTCGGCATGCTCCTTTAGTTGTTGGTACTGAGGCCCGGCATCCCCACAGCCACATCAGCACATCTGCCCTTACCTCACCATGAAGCACTGTAGAACACACACCACACAGAGACCCTGCAGTCAGCCCTCCTCTTCCTCTGTTTGGGAACCCCTGCCATTTATTTTCCTTTTCCTTCATACACAGGTAATAAGCTGTTAATTGGAAAAAATTAGGTGGAATTCCGATTCCAGATCCAGCTGCAAAAGTTCTCAACGTTTGTGGGATTGGTGATCCTCAGTTCATCAACAGGCTATCAATATCGCAGGGATGAGGAGGGTGAAGTCTTGTTGGGTACCTGAAATGTACCTACAATCTTATTTATGGTGTTGAATCATTTTCCATGTTATCCCATCTGAGTGGTTGTGAGACAGACACAACGCAGTGTGCGTTCAGGGCTGTGGAGCAGGCAGGGCTAGTGGAAGTACCTGAAGTACCTAGTGGAGCAGGCAGGGCTAGTGGAAGTACCTGAAGTACCTAGTGGAGCAGGCAGGGCTAGTGGAAGTACCTGAAGTACCTAGTGGAGCAGGCAGGGCTAGTGGAAGTACCTGAAGTACCTAGTGGAGCAGGCAGGGCTAGTGGAAGTACCTGAAGGTTCACACAGCAGATCAGACGTGGGTCAGACCAGACGGGAGCTCCTCTGTTGGGTCGGAGATAATTGTGTCAAAGTGAAGCGCCAGTTCCTGTCTGCCCGCCCCGTCCTGCACCCATGGAATCCCCAGGGATGCATCTGGGTAATGAGCTGTTGTGACGGGGCAGCGGGTGGTGCAGGTGCGACCCCCCATGAGGACAGGATCAGATTCTGCCCTGAGTGACTGCAGGAGCACATGCCAAGAGATGCCCAGCAGGGGGCGGGCCTCCCAGTCAAGCTTATTAGTACTGAGAGACTAGAGAGAACACAGAGGAGAGCAGGTCTGTCTGAAGTAGCTTCACCAGCAGGTTACCTGAGATGACAAGTCATCATCTCTATGGTCAACCCACTGCTAAAGACAATGGCAAACCAAAAATATACTGCATAAATAGGACCAGAAGTTTTGCCTAACTACCCTACAAGGAAAAACTCTGGGCTCTAGTTATAGGCTAGTGCAATCGACAACAAACATACCCAAAGAGCGAAATCTATTGTAGGCTATGTATCTAGCATATATCCTAGTTCAGGATGTTTTGTGGGTAGAATGCCACTGTGGAATGGTTTTGACATGCCGTCATGCTGACCCAGACAATGTTCATTGTCACAGATCCCAAAGCAGTCGAACGCAAGAGTGACCTTGCTGCATCATTAGTGTTCCCCCTGGTTACATGGATGCTGGGACAGAGAAACCAGACTGGTGCATATTCATTGTGCTTTACAAAGAGGAAGCACAGGGACACAGACTGTTGGCCTTACTTGTATCCCCCTTCATTCATTCACTGCAAAAGACTGTCACCCCTGACTGATTTGTTGTACTTCAACAGTCATCTTGAAATTGCATCAGGAATTTTATTTGCAACCATTCAGCTCTATTTGCTTGTAAACAGTTAACCGTGCAATATGCTGAAATCGCTTCACCATTTCCTGGTTGCTAAAATTCTAATAGTTTGCCTAATTTTAATCTAAACCGTTGTGAAATATATTTTCAAACCCCAAATATTGTATTTTCAGATGTTTGAAGCTTGTGTACAAGAAAAACCGAAAGTAAAAGACGCAAAACGAAATTTAAGAACAGGAAGCATAGAAATAGCGCATATAGAACATATCTACCGCTTCTTAGACTTGCTTTCAATGAATGGCAGATCTATAACTCACATTACTATGTGAATTTGGTCTGGTCACCCAAAAAGATACATATAGAAGCTTTAGCATCATATACAATTTCTTAGTAGGTGGCATTGCTTTCTTTTGAGAGCCAAATAAATGTCAGTGAAAGCTCTACTCTAAAACAGGTGTCAAAGCTACCTTAGGACAGGCTTCAATGTGGGGGGTGTACTGAGGGTATTTAGAGAGGAGGAGAGGTTACGCAAAAGAGGAGTGATGGTAAAGAGAGAGAGGGGGAGTGGGGAGGAAGAGGGGCAGGTCTAGCTAGTCAAATGGGTTCTGCTTGACAGAAATCTAATTGGAAATTTAGTGCAATCATTATGTGGAGGCCTATTTTGAGGTCCGATTGGCACATCCTTCACAGGCATAGCACTGTACTGAACCCACAATATCCAGCTCCTCCATGAGGCCTGCCCCCAGTCACTCCCTACCTCCAGGCTAATCCAGAACCCCAGCTGGAGAACCTGAGAAGAAGAGGTAGACCAGCGAGGGGGAATGGATGCAATCCACAGGAGAAGGGGAAACAATCTTCCCTCTCCAGTCCAACGTTAGATATTCTATAGGAACACAACAGACATGAGTGCCAAGACCCTTCAAGACCCTTTAAGTGACATGCTTTCTGAGAACAAACCGCCATGGGACAAACTGGCGCCATGGAGAGACCCAAGGGGCAAACCAAACTCAACCCTTTAATCACAAGGAGTTGTTTCATTCCCTTTGAGACGAAGATGAGAAAGAAGTCATCTCCCTCTGGCCTCCAGGCCAACGGCTGATTAGAGAAAACAGCTAAGGGGAAGTAAATTGCTTTCAAAGCAGAAAGTCTGTTTGGCACACGCCAAGTTTGCCAATCTGGCATGGCCCATATCACCAGCCCTGTAAATAAGACCTTCAGTAGCAGCCAGCCAGTCAAGCGCTGGGACATCAGATGAGACAGTCACATGAGCCTAGGTCCCCTGTGATTCAGTTGGTAGAGCATGGTGCTTGCAACGACTCCCACAGGGGACCAGTTGCTCTCAATAAGACTGTCTGCTAAATAACTCAAATGTAAATAATTAGCCCAACATCAGCATCCCCATGATGAGATCAGCCCCAGACATAAACACACTAATGCAAAGAAAACATTTGTCTTACAAAAAAAACTCAGTATACCAGCTAAAAGTTTGATATTGAGTAAATTAAATTCCCAGCTGTGTGTTCACAGGCACCGACAATTACCATGTTGTGGCAGACATTCTATATAGACAATTGAGCTGCTTCGATCAAGGCATTGATCTCAATCATGTTCGGTTTGATTGAATCCTTATTCAAAAACATCCTATTAATTATCTCAGTGTTTAACATCATTTGATGCATTTTGCATCTTTGTTCGTAGTTTGACAGTTTATCATTTTCTCTCCTCCCTTCTTTACGATGCCCATGGCAGTGTGGTTGTGACCTCCCATTTAAAAACAGACACACTCCCATAATCCCCCACTGCCGCCACTCGACATGAAATATTTACCACTGGGGCAAGGCCAAGAGACGACATGGTACAGTCCATACCCTATGATGAACAAGCCTAACATGTATCTTATTACACACATTTCATTTCCATGTGCCTCCAACTCACTGGCATGGTGCCTTGGACAGCGGTGCTCTCTGGGACAGATAGATTATGTCTGCATTAGGATTTATACCTGTGAGCAGCCAGGCCAAGTCAGCCCTCCTTGGCCACACCGCTGTCTATCTAAAAGATTCACACTGTTTGCACCCGGCATTAAACTAAATCAACACAGAACGAATCGGAACGTATCAAAGGATGGAAACGTCTCTGTCTAATCACCATGAGAGAGCGGATGCAGCAGTAAAGAGAGAGAGAGCAGCCTGGAACCTTGGCACGGACCACAGCAGATGTTTAGCAAAGTCACACCCATTGCTCGGTTTTGATCTTGGTCATTAACAAGTGTTCAATGTTTGATCACTGCTAATAAAAAGTAACACGCACATGCTTTGGTCCTAAATGAATGGCAGATTCAACATTTCTCCATGGGACTGGGAGGGATGATCTCATGTGGGTCAATTTGCAACTTGCCCTCTCCTCCTCCTCATCTTATATTAGTGATCTAATGGTCAGGGATAACGAGAGAGAGAGAGAGAGCGAGAGAGAGAGAGAGAGAGAGAGAGAGTCAGGGTCAAAGAGAGGGTGCTTTCTCAGTATAGGGCAGGCCTGGTGGGGCGGGGTTGGGTCAAGGAAGGAGGGGCAGAGGGCCAGGAGGCTGACATCATCATGCTGTGGCATCACGGTGTGACCTCAGTGGCCTAGGGAGGAGGTGGCTCCAGGGCCAGGGCTCTTGTGGTTGGGACTGTGATTTATGTGGGCCCGAGGTACCTCTGATCCTGCTCCCTGGGAAGCATCCCAGCGTCCCGGAGTAGAAGAGTCAATGGGAGGGAAGACTTCCTGGAATGACAGATAGGGAGACAACCGGAGCCATGCTTTATGGAATTACATAAGCCATGGAACACACAGGGAGTGGTGGCGATTAGGTGGTATCCAGCTAAATGCTAATGAGCCCATTGAGAACATTTTATACAGTCTCTGACTGTATACTGCCCAACCCTAGTGGCACCATAGAAATATAATTACTATGGGTGGCCATATACTCCATATAGAGTCACTCTCACACCAGGTCAAAGAGTCACACTCAGGGCAGAGCCAGTGGCCTCTTCTCAAGTGTCTCAGATTATCTTACATGATGAACCTTTCACTTAAAGTGATCAATGTAGAAAACCAGAACATGTTGGTCCCTGTTCCAAAAAGTCTGAAACACTGATAGACCATTGTCGTTAAACAATGGGAGAGTCTAATCCTGGATGCTGATTGGTTAAAACTACATTCCAGCAGCCGGTGTCTATTCCACAAGTTACCACCGGCTAAAGCTATGACGGTGAAATGCCTATTTACGCTGTTCCATCTCACTGAGCAATATACTGTCTCATCAGCCCAGCCAGGCAATTTATAAACTTGATCTGCACTATAATAAGCATCTAGACGTTATCTTCTTTTAGACTAGCATTTGGTTCTGAACTTCAATTTGTATAGACCTTGCTGTCTGTCTATTCAACATTTGCAACATTGTTTTAATACTAAAATTTGATCTCCAGCTGTGCTATAGAAATGAACGTGTCGTTAGTTGGGACGAGACAGACAGGCAGACAGCTTTTCTCAGCCAGTCGAAATCATGAATCAGCTGGCATCATTTTTATGGATATATACAAATAAAACAGGTAAAAAGAAAACAGGCAAAACAAAATGAAATGCAGCTAGTTTGCAGTGATTGTGTGAGCGGGGTTGTTGGCTAGCTCCTCTGAACAACAGTGTCCTAACGAGAGAGCGCATTTTCTATGCCAGGCAAAATCGTGCATCATTAACTCATTGTTATGGATGTATCCAAATAAATGTCACTAGAAAACAGCTTAAACAAATGAAAATGAAGCTACTTTGTTGTTATTCCCAGCTGCACTGTTTGACGTGACTAAGTTAGCTGTAGTTGGCTAGCTAGCAAGCAAGGGATAAGAATGTTTCCAGCCGGGATGGCAATGGAACATTTAGAACCAACGATTGGGTAGCGTCCATAGATACAGAACAAAAATACTTAACGACTGGGTCTCGTCTCTGGCAACTGATCCGACAGAACGAACGACCAGCCGGCCCTCGACAACACAGTGTCAATGTATCCTCCAAACACCGGCTTCTCGGGCACTATCATTTTAGTGATCTGATCTACTGTATCTACAAAGAGCTGGATTCACTTCATTAGATATGTTTCCTAATATACTTCGAAAGCAAATTAGCTGTTAACTACATACCTAACACTTGCCTTTCCTCATCCAATCAGGTTTCGTCTTGCATCCCAGGGGGACAAGCAGCTCTAACTGCTTCCATCTCCTCTCCTGTGAGAGGACACACGTCAACCTTTCCAAATCTGAAATTTAAAAAGGTTTGGCACAGTCTCTCCAAAGGGAAAGGAGAGATGGACCAGGGTCTTATTTAACTGGAGTTCATTACGCATTGGAATTTGCAGCATGTGGGTTTACAGTGCATTCGATCCTACAAGGCTGAACAGGGCTGGGGCTTCCACAGTGTAGGCCTGGGACTGACAAGCACATCTCACTGTCATAACCTCCATTACGTCAACCTCCGTCCTTCCCAAAAACACAAACCCATTAGTTTCCCCACTGCACCATGGCTTTCTCCACTCCATATAACAATAATAATACTTTAACTACCAAAAATAACAATGTAGTCTGGCAGTGTCTTGGATGGGAAATCTCTTACCAAATCAGTCAGAGTTCAGTGAATCCTTGCCATCGGATAGAGGGAGAACAACAGGAGAAAGATGTGGGAATGGTGTGGGAATCAGAGTTAAGACTGAAGACAAAGACATGGAGCAGAGAGATGCATCCAGGGATGTATCTCCACAGACCGATGCTGCCACTAAAACCACACATAAGCTGTATACCGCCATAAGCAAACAGGAAAGAGCTCATCCAGAGGCGGCGCTCCTAGTGTCCGGGGACCTCATTTCTATCAGGATGTTAAATGTGCAACCAGAGAGGAAAAATAATTCTAGGCCACCTTTACTCCACACACAGACGCGTACAAAGCTCTGTAAGAAATTCCACTATGCCCTCCGATTAAACATCTAACAGGAAAAGCATCAATACAGGACTAAGATGAAATCGTACTACACCGGCTCTGACACACGTCGGATGTGGCAGCAATTGCAAACTATTACAGACTACAATGGGAAGCACAGCCAAGGGCTGCCCAGTGACATGAACTTACCAGACGAGTTATATAACTTCTATGCTCGCTTCGAGGCAAGTAACACTGAAACACGCATGAGAGCATCAGCTGTTCTGGATGACTGTGTGATCACGCTCTCCACAGTTGATGTGAGTAAGACCTTTAAACAGGTCAACATTCACAAGGCCGCAGGGCCAGACGGATTACAAGGACGTGTACTGCGAGCATGCGCTGACCAACTGGCAAGTGTCTTCACTGACATTTTCAACCTCTCCCTGTCTGAGTTTGTAATACCAACATGTTTCAAGCAGACCACCATAGTCCCTGTGCTCAAGAACACTAAGGAACACTAACACCGACCCGTAGCAGTCATGTCTGTAGCCATGAAATGCTTTGAAAGGTTGGTCATGGCTCACATCAACACCATTATCCCAAAAACCCATGACCCACTCCAATTTGCATACAGCACCAACAGATGATGTAATCTCTATTACACACCACATTGCCCTTTCACACCAGGACAAAAGGAACACCTATGTGAGAATGCTATTCATTGACTACAGCTCAGCGTTCAACACCATAGTGCCTTCAAAGCTCATCCCTAAGCTAAGGACTAAACACCTCCCTCTGCAACTGGATCTTGGACTTCCTGACGGGCCGCCCCCAGGTGGTAAGGGCAGGTAACAACACATCCACCATGCTGATCCTCAACACAGGGGGCCTCTCAGGGGTGCGTGCTCAGTCCCCTCCTGTACTCCTTGTTAACTCATGACTGCACGGCCAGGCACGACTCCGACACCATCATTAAGTTTGCTGATGACAACAGTGGTAAGCCTGATCACCGACAACAATGAGACAGCCTATTGGGAGGTGGTCAGAGACCTGACAGTGTGGTTCAAGGAAAATAACCTCTCCCTCAACGTGCTCAAGACAAAGGAGATGATTGTGGACTAAAGGAAAAGGAGGACCGAGCGCGCCCCCATTCTCATCGTCAGGGCTGTAGTGGAGCAGGTTGAGAGCTTCAAGTTCCTTGACATCACCAATAAACTAATATGGTCAAAGCACACCAAGACAGTTGTGAAGAGGGCACGGTAAAACCTATTCCCCCTCAGGAGACTGAAAAGATTTGGCATGGGTCCTCAGATGCTCAAAAGGTGTTACAGCTGCACCATCGAGAGCATCCTGCCTGGTATGGCAACTGCTCGGCCTCCGACCGCAAAGCACTACAGAGGGTAGTGCGTACGGCCCAGTACATCACTGGGGCTAAGTTTTCTGCCATCCAGGACCTCTATACCAGGCGGTGTCAGAGGAAGGCCCTAAAAATGGTCAAAGACTCCAGCCACCCTAGTCATAGAGTGTTCTCTCTGCTACCGCACGGCAAGCGGTACCCGAGCACCAAGTCTAGGTCCAAGAGGCTCTAAACAGCTTCAACCTCCAAGCCATAAGACTCTTAAACAGCTAATCAAATGGCTACCCTGACTATTTGCAGTGCCCCCCCCTTCTACGCTGTTGCTACTCTCTGTTATAATCTATGCATAGTCACTTTAATTACTCTGTACATATAACTCTTTACATATTACCTCAATTACCTCGACACCAGTGCCCCCACACATTGACTCTGTACCGGTACCCCCTGTATATAGCCCTGCTAATGGTATTTACTGCTGCTTTTTAATGATCTGTTATTGTTATCTCTTACCTTTTTTTGTGTTGTATTTTCTTGTTGGTTACAGGCTTTTAAGTCAGCATTTTACCGTAAGGTCTACACCTGTTGTATTCGGCGCATGTGTCAAATAAAATGTCATTTGATTTGACTTAGAGCTGACCAGAGGAGACACATTAAAAGGTTCTGGAAACAGTAGGTGGAACAAGTGGTCTAAGCCATGGGTTCTCAAGCTTTTTCACTTGGGGCCCCCCTTCCAGCATTGGGGAACATCCCGCACTCCCCTGTGCATGTGAGCATGCGCCACGTCTATTTCTATGGGCACAAGCACCGTTCATGACACAAACTGTCCACACCCCTCTTGTTGGTGGAGAGGAAATGTTGCACGTTTAAAGCTTATTTCCTGCAATTCTACACTTTTTGCCATGGGGTGCAAAAAACATTTAGCAGTTTCGTACAAGTTATGAAGAGTAATAAATAGTTCTCTAAGGTATCAAATAAAATTGTATTGGCTATCTGGGGTGGCCTCCTGAGGTTTAAGAGGTGCTGTTGTGCCTTCTTCACCACGCTGTCTGTGTGGGTGGACCATTTCAGTTTGTCCGTGATGTGTACGCTGAGGAACTTAAAACTTTCCACCTTCTCCACGACTGTCCCATTGATGTAAATGGGGGGATGCTCCCTCTGCTGTTTCCTGAAGTCCACGATCATCTCCTATGTTTTGTTGACGTTGAGTGAGAGGTTATTTTCCTGACACCATGCTCCGAGGGCCCTCACCTCCTCCCTATAGGCCGTCTCGTCATTGTTGGTAATCAGGCCAATCACTGTAGTGTCATCTGCAAACTTGATGATTGAATTGGAGGTGTGCATGGCCACGCAGTCATGGGTGAACATGGAGTACAGGAGAGGGCTGAGAAAGCAACCTTGTGGGGCCCCAGTGTTGAGGATCAGCGGGGTGTAGATGTTGTTTTCTACCTTCACCACCTGGGGGCGGCCTGTCAGAAAGTCCAGGACCCAGTTGCACATGGCGGGGTCGAGACCAGAGTCTCCAGCTTGATGACGACTTTGGAGGGTACTATGGTGTTAAATGATGAGCTGTAGTCAGTGAACAGCATTCTTACATAGGTATTCCTCTTGTCCAGATGGGATAGGGCAGTGTGATGGCGATTTCGTCGTCTGTGGACCTATTCGGGCGGTAAGCAAATTGAAGTAGGTCTAGGGTATCATGTAGGGTGGAGGTGATATGATCCTTGACTAGTCTCTCAAAGCACTTCATGATGACAGAAGTGAGTGCTACTTTAGTCGTTTAGCTCAGTTACTGTACTTTAGCTTTTTGAGAACAGGAACAATGGTGGCCATCTTGAAGCATGTGGGCACAGCAAACTGGGATAGGGATTGATTGAATACGTCCGTAAACACACCAGCCAGCTGGCCTGCGCATGCTCTGCGGATGTGGCTAGGGATGCCGTCTGGGCCGGCAGTCTTGAGAGGGTTAACACGTTTAAATGTTTTACTCACGTTGGCCACAGGCTTTCGTAGCGGGCCGTATCAGTGGCACTGTATTGTCCTCAAAGCGAGCAAAGAAGTTGTTTAATTTGTCTGGGAGCAAGACGTCGATGTCCGCAATGACTTACATGACAAAATTACTTCCTTACAGATTCTTGTCATCAAGCCTTCAACTGACTGACCTGACCAGTCCCAGAGAGATGTACGGAATGACAAAATTATTACTCTAAATTTATGCTTGTCCACTTGTTTTAGTTATACAAAGTATAATCAAGCCAGTTAAAGCGAGTTCTGGACACATTTCTATACAGGGAACAATAAGACTGGAAAGAAATGCCAAGTATTCCCTATTAAGTCCTTCAAAGTATACCAACTAGCATGGGACCTATGTGGCTTCATCCTTCTCTTTTTGTCTTTCATTCTCTCATCTGACTCTGCATGTGACCTGGGACCGAGGCCCAAGCTGCCCCTAAACAACTACATAATGAGAGAACGGAGGGATAGTTCTGTTTCTCCCCACTTCAGAGGAGAGGAAACCATCTGGAATCCAAAAGAGATGCTGATGTGGGTCTTGAGAGAGAGAGATTCTGGCACAGAGAGAAGAGAAGAATAGATTTGTGTTTGTGATGAATGGACCTGAGTGAGATGATGTCTGCTCGCGATTAGAGCTCCGGCAGACAGACACACTAAACAGGGACAGGCTATGACAGCACCCTGTCAGGCAATTGACATCTACCGCAGCCAGACCTCTTCCTGATAGGAATTAACAGTGAAAGGCAGGGACAGTCTCTCCCAACCATCACACACCTCCTTGGAGAGCTCCAGTAACAGCACTTGGGGGTCCTTGGGGGGTCATCAGGGGTCAGGAGTGCTCTTCTACTACAAACACAATGAGGGAACACACAGCAGCGACAGTCCAGGCAGCTATGGTCAGGGACCACTGCGGTTCATTCTCTTCTGTTACTTAAAGTAGGAGAGGGAGAGCCAGCCTCTTTCTCTGCCTGCCCGCAGGCTGGGTGGCACTCCTGCCAGCCGCTGTTATTCATGCTAAATGTGTTTTCATTTGGTGCCTTGTTTTTTTTATAGAATCGAAAACTGCTTAATTTTATAATAAGACGACAAGTAAGTCCCGATGCCAATGGAGTCGAGGCACAATCCTTCTAATCTGGAATACACAAATCAGCAATCATCCTGAATTATCACCCCATGTTAAAGTAATTGACTGTTATCATCTGAGATACATTGTGTTTATGAATGAAGTAAAAGGAGATGTTTAGCTACATTAACACATCATAACAAATATATAACACAAGGTAAAGCACTGGAGGAGGTTCAGTGGTTCAGTGTGTTCAGTATGTGAGGGGACTCACCTGGTTTGGTTGGACACTCTGTGCACTTGTTCAGGCCCCATGAGGCTCCCACACTTCCACAGCAGTCATCCTGTTTGGTCAGGCCAGGAAGAGGCTTCCCACACTGCAATGACAACACACACACATCTCAACACACTCACACAACACAGGACACATCACTGACACCTTCCTTTTCCACTTAATTTGGTATGTTGCTTAACGTCACTGTATTTGTGTGTGTGTAATACCTGTGTGTAATACCTGTGTGTCTGTGTGTGTGTGTGTGTGTGTGTGTGTGTGTGTGTGTGTGTTTGTGTGTGTGTTTAATTGGATTGTGTGTGTGCTGTGTGTGTGTGTATGCATGGGTGTGTAGTAGTGTGTGAGTCTTCCCATTGGAAAGAGGACAGAGTGAGCTGAACAGAACACACCTGAGACTGGTTAGACAGCAGCAGAGGACATAATCAGGCTGATCCACAAATAGTTCTAATGCTGCTGCTGCTGCTGGCATGGTTTGTTTAAGGAGCTTGGCTAATTTTGGAGAGATTATTATCAAACCTCACTGCCTGGCAAATGGTGCCTCACGGATCTTTGGGAAGAAAAGATAAGGACACATTGCTATGGAACACCTAACTAGGGCACTGGCAAAGTCAGTCAAGACCAAACAGAGATCTTATTTGAGGAAAACCAGTAAGCAACCGCAGGATGAAGACATGGCATAGACAATGAGAGATCCCCTCCAGCACAAACATACTCTCCCTCTGCTCCTCTGCTCTGTGTCCAGCAGCAGATATCACATAGCCCAACACTGGCCTGGCAGCAGCTCTACAGAGGAAACTACCGTTAGGGTTGGAAACACAGAAGGAAGGAGCATCTCTTACAGCCTAGCCAACAGATGCTGCCCGTACAGGACCTCCGTGAGGAAGTCTAATTACCAGTGGCAGCCAGTGGAGTTAGAAATCTGAGTAACGGCTCATGGTAATGGCTGGAATGGAACGGTATCGCAAACATATGGTTTCCATGAGTTTGATACCTTTCCAATCATTCCATTCCAGCCATTCCAAAGAGCCTGCCCTTTCTTCCGCCACTGGCCACCACTGCTCTGTCTTTATTTACTCTGTGTGTGTGAGAGAGTGTGAAGGAGATGCATTGTGGGTGTAGCAGTTCGCCTTGTCTTTGAGACAAGTAGTGGATTTCAGTCTCCTTCCTTTTCCCTTAATTTCAGGCCTAACTCATAACTAACTTCTGACACGTCTGTGTGTGTTGGGAGGGGAACATGAGATGACCAATGTGTTGACAACTCATAAATCCTGGATGCAGGATAAATTCGAACATAGACAGCTTCTACCAGACAGACAGAGGAGGGAAGGTAGGTATGACTCTGATGTCAATGCAAATGCAGTTGAAAATCAAACACTTAAGAGTTCTTGCATTCAGAGTTTGAGTAGAAAAGGATCACCTGTTGTGGAGCGAGAGCCAGCTCCTCATAGCTGGTTGATGAACGGAATGAAATAAGTGTTCTTATAAACCCATGTTATGCAACATTTCTATTGGCTATACTATCCAATTGCGTGAGAAAACAAAGTTTTGATGGCCTCTATTAAGGCCTACTATATTTATTTCTCAACTTTCCTAATATTAGCACATTGGTTTGCTTTACACCAGAGTAGCCTACCATTCGCTATTAGCATCCTAGCATCCTACATTCGCTATTAGCATCCTAGCATCCTCCATTCGCTATTAGCATCCTCCATTCGCTATTAGCATCCTAGCATCCTCCATTCGCTATTCAAGTGCATACTGATGACGTCTTTTTCCCCCTGCTCTTGTTCCGACAGGTGCATGATAACGGCCCATTCTAAACCAAAACTAATTCCACACATATATTATTTAGTATACTGTATTTAAAGACAAGATTACATTGAGAATAGTCTGATGAGAGAATCATAGTGACACGCATCATGTAGCCTTGCCCATAGGCCTATATAAGGTGTGTATCACAACTAACTGTTAGCGTAGCCTATTTTCAAATCATCATTAGAGTCGCATCATGCAGCCTTACAATGTATTAGAAATCAAAACATATAGCCTAAGGTTTGAATCTCAATTAAAGTTGCATAAATAATTATCAATCAAGCATATAGGAGGACCTGTTTCAAATTGTGACTTTGTTAATCGCTCGACACAGAATAGGTGCATGTGCATACTCCCTTGAAAAACGTTTGGACAAAATATCCTTTCTATTTTATTCAGCTATGTTCAATTGTATTATTCTTACTATAAAATAATGGTACGGGAAATCTTAGCAAATCTTGTCTGCCCACAGTCATATCAGGACCTAACATAAGGACAACTCAGAATACGCTATTCTGTTCTTCTGAAATAAACAACATTTTCTTCATATCATCATTTCTTTAGACCTGCCTAAAATAAATAATGTATTTATTGTGCAGGTGTAGGCTGTAGACTTTTTAAAATGTAGATGTTCCAAAGGTCCGCATCAGTGGCTTGTAGGCTATGCGTGAAAGCCCGCAGATACTAAACGCGTTTTATTAATTAAGGGTCAATTACCGTGAGACCGGCAGTTATTTGTATGACAGTTAACGGCTGACAAAATGTCATGACCTCCACAGCCCTAGCTACGATCATCATCAACTATAATTTACTGTGTTCAGAGTACTTCACTCAGAGCACTGTACCTGTCCATCAACGGTCTCTTGGAAGCACCTTCCCACATATCCGTTCTGCCGAGTGTGGGGTCTGGAGTTGCTGTTGCCGTTCCCGTTGGCTAAGGTGTGTCCGTTTCCGTGGCCATTCCCATGTCCGTTTCCATTGGAGTGCCCATGCTCATGCCCATTGCCGTTGCCAAGGCCAGGTTGGGAGCGCTGCTGTATAGAGTGACCCCCCTCGGCTGCGGGGGGTCTCTGGCCAAGCTTGACCCGGGCTACCTGGTGGATCTGGACCTCAGCCTCATGGGGGTGCTGGATGTGGACATTCACCAGGGATGGATGTAGAGAGACTGGACAGGACACAAAACGCACAGCACAGTCAGTCAGGCAAAACTCTCTACCATCACACCAGCAGAAACACCTTGAACCCAGGCTGGATGGACATGGTAAAAAACATGATGTCCTGGACCTGACCTTGCAGTAAAATCTGAAATTCAATGATTCTCAAAGGATGTTCCCAAAAGGCTGTAAATAACCTCTTCAGCCCAAGCCAGGTCTTAGCATATAGAGAGACAGTACAAATGAAAGGGCACTTAAAACATACTAAAGTGCTTCATTCCATAGCTAAAGGTCTTAATCTGGTGTTGTCTAGTACTGTTTTTTCACTAGGGCCATCTACTTTAAGTGCTGCCCAGTAGTCTACTTGATGTGTGAACTTCTGACTGCTCATAACTTGCAGATGATTGTTAGCACATCAACCAGGTGTTTGAACCATTTCATGTGTCTGAAGGTACAAACAAACGCTGTCTTCCCGGGGGGCCCGGTGAGCAAATCACGTGCACGTAGGCCTACTGCTGGCTATTTGGATGGTTCAGATGACCATGTCTGCAGTAACATAGCAGGCATAAAATAAATCTGCAGCAAAATTGATACTGTGAGATTTCAAAACTTTTAAAACCATGACTAGAGAGAGACAGTCAACGAATACATTAAAGAGCTGCTGTTTATATGAGTGAGTTCATGTTTAAGTTCTTACTCAGCACTGTCAACACTTTTTACTCAACACTTTTATAAGCCATAAAATGTGTGTTCTTCATAATTCCACTCGCGCTACAACAAGCACTGCAGTAGTAATGAATGAGTTGGAAAGTGCATCTATAGGCTTGTGTTGTTGTTATTAGCGGCTTGTTTTTTTTTTTTTTTGGGGGGTAATTACATTTCTCTGTTCATAGGAGTAACAATATGAATTTGTGCATGAGGCAGAAATAATGTGGTGCGACACAAGTTATGCCATCAGCTGGAAGAAGGTCTCCTTTTTTGGTCAGTGTCAGTGGAGGACAGGGAGAGTGGAGAGACGTTGAGAGGCAAAATATCAGTCGGCTGCTCTCTCCCTCTGCTGAGACTGACCATCAGATGCAGGCACCATCAGCCAGTAAAATTAAAATTAAAATAAAATTATGTAAATGTATGCTCACTCAGCTGTGCCTCACATGTAATACAACAACTGATCTATTACCAATGTGATCATATAGCCTACCTTCTCAAGAAACCAACACTCGATCCCTCTGAAGTCAGAAACTACAGACCGGTATCCCTTCTTTCTTTTCTCTCCAAAACACTTGAGTGTGCTGTCTCTGACCAACTCTCTCACAATCTCTCTCAAAACTATCTTCTTGACCCTAACCAGTCAAAGCTGACTCTCTCTTCTAGGTTCTCATCCTCCTAGATCTATCTGCTGCCTTCGATACCGTGAACCATCAGATTATCCTCTCTACCCTCTCAGAGCTGGGGGTCTCAGGTTCTGCACACTCTTGGATTGCATCCTACCTGGCAGTCCGCTCCTATCAGGTGGTCTGTACTCTCACTACTGGTGTCCCTCAGGGCACGGTTCTAGGACCTCTTGTCTTCTTTCTATACACCAAATCAGTCGGCTCTGCAATAAACTACCTTTCCCCTTCCCCCCTTCTGAAACTCAGGTGGTGACACAGATCTCTGCGTGCCTGGCAGATATATCAACTTGAATGTCGGCCCACCAGCTCAAGCTCAACCACAACAAGACGGAGCTGCTCTTCCTCCCGGGGAAGGCCTGCCTGCTGCAAGACCTCTCCATCACAGTTGACAACTTCTTGGTATCCCCCTCCCAGAGTGTAAAGAACCTTGGCGTGACCCAGGACAACACCTTGTCATTCTCTGCAAGCATCAAAGCAGTGACCCGCTCCTGCAGATTCATGCTCTACAACATTCGACCCTACTCCACACAGGAAACAGAGCAGAACCTTTATCCAGGCATTTGTTATCTCTCGTCTGCAACTACTGCAACTCGCTTATGGCTGGGCTCCCCACTTGTGCCATCAAACCACTACTTCTTATCAAGAAAGCTGCAGGCTGCCTGGTGTTCAACCTTCCATAATTCTCCCATGTCACCCCACTCCTCTGCACACTCCACTGGCTTCCAGTCGAAGCTTGCATCCACTACAAGACCACGCTACTTGCCTATGGAGCAGCAACAAGAACTGTCCCTACCTACCTTCAGCCTCTGCTCAAACCCGAGTACACCGTTCTGCCACCTCTGGTCTCTTGGCCCACCCCTTTAGGAGGGCAACTCCCGCTCAGCCCAGTCCAAGTGCTTCCCTATCCTGGCACCCCAATGGTGGAACCAGCTTCCCCCTGAACCTAGGACAGCATAGTCTCTGCCCATCTTCCGAAAACTTCTTAAACCCTACCTCTTCAAGGACATTTTAAATAATCCCACAGCACCCCGCTGGCTGCTCATTTTGCTGCTCTTCATGGCACTGGTTAGGGCATGATCTGTTTCTCATTCAGTATAGGGTCTACTGTTGATAGATGGAGCACTATCCTCAAAACACCCCATTACATATTCTACTGAGAATCCATTCACTGCTGCTTCGCAAAGGTAGATTACAGCACAGTTACTAATGGGCCGTTGCACATCAACAAATAAACCTGAGTTAGTTCAAACAGAACCAGAACAGTTGAGAGGGCATGATTAATTCAATTTATAAAGGACAGCAGTAAAATGAGCAGAACTGGAGGAAACAGTGTGTCTACAGGAGACCTGGCTGGGAAGGACCTGGAGACCTGGCCAGAGACTGTGTCCTTGTGTTCCGTCGAGCCAGCCAGACAGATGGCTAAGTGATTACCTTGTTGATTGGACAGCGGCAGGGTGTACATGGAGTGGGATGAGGAGTTAAGTCCGGCCAGGCTGCCGTCCTTCCGGCTGAGGGTTGGTCTGGCAGAAGGGGGGGCCGGGAGGTGGCAGAACTTCCCTGTCGAGTTTGATGGGCACCAGCACTGGTCCCTGCCAATGCAGCGCCCACCACTCAGACAGGGGATCTGACAGAAGACTGCAGGAGAGAGAGCAAGAGAGACCAAGGTCATTACCAAAGAGAAAGGTTAGTTAGTGTAAGAAACCGCCAGCTTTAATTAGTTAGATTATGCTTATACCCATACACATAATGAGAAGCAGGAGGGATAGTTCTGAAAGAAAGTGTGTATGGAGACTTCTTGTTTTCTGGAATGTAATGTTCACATAACCACATTCACGAGCAGACACCTCATTTGACATGGGTTTATGAAGTTCCAACTTCACCCTGAGGGCAACGCACACTAATAATATCACCCCTCCCTATTAAGCCAAGCCTTTCTCAGCTGTCCCATGATGTGTGTATGTGCGTCATTTAAACACCCAGGTTTCAAGAAAATAAGGAATGTACACACTCCTATATTTGATTTCTCTGTTGACAATGAAACTCTCACCTATTTCAAAGGAGCAAGGCAATTGGTTCTTGAGCAGATAAGTGTCACGCCCTGTTCTGTTTCACCTGTCTTTGTGATTGTCTCCACCCACCTCCAGGTGTCATCTGTTTTCCCTTTTAGTCCCTGGTGTATTTATCCCTGTGTTTCCTGTCTCTATGTGCCAGTTCGTCTTGTTTTGCCAAGTCAACGAGAGGTTTTCCTAGCTCCTGTTTTTCCCTGTCTCTGTTTTTTCCTAGCCCTCCTGGTTTTGACCCTTGCCTGTCCTGATGCCGAATCCGCCTGCCTGACCACCCTGCCTGTCCTAACCTCGAGCCTGCCTATCGCCTGGACTCTGACCTGGTTTATGAACTCTCGCCTGTCCCCGACCTGCCTTTTGCCCACCCCTCTTGTTGTAATAAGTATCGGAGCTCAACCATCTGACTCCTGTGTCTGCATTTGGGTCTTGCCTTGTGGCCTCATAATAAGACTATTGAATCCCTACATAACACTGTCTTTCTTTGAATAATTTGATTAGATTTACTTTGCTTTACACCCTGCAACCCTGCAATCTTCCTCTACAAGGAGAAGCAGCTGGTGCTTGACAGGTTGAGCCTTTTCATCTCTTGGCAAAGGTCCCAGTGTCCTACATACCTGCTCCATACCAGGATATACAAAGGAGCTCAAACCTTAACCTCAACTCACTCATACTTGAGCCTGGAAAATGAAAAATCGATAACAGCCTTGCCCAAATAAAAGGCGATATTCTAAGTGAACAAAATAAAAAAGGTTTATGCCCTTTTTGGTCCAAAAGTACCAAAAATTACCTAGATTTTTTTATGCTACATATCTAGACTTATCCTGACTAGTGATGCACTGCACAACGACATTCCATAGTATGTATGTTGTGAAGCTAATAGCAGTGACACTATTACTGTGTAACTCCGGTAGGGCAACATCCGAAAAATAGCACACTTGGTAGTGTGTGCTCGACCAGTCGGCGAAAGCCAACATCACCCACGACAGAGAACGGTTGATTATCAAGGGCAATGAATTCCATTATCTTGCCATTTCGCCCCTTGAGTCGTCTCACTGAAATTGTGTTACGCTTTCAAATGACTTCTCGACTTGTTGACTGCTCCATCCACACAGCAGATATTGTGGGCTAGTTAAGGAATGCTTTGTTGCACACAAAGCGCAAAATTCTACGTGGCTTCACGTCATGTATCTACGTTATTTAGGTATGCATATAGGTATGTCTCAGCCTCGCCGCAGACACAGTCTCAGCCTCGCCGCAGACACAGTCTCAGTCTCGCCGCAGACACAGTCTCAGCCTCACCGCAGACACAGTCTCAGCCTCGCCGCAGACAGTCTCAGCCTGTCTCTCTGCAGACACAGTCTCGCCTCAGACACAGTCTCAGCCTCGCCGCAGACACAGTCTCAGCCTCACCGCAGACAGTCTCAGTCTCGCCGCAGACACAGTCTCAGTCTCGCTGCAGACACAGTCTCAGTCTCGCCGCAGACACAGTCTGTCTCGCCGCAGACACAGTCTCAGTCTTGCCGCAGATACAGTCCTGTCCCCAGCTTCAACTTCAGCCTAGCCCTAGTTAACCTCAGCATGGGGCAGGAATTATTCCTAGACAACAACCTGACTTTTTCTCTTACCCAACATCTATCTACCAGACAGATAGGAAGATACAATTCAGGCCCGTACCACACACCACCACGGATGTCTTTGAAATGCATTGTTAAATGGCTTCTCTAAGTCTCTTGTCCCAGTAATGTCAGGGTTTAGAATAACTGTTCAATGTTGTGAATCCAGGGAGCCCAACAGTGTAATGATGTTATCCACCTAGTTTTTACTGCCCCACATTGGGAACATAACAACATGACATAACTGTTCGCTGCCCACTTGACATTCCTTGAGGAACACGCACTTCAGCAACAACAAAATGCCAGCTTGGATGTCGAGAAATTTCCTTTAACAGAGTCTTTTTACAGATGTTTTAATGGTCAGAGATTTCTTTAAAATAAAATCAAACATAAAAACAAACTACTTCTCAGGATCACCCAGAAGTTCCAAGGAATGCATTGTGAAATTTCTCTGCCAAGCCATTGAAGTGTTTGGGGTAAGTTAACATTTTCCCAAAACCTATTAATGGGAGCATAAATCTGCAAAACAATCTGTTTATCTATTCAGAACTCAGCCAGTTCCTCCCATGAGGAGCTTAGTGTGTTAAGTGTGGGGCAGCGGCGGCGTGTGTGTATTTGATATGGGCGCTCTTCACTTCTAATCAGTTTGAGTGATTACTGTGAGCCTTAGTTGTGTGGTATGGGCTGAGGGGAACACTATGGAAACAGGGCCGGAACCCCAGCATTGGTTATTGTTCTCCCCCACCATGGAGAGACAGGGAGGGAGACTACTCTCCTGTGTGAGTTTGTAGCAAAGCCCACGGATAAATGGCAGCTTTAATGTAATCCCTATAAAATCCTGTTCACGCGGTTACTCCCTTTCTTCCTCTCTCCCTCGCTCTTTCTCTCTATTTCCTTCCCTCCATCGCTCCCAGTGAGCACGTTAAATGGTTAACAGTGGCGCTGAGAGCGAGACGTAAACCACAAAAAGACTGTGCTAAGTGTTGGGAGCGTGAGAGCGCCGCTTCCACGTGTGTGGTCAGCTTAACCCCTCCACTGAGCCCTGCAACACAATGGGCAGGGAGATCTGCTCTTAATCTGCTCTCCCCTCTCCCTCGCTCTCTCCCCTCTGCCCATCTTTCTCTCTGTCACACTGTTCCCGACCATGCATAATCTCCCCCACTTTGTCCCCTCTCTCTCCCTGACTGCCTGCTATTCAGTGTTGACAGTGCCGCAGTGGGAATGGGTTTACCTATCAGGATCCCCTCTTTCCCCTGGACTACATTCAGACAGTGGGGGGACTCACA
This sequence comes from Oncorhynchus tshawytscha, assembly GCF_018296145.1. NCBI lineage: Eukaryota > Metazoa > Chordata > Actinopteri > Salmoniformes > Salmonidae > Oncorhynchus > Oncorhynchus tshawytscha. The sequence goes on along the minus strand of NC_056439.1, from coordinate 33,338,667 downwards.
GAGTCTGAAGCCCTGGGTCTTGGGTGACTGGTGCTGGTTCTCACTGTAGACGGTGGTGGTGTCACCCTTCTCACAGTTGTTGTAGCAGCGGCCGCCACTGCACACCCTCCGACACACCATGGGGGTGAAGACGATTTTGATGCGGTCCAGGTTGGAGGTAAGGTTGGCCCCTGGAGCACAGCGACACACAGAGACCTGGGTGAGCAGGAGCAGCGCTGCGCTGGAGAAGAGCTGCATTCTTAACGAGACACAGACAGACAGACAGACAGACAGACAGACAGACAGACAGACAGACAGACAGACAGACAGACAGACAGACAGACAGACAGACAGACAGACAGACAGACAGACAGACAGACAGACAGACAGACAATCTCTGGCCCTCCTGCCTGGCTAGCCCAACAGAAGGGGAGGTTAATATGAGTGGGTGTGTGTTTGGGCATGTGTGTGTTTGTTTATGCGTGAGTGTGTTTGTGTCAGTGCCTTGGCAATGGAATGGTACAGCTGAGAGGATGCCTGTCTTCCAAGCCTTTATTATTGGGAAAAGGTGTTCTAGATGTGTGAGTAAACCTGTAATGGTGGGAAGCTGTTCAACACCGTTGCCCTAGTAGGAGGGAAAAACAAGAGAAACTTAGACAGCAGACAGCTTTACAGAGGGCTCTGTTCTGTTCTGAGAGGGTTGGAGGGGTTTCTGGAAGTTTCTGGTGGTGGGGGGAGGGTTATGTCAGGGTGCAGCCTGTCATGGGGCTGAGGTGACAATGAGGACCGTGGTGCCTCCCCCTTCTTCCCATCTCCCTCTCTGGGTCCTAAGGGAGGGAGCACGGCTGTCCAGTGATTGAACACTGCAGACACTCCAGAGCAGAGAGCGGATATCAAACATCTGTCGCTGATGTGATGAAAACCACAGGGAGGGAGGGGAGCCTGGGACAGAGCCAACACCACTCCCCCCCCAAATCTAATGTTCCATTCAGTGAAGACAGAAATTCACTGTGTGTATGTGTCAAATCAAATCAAAGTTTATTTGTCACGTGCGCCGAATACAACAGGTTACCTTACAGTGGACCCTTCGGTCATAGCACTATGTCTGTCATCGCCCCCACCTACATGTACAGACCTTACAGTGAAATGCTTATTTACAGGCTCTAACCAATGGTGCGGGGGAAAAATGTGTGTGTGTGTGTGTCCTGCATACCGTAGGGTATATTTGTTTTAACTTTGTTAGAAAGCAGGGTAATAAAGAAATAAAGAACAGTGGTATCGACTTGGATGAAACTCTTTTTTTCTTTTCTGGTCATTACCTGCTGGCGCCACTGCATCGTTGACTTGTCTGTCGGTGTGGACATTGGTGGTGGGTCTGTGGCCGTTACGACCATTCCCCTTCCCATGTCCGTTGCCATTGGGCAGGGCGTTGGAGGTGATGGGGCCAGTGGATGATGGGTATCGTTTGACTGTGCGAGACGTCCCAGTCTGCTGGGGAGACGAAGAGTCGGCTGGTCCTCGCCTCACCTGGGTCCTGGTAACAAGACAGATGACACCAGATCCTTTAAAACTCTCTCTCAACAGCAGTCACTAAACAAACACAAACAACATACAGAACACCGCCACTTACACATGGTCAACATGTTAAACATAACGTCCTACTGTATTTGTGAGAGTTTGACACACAAAACATAGCTTTATGTCTGTCTTCGGTCATAGCATTATGTCTGTCTTCGGTCATAGCATTATGTCTGTCTTCGGTCATAGCATTATGTCTGTTATCGCCCCCACCTACATGTACAGATTACCTCAACTAGCCTGTACCCCTGCACACTGACTCAGTACCGGTGCCCCCTGTATATAGCCTCGTTATTGTTATTGTTATTGTGTTACTTTTTATTATTACTTTATATTTTAGTCTACTTGGTAAATATTTTCTTCTTCTTGAACTGCACTGGTAAAGTCTACACTTGTTGTATTCGGTGCATGTGGCAAATAAAGTTTGATTTGATTTGATTCATGTCTGTCTTAGGTCATAGCGTTGTCTGTCTTAGGTCATAGCATTATATCTGTCTTAGGTCAAATCAAATGTTATTTGTCACATGCGCCGAATACAACAGGTATTAGACCTTACAGTGGAATGCTTACGTACAAGTCTGTAACCAACAATGCAGTTTTAAGAAAATACCCCACAAAAAGTAAGAGACAAGAATAACAAAAAAATTAAGAGCAGCAGTAAAATAACAATAGCGAGACTATATACAGGGGGGTACCGGTACAGAGTCAATGTGTGGGGGCACCGGTTAGTTGAGGTAATATGTACATGTAGGTAGAGTTATTAAAGTGATAACGACAGAGAGTAGCAGCGGTGTTTTAGAGGGAGAGGGAGGGTAATGAAAAAAGTCTGGGTAGCCATTTGATTAGATGTTCATGAGTCTTATGGCTTGGAGTCTGACAATTTTTAGGGCCATCCTCTGACACCGCCTGGTATAGAGGTCCTGGATGGCAGGAAGCTTGGCCCCAGTGATGTACTGGGCTGTTCGCACTACCCTCTGTAGTGCCTTGAGGTCGGAGGCCGAGCAGTTGCCATACCAGGCAGTGATGCAACCCGTCAGGATGCTCTAGATGGTGCAGCTGTAAAACCTTTTGAGGATCTGAGGATTCATGCCAAATCTTTTCAGTCTCCAGAGGGTGGAGTAGGTTTTGTCATGCCCTCTTCACGATTGTCTTGGTGTGCTTGGACCATGTTAGTTTGTTGGTGATGTGGACGCCAAGGAACTTGAAGTTCTCAACCTGCTCCACTACAGCCTCGTCGATGAGAATGGGGGCGCGCTCAGTCCTCCTTGTCCTGTAGTCCACAATCATCTCCTTAGTCTTGATCACGTTGAGGGAGAGGTTGTTGTCCTTGCACCACACGGTCAGGTCTCTGACCTCCTCCCTATAGGCTGTCTCATCGTTGTCAGTGATCAGGCCTACCACTGTTGTGTCATCAGCAAACTTAATGATGGTGTTGGAGTCGTGCCTGGCCATGCAGTCATGGGTGAACAGGGAGTACAGGAGGGGACTGAGCACGCACCCCTGAGAGGCCCACGTGTTGAGGATCAGATGTGTTGTTACCTACCCTTACCACTTGGGGGCGGCCCATCAGGAAGTCCAGAATCCAAGTGCAGAGGGAGGTGTTCAGTCCCATGGTCCTTAGCTTAGTGATGAGCATTGAGGGCACTACGGTGTTGAACGCTGAGCTGTAGTCAATGAATAGCATTCTCACATATGTGTTCCTTTGTCCTGGTGTGAAAGGCACAGTGTGGTGTGCAATAGAGATTGCATAATCTGTGGATCTGTTGTTGCGGTATGCAAATTGGAGTGGGTCTAGGGTTTCTGGAATAATGGTGTTGATGTGAGCCATGACCAGCCTTTCAAAGCATTTCATGGCGTGAGTGCTACAGACGTGAGTGCTACGGGTTGGTAGTCATTTAAGCAGGTTACCTTAGTGTTCTTGGGCACAGGGACTATGGTGGTCTGCTTGAAACTTGTTGGTATTACAGACTCAGACAGGGAGAGGTTGAAAATGTCAGTGAAGACACTTGCCAGTTGGTCAGCGCATGCTTGCAGTACACATCCTGGTAATCCGTATGGCCCTGCGGCCTTGTGAATGTTGACCTGTTTAAAGGTCTTACTCACATCGGCTGCGGAGAGTGTACTCACATAGTTGTCTGGAACAGCTGATGTTCTCATGCATGTTTCAGTGTTACTTGCCGCGAAGCGAGCATAGAAGGAGTTTAGCTTGTTTGGTAAGCTCATGTCACTGGGCAGCTCTTGACTGTGCTTGTAGTCTGTAATAGTTTGCAAGCCCTGCCACATCCGACGAGCGTTGGAGCCGGTGTACTACGATTCGATCTTAGTCCTGTATCGAAGCTTTTCCTGTTTGATTGTTTTTCAGAGGGCATAGCGGGATTTCTTATAAGCTTTCGGGTTAGAGTCCCGCTCCTTGAAAGCGGTAGCTCTACCCTTTAGCTCAGTGCGAATGCTGCATGTAATCCATGGCTTCTGGTTGGGGTATGTACGTGCAGTCACTGTGGGGACGATGTCATCGATGCACTTACTGATAAAGCCAGTGACTGATGTGGTGTACTCTTCATTGCCATCAGAAGAATCCCGAAACATATTCCAGTCTGTGCTAGCAAAACAGTCCTGTAGTTTAGCACTGGTGTCACTGGTGCTTCCTGCTTTAATTTTTGCTTGTAAGCAGGAATCAGGAGGATAGAATTATGGTCAGATTTGCCAAATGGAGGGCAAGGGAGAGCTTTGTATGTGTCTCTGTGTGTAGAGTAACGGTGGTCTAGAATTTTTTTCCCTCTGGTTGCACATTTAACATGCTGATAGAAATTAGGTAAAACTGATTTAAGTGTCCCTGCATTAACGTTTCCAGCCACTAGGAGCGCCGCCTCTGGATGAGCTCTTTCCTGTTTGCTTATTTCGGTATACAGCTCATTGAGTGCGGTTTTAGTGTCAGCATAGGTCTGTGGTGGTATGTAGACAGCTACAAAAAATAAAGATGAAAACTCTCTTGGTAGATAGGCGAGCAAAAACTTTCTTAGATATTGTGCACCAGCTGTTGTTTACATATATGTATAGGCCCCCGCCCCGTGTCTTACCAGAGGCTGCTGTTCTATCCTGCCGATAGAGTGTATAACCCGCCAGCTGTATGTTCTTAATGTCGTCGTTCAGCCACGACTCGGTGAAACATAAGATATTACAGTTTTTAATGTCCCGTTTGTAGGATATACGTGTTTTCAGTTCGTCCCATTTATTTTCCAGCGATTGAACATTAGCTAGCAGGATGGAAGGCAGAGGCAGATTAGCCACTCGTCGCCTGGTTTTGACAAGGCACCCTGAAATCTCAGTCTCCTTCTCCAGCGACTGATGGGGATCTGGTCGGGTGTCTGTAGTATAACCCTCCCGTCCGACTCATTGAAGAAAAACTCTTCGTCTAATCTGAGGTGAGTAATTGGAGTTCTGATGTCCAGAACCTCTTTTCCGCAATAAGAGATGGTAGCAGCAACATTATGTACAAAACAAGTTACGAACAACGCAAAAATACAAACAAAATGGCATGGTTGGTTTTGAGCCGAAAAGACAGCAGCCAGCCACTCCGGCGCCATCATTATTTGTCATAGCATTATACCTGTCTTAGGTCATAGCATTATATCTGTCTTAGGTCATAGCATTATATTTGTCTTAGGTCATAGCATTATATTTGTCTTAGGTCATAGCATTACTTAATTGATTCCATATGTTTTTACATATTTTGCTTTAATTGAATCAAGAATATTATACCGTACTTAGGTCCTACAGTAATCCACTGTCTCACATCTGTTGTTGGTCAGAGCAGCATGTGCATGGCTAATTAATAGAAGATTATGTTTAGTATAAAAGGCACTTTGTAATATACAACCAGTCACCACTGATTAAGAGAAAATAAAGCATCCGGGAATTGGGTGAATAACACTCATGATTTCCCTTTGGATCCATCTGCACGTGTGTGTGTGTGTGTGTGTGTGTGTGTGTGTGTGTGTGCGTGTGTGCGTGCATGCATGTGTGAGTGCCTGGTGGGCATCAGCCCGAGTGTTAAACAGTGTTGGAGGAAGTATTACAAATCTGGTGGAAGAACAAAGCGGTCACACTTCTGGCTGCCTGTGCTGAGAGCATTTGATTTGGTGTAATTACAAACAGCAGCAGTGTGCGGGGGAGAAGCTGATCTCATGTGAGAGCAGTGGACCAGGCACGTGCTTTCCCTGTCAGACCTCCTCTACCTGGGCTCTGTGGGCAGCATTACGCCACGGACGGGAATTACTTCACCCCTTAAAACATCTGCATCCCACTGGTCTGGTCTCCCACCGACCACATTGCAGACTACAACACAAGACAGAGAGGAGACAGACCCAAGCCCTTAGTCAGAGATTCAGCTCCTCACAGTTGTACACCTGCAACGCTTCAAGTTATTTAAGGATGAAATGAAACCACTGATTTAGAATAACAATAACATTTGCCTCCCGGGTGGCGCAGTGGTCTAAGGCACTGCATCGCACTGCTAGCTATAACACCAGAGACTCTGGGTTCAAGCCCAGGCTCTGTCGCAGCCGGCTGCGACCGGGAGGTCCATGGGGCGATGCACAATTGGCCTAGCATCGTCTGGGTTAGGGAGGGTTTGGCCGGTAGGGATATCCTTGTCTCATCGCGCACTAGTGACTCCTGTGGCGGGCCGGTGTTTCCTCAAACACATTGGTGCGGCTGGCTTCCGGGTTGGATGGGCGTTGTGTTAAGAAGCAGTGTGGCTTGGTTGGGTTGTGTTTCGGAGGACGCATGACTTTCGGCCTTCGTCTCTCCTGAGCCCGTATGGGAGTTGTAGCGTTGAGACAAGATAGTAGCTACTAACAATTGCATACCATGAAATTGGGTAAAAAAATATAACTTTTTTAAAAATCACAATAACAGTCATTACATATGTGGTTTCAGTTAGGCACACACGAACACAAACATAAAACACACACACACTGAATATGCGTCACATGACGTTGGGAACTTCCCTAGATTTCTCACCAAACAATTGTTTGTTTGGTACAAACATTGCTTGTTAAATTAGCTAGGCCAAGTTAACGGCCATTGTAATGTAAAGTGTGCAATAGCCCTATTATTGCTGTAAAAGTGTATAATAACTGTTCATTAACAATATACCTGTTTCAAATGTGAATGGTTTATGTCAGGTGTTGGGTCGGTCCTTTTAGGATGTTGCTGCTCCACACCATCTAACTAAATTGGCTTTCCGGGTCCTCTGTCTTAAACTACAAACCCACCGCCTCAGCTGTACTGAGCAGCTCAAGACTCAGTATGTTGCTATTCAGAGAGTCCAAACCACATTACTGTTGCCAGCGTAACATGACCCTCAGTGAAAAGGAGAAATGGAGACAAACGGTCCTCATATAAACCATCCTTCAGAAAGACAACATGCACCTAGCTGACAGCTGTTGACCCAGTCCTTCCTCACTCCCCAACTAGAGACCCTTTCCGTAGGAAATGACATTGGGGAAACCTGATGTGCTTGTATCAGTCATCAATCAGCCGGGTGATGGAGCAGGGGAGATGTGCATGGCGGTACGGTTGCCAGCCCAGCCCAGCCCAGGTCATGATGGTTTTTTTCTGTTCCTGAGTGTGACACCTGGCCTGCATGCATCCTGCCTCACTTCACTTCCTGGGCCAAGCCAGACGTTTTTGCTCCCAATCGCAAACTATTCCCTCACAGCATGAGGTGAGCCGTACAAACAATATTCAGTATAAAATGATATCATAAGGGAAACATCTCCAAGAAGCTTGGCTGGTGTGTAAAACCAGTGAATTCACACAAACAGAAAAGTGCAATGGGTCCACACTCAGTAGAAAATGATATACCATGCCATTTGAATTAAATCAGTATCTTCCATGACAGGGAGGCCCACATTATCATCATGATGATGAAGAACAAAAGACAGCAATGAGGAATGATTGAATTAGTTGAAACAAATGTATTGAATTTGCTCTTGCCTTCCATAGTCCAAAATAGAAATACAGGCTTGAGTCTCATGTCGCCACTCACACACAGATATGTGTTCCTGAACTCCACGGACCAGGCTGGTAGTAATAAAACAGGCTGGGATCTCTTAAGGCGCTAGCATGCTTCAGTGCGGCTGGCACCTAGCTGAAGTCGACTAGCCGAACCGAATGAGTGGTCTTAAAAGACATTCGCTTGAAAAACAAGAAAAAAGCAGCCGAAAAAGTTTGTCCATTTTGAGACGCCGTAGCCAGTATACACTTCCTCAAAATAGTCTAAATTACTCTAAGACAACTCAAGAAATATGTCATAAATTTGTACGTGTTTGCCGAGGAGTTCTTAGTCGTACAATTTTCCATCTCTAAGATGTTTGGTGCAGTATTTCCCAATATAAAAATGAAAGCGAGTCATCTCTCGTTGAATGACAACAGATACTTTATTGAAGAATCCCCACTGTTGACCAATCACCGACGAAGGAGCATAGACTTTATTGAAGAATCCCCACTGTTGACCAATCCCCGACGAAGGAGCATAGACTTTATTGAAGAATCCCTACTGTTGACCAATCACCGACGAAGGAGCATAGACTTTATTATTGAAGAATCCTTTATTGAAGAACTGTTGACCAATCACCGACGAAGGAGCATAGACTTTATTGAAGAATCCCTACTGTTGACCAATCACAGACGAAGGAGCATAGACTTTATTGAAGAATCCCTACTGTTGACCAATCACGACGAAGGAGCATAGACTTTATTGAAGACTGTTGACCAATCACCGACGAAGGAGCATAGACTTTATTGAAGAATCCCTACTGTTGACCAATCACCGACGAAGGAGCATAGACTTTATTGAAGAATCCCTACTGTTGACCAATCACAGACGAAGGAGCATAGACTTTATTGAAGAAAGACCAATCACCCGAAGGAGCATAGACTTTATTGAAGAATCCCTACTGTTGACCAACTGTTGACCAATCACAGACGAAGGAGCATAGACTTTATTGAAGAATCCCTACTGTTGACCAATCACCGACGAAGGAGCATAGACTTTATTGAAGAATCCCCACTGTTGACCAATCACCGACGAAGGAGCATAGACTTTATTGAAGAATCCCTACTGTTGACCAATCACCGACGAAGGAGCATAGACTTTATTGAAGAATCCCTACTGTTGACCAATCACCGACGAAGGAGCATAGACTTTATTGAAGAATCCCTACTGTTGACCAATCACCGACGAAGGAGCATAGACTTTATTGAAGAATCCCTACTGTTGACCAATCACCGACGAAGGAGCATAGACTTTATTGAAGAATCCCTACTGTTGACCAATCACCGACGAAGGAGCGTAGACTTCGGCTCCGAAATGTTGTGTCCAAAATCAAACAAAAACATCTTTAGGCTGCGTATAGACAGGCAGCCCAAATCTGATCTTTTTTCCCCCACTAATAATTATTTTGACCAATCACATCAGATCTTTTTCAGAGCTGATATGATTGTTCAAAAGAGCAATTAGTGAAGAAAAGATCAGAATTGGGCTTTCTGTGTAAATGCTGTGAGAGCTGTGAATAGGACTACATAGCTAAAACACAGCTGAACAACTAAGAACTTAATTACCAACTGAACTGTTCCCCACCTCAATAGACCTTAGGCTTTTGAGTACTTCATGATGGAATTCATGTGAGACCAAATAATAATTACGTTTACCACTCAGCAAATGAAATGACAAACGTCTGAGAGCCATACTAACGGGCCGTGTGTGTGCATGCGTGTGATGGATGATATAAAGTTGCTAGAAACATATGTTGCTGTCAAAACAAATTAACCTTATATCCTTATTGACCTTTTAGTGTTGCACTGTCTCTATGCACACTCACTGGGCCCTGCACACTCACACACACACACACACACACACACACACACACACACACACACACACACTCATTCCACACACATCTGCTCATTCACAAGTAATATGCACACATTTATGCAGACTCACACACACGCACACCCACTCACACAACACTGTTTATCTTATATCCTGTTGCCTAGTCACACTATACATATCTACCTCCATCCCTCTAGTATCCCGTCACCTTACCCCTATACATATCTACCTCCATCACTAGTATCCCTGTCACCTTACTCCTCATATCTACCTCCATCATCCCTGCTCATACATATCTACCTCCATCACTCTAGTATCCCTGTCACCTTACCCCTATACATATCTTCCATCACTCTAGTATCCCTGTCACCTACCCCTATACATATCTACCTCCATCACTCTAGTATCCCTGTCACCTTACCCCTATACATATCTACCTCCATCCCTCTAGTATCCCTGTCACCTTACCCCTATACATATCTACCTCCATCCCTCTAGTATCCCTGTCACCTTACCCCTATACATATCTACCTCCATCACTCTAGTATCCCTGTCACCTTACCCCTATACATATCTACCTCCATCACTCTAGTATCCCTGTCACCTTACTCCTGTACATATCTACCTCCATCACTCTAGTATCCCTGTCACCTTACCCCTATACATATCTACCTCCATCACCTAGTATCCCTATACATATCTACCTCCATCACTCTAGTATCCCTGTCACCTTACCCCTATACATATCTACCTCCATCACTCTAGTATCCCTGTCACCTTACCACTATACATATCTACCTCCATCACTCCAGTATCCCTGTCACCTACCCCTATACATATCTACCTCCATCCCTCTAGTATCCCTGTCACCTTACCCCTATACATATCTACCCTATCCCTCTAGTATCCCTGTCACCTACCCCTATACATATCTACCTCCATCCCTCTAGTATCCCTGTCACCTTACCCCTATACATATCTACCTCCATCCCTCTAGTATCCCTGTCACCTTACCCCTATACATATCTACCTCCATCACTCTAGTATCCCTGTCACCTTACCCCTATACATATCTAACTCCATCACTCTAGTATCCCTGTCACCTTACCCCTATACATATCTACCTCCATCACTCCAGTATCCCTGTCACATTACCCCTATACATATCTACCTCCATCACTCTAGTATCCCTGTCACCTTACCCCTATACATATCTACCTCCATCACTCCAGTATCCCTGTCACCTAACATACATATCTACCTCCATCACTCCAGTATCCCTGTCACCTAACATACATATCTACCTCCATCACTCCAGTATCCCTTTCACCTAACATACATATCTACCTCCATCACTCCAGTATCCCTGTCACCTAACATACATATCTACCTCCATCACTCCAGTATCCCTGTCACCTAACATACATATCTACCTCCATCACTCCAGTATCCCTGTCACCTTACCCCTATACATATCTACCTCCATCACTCCAGTATCCCTTTCACCTAACATACAGTGCCTTGCGAAAGTATTCGGCCCCCTTGAACTTTGCGACCTTTTGCCACATTTCAGGCTTCAAACATAAAGATATAAAACTGTATTTTTTTGTGAAGAATTAACAACAAGTGGGACACAATCATGAAGTGGAACGACATTTATTGGATATTTCAAACTTTTTTAACAAATCAAAAACTGAAAAATTGGGCGTGCAAAATTATTACTATGTATCTAGTACATTGTTATGAGTTTGCATGGAAGGCGTTTCACAAATTAAAATATCTTCTAATTCTGGCTTTACCCCTATTTTATCCTATGCTTTCACCCCTCAGAGTTAGAGTACACTACAGGTAGAGGTGAGATCCGGATGGAGACAAGGCCTGGGTCTTTACTGTCTAAACCCAGTACCAGCAAGGCCTGCTTCTACTTTACAGCATTATCATTGTAAAGAAATCAAAACTCTGGCGGATCTCAGAGGACCTCAAACACACAAGACAATCTGTGTTCAAACACCTGAAGAAAGCCCTGGGATGATTACAACTGACTTTTTGGAATCATTCTGAGCGAGAAGCTCGGTTTGGCAGTGACTGCTTTCGTTGGCCATTCTACATATGTGGGAGAAAATGAGAAGTTATCACGTTTGGGAAATCACTAAATCACTGTAACAGTCTAGTCCTGCTTGGTAGAAAAACACATATTGTAGCCCTTCCTAAGCATTAGACTGTAGGCCTATAACTATTATGGCAAGGGGTTGTTATGATCTTCAAACCCATTTCAGCATTACGACATAGACATAACACGTCTTGCAAAAAGTGGCAGGCAATGTGATTGGCTGCTCCTACCATGTCATTTGACAATAATAAGAGAGGGATCAGGGGCCAATTAGGGTGCGATATCGCCCTGTGCTGATAGTACAGCCCAATCAAAACAGGACAGAACCAGGAACTGAAGAAGATTCCCGTAAATCGAGTTGTTAATAGCTTTAAATTACAATAACCCTGCCAAGTAAAATGGCAGGCATTCTTTGAAGTGGGGGGTATAGAAACCGATGTTTTCGTTGTGATATTCTGCGAGGAAGCTGTGTTGTGCTACCACGAACAGCCAGATACTAGGGGGGCTCTCAAAACAGATCACTTCTGCTAGTGGTGCACGTCAGAAACAGCAGCACTCTAAGCTAGGCCCCAGGCAGCGCCTACATTCATCTGATGGTCCCAGATACACTACCACCATGCTCCACCCCCACCCCCCCACCCCCCTAGCTCCACCCCCCCGCCCAGACTCACCCTGCTCTACCCCCACCCCCTAGACCCACCCCCCCACCCTGCTCCACTCCCCACCCCCTAGACTCACCCCACCACTACCCTGCTCTCTACTGCCCTGCTCCACCCCCACCCCCTAGACCCACCCCACCACTACCCTGACCCCACCCCACCACTACCCTGCTCCACCCCCACCCCTCCACTAGACCCACCCCCCACTACCCCCTACCCCCACCAGACCCACCCCACCACTTAGACCCACCCCACCACTACCCTGCTCTACCCCCACCACTTAGACCCACCCCACCACTACCCTGCTCACCCCCCCACCCCCTAGACCCACCCCCCACTACCCTGACCCACCCCCCACCACGTAGACCCACCCCACCACTACCCTGCTCCACCCCCACCCCCTACACCCACCCCACCACTTAGACCCACCCCACCACTACCCTGCTCTACCCCCCACCACTTAGACCCACCCCACCACTACCCTGCTCTACCCCCACCACTTAGACCCACCCCACCACTACCCTGCTCCACCCATTCAGAAACATCAAATACCGTCACATACTGCCAAAAATGAGAAAAATATTGCGATATGATATTTTGGCAATATCGGCCAGCCCTATTCTCAAACTAACCCCTTGATCAAAAAAAGCGTGAACCACAGCGCGAACCACTGCTTTTACCAGGGCAAGGTGACCGGAAGCATGACCGAATACAAACAGTGTAGCTATTCCCTCCGCAAGGCAATCAAACAAGCTAAGCGTCAGTATAGAGACAAAGTAGAGTCTTAATTCAACGGCTCAGACACAAGAGGTATGTGGCAGGGTCTACAGTCAATCACGGATTACAAAAAGAAAACCAGCCCCGTCGTGGACCAGGATGTCTTGCTCCCAGACAGACTAAATAAATAACTTTTTTGCCCGCTTTGAGGACAATACAGTGCCACTGACACGGCACGCAACCAAAACCTGCAGACTCTCCTTCACTGCAGCCGACGCGAGTAAAACATTTAAACGTGTTAAACCTCGCAAGGTTGCAGGCCCAGACGGCATCCCCAGCCGTCCTCAGAGCATGCGCAGACCAGCTGGCTGGTATATTTACGGACATATGCAATCAATCCTTATCCCAGTCTGCTGTTCCCACATGCTTCAAGAGGGCCACCATTGTCCCTGTTCCCAAGAAAGCTAAGGTAACTGAGCTAAACGACTGTAGCACTCACTTCCATCATCATGAAGTGCTTTGAGAGACTAGTCAAGAACCATATCACCTCCATCCTACCTGACATCCTAGACCCACTCCAATTTGCTTACCGCCCAAATAGGTCCATAGACGACGCAATCGCAACCACACGGCACACTGCCCTAAACCATCTGGACAAGAGGAATACCTATGTGAGAATGCTGTTCATCGACTACAGCTCAGCATTTAACACCATAGTACTCGTCATCAAGCTCGAGACCCTGGGTCTCGACCCCGCCCTGTGCAACTGGGTACTGGACTTCCTGACGGGCCGCCCCCAGGTGGTGAGGGTAGGTATCAACATCTCCACCCCGCTGATCCTCAACACTGGGGCCCCACAAGGGTGCGTTCTGAGCCTTCTCCTGTACTCCCTGTTCACCCACGCCTGCGTGGCTATGTGGACTTCAGGAAACAGCAGAGGGAGCACCCCCCTATCCACATCGACGGGACAGTAGTGGAGAGGGTAGTAAGTTAAGTTCCTCGGCGTACACATCACGGACAAACTGAATTGGTCCACCCACACAGACAGCGTCGTGAAGAAGGCGCAGCAGGTCTGCACAACGCATCACCGGGAGCAACCTACCTGCCCTCCAGGACACCCACACCACCCGATGTCACAGAAAGGCCATAAAGATCATCAAGGACAACAACCACCCGAGCCACTGCCTGTTCACCCCTCTATCATCCAGAAGGCAAGGTCAGTACAGGTGCATCAAAGCAGGGACCGAGAGACTGAAAAACAGCTTCTATCTCAAGGCCATCAGACTGTTAAACAGCCACCACTAACATTGAGTGGCTGCTGCCAACACACTGACTCAACTTCAGCCACTTTAATAATGGAAATTGATGTAAAAATATATCACTAGCCACTTTAAACTATGCCACTTTGTTTACATACCCTACATTGCTCATCTCATATGTATATACTGTACTCGATACCATCTACTGCATCTTGCCTATGCCGTTCTATACCATCACTCATTCATATATCTTTATGTACATATTATTTACCCCTTTACACTTGTGTGTATAAGGTAGTAGTTTGGGAATTGTTAGGTTAGATTACTCGTTGGTTATTACTGCATTGTCGGAACTAGAAGCACAAGCATTTCGCTACACTCGCATTAACATCTGCTAAATAAAATTTGATTTGATCATCACGGGCCTACTGCACATTGTCAACCTGGTAAACATGCAAAGAGGATCCATAGTTCAGGACAATACAGGACATACTGTAGCATCTTCCAGAATGCTGTCTGATCACTGCTAATCCACACTAAATATATCATAAATCAGTCAGTTAGAGACTAATGCGTTTCAATAACAGAATCTTGTTTCGTTGGACTTCCAGGTGGCCTGGAAAGATGCACAGGGCTTTCATACAAACAGGTTTCATACAGCTCTCTCAGAACTTTGAGAGACTCTGTTCGACACAACTGTCTTACCCTGGCAATGCTCACTTTTCAACTAGATTTGTTTGAAAATACTGTACTCAGAACCCACATCTAATGGCATGGCTTTGGCTAGTGACAGGCAGATGAATGCAGAAAATACACTGAGGGTACAAAGCATTAGGAACACCTGCTCTATCCATGTCATAGACTGACCAGGTGAATCCAGGTGAAAGCTATGATCCCTTATTGATGGCACTTGTTAAATCAACTTCAATCAGTGTAGATGAAGGGGAGGAGACAGGTTAAAGAAGGATTTTTAAGCCTTGAGACAATTGAGACATGGATTGTGTATGTGTGCCATTCAGCGGGTGAAGGGGCAAGAAAAAAGAATAAAATGCCTTTGAACGGGGTACGGTAGTAGGTGCCAGGCACTGGTTTGAGTTTGAGTTTGATTTTATTTTTACAGGGACAGTGCACATGAATCAACGTTTCAGTAAAAGTGCCGGTTTTAGCCAGCCGGCTAATTTTCAACCGCAGTCCCTGGGCAGGTTAGGTTAGAATGTTTCAACTACAACGCTGCTTGGTTTTTCACGCTCAACCGTTTCCTGTGTGTATCAAGAATGGTCCACCACCCAAAGGACATCCAGCCAACTGGAGTCAACACAACCAGCATCCCTGTGGAACGCTTTCAGCACCTTGGAGAGTCCATGCCCCAACAAATTGAGGCTGTTCTGATTGCAAAAGGGGGTGAAACTCAATGTTAGAAACGTGTTCCTAATGTTTTGTACACTCAGTGTAGACCGATATGGATGTTGGAAAAAGCTATTTGGCTTTGTATCGACTGTCTAAACAAGCTTGTTTGACGGCAGAAGTGCATAACGGGGTGCAGTACATAACGTGCTCTTTAATCATATGTGCAATGATGTCCGAGGGGAAAAAACTGTGTCTGTTGTTTTGAGTAACTCCTTTGTTGTTGTAATATCACAAACGGGTGTAGCTGTTTCACCATTAAGGATTCCAACTTTAATGTCTCCATTTACCTCCATCGCTCGCAATTAGGAGCAATTTGAAGGCTAGTTGGCAAATAAGAAAGTAAATTATGGTCATCAAAGATCAAGTGGAAATCCAAGTTTGTACATGTTTTCTCATTATGAGAAAGTATAAGCGAGATAACTTCACTTGACTGCTGAAGATTGAATATGTAGCTCATCAGACTAATTTGGAGGAACAACAGTAACCTGGCTGGCAAATGGGCCAATTGTTATTGAATTTACAGATTGTGGCTTCAACAGTGATAACATTGTACTACAGTCATTGTACTGTAAACACCTTTTTTGGCAATCAAAGTAGAGACGATTTATGGGTACAGTATATTGTGAGAATGAGCTTGAACAGGGAACTGTGTAATTCTTTACTGTAAGCTTCCCACTGGCCACACTATGTCATTTCAACGTGGATATGGGTAATATTTGGTTGAGACATTGATCAATTGAATTTCCGATGCTTTATCACTAAGCTTTCAACCATCTAAAAGCACAATCAAAATACAATGTAAAAACAATGTCCGTTTTTTGTTTTCACCCAAATGTCTTTCAACCATTTCAAAGCACAGGGACGCACAAATGGAAATACAATGCCGTATTCATGTGTAATCGCTGTGCTTCATCTATTAGCAGAATCAAATGACCTGGATGGCAGTTGAGATTACATTAAAAGTACATGGTGCACGTGATTACAGCAATTGTGAAAATCTCCACAGACCTGCAACGACCTATGCATGTTATCTTGAAAATGCACACTTTATATGATTACATTAGAAGACATTACTAGTTACAGTAACCTTAAAATGTCACCATGGATGTGTTACACATTTTAAGGTTTGTTTTATATTAGTTTGTAAGATCGCCATAATTTGAACCTATTTACTGTATTACAACAGTAATATTGAATTGTGTTTGGTTAACAACGCAACCAAATATCAACATTTAAAGGAGATGTAGGCAATGTTCCCTATAATCTTTTCAGACACTTCTGGTGGGCCTTTACTGGGAACATCGAGGCTGTAACTGCTTTAAGTTACAGTTCTAACAGTGGCCAAGTAGGCTACTGTGGCTATGTGATCATAATGTAGGCCTACCAACGTGGCCTACCATAAAAAAAACATTGGAGAAAATGCATCCCATAACATTTTAACATGGAAATAGCTGTACTATCATTCAGCCTACAGTAGCAGCCAATGTGTAGTGTTCAAAGTGAATGGTACAGATATATATATGGAAATGGTCTATTTGCATATAGGGATACTGCAGCTCTGACTGTTTATGGTGCACCAATCTGTGTAGCGTATGGGCCTGAGTCGTCCCTGTCAAAGCAATAGAATCCTACTCCAATGCGCTCTGCCTACAAGAAATCTCTTGCATAGTTTGTTTTGTTTCGGTATATTGCATTGAAAGTGGCTAGTATTGCGTTGATTCGATCACAATTCACACAAGGGGAAAACCAGAAAGTTAGGTGAAGTTCAATCAGTCAGGAAATCAACCAATACACGCAGTCAGTCAGGAAAGCCAAGGCCAGCTTCTTCAGGCAGAAATTTGCATCCTGTAGCTCTAACTCCAAAAAGTTCTGGGACACTGTAAAGTCCATGGAGAACAAGAGCACCTCCTCCCAGCTGCCCACTACATTGAGGCTAGGTAACACGGTCACCACCGTGTCCATGATAATCGAAAACTTCAACAAGCATTTCTCAACGGCTGGCCATGCCTTCCTCCTGGCTACTCCAACCTCGGCCAACAGCCGAGTCGGTCACGGGTTTCCGAGTCGGTCACGGGTGCACCTCAGCCACGCTCAAGGTACTAAACGATATCATAACCACCATCGATAAAAGACAGTACTGTGCAGCCGTCTTCATCGACCTGGCCAAGGCTTTCGACTCTGTCAATCACCATATTCTTATCGGCAGACTCAGTAGCCTCGGTTTTTCTAATGACTGCCTTGCCTGGTTCACCAACTACTTTGCAGACAGAGTTCAGTGTGTCAAATCGGAGGGCATGTTGTCCGGTCCTCTGGCAGTCTCTATGGGGGTGCCACAGGGTTCAATTCTCGGGCCGACTCTTTTCTCTGTATATATCAATGATGTTGCTCTTGCTGCGGGTGATTCCCTGATCCACCTCTACGCAGACGACACCATTCTGTATACTTCCGGCCCTTCCTTGGACACTGTGCTATCTAACCTCTAAGCGCGCTTCAACGCCATACAACACTCCTTCCGTGGCCTCCAACTGCTCTTAAGCGCTAGTAAAACCAAATGCATGCTTTTCAACCATTCGCTGCCTGCACCCGCATGCCCGACTAGCATCACCACCCTGGATGGTTCCGACCTAGAATATGTGGACATCTATAAGTACCTAGGTGTCTGGCTAGACTGTAAACTCTCCTTCCAGACTCATATCAAACATCTCCAATCTAAAATCAAATCTAGAGTCGGCTTTCTATTCCGCAACAAAGCCTCCTTCACTCACGCCGCCAAACTTACCCTAGTAAAACTGACTATCCTACCGATCCTCGACTTCGGCGATGTCATCTACAAAATAGCTTCCAATACTCTACTCAGCAAACTGGATGCAGTTTATCACAGTGCCATCCGTTTTGTTACTAAAGCACCTTATACCACCCACCACTGCGATCTGTATGCTCTAGTCGGCTGGCCCTCACTACATATTCGTCGCCAGACCCACTGGCTCCAGGTCATCTACAAGTCCATGCTAGGTAAAGCTCCACCTTATCTCAGTTCACTGGTCACGATGGCAACACCCACCCGTAGCACGCGCTCCAGCAGGTGTATCTCACTGATCATCCCTAAAGCCAACACCTCATTTGGCCGCTTTTCGTTCCAGTTCTCTGCTGCCTGTGACTGGAACGAATTGCAAAAATCGCTGAAGTTGGAGACTTTTATCTCCCTCACCAACTTCAAACATCTGCTATCTGGGCAGATAACCGATCGCTGCAGCTGTACATAGTCTATCGGTAAATAGCCCACCCAATTTACCTACCTCATCCCAATTCTCTTTATTTTTATTTACTTTTCTGCTCTTTTGCACACCAGTATCTCTACCTGCACATGACCATCTGATCATTTATCACTCCAGTGTTAATCTGCTAAATTGTAATTATTCGCCTACCTCCTCATGCCTTTTGCACACAATGTATATAGACTCTTTTTTCTTTTTCTTTTTTTTCTTCTGTGTTATTGACTTGTTTATTGTTTACTCCATGTGTAACTCTGTGTTGTTGTCTGTTCACACTGCTATGCTTTATCTTGGCCAGGTCGCAGTTGTAAATGAGAACTAGTTCTCAACTAGCCTACCTGGTTAAATAAAGGTGAAATAAAAAATAAATAAATAAAAATCTCTTGCTCCTCTGCGTGGGTTGATATTTCTTCTGCACAGCAGTTCCGGGGGAGCTGCGCACAGCTTAGAAGGAACATTGGATGGAGGCCTATCTACTGCTTGGATAGTTCCATCTGAGCCACTGGTTTAATCTGATTCTTTAACTTCTATTTTTGGTTGAGTTGGAGATCATTTTTCACTTCAGTGGTCGACAAGTTAATTTATTGTATTTCAAAAGTGATATTGAATCGTTTTTGGTTGTCAACGAAACCAAATATCAACATTTGAAGATGTATTTTCTGCTTGGATAGTTTCATCTGTGCCGCTGACTTAGTCTGGCTTTAATTACAGTTTGTCTACAAATTAATAATTGATAGGCTATGTTGGATTCACATCTCCATCTCAACCAAAAATATAAGTTAAAGAATAGGGCTAAATCGAATCAAACTTTAAATGCATTTTAAATAAAGTTTGATTTCATTTTGTCCTATTCTTTAACTTAAAAATTGTTGGTTGAATTTGAGATGTGAATCCAACATATAAAAATGGTAAATTTGTAAACAAACTGGAATTAAAGCCAGACTAAGTCCGTGGCACAGATGGAACTATCGCAGCAGAAGATACATATCCTTCAAATGTTGATATTTGGTTGCTTTGACAACCAAACACAGTTCAATATCACTAAATAGCATTACATTTGAAATAAACCTGAGGTTGAAACCCTGGGCCTACAGAATATGTTTTGCCTATGTTTAGATGAATCCTGGATTGAATTTAAACAATAGATGAACAGGGCACGACAGCGCTTCTTCCCTCACAGGAGACGGAAAAGATTTGACATGGGCCTTCAGACCCTCGAAAAGCTCTACAGCTTTTGAGAGCATCCTGACTGGCTGTTGGGGCCGAGCTCCCTGTCATCCAGAACCTCTATACCAGGCGGTGGCAAATTGTCAAAGACTCCAGCCACCCAAGCCATAGACTGTTCTCTCTGCTACTGCACGGCAAGCTGTACCAGTGCACCAAGTCCAACAGGACCCCAAAAAGCTTTGACCCCCAAGCCATAAGACTGCTAAACAATACTACTAAATAGCTAATCAAATGGCTACCTAAATGGCTTTCCAAGTCTTATCCAATTAATTGAATTTACCACAGGTGGACTACAATCAAGTTGTAGAAACATCTCAAGGATGATCAATGGGAACAGGATGCACCTGAAATCAATTTTGAGTCTCATAGCAAAGGGTCTGAATACTTACATTAACAGTCAAAAGTTTAAACACAAACTCATTCAAGGGTTTTTCTTTATTTTTACTATTTTCTACATACGCCATTCCATCTGGGTTGCGCTTAGAGGGACTATCGTTTGTTTTTCAACAGGACAATGAACCAACACACCTCCAGGCTGTGTAAGGGCTATTTGACCAAGGAGACTGGTGGAGTGCTGCATCAGATGACCTGGCCTCCACAATCACCCGACCTCAACCCAATTGAGATGGTTTGGGATGAGTTGGACCACAGGGTAAAGTAAAAGCACCCAACATGTGCTCAGCATATGTGGGAACTCCATCAAGATGGTTGGAAAAGCATTCCAGGTGAGTGAAGCTGGTCAAGAGAATGCCAAGAGTGTGCAAAGATGTTATCAAGGCAAAGGGTGGCTACTTTGACGAATGGAAAATCTAAAATATATTTTGATTTGTTTAATACATTTTGGGTTACATTAATGTTCTATTACTTAAACAGAATAGCAGCACAGCTGCCCCCACAGTGGTCAACCACCGCTCCAGTGGCATATCTAATTTCCCTGGCTTTATTTCTAGAGCCCATACGCAATGGGTGGATTGAGCTCTCTCTCTGTGCTCCTTTCAATAAAGACCTCAAAGCTTGACACTGAACAGGCTATAATAAATATGATACCCTGACAGCACTGGGCTTATTTCATGTATTGTTGTAGCTTATTCCTCATGGCAACTTGGACAATTCTGTGAGCCACGGAAACATTGGTGTTCATTGGAAAACCTAAAATAACCCAGTAGTCTCTGTCACATCAAAGCCTGACCTATAATTATAGCCTCTGTGAAGGTTTAATCTGTGGTCAGTCGTGTAAACCGGGCCCTACATATCTGCTGGGTTGTGGTGTAAAGTGAAAGCTCGGGGAGAAAAAAGCCATTGGCCTGTTTTCAGAACTGGCGCTGAGCTGTTGCTCCTACACTGTAGCTTCTTTGTATCTCAACCAAACAATACATCTTCATCCAAAAATGTCATAAAACCTTATCCGTTGTTCCTTTGGACACAGGCTTTAGCAATTCATGTTTATTGACATCTGCCTCGATCTTACTTAACGGCATGTAAGGAAACAATGTCCTCATTATCAATTTGCCATGTAGTAACATTTTACCAGATATATGTGGATTCAATCAGGAGCGAGGACACAGGGGGATACGAGGAGCGTTCTCTAGCGAGCTCCCATTACGACATTATCCAAAATACTTTTTTTTATGGGAGCAGCAAACGAGCAGCTGACGAAGCTAACTGAGGATTTGATTGAAGTTTCACCCTCTCCTGACTGCAGATCGGCACCACATTAAAAAGCACCAACCAACTGTTGAAATAAATAACACATCGCTATGCAGATAGAAGCTGTACCACTGACCTCCATGTTGGAAGCAGCCTGAACAGTGCTGCTGAACATCCACCATGGCTGCACTTCGGAGCAAATACCTCCCTCTATCCCCTGTAATCCACACACATTCTCAAACCCAGAGCGACTACAATTCAAGTAACAAATCTTACAACACGCCCATGTGTTTTTCCTATGTGTTTGATGAATCCCTAAACAACCCTGTCTCCTGAAACTAGATGTTACTTTGAGGTATTTTCTCCGGCGTATATGCATGCAACCAACCACACTGCACATTAGTGCTATTGTTGGTCCCATCTCATAAGAGAAAAACACCTGGTTAGTGGACATAATGTTCTAACCACAGAACAGGGGAGAGTTCTGGGTCTTCTCATTACATAGTTGCACAGGGCCAAACATCAAGCCAAGATTGGCCTCTTGTGCTTTGATAGCACCTCTAGTCATTATGGCTTGGCTAATTGTGGCTCCTGGCAGATTATTTTCCCCTCATGAAAATCTGGGTGCGTCACAGAGCGGATCACACTAGACGTAGATGCTGGATTAATTCATGTTCTCCTGTCTAGCCTCCCAAGAATCCTGTTGGTAGCAGCCATTGCCTGGGTGCAATGAATTAGAAAAGAGTTAGATTAAATCAGTGAGCTGTATTGAAGTAGCTCCATGCCAACTCCTACCTCAGCCTCTATGTGCCCCCAGGGGACAAGGCTTAAATCAGAGGACAAACTGTGCCTTCCGGAGGTAGTAGAGCGAGCACAGCACAGTCCCCTCTCCTCCCTACAAAGTACTCTAATGGGTTTGATTTAGGTGCTAACCACATAGAACTGAAACCCTTATCCTTCATTTTCCCCCTTATGATTTACATCAGAATATACTTTTTCTAAACTTGATTCCAACGAGGTCCACAGATGCTCTATGTGCAAGTGAATGACTATATTTCTGTCCACTATATGTTTGTCCACCATATTTTCGTCCACCATATTTCTGTCCACCATATTTCTGTCCACTATATTTCTGTCCACTATATTTCTGTCCACTACATTCATGCCCACAATTTTTCTGCCCACTATATTTCTGTCCTCTATATTTCTGTCCACTATACTTCCGTCCGGTTTACTTCTGGCCAAAAATCTGTGAAATAATCTGTTGTTACGTCCTCCCTAGGGGGCCATATTATGTGACTCCCTCGCCAGTCCATCAATTTCCACCTGGGTTCTTGGAGAGCGTGAGGAGTGTAAGGCTGTGAGAGGCAGGCCAGAGAGCTGTGCCTGGACAGGATGGGAGGGGAAGAGAGGCCTGTGGTTTGTCTGGTTCATGGAATAGGCCCAAAAGACATGGAAAACTGAGAGGCCATTCAAACCTCTCCAATATATTACAGTCGCTCTGATAATTAATTTACCAAATTATAGCGAGACAGCTCAGCAGGAAGAGGTGTTCAGTGATGCCAAGTCCTAATAAAATAAAAGCACGGTTTTGTTCTGAAATGTCAGATCTTCCTAGATTTTCAATCAGTAGTTGCTATATCTATTTTTGGATGTTTATTAAAGGTAGACTCAGCAAAATGAGGTTGTCACGAGCAGCATTGCAGATACTGAGATGAGCTATATGCAAGACTTCACTCTCACCCAGTCACACACAGTATCTGCACATGTGCATGGGTTCGATTCACGCTGTTGACATCGTGGTAGCCGCTTAGCCAAAACAGCAGAGATGTTGAGCCTCACGCTTTGACGCTCGTAGCTGTTGCGGAAATTGATCCACTTAGCAAAGTGGATCAATTTCCGCAACAACTACGAGCGTCAAAGCACTTTTCACTTTCTGCATCTAAACTATTTATACAAATGTATGAGGACACCACTTCGGATTAGTGGATTCGGCTATTTTAGCCATACCGTTGCTGACAGGTGTATAAAATCGAGCACACAGCCATGCAATCTCTATAGACAAACATTGGCAGTAAAATGTCCTTACTGAAGAGCTTAGTGACTTTCAATGTGACACAGTTTTTGGGTGTCAACAAGTCAGTTTGTCACATTTCTGCCCTGCTAGAATTGCCCCGGTCAACTCAAATCAAATCAACTGTAAGTGAAATGGAAACTTCTTGGAGTAAACACAATTCAGCCACAAAGTGGTAGGCCACACAAGATCACAGAACGGGACCGCCGAGTGCTGAACCGCGTAGCGCATAAAAATTGTCTGTCCTCGGTTGCAACATTCACTATTGAGTTCCAAACTACCTCTGGAAGCAACGTAAGCACAATAACTGTTTGTCATTAGCTTCATAAAATGGGCTTCCATGGCCGAGCAGACTCACACAAGCCTAAGATCACCATGCACAATGCCAAGCGTCGGCTGGAGTGGTGTAAAGCTCGCTGCCATTGGACTCTGGAGCAGCGGAAACACGTTCTCTGGAGTGATGAATCGTCCGAAGGACGAATCTGGGTTTGTTGGATGCTAGGAAAACGCTACCTGGCCCAATGCATATTGCCAACTGTAATGTTTGGTGGAGGAGCAATAATTGTCTGGGGGTGTTTCTCACCCTTAGTTCCAGTGAAGGGAAATCTTAACGCTACAGCATACAATGACATTCTAGATAATTCTGTGCTTCCAACTTTGTTGTAACATTTTGGGAAAGGCCCTTTCCTCTTTCAGCATGACAATACCCCCGTGCACAAAGCGAGGTCCATACAGAAATGGTTTGTCGAGATCGGTGTGGATGAACTTGACTGGCCTGCCCAGAGCTCTGACCTCAACCCCATCAAATAACTTTGGGATGAATTGGAACGCCAACTGCGAGCCAGGCCTAATCGCCCAACATCAGTGCCCGACCTCACTAATGCTCTTGTGGCTGAATGGATGCAAGTCCCCTAAGCAGTACTCCAACATCTAGTGGAATGCCTTCCCAGAAGAGTGGAGTCTCTAGCAGCAAAGGAGGGGATCAACTCCATATTAATGCCCATGATTTTGGAATGAGTTGTCCACATACTTTTGGTCATGTAGTGTACATCATATTGCTGAGTCTACCTTTAATGGTATGTACTCATTCATTCTTGAAGAATTTAACGTATAAATGTCTCATGAGCTTAGTTAAACTGTCGTTCCCATCCTAACCCAAAATATAAGCTTGTTTTACTCCATTTTTTATAAACAAAGTAAATGTAAACAAACACGGTATAGCCTCAAAACAGAGTTAAAACTATGTTGATATTATGGATGGTCAGTCCTTGCATCCATAGGTCTGTCTATGAATTTGAGAGTGATTACATTTCTCCACCCCCATCCCTCAGCGTTTACTGAAACAGTGGCGGGGAAAACGCTTTGTTATTGTTTCAACTGCTGATTGGCCCTTTAACCTGAGCAGGTGCACAAACAAGAAGACTGATGAATACAGCCCGAGGAAGTTCATTTAAAAGCAATACAAAACATTTCTTTATACTGAGAACGACCTAAAAACAGCAAAAAAAAGGCCAGAGAATAATTTTTTCCCCCCCGACATCTGGAAACAAGAACCAGCGATAAATGATATTTTTCAGTGGGGGACCCACACACATCAGATATGTATGTAATCACCTATTGAGCAGCACACCATCAGTTAGCTAGTGCTCACCAAGGACCGGACATTGTTAGATATTTTTGCGCTGGAAGTTGTGTTCCACTGCCTCAGTCCCCAGGGATCCAGCTCTCTGACCTCTGCCTGGATTAACTGGTCCCATGCATGCACAGCCATGAACAACCTAAAAGCAGCAAAAATGTCCAACAAAAATCGTTTTTTTTCCGACATCTGGAAACAAGAACTGGCGATAAATTCAATTTTTCAGTGGAGGACCAACACATGTCAGATATGTATGTAATCACCTATTGAGCAGCACGCCATAAACTAGCTAGTGCTCACCAAGGACCAGAGGCGGACATTGTTAGATATTTTGAGCTGGAAGTTGTGTTCCACTGCCTCAGGCTGTATCTAGACTTGACAGTTCATGCAGCTTTAGCATTCTGATCATATTACAAATGACCTCGACTAACCTGTACCCCGCTGTATATAGCCTCGTTATTGCTATTTTATTGTGTTACTTTTTACATTTTATTTTGTAAATATTTTCTTAACTCTATTTCTTGAACTGCATTGTTGGTTAAATAAGTAAGCATTTCATGGTAAGGTCTACCTGTATAACATTTGATTTTGATTTGTTTTGAGTTCTGATCATGAAATTCCAAGCGCGTTATGTGTCTACACCCACATATAAATGTGTCTACCGTGTCCACCGTGGGTCTGAATTCCCTTTTCCCGTGCTATATTAAAATGCCAGTGTGCATTCTACAAATGGTAGAATAGGCAAAATATGATATTAACTCACCAACAACTGATGGCAGTAGCTAACTACTGTAGCTAACTAGCCAGCTAACTTCTGTAGCTAGTCAGCAAGCTATCAAGCAACGCTAAAGGGATTGCAGACGGGTTAGCATGACTCCAGCCAAACATTTTTTTCCTTCTAAATATTAGCTATCTTGCTAGCATTTATGAGGCCAGCAAACACATTCCTCACACGCTGGGAACATATTTCCTCCAACGTTATAATGAAAAGGTGCCTCTCTGTTCCAAAACACGTTTTCTGGAGTCTTGTGGGTGGAATGCTGATGACGTCGCCCACTGTATGCGCTTTCGGTAGCTTGATTGGGTCCAGACTGAGGAGAAATCCGCACACAATGCATCCATGACCACCTCCTGAAGTGGTCAGCCAGATCTGAACACAATCAGACTACAAAGCGACCTTTGTGTCGAGACCCGTCTTTTCAATATGATCTTCGGATTCTGATAGCAGAAGTCGCATGTAAGTGTCAAGTGTAGACATGACCTTAGTCCCTAGGGATCCAGCGCTCTAACCTCTGCGGATTAACTGGTCCCATGCAAGCACAGCCATACTGATAATTCCTGTGTTCAACACCAAGCCCCATCATGGGAACTCAGACCGATGTTGTGCTGGATGATGAAGTGCAGTGTGGGAGGGACACTTTGTTTCCCATAAATTGTTGTTGTTGTCTCTGCTAACGACAGCTGCATCAGAGAGGCCTGCTGATTGATGTGCTGGATTAGGATTTGGCTTGGAACCTACAGCCCGCCGGGCCAGACCAGGCTGGGCCGGCACTGTGGCAGTAAGTGGGTGTCTGACGAGGCCCTAGAGAGCTTGGCGAACATAGAGCCATATCTGTTCCGTGCTGCAGAGCTTTCTAAGAACCTTTGTTCCCTGTGGCTTGACAAGGAAGTCAACCACTCATGGGTCTTTGTAGGGCTTATCTTTGCAACAGGGGAACAAACTCTAATCTTCAGTCTTACTCTGCCAATATCCCTGTGTCTGTGCTAAAGGCTACTTTCTTTGTGTTGAGTTGACTTCCCTCTCCCAAATCAGTCGTCTAACCCTGTAATAGTTTTATGTAGCATTGTATATGTAGCATTGTATGTAGCAAAAGTATGTAGCATTGTAAACCCACACTGTAGTTAGTAAATGTTTATATAATTACAATTTAAATATCACCAGAAACATTCTAATTTCCTGTTTCACATTCTTTTGTTTCCCTCAATTTCATGTAAAATGTCAACTTTGACTGATATACAACAAACCAGCTCTTCCATAGAATACCAACATAAACACACAAACAAGTATGCAGAAACAAGTAACTTTAAATGTGACAGCTGGTTTGTACAAATTCCAAACATCCCCACACCTTCCCATCCTAAGCCCCACAAGGGTTCATGTGAGGACAAAGTAGCCTCCAGAGCAGAGTCAGCACTCGTTGCCATGTGACGTTCTGTAATCCAGAGTTGGCAGAGAAACACAATGCCCTTATCCATTCACATCACAAGTGAAAGTGCTCATCGGTGACCAGGGTCGAGCCAGAGGTCAAGTTTGTAGCATCAGCACAAAGACAAACAGTCCGTCCCTAACACTGCACACTAACCCTGCCCAGGCCTCATTCAAGTTCATTCACACCCAGACTAGTGAAACAGATCAGGGATCCACACCCTACAGTCTATCCCTGCAGAGGTTAGAAAGAACAGATTGAACTGAAATGGTTAAAGGTTAAACAGTTATGACATATGGGAATTAACACTGATTCCGAACTCCCCCTACATAGCCCTCTATTCCCCCAGCTCAAGGCATACTCTTTTGGCTACAGAATCTGGAGACAAGGGGATGACTCTTGGTCTTCCTCCCTGATTAGGATAGCTGACTACCAGATGGCAGGATAACTTTCCCAGGCAGAACGGCTTAGCATAAAGAGCGTACAGGATTCAAAGTGCCAAGAGTATCAGAGACCTCAACTAAAGCTACCATGGGATTTGCTCTTTGACTTTTTTCCCTACTCTGTAGTTATGAGGAAAAATGTATTTCCTTGCTTTCAACATTACAGCTGCCATTCCACCACTATTGCTAATAGACCTCTTTCTGTGTTTGTAAATGAGAGGGATGTGTGCCATGTTAATGGCAGAACACAGAAGTTCTCATAGAGTGCCATGTACATGTTGCTTATGAGTGCTTTTCACACTACTTTTGGATTATAATTGGAATTTAAGGCTTGTATGAATGTCCTGCTTAACATAATGTTTGTGTCATCATCACAAATCAACTTCATTACACTTAAAAACAACTTCAACCAGTAAAATGGCTCTTTGGCTTGCATTTGCTACAGCCTATGGCAATGACCGTTGGCATTCTAGCTAACAATTACTGCATTCAAAATAGGTATTTTGCAAAGATGACAGCCAAATATAATCTTATTGACTTTTCAAGCAATAATCAAAACAACATTGTAAGCATATCAGAACCCCAAAACGTTTTTATTTTTTATTTAAAAGTAATAATTTCGTAAATGTAAGCTATGTTAAATGGGGGCAGGATGGGATGGTGCTCTTTCTGCATCCTTGATGTGTGCACATCCGTGCCTGACGTCAGTGTGTTGTATACTGAAAAACCATCTATATCACCCTCACTAGGCCTCCCAACAAACCTACTGCTAATACCATGTCTCACACTGCTCCTAATTCTACAACAATAACAGCTACAGATATATCACCTAACAACCCACATAAAAATACTACAGTTTACTAGAGAATACTATAGTACCTAATATAGAATTACATAGTAAACTGTAGTATACTATACACTGTAGTATCCCCCTGTGTAGTATAGTACTTAGTAAATCATTTTGCAGTATACTGTAGAGTACTATAGTAAATACTACAGTATTATCCCCCAAAAACAAAGTAATAAATACTACAGAAATGTCTGCAAAACACTACAGTCCCCAAAAACATAAAACATTTTACTATAAAAAATAATACAGTGTTTAATTTGGATATACCATGCCAATTCCCCTCCCCCATTTCCCAGTTTGTGCCACACATACATGAGAAACGTACATTCAAAGTATATACACACCATATATTTAGTTCCCTATGGGTATAGAAAAGAGCAGAAGCTTTGAACTCTCTGATCACAACCCTGTCCTACCTACACGTTATGGAACATTTGCTCATTTAGTATTTCTCCAGTAGGAGGAAGCCCCCCACTCTAATGGCTGTCGTCAGGAATGAGACCAAAGCGCAGCATGGAAAGTGTTCATGATTTAATGTTGTTTTTTTAAAACACTCAAACCAAATGACAAAAGGAGAGACGAAAGCACACAGTTCTGTCAGGAAAAAAAACTAAACAGAAAACAAGATCCCACAAACACCAAAAGGAAAATTACAACTTATATGTGATCCCCAATCAGAGACAACGATAGACAGCTGCCTCTGATTGGGAACACACACACACACACACACACACACACACACACACACACACACACACACACACACACACACACACGGCCAAAAACAAAGAAATAGAAAACATAGACTTTCCCACCCGAGTCACACCCTGACCTAACCAAACATAGAGAATAAAAAGGATCTCTAAGGTCAGGGCGTGACACCCACGTATGTCAAAGATAATAAAACTAAAACAAACTTCAGTGAATACTAAAGTAATGCCCACAAAAACACTACAGTAAATACTACAGTATACAACCGTCCTCAAAAACACTACAGTAAATACTACACTATAATGTACTACAGTCCGGAAAAACACTACAGTAATTACTATAGTATATTACTCTTGTTTTACTACAGTATTTATACTTTAGTAAACTGTAAATACTACAGTATACATTTATATTTTAGTCATTTATCCAGAGTGACTTACTGAACATTTATTTTTCTTAAAACTGCATAGTTGGTTAAGGGCTTGTAAGGAAGCATTTCACTGTAAGGCTGTTGTATCGGCGCATAATACAATTTGACAAATACAATTTGATTTGAAAATATGATTTGACTTACAGGACCAATTACGGTTAAGTGCCTTGCTCCAGGGCACATTTTTCACCAATCCGCTTGAGGATTCAAACCAGCGACCTTTCGGTTACTGGCCCAAGACTCTAAACCGCTAGGCTACCTGCCTACAGAATACTACAGTAAACACTACAGTATTCGCTGTAGTGTTTTTGCGGACTACAGTGAATACTATAGTAAACTTCACAAAAACACTAAAGTGAATACTATAATATTCCTACCATAGTATACACTATAGTATTTTATTATGTGGAAACAGTAATACTTTCTGGCAGTTCCGTAAACACCTACGTTGGCATGTTGACAGTAGCTTCCAGTAGTGAGAGTGGTGTGGTCTGTCTGGGGTTAGGCTAAAAGGAATGACTGTTCCATGATTAACATGGAGAACTCCCTCACTGACCACAGTTTCCTCTGAAAAGTGACTGTGTGGGTCAGTGTAAAGCCTCGAGTCAACAAGCGCTGTAACCACTGGGCCTATTAGTCAACCAGCAACAAAGGTGGGCCGATATGAGGAAAACAGTTACAGCCTGCAGTAAGATACACTACCGTTCAAAAGTTTGGGGTCACTTAGAAATGTCCATGTTTTTGAAAGAAAAGCACATTTTTTTCCATTAAAATAACATCAAATTGATCAGAAATACAGTGTAGACATTGTTAATGTTGTAAATGACTATTGTAGCTGGAAACGGCTGATTTTTTATGGAATATCTACATAGGCGTACAGAGGCCCATTATCATTATTATTTGTAATCGAACCCACAAAAGCTGATGCTCCAGATACTCCACTAGTCTATAGAAGGCCAGTTTTATTGCTTATTTAAATCAGCACAACAGTTTTCAGCTGTGCTAACGCAATTGCAAAAGGGTTATCTAATGATAAATTAGCCTTTTAAAATTATAAACTTGGATTAGCCAACACAACGTGCCATTGGAAAACAGGAGTGATGGTTGCTGATAATGGGCCTCTGTACACCTATGTAGATATTCCATAAAAAATCTGCCATTTCCAGATAAGCTAGCACAAGTGAAAAGATTGGTATTTAGGATGTCATGCAGTAGGATCCAGTTCCCTCCTCCTCCTCCATGTGTGATTATGTAATCATGGAGCACATAGAGAAATCACCTTTGGAGAGATGTCAGTGCATGCTGCACACACATCCTGCTCTGCCCCTGGCCTGGCCTGTTTCCTGTGGAGGCCTGATGTCAGAGAGGGACGGGAGAGAGGAAGGACCCAGGGGAGGCAGTGAATGTGTCCTCCATGCCGTTCTTTATCACCGATTCAGCTGAGCCTGGAATGGAGCGGTTCATGGCTGGCCCTGACCCTCATAAAACGGGCTGACAGACTAGCTGTGACCACCAGGATCTCTTGCTGGCAGGGAAGGAAGTTTCACTACTTAAGCTGAGCAAAGGCCCCCACAGGAAATCTTGCGTTCCACTGAACGTCTGTCAGGTCTGCTCGGCATTTGACCGTAAGGCGCTACAGAGGGTTGTGTGTACGGCCCAGTACGTCACTGGGGCCAAGCTTCCTGACATCCAGGACCTATACACTAGGCAGTGTCAGAGGAAGGCCCAAAAAATGGTCAAAGACTCCAGTCACCCAAGTCATAGACCGTTCTCTCTGCTACCGCACGGCAAGTGGTACCGGAGGGTCAAGTCTTGGACCAAAAGGCTCCTCAACAGCTTCTACCCCCAAGCCACAAGACTGCTGAACAACTAATCAAATGGCCACCCGGACTATTTACATTGACACCCTCCCCCTTTGTTTTTACACTGCTGCTACTTGCTGTTTGTTATCTATACATAGTCACTTTACAAATTACCTCGACTAACCTGTACCTCCGCACATTGACTCAGCACTGATACCCCCTGACTGTCACTCATAAAATGGAGGCGGAAGAAATGGCAGCAGTTTTACGGGCGCCCAACCAATTGTGCTATTATGTGGGGGTTTTTTGCATTATTTGTAACTTATTTTGTACATGATTTTTCTGCCACCGTATCTTACGGCAAAAAAATGCTTCTGGATATCAGGACAGCGATCTCACACACCTCGGATTAGACAAAGACTGTTTCTACAACAAGGAGGACGCACAGGACATTCTCCAAACATCCCACAGGGCCGACATCCCCGTTATTTGCAAGAGGAAGCGATGCAGGTATAGAGGACAAAGAGCCGGATGCCTCGTCAGGACCCGGAGAAGGCGAGTGGGAAAGCTGCCATTACCATCAATACTACTCACCAACATGCAGTCATTGGACAATAAATTAGATGAGGTACGATCACGAATATCCTACTAACAGGACATCAAACTGTAATATCCTATGTTTTACGGAATGGTGGCTGAATGAAGACATGGATGTTCATCTAGCGGGATATACTTTGCACCGGCAGGATAGAACAGCACACTCTGGTAAGATGAGGAGGGGCGGTCTGTGCATATTTGTAAACAACAGCTGGTGCACGAAATCTAAGGAAGTCTCTAAATTTTGCATGCCTGAAGTAGAGTATATTGTGATAAATTGCCGGCCACACTACTTGCCTCGAGAGTTTTCAGCTATACTTTTCGTGGCTGTTTATTTACCACCACAGACAGATGCTGAACCCACTCAGTGAGCTGTATAAGGAAATGAGCAAACAGGAAACCACTTACCCAGAGGTGGCACTCCTAGTGGCCGGAGACAATAATGCAGGGAAACTTAAATCAGTTCTACCAAATCAAATCAAATGTTATTTGTCACATACACATGGTTAGCAGATGTTAATGCGAGTGTAGCGAAATGCTTATGCTTCTAGTTCTGACCATGCAGTAATATCTAACAAGTAATTTAACAATTTCACAACACCTACGTTATACACACAAGTGTAAAGGAATTATTAAGAATATGTACATATAAATATATGGATGAGCGATGGCCGAACGGCATAGGCAAGATGCAGTAGATAGTACAGTATATACATATGAGATGAGTAATGCAGGGTATGTATATATTATATAAAGTGGCATTGTTTAAAGTGGCTGGTGATACATTTATTACACCCAATTTTTATTATTAAAGTGGCTAGAAATGAGTCAGTTTGTTGGCAGCAACCACTCAATGTTAGTGATGGCTGTTTAACAATCTGATGGCCTTGAGATAGAAGCTGTTTTTCAGTCTCTCGATCCCCGCTTTGATGCACCTGTACTGACCTCGCCTTCTGGATGATAGCGGGGTGAACAGGCAGTGGCTCGGGTGGTTGTTGTCCTTGATGATCATTTTGGCCTTCCTGTGACATCGGGTGGTGTAGGTCTCCTGGAGGGCAGGTAGTTTGCCCCCGGTGATGCGTTGTGCAGACCTCACTACCCTCTGGAGAGCCTTACGGTTCTGGACGGAGCATTTGCCGTACCAGGCGGTGATACAGCTCGACAGGATGCTCTCGATTGTGCATCTGTAAAGCTTGTGAGTGTTTTTGGTGACAAGCTGAATTTCTTCAACCCCCTAAGGTTGAAGAGGCGCTGCTCCACCTTCTTCACCACGCTGTCTGTGCGGGTGGACCATTTCAGTTTGTCCGTGATGTGTACGCCGAGGAACTTAAAACTTTCCACCTTCTCCACTACTCTCCCGTCGATGTGGATAGGGGGCTGCTCCCTCTGCTGTTTCCTGAAGTCCACGGTCATCTCCTTTGTTTTGTTGACATTGAGTGTGAGGTTATTTTCCTGACACCACACTCCGAGGGCCCTCACCTCCTCCTTGTAGGTCGCCCCGTCTTTGTTGTTAATCAAGCCTACCACTGTAGTGTCATCTGCAAAGTTGATTATTGAGTTGGAGGTGTGCATAGTCACGCAGTAATGGGTGAACAGGGAGAGGGCTGAGAACGCACCCTTGTGGGGCCCCAGTGTTGAGGATCAGCGGGGTGGAGATGTTGTTTCCTACCCTCACCACCTGGGGGAGGTCCATCAGGAAGTGCCCAGTTGCACAGGGCGGGGTCGAGACCCAGGGTCTCGCGCTTAATGACGAGTTTGGAGGGTACTCTGGTGTCAAATGGTGAGCTGTCGTCGATGAACAGCATTCTTACTTAGGTATTCCTCTTGTCCAGATGGATTAGGGCAGTGTGCAGTGTGCAGTGTGCTTGCGATTGCGTCGTCTGTGGACCTATTGGGGTAGTAAGCAAATTGGAGTGGGTCTAGGGTGTCAGGTAGGGTGGAGGTGATCTGGTCCTTGACTAATCTCTCAAAGCACTTCATGATGACAGAAGTGAGGGCTACGGGGCCGATAGTTGTTTAGCTCAGTTACCTTAGCGTTCTTGGGAACAGGAACAATGGTGGCCATCTTGAAGCATGTGGGAACAGCAGACTGGGATAAGGATTGATTGAATGTGTCTGTAAACACACCAGCCAGCTGGTCTGCGCATGCTCTGACGACGCGGCTAGGGATGCCGTCTGGGCTGGCAGCCTTGCGAAGGTTAACACGTTTAAATGTTTTACTCACTTTGGCTGCAGTGAAGGAGAGCCCGCAGGTTTTGATAGCGAGCTGTGACGATGGCACTGTATTGTTCTCAAAGCTAGCAAAGAAGTTGTTTAGTTTGTCTGGGAGAAAGACATCGTGGTCCGCGACGGGGCTGGTTCTTTTTGTAGTCCGTGATTGACTGTAGACCCTGCCACATACCTCTTGTGTCTGAGCCGTTGAATTGCGACTCTACTTTGTCTCTATACTGACACTTAGCTTGTTTGATTGCCTTGCGGAGGGGATAGCTACACTGTTAGTATTCGGTCATGTTTCCGGTCAGTGGTTCACGCTTTCAGTTTTGCGCGAATGCTGCCATCAATCCATGGTTGGGGAAGGTTTTAGTAGTCGCTGTGGGTACAACATCACCGATGCACTTGCTAATAAACTCAGCATATTCTTCAATGTTATTGTCCGACGCTATGCGGAACATATCCCAGTCCACGTGATCGAAGCAATCTTGAAGCATGTTAAATGTGCAACCAGAGGGAAAAAAAATTCTAGATCACCTTTACTCCACACACAGAGACGCGTACAAAGCTCTCCCTCGCCCTCCATTTGATAAATCCGACCACAACTCTATCCTCCTGATTCCTTCTTACAAGCAAAAATAAATGCAGGAAGCACCAGTGAAAAAAGTGGTCAGATGGGGGCCTCCCGGGTGATGCAGTGGATCGCAGTGCCACCAGAGATTCTGGGTTCGCGCCCAGGCTCTGTCGCAGCTGGCCGCGACCTTGAGGTCCGTGGGGCGATGCACAACTGGCCTAGCGTCGTCCGGGTTAGGGAGGGCCTGGCCGGTAGGGATATCCTTGTCTCATCGTGCACTAGCGACTCCTGTGGCGGGCCGGGCGCAGTGCACGCCAACCAGGTCACCAGGTGCACAGTGTTTCCTCCGGTGCGGCTGGCTTCCGGGTTG
Source organism: Oncorhynchus tshawytscha (assembly GCF_018296145.1). Lineage (NCBI taxonomy): Eukaryota > Metazoa > Chordata > Actinopteri > Salmoniformes > Salmonidae > Oncorhynchus > Oncorhynchus tshawytscha. The sequence goes on along the minus strand of NC_056439.1, from coordinate 33,303,010 downwards.
GATGCGCGCCGTGTTAAGAAGCGGCGCGGCTTGGTTGGGTTGTGTTTCGGAGGACGCATGGGAGTTGTAGCGATGAGACAAGATAGTAACTACCACGAAAGGGGGTAAAATAAAATGAAAAATAACAAAAAAGTGGTCAGATGCTAAACTACAGGACTGTTTTGCTAGCACAGACTGGAACATGTTCCGGGATCCGGGATTCTTCCGATGGCATTGAGGAGTACACCACACTGGTTTTATCAATAAGTGCATCGAGGACGTCGTCCCCACAGTGACTGTATGTACATACCCCAACCAGAATCCATGGATTACAGGCAACATTTGCCTGAGCTAAAGGGTAGAACTGCCGCTTTCAAGGTGCGGGACTCTAACCCGGAAGCTTACAAGAAATCCTGCTATGCCCTGCGACGAACCATCAAACAGGCAAAGTGTCAATACAGGGCTAAGATTGAATCATACTACACCGGCTCCGACACTCGTCTTATGTGGCAGGGCTTGCAAACTATTACAGACTACAAAGGGAAGCACAGCCGCGAGCCTACCAGACGAGCTAAATCACTTCTATGCTCGCTTCAAGGCAATCAACACTGAGGCATGCATGAGAGCATCAGCTGTTCCGGACAAATGAGTGATCACGCTCTCCATAGCCGATGTGAGTAAGACCTTTTAAACAGGTCAACATACACAAGGCTGCGGGGCCAGGCGGATTACCAGGACGTGTGCTCCGGGCATGTCTTGCACCTTTGCACCCCAGTATCTCTACTTGCACATTCATCTTCTGCACATTCTACCATTCCAGTGTTTAATTGCTATATTGTAATTACTTCGCTACCATGGCCTATTTATTGCCTTACCTCTCTTATCCTTCCTCATTTCCACATGCTGTATATAGATTTTTTTACTGTATTATTGATTGTATGTTTGTTTATTCCATGTGTAACTCTGTGTTGTTGTATGTGTCGAACTGTTTTGCTTTATCTTGGCCATGTCGCAGTTGCAAATGAGAACTTGTTCTCAACTAGCCTACCTGGTTAAATAAAGGTTAAATAAAAATAAAATAAAATGTGCTGACCAACTGGCAGGGGTCTTCACTGACATTTTCAACATGTCCCTGATTGTGTCTGTAATACCAACATGTTTCAAGCAGACCACCATAGTCCCTGTGCCCAAGAACACAAAGACAACCTGCCTAAATTACTACAGACCCATAGCACTCACGTCCGTACCCATGAATTGCTTTGAAATGCTGGTCATGGCCAGGCACGACTCCAACACCATCAATAAGTTTGCAGACAACACAACAGTGGTAGGCCTGATCACCGACAACGACGAGACAGCCTATAGGGAGGAAGTCAGAGACCTGGCCGGATGGTGCCAGAATAACAACCTATCCCTCAACGTAACCAAGACTAAAGAGATGATTGGACTACAGGAAAATGAGGACCGAGCATGCCCCCATTCTCATCGACGGGGCTGTAGTGGAGCAGGTTGAGAGCTTCAAGTTCCTTGGCGTCCACATCAACAACAAACTAGAATGGTCCAAACACACCAAGACAGTCGTGAAGAGGGCACGACAAAGCCTATTCCCCCTCAGGAAACTAAAAAGATTTGACATGGGTCCTGAGAACCTCAAAAGGTTCTACAGCTGCAACATCACTGCCTGGTATGGCATTTGCTCGGCCTCTGACCACAAGGCACTACAGAGGGTAGTGCGTACGGCCCAGTACATCACTCGGGCTAAACTTCCTGCCATCCAGGACCTCTACACCAGGCGGTGTCAGAGGAAGGCCCTAACAATTGTCAAAGACCCCAGCCACCCCAGTCATAGACTGTTCTCTCTACTACCGCATGGCAAGCGGTACTGGAGTGCCAAGTCTAGGACAAAAAGGCTTCTCAACAGTTTTTACCCCCAAGCCATAAGACTCCTGAACAGGTAATCAAATGGCTACCCGGACTATTTGCATTGTGTGCCCCCCCAACCCCGCTTTTTACGCTGCTGCTACTCTCTGTTTATCATATATGCATAGTCACTTTAACTATACATTCATGCACATACTAGCTCAATTGGGCCAACCAACCAGTGCTCCCACGCATTGGCTAACCGGGCTATCTGTGTTGTGTCCCGCCACCCACCAACTCCTCTTTTACGCTACTGCTACTCTGTTCATCATATATGTACATACTTTCTCAATCAGCCTGACTAACCGGTGTCTGTATGTAGCCTCGCTACCTTTATAGCCTCGCTACTGTATATAGCCTGTATTTTTACTGTTGTTTTATTTCTTTACTTACCTATTGTTCCCCAAATACCTTTTTTGCACTATTGGTTAGAGTCTGTAAGTAAGCATTTCACTGTAAGGTCTACACCTGTTGTATTTGGCGCAAGTGACAAATAAACTTTGATTTGATCATTCACTTTGCAGTTTATCCACAATAATAGTTTATCCTCCTCTGCTGGAGAGCTGGAGGCCCTTTACAGTGGGATCTCGCTGGCATGACCATGAAAGAACATCTTTTTAAGAACATCTGATGCTACAGGATTTGCCTTTTTAATTTTTCCACGTTTGTGTTTTGTAAAATTACATTTGAAGTGTCTCAATCTCTGGGAATGTCTGCCTGTGTGAGTCAAGTCGACTTCAAATTCCAAGTAGTCTGACAGACAATTCGTAATGGAATGGATATAACAGCCTTCCCATATAGTGGTAAAGTGAATGAAGTGCAGATCGAATTTTGACTAAAAGAGGTCATTATAACTAATATGGCATCACCATGTTGTTTAGACAGCTGTAGCCACAAACCCAAGCATGGCGCCAAGTGACAGAACTACCGATCAGTGACACCTGCCGGCAAGGCCATTCCTAAGGAACTGTCCATCCGCTGCAGTGAAGAGTTCAGCGTTCCACCTGCTGATGATAGCCAGTCAACAAAGGTGGAAACCGTGACAAACCCTGATGCAGAATGTTATTGGCATGGTTACAGTAAAACATGTCATCTGCAAACATCATGAACACTCTTGTCTTTCCTGAGTGGCCTCTTTTACTACTCTACACAGGCCTTCTGTAAATTGAGTTAAGTGCAGCAAAAATCTACACCTGTTTTACTGGAATGTCTTACAGACCGTCCCGATATTCCCATGTGTTGACAAACCACTTCACGAAATACAGTAGACAGTATGCTTTCCCCATCTGCTGTTGACGCAGTGCACACACGGTGATTTCATTACCAAGGGAGGCCAACTGGCAGGTCTGGAGAGCAGGCCGTCTGGACTCCCAAACCACTCCACGTCAGCCAGCCAGGCGACTTCTCATGCCCTTATCACTGCTGGCCAATTTGGCCCACCTTAAGCCCAGCTCCGCTTGAAGGCGCTAATAAAAATGGCCCCATTGTCAGTGCACAACCCAATAGGCAATACAGGCAAAGTCAGCAACTAAGTGCTACTGGCATAACCACCCAAATCTGTTTCCCAGACATACCTCACACCTTCCCTCTTATGGAGAACAGGAAAGGCCTGGACAGGCTGGAGGCAGGAGAGGAGAGGCAGCAGAGGCAGAGACAGTGGTCTGGGGATGTTGTGCCCTTCTCCAAGCCAAGAGAGGAGAGAGGGTAAAACCTGCAGGACGTTGTAATCTTTGCAGAGGTGGCTACCCTGACTCGTAAATTTGGGCTTGGCACCGCTTTACACTCTCTCAGTGACCTCATATTGCTCCTACACCTCTGGCCACAGTACAACCAAAACCTGATATCTAAGACAAAGACCCAGGTCCCCTGATGATCCAGGGGTAAATTGCTCCACCTCTGGCTTTCAACAGAGCCTGAGCGGAGAATGTTGCTCACTAGAACCTGACCAACAGAATACATCACATAAACTTCTGAGAACCAGCTCTCTACTAACTAAATGCAGACACATGTGAACCTCCCACATGAAAAAAATACTAAAGTATACTATGGTATAAATACTATAGTATTCACTGTACTGTTTTTGGAGACTTTAATGTAGTTTTCACTGTAGTTTTTTTCCCCAGACTAAAGTCAGCAAAAACACTACAGCGAATACAATAATATTTACTGTAGAATACAGTTAACTATACTATAAATACTCTAGTAAAAGAAAACTAGAGTATACACTATAGTAATTAATGTAGTGTTTTTGTGGATTGTAGTATACTATAGTATTTACTTTAGTGTTTTTGTGGACTGTAGTATACTGTAGTATTTACTATAGTGTTTTTGCGGACATTCCTGTGTTATTTACTACATAGTTTTTTAGTGGATAATACTGTAGTATTTACTATAGTATTCCACAGTGTACTACAACATTCTATAGTAAGTACTACACATGTTCAAGGGATAATACAGTGTGTATTTAGTATAGTATTCTACAGTATACTACAGTTTACTATAGAATTCTATAGTAAATACTGTAGTATTCTATAGTAAACTGTAGTATTTTTTCATGTGGGCTGCCACTCTCCGAGTGGGTTATATGAATAATATTTTCCAAATGTCCACACACACACTGTTTTCTATACTTCTCATAGTTTGGCCCTGTTTCTGTCTTCAAATCCCCTTTTTTTCTAAATGGATGGGTTTGCCAGCGCGTCCACAAGCTTTCATTTGAGCGGGCTTGTGTTGTGGAATAGGAAATGGCTCATCTTCAGATTAACAGCACCTGCTGAGATGTGTTAGTCAGCTCCATTAGAGACAAGAGCGATCAAGCCGCACATCGCCAGGTTGTGTGTGACTCAGTAATGGTGTCTTCCTCTTCTAATGTAAAATGTGCAGTTTTGCTCTTATTTGTCCCAAATCTGTGACTCAGGCTACAAATATGTCCACTCAATGAATATCAAAGCAAACATATGTATAGCAACTGTGCACTTCTGACACATGCCTTGCATTGATTACATACTAAAGATGTATCGTGACTAAGAAACAATGCAAGTGAAAAAGAGTAACACTGCTTTAGGAAAACATCTGCCAAAACATTTACTTGGGTTACTTCAAGCTACTACAGGCATCAGAGGGGTTTTGCCAGAGTAATTCCATAACACAGAAATAAGATGTGACATAACCACGTAAAAGGCACTCGCTATTAGAACATACTGGACCATAAACGTCAACTGTAATCGAATAGAATACGGAGTTTTCGGAGAACGATATTACCCAGATGACACTTTGGCTGAAAATGAAGGGTGACCTCAGTGCTCAAACTAATTATGGCACTTTATACAACTGCCTGAGGATTAGAAAACCATTGGGCTCTTATCCAAGGCAGAGAAGCATTTGACAAGATAAACCTATCCCATTCATAGCAAACAATATGCCTGAACAGTCATAGACACAAACAAGCATCACCTTTCAACACCCTCAGTCAGAAGTACGGTTCAAACCATAACACAACCTTAATCAGAAGATTTGGCAGTGACCTCCAGGCTTAACAATGTCCTTAAGCAAACCGCGGAGAGAGGAAAAAACTCAATGTTGTGAGCAGAATAATGCTGTTGAGTATCATTTCCAGAGTAATAGCGACAAAAATAGACTGATGTCGAAGCCAAAAGTCTGATGCCATTCTCTGGTTTGATTAATGGTCTTCTGAGAGTAGCTGAATGTGCTGTGAGAGGGCCTAGTCTGACCAGTTGTCACGCTATGTGCATCGGTAGTCATTGTTAGTCCAGTCCAATGAGTCACAGAATAAATGTCATTTTTTATAGTGTTACACAAACCCAAAGAAAATACATTATTCATTCAAATCAGGTTTATATATTCATAGCAAATGGCAAGCATTACTGTGACTTTCCTATCTGGCCAATCAGACGCTGTTTCCTTTCATTCTACATGTTGATCTTCATGGGTTTTCACCCAGAGAGCAGCTCTTTTCAACCGTGAAGAAGGAAAGACATGCAATGTTGTTTAGCTCTGGTTTTACACAGCATTAAGCATGAAGTATTAAACATTTAACATATGGACCCGCTCATCTGCTTTGATTCAACCAAATAACAAACACACATCATAATGCAAACCAGAATAAAAAACGTCTGTATGTCGTATGTTGTACATAATACATCACAGAGAATATCATTGCACTTACATGACAGCATGTATTACATTGTCTATGTAACTGTTGTTGTAGTGTAACTAATGGTGGTGGGGAGAGTACATTGCCTTTCTACTCCCCTTACTTACTCCTGTCAGAATAAGGCTGATTTTCATTAGATGAGAAAAATGTATTATGTGTTTGTATTTTAAAAATGAGGAGCTTAGAGGCAATACTCATTTTTATATGAGCAACGTTTTACCAACACTTGAGTCCAAGTTTGACAGTGAGACAAATTCCATGTTCAAATGAAGAAGGATATCAGTGTGCCATGACACCGGCCAAAAACATTTCAATACGCCTCGGGGTTGGCATGCCCACATGTCAGACTGCCATCATAGATCAAAATAAATGGCATCGGAGGTTTAAATCCTCTTCTGAACAACAATAATTTAAACAAATCTCAGATGTCAGTGATCTAGAACATCAGTATTGATTACACTTTAAAGGCCCACTGTCTGCTTGGAATAGAAACAAGAATTTTTGACTGTCACGCCATTATTTAGTGTGTTAAAAATCCAGAATGTATGCATCTTGGGCAAATGTCCAGAATGACATATTCAGTGTTTACTGAGCTCCTAAAGCCCCTATCCTCCTTTTATATTTAACCTTTATTTAACTAGGCAAATCAGTTGAGAAAATATTATTACTTACAATGACAGCCTACGAACAGTGGGTTAACTGCTCAGGGGCTGAACGACAGAATTTTACCTTGTTAGCTCGGGGATTCGATCCGGCAACCTTTCAGTTACTGGCCTAAAGCTCTAACCACTAGGCTACCTGCCACCCCAGTATTACATATTCAATGTTTACTGAGCTCCTATTCTCTTAAAGCTCCTATTCTCTTAAAGCCCCTATCCTCTTAAAGCCCCTATCCTCTTAAAGCTCCTATTCTCTTAAAGCCCCTATCCTCTTAAAGCCCCTATCCTATTAAAGCCCCTATCCTATTAAAGCTCCTATCCTCTTAAAACCCCTATCCTATTAAAGCCCCTATCCTCTTAAAACCCCTATCCTATTAAAGCCCCTATCCTCTTAAAGCCCCTATCCTATTAAAGCCCCTATCCTATTAAAGCCCCTATCCTATTAAAGCCCCTATCCAATTAAAGCCCCTATCCTATTAAAGCCCCTATCCTATTAAAGCTCCTATCCTATTAAAGCCCCTATCCTATTAAAGCCCCTATCCTCTTAAAGCCCTTATCCTATTAAAGCCCCTATCCTATTAAAGCCCCTATCCTATTAAAGCCCCTATCCTATTAAAGCCTCTATCCTCTTAAAGCCCATATCCTATTAAAGCCCCTATCCTATTAAAGCCCCTATCCTCTTAAAGCCCCTATCCTATTAAAGCCCCTATCCTATTAAAGCCCCTATCCTCTTAAAGCCCCTATCCTCTTAAAGCCCCTATCCTATTAAAGCCCCTATCCTCTTAAAGCCCCTATCCTATTAAAGCCCCTATCCTATTAAGCCGCCGTTTTATGGGATCCTGAGCAATTGTGCTATTTTGTGTGTTTGCACTGTTTTGAACTTTTCTTGTACATAATGTTTTTGAAAAAGTTTCCTATGACTGAAAATACCTTCTGGACATCAGAACAGCATTTACTCACCTCGAACTGGACAAGGTATTTTTCTTTAATGAGTCAGACACAAAGGATAAACTGCTCCTCCTGGACCAGGCCCAAATCCCCGTCATTCGTATGAAGAGGAGACGGGCTGTTACAGGGGTTGGCGAGCCGGATGCCTAGTGAAACTGAGTAGGTGAGTGGATAATCCACTTCTACCCTCCGTTCTATTGGCGAATGTTTAATCACTGGAGAATAAATTGGATGAGCTCCGTTCGAGACTATCCTATCAACAGGAATTAAAAACTGTAATAGCCTATGTTTCACTGAGTCGTGGCTAAACAAGGACATAGATAATACACAGTTAGCTGGGTTTTCCGTGCATCTACTAGGCAGAACAGCAGCCTCTGGTAAGATCGGGGGGTCTTTGTCTCTTTATTAACAACAGCTGGTGCGCAATCGCTAATATTAAGGAAGTCTCAAGGTTCTGCTCGCCTGATTTTGAGTAATGTACCTCATGATAAGCTGTAGACCATAGTATTTACCAAGAGAGTTTTCATCTACAGTTGTGGCCAAAAGTTTTGAGAATGACACAAATATTAATTTCCACAAAGTTTGCTGCTTCAGTGTCTTAAGATATTTTTGTCAGATGTTACTCTGGAATACTGAAGTATATTTGCAAGCATTTCATAAGTGTCAAAGGCTTTTATTGACAATTACATGAAGTTGATGCAAAGAGTCAATATTTGCAGTGTTAACCCTTCTTTTTCAAGACCTCTGCAATCCACCCTGGCATGCTGTCAATTCACTTCTGGGCCACATCCTGACTGATGGCAGCCCATTCTTGCATAATCAATGCTTGGAGTTTGTCAGACAGAATTTGTGGGGTTTTGTTTGTCCACCCGCCTCTTGAGGATTGACCACAAGTTCTCAATGGGATTAAGGTCTGGGGAGTTTCCTGGCCATGGACCCAAAATATCAATGTTTTGTTCCCCGAGCCACTTAGATATCACTTTTGCCTTATGGCAAGGTGCTCAATCGTGCTGGAAAACGCATTGTTCGTCACCAAACTGTTCCTGGATGGTTGGGAGAAGTTGCTCTCGGAGGATGTGTTGGTACCATTCTTTATACATAGCTGTGTTCTTAGGCAAAATTGTGAGTGAGTCCACTCCTTTGGCTGAAAACCCCACACATGAATGATCTCAGGATGCTTTACTGTTGGCATGACACAGGATTGATGGTAGCGCTCACCTTGTCTTCTCCGGACAAGCTTTTTTCCAGATGACCCAAACAATCGGAAAGGGGATTCAACAGAGAAAATGACTTTACCCCAGTCCTCAGCAGTCCAATCCTTGTACCTTTTGCAGAATATCAGTCTGTCCCCGATTGGCTTCTTTGCTGCCCTTCTTGACACCAAGCCATCCTCCAAAAGCCTTTGCCTCACTGTGCGTGCAGATGCACTCACACCTTATCCCAGTGTGCTGTTCCCACTTGCTTCAAGATGGCCACCATTGTTCCTGTTCCCAAGAAAACTAAGGTAGCTGAGCTAAACGACTATCGCCCGTAGCACTCACTTCCGTCATCATGAAGTGCTTTGAGAGACTAGTTAAGGACCATATCACCTCCACCCTACCTGACACCCTAGACCCACTCCAATTTGCTTACCGCCCCAATAGGTCCACAGACGACGCAATTGCAACCACACTGCACACTGCCCTAACCCATCTGGACAAGAGGAATACCTATGTGAGAATGCTGTTCATCGACTACAGCTCAGCATTTAACACCATAGTACCCTCCAAACTCGACCCCGCCCTGTGCAACTGGGTACTGGACTTCCTGGCCGACCCCAGGTGGTGAGGGTAGGTAGCAAAATCTCCACCCCACTGATCCTCAACACTGGGGACCCACAAGGGTGCGTTCTGAGACCTCTCCTGTATTCCCTGTTCACCCACGACTGCGTGGCCATGCACGCCTCCAACTCAATCATCAAGTTTGCAGACGACACTACAGTGGTAGGCTTGATTACCAACAACGACGAGACGGCCTACGGGGAGGAGGTGAGGGCCCTCGGAGTGTGGTGTCAAGAAAATAACCTCACACTCAATGTCAACAAAACAAAGAAGATGATCTTAGACTTCAGGAAACAGCAGAGAGAGCAGCCCCCTATCCACATCAACGGGACAGTAGTGGAGAGGGTAGTAAGTTTTAAGTTCCTTGGCGTACACATCTAGGACGAACCGAATTGGTCCACCCACACAGACAGCGTGGTGAAGAAGTTGTAGCAGCGCCTCTCCAACCTCATGAGGCTGAAGAAATTCGGCTTGTCACCAAAAACACTCAAAAACTTTTACAGATGCACAATCGAGAGCATCCTGTCGCGCTGTATCACCGCCTGGTACAGCAACTGCTCCGCCCACAATGTAAGGCTCTCCAGAGGGTAGTGAGGTCTGCACAACGCATCATTTGACAGAGGAAGAACAATGATTCCAAGCACCACCCTCCTTTTGAAGCTTCCAGTCTGTTTTCGAACTCAATCAGCATGACTGCGTGATCTCCAGCCTTGTCCTCGTCAACACACACCTGTGTTAACGAGAGAATCACTGACATGATGTCAGCTGGTCCTTTTGTGGCAGGGCTGAAATGCAGTGGTAATGTTTTTTTGGGATTCAGTTCATTTGCATGGCAAAGAGGGACTTTGCAATGAATTACAATTCATCTGATCACTCTTCATAACATTCTGGAGTATATGCAAATTGCCATCATCGAAACTGAGGCAGTAGACTTTGTGAAAATTTATAATTGTGTCATTCTCAAAACTTTTGGCCACGACTGTATATTCTTCATAGCGATGCTGGCACTAAGACCACACTCAACGAGCTGTAAAAGGTCATAAGCAAACAAGAAAATGCTCATCCAGAGGCGGCGCTCCTAGTGGCCGGGGACTTTAATGCATGAAACTGAAATATGTTTTACTTCATTTCTACCAGCATATAACATGTGTAAATAGGGGTAAACCTCTAGATCGCCTTTACTCCACACACAGAGACGCGTACAAAGCTCTCCCTCGCCCTCCATTTAGCAAATCTGACCATAACTGTATCCTCCTGATTCCCGCTTACAAGCAAAAACTCAGTGGTCCGATGAAGTGGATGCTAAGCTAGAGGACTGTTTTGCTAGCACAGACTGGAATATGTTCCGGGATTCATCCGATTGCATTGAGGAGCATACCACATCAGTCACCGGCTTCATTAATAAGTGCATTGACAACGTCGTCCCCACAGTGGCCGTACGTACATATCCCAACCAGAAGCCATGGATTATAGGCAACATCCGCACTGAGAAAAAAGGCTATGGCTGCCGCTTTCAAGGAGCGGGACACTAATACGGACTCTTAAAATAAATCCTGATATGCCCTACGACAAACCATCAAACAGGCAAAGCGTCAATATAGGACTAAATTCGAATTCCACTACAGCAGCTCTGATGCTTGTCGGATGTGGCAGGGCTTGCATACCATTACGGATTACAAATACCAGACGGGCTAAATCAAATCAATGCTAAATCAATTCAGACCACCATAGTCCCTGTGCCCAAGAAAGCCAAGGTAACCTGCCTAAATGACTACTGCCCTGTAGGAAAGCCTACATGAGAATGTTGTTCATTGACTACGCCATAGTGACCTCCAAGCTCATCACTAAGCTAAGGACCCTGGGAATGACCACCTCCCTCTGCAACTGTATAATGGAATTACTGACGGTCCCCCCTCTTCCACACTGACTCTCAACACGGGGGCCCCTCAGAGGGGTGCGTGCTTAATCCCCTTATGTACAGCCTGTTCACCCACGACTTCATGGCCACGCAGGACTACAACACCATCATTAAGTTTGCTGACAACACAGCGGTGATAGGCCTGATCACTGACGACGATGAGACAGCCTATAGGGAGGAGGTCAGAGACCTGCCAGTGTGGTGCCAGAACAACAACCTATCCATCAACGTGAGCAAGACAAAGGAGCTGATCGTGAAGTACAGGAAAAGGAGGGCCAAGCATGCCCCATTCTCATCGACTGGGCTGTAGTGGTGAAGGTTGAGCGTGTCAAGTTCCTTGGTGTCCACATCACTATGGACCTATCATGGTCCAAACACACTAAGACAGTCTTAAGGGGGGCACGACAACGCCTATTCCCCCTCAGGAGGCTGAAAAGATTTGGCATGGGTCCTTAGATCCACAAAAGGTTCTACAGCTGCACCATCAAAAGCATCCTGTCTTTCAGCTTGGTATGGCAACTGCTCTGCATCCGACCGCAAGGCGCTACAGTGGGTAGTGCATACGGCCCAGTACATCAGTGGGGCTGAGCTCCCTACCATCCAGGACCTACATACCAGACGTTGTCAGAGGAATGCCCAAAAAATTGTCATAGACTCCAGCCACCCAAGTCATAGACTGTTCTCTCTGCTACTGCACAGCAAGCGGTGCCAGAGTGCCAAGTCAGGGACCAAAAGGCTCCTTAACAGCTTCTACCCCCAAGCCATAAGACTACTGACCAGTTAATCAAATGGCTACCCAGACTATTTACATTGACCCCTTTACTTTATCTACAGTTGGTCGGAAGTTTACATACACCTTAGCTAACTACATTTAAACTCAGTTTTCACAATTCCTGACATTTAATCAGAGTGAAAATTCCCTGTCTTAGGTCAGTCAGGATCACCACTTTATTTTAAGAATGTGATAATGTCAGAATTAATTATTTATTTCAGCTTTTATTTCTTTCATCATTTTCCCAGTGGGTCAGGAGTTTATATACACTCAATTAGTATTTAGTAGCATTGCCTTTAAATTGTTTAACTTGGGTCAAACGTTTCGGGTAGCCTTCCACAAGCTTTCCACAATAAGTTGGGTGAATTTTGGCCCATTCCTCCTGTAGGCCTCCTTGCTTGCACACACTTTTTCAGTTCTGCCCACACATTTTCTATAGGATTGAGGTCAGGGCTTTGTGATGGCCTCTCCAATACCTCGACTTTGTTGTCCTAAAGCCATTTGGCCACAACTTTGGAAGTATGCTTGGGGCCATTGTCCATTTGGAAGATGCATTTGCGACCAAGCTTTAACTTCCTGACTGATGTCTTGAGATGTTGTTTCAATATATCCACATAATTTTGCTCCCTCATGATGCCATCTATTTTGTGAAGTGAACCAGTCCCTCCTGCAGCAAAGCACCCCCACAACATGATGCTGCCACCCCGGTGCTTCACGGTTGGGATGGTGTTCTTCGGCTTGCAAGCCTCCCCCTTTTCCTCCATACATAACGATGGTCATTATGGCTAACCATTTCTATTTTTGTTTCATCAGACCAGAGGACATTTCTCCAAAAAGTACAACCTTAGTCCCCATGTGCAGTTGCAAACCGTAGTCTGGCCTTTATGGCGGTTTTGGAGCAGTGGCTTCTTCATTGCTGAGCGGCCTTTCAGGTTATGTTGATATAGTACTTGTTTTACTGTGGATATAGATACTTTTGTACCCGTTTCCTCCAGCATCTTCACAATGTCCTTTGCTGTTGTTCTGGGATTGATTTGCACTTTTCACACCAAAGTACGTTCATCTCTAGGAGACAGAACGCGTCTCCTTTCTGAGCGGTATGACGGCTGTGTGGTCCCATGGTGTTTATACTTGTGGACTATTGTTTGTACAGATGAACGTGGTACCTTCAGGCATTTGGAAATTGCTCCCAAGGATGAACCAGACTTGTGAAGGTCTTGGCTGATTTCTTTTGATTTTCCCATAATGTCAAGCAAAGAGGCATTGAGTTTGAAGGTTGGCCTTGAAATACATCCACAGGTACACCTCCAATTGACTCAAATTATGTCAGTTAGCCTATCAGAAGCATCTAAAGCCATGACATCATTTTCCAAGCTGTTTAAAGGCACAGTCAACTTAGTGTATGTAAACTTCTGACTCGCTGGAATTGTGACACAGTGAATTATAAGTGAAATAATCTGTCTGTAAACAATTGTTGGAAAAATGACTTGTGTCATGCACAAAGTAGATGTCCTAACCGACTTGCCAAAACTATAGTTTGTCAACAAGAAATTTGTGGAGTGGTTGAAAAACGAGTTTTAATGACTCCAACCTAAGTGTATGTAAACTTCTGACTTCAACTGTATTATTATTTGTTGCACTGACTCTCTTGCACAGGCTCCATGTACACTCACTGGACTCTAACCACACACTCACACATACTACACTGACACTCCAACACACACAATGACACACATATTGACGCCACACACATTCATTCACATTCCTTCACACTCTTCACCCACGCTGCTGCTACTCTCTGTTTATCTATGCATAGTCCCTTTACCCCTACCTACATGCACATTGACTCAATGCCGGTAACCCTTCTAGAGTATATATCCTCGTTATTGTTGCTGTTATTTTTATTGTCTTACTATTTTTCCTAGTTTATTTATTTAGTTTATTTAGCCCATTTTTATTACTTAATTTTTATAACTGACTCCAGGTCATCTATAAGTCTCTGCTAGGTAAAGCCCCGCCTTATCTTAGCTCACTGGTCACCATAGCAACACCCGCCCGTAGCATGCGCTCCAGCATGTATATTTCACTGGTCATCCCGAAAGCCAACACCTCCTTTGGCCGCCTTTCCTTACGGTTCTTTGCTGCCAATGACTGGAACAAATTGCACAAGTCACTGAAGCTGGAGACTTATATCTCCCTCACTAACTATAAGCATCAGCTGTCAGAGTAGCTTACCGATCACAGCCCATCTGTAAATAGCCCACCCAACTACCTCATCCCCATATTGTTATTTTTTTTGCTCTTTTGCACCCCAGTATCTCTACTTGCACATCATCATTTGCACATCTATCACTCCAGTGTTAATGCTAAATTGTAATTATTTTGCCACTATGGCCTGTTTATTGCATTACCTCCCTAATCTTACAACATTTGCACACACTGTGTATAGATTGTTCTATAGTGTTATTGACTGTATGTTTGTCTATCTCATGTGTAACTCTGTGTTGTTGTTTTTGCCACACTGCTTTGTTTTATCTTGGCCAGGTCGCAGTTGTAAATGATAACTTGTTCCCCAACTGGCCTACCTGGTTAAATAAAGGTGAAATAAATCAAATAAACTATGCATTGTTGGTTTAGAGCTCGTAAAGTAACCATTTCATGGTAAGGATTACACCTGTGTCATGTTTGCTCCTGCTCCTCCCCTCCGGCGTCGCCAGAGTACTAACCACCAGTCCTGGGATTCATCATTACACACACCTGTTAATCATTATGATTCATACCTGGACTCCACTACCTTCATCATTTCCCCCCCTTAATATGTCACTCTCCCCTGTTCACTCACCAGTTGGTATTGTTCTTGTGTATCGGCGGTCTGCCTTAAGTTAGTGTCGTGTTCTTGGTTTTATTCAAATGTTTCACCTGCTTCCGACTCACCGCCCCATCATTACAACCTGTTGCATTTGGCACAAATTGTATTTGATTTGATTTAAAAGGGTTATTTGGCTGCTCCCCATAACAGAACCCTTTGAACAACCTTTTTAGGTTCCAGGTAGAACCCTTTTGGGTCCATGTAGAACCCTTTCCAGAAAGGGTTCTACATGGAACCCAATAGGGTTCTCCTATGGGGACAACCAAAGAACCCTTTTGGAATCCTTCTTCTAAGAGTGTAGCTTGTGTTGGGAAAACACATTGTTCCTCCAGCTAATCAGATATAAATAAGGTCAGTGAGTAACCATCTATAAATGTCTAAATACTCAAACAGGAAGGAGGTACAGTGCAATGATGGACTTACACAGGCTGGAGAGACTGTCTGGTGGTCTCAGGGCTGGGGATGTCTACGGCCTGCCTCTCCGTGGGTTTCCTCCTGGGCTGCTCCCTCTGGAAGGGGTTGGTGCCTGGCTGGATGCGCCTCAGGGACCCTCCGGTGTGGATGTACACCTGCTCTGGGGCAGCCTCCTCGCAGCGGGCCCCCTGGAACCCAGAGCGGCACACACAGGTGTGGGGCCTGCTGCAGGAGCCACGGTTTTGGCAGGGGGGCTGGCAGTCGGCTGCAGGGGGCAGAGAGAGAGATGGAGGCAGATCTTTAACGGTGTCATGTTAGAACATGTGGCCTTTCACATAAAAGAGCATCTCCAGACATGGCCTACATTATCTCAGCACTAGCCGGCTTTACTTTAAGTGATTCAATCAAGGACCAATTAGTTGTGTGTCCATGCCGTTGCTTTTACTCTGGTTTCCTTATAGTGCAAAGCCTGGAGGGAATGTCATGTTCAATTTCACCTGAGCCCAAGACAGCCCTGTTAAGTCTAAATGTATGTGATCTCTTACATTTAACCCATTTCTCACTAAGGTAAGAGTCACTTCAGCTCCTTGGCTGTGCTTAATGCTGCTGGTGCTCCAATGATCAGCAGTTTTTCTAGAAATTCCTTTGGTCACTGATTCCAAATCTAATGCGTGCTGTTACAGGGGATGTGGGGATGTGTTTTCATTGTCTGGTCAACGATTGATGTATAAACAATAGTTCTCAATTGTCTGCAAATACAGCAATCGTTGAGGTAATTTCATGGTTATGGCAAAACAATCTGCACACGTCCAAATTTGGGCCCTCCCTGCACCTCAGTCTGGCTACTTGAACACTATTCTTAGACCTGTGGCATGAGATTCATAGCAAACAACCTTTCCATCTTGTGACACAAATGTATGCACTGGATAGCACTGCAGAATTGATGGCATTGTTCTCAAACACTAAATCAGGTCGCTACTCTCTGGTGGCTAAAGCAAACTGCAGTGCTCTGTCCACAGTGGTGGAATGCTATTGACACAGATGCCGTGCCACTGACAGATCGCAGGCAGGAAAACTTCCACTGCTTTTGGCACTGTGAGGAGAGCTGGTAGCTAAGGGCCCCACGGGCTGCATGGTCTACCTGCTGTAGGCTTCCTGTTTTAGCAATATGATGCCATTCAGACATGGGGTCCAGTTTGTCTGGTGTAAGAGACGAATGGACCTCCTAGGTGTCCTCTAATGCATGAGGATGACCGAGTCCTTGGCTGCCATACCAAGGAACATGATTATTCTAATTTATGAACTGGGTGGTTCGAGCTCTGAATGCTGATTGGCTGACAGCCGTGGTATATCAGACCATATACCACGGGTATGACAAAACATTTATTTTTACTGTTCTAATTATGTTGGTTACCAGTTTATAATAGCAATAAGGCACCTTGCAGGTTTGTGGTATATGGCCAATATACCACAGCTAAGGGCTGTATTCAGGCATTCAGCGTTGTGTTGTGACTAAGAACAGCACTAAGCCGTGGTATATTGGCCATATACCACACCCCTTTAGGCATTATTGCTCACAGCTTGGCTTCAGTCTTTTGTTCTCTCGCTCTCTCTAATTGTATCCGAGCAATATACCTAAAATTGCCATGAAACGGCAATTTGAATTAAACTAGCACCACATGGTTTTGAAATCAGCACAACTTTCTCACAACATGATGTATGCTAATTGAGAGTATGCAATACAAACAGTCAATCATCGCAACATGAGGACAAAAGGGAACAAACTGGGAATTAAATAATAGTCCTTGACCATATTCCTGTGGTTTATGGGGAAGTCTATTCTATTTAAACCCACACATTTGCTAGAGCATTAGTTTGAACTGCTTTGGGGAAAATCCAGCCCTTTCTGATGAAGTATACTACACATTCAGTCAGGGAAATGATGATGAAGTATACTACACATTCAGTCAGGGAAATGATGATGAAGTATACTACACATTCAGTCAGGGAAATCATGATGAAGTATACTACACATTCAGTCAGGGAAATGATGATGAAGTATACTACACATTCAGTCAGGGAAATGATGATGAAGTATACTACACATTCAGTCAGGGAAATGATGATGAAGTATACTACACATTCAGTCAGGGAAATGATGATGAAGTATACTACACATTCAGTCAGGGAAATGATGATGAAGTATACTACACATTCAGTCAGGGAAATGATGATGAAGTATACTACACATTCAGTCAGGGAAATGATGATGAAGTATACTACACATTCAGTCAGGGAAATGATGATGAAGTATACTACATATTCAGTCAGGGAAATGATGATGAAGTATACTACACATTCAGTCAGGGAAATGTAACTTGGTATGTGATCTGAGTTTTCTAGTACACTATGGGATAAAATAAGAAATGCTTTGTCTCTATATGGCAAAGAGTTAAATATATCATCCACTAACCAGACTTGAGGCTGGCCTGTTGCCACCATCGTGTCCAGAGTCTGTTCAACCTCAAAGATTACAAGGGTTTGAGGAAAACTTTGAGGATCAAACAGTCCAAGGAGTCGATTGACATATGAGGGAGAGTTCAGTAAATGAGCAACCCCCCTTCCCATTCCACCCCTCCCAACCACCACACCCACTCTGACACCATGCCATCTGAATTGGAACAAATATGTATACTAATTTATCAATTTGTGTAACTGGCCTAGAAAATTGCCTAATTGTACGGTTGGTATACATCACAGTCTGTGTATGTGACCCTGAATACATGACCCTCTTCAGCTCTGTCGCCCAACAGCAGTCATTGAAGTGACACAATGTGGCACCAAACATGCATTCCATTAATTGACAATGGGCTTGGCTGGGCAGTGGGCACTGACCCTGGCCCTTATGACTCTTACTAGAGTCCCACACAAGCCTGGCTGCTGCAGTGTCGCTGTCTGTCTCTCTTCCCTTGGTCTGTCCTGCTGCATGGGGCTGGCCTGCCTCCCTGCCTGGCTGGTGAACACTTTGTCGCGGTAATTGCTGTCGTGCAGATTTTTCATGCACATCATTAAAACTAATTGCCTCACATTCCATCTATTTCACAAATATGTGGTTTAATTATTGCATTGGGGAATAATAATAAATACTCATTTTCTCATTTTCTGAAACACTAAACAGAAGTTGGGAAACATATACCTGGCAGGGTCATTGTTGTGGTTAATTATGACTGAGACTGAATGAGCAATTTAAAGCAACAGATTCCAGAGCCAGTCATCTGAAAAGTGCATAAACGTGGGCAATACTGGACCTGGTCATTCAATGGAAGCATGTACTCCAAGTCTCCATGCAAGCAGATACTGTCCATTAATCACAGCTCTACTTTGTGAGCTCAGTTCAAACATGTAACTGTATGAATGTGAAATCCAGTTCAAGTTCCTTAAAACCAATCTCCAGTCCAAGTTCTGTCCTTAAAATCAATCTCCAGTCCAAGTTCTGTCCTTAAAATCAATCTCCAGTCCAAGTTATGTCCTTAAAATCAATCTCCAGTCCAAGTTCTGTCCTTAAAATCAATCTCCAGTCCAAGTTCTGTCCTTAAAATCAATCTCCAGTCCAAGTTATGTCCTTAAAATCAATCTCCAGTCCAAGTTCTGTCCTTAAAACCAATCTCCAGTCAAAGTTCTGTCCTTAAAATCAATCTCCAGTCCAAGTTATGTCCTTAAAATCAATCTCCAGTCCAAGTTCTGTCCTTAAAATCAATCTCCAGTCCAAGTTATTTGAGGGCAGTTTTAAGGAAGGGAGAGGGAGGGATGTCAGGGGGATAACAGTCCTGAACAAATCCATGACAGCTGAGGTCTACTGCAGAATCCCTCATTTCCAAACAACATTCACTCTGTGGCCAAAGTAATCCTGTACAACAGACCATATAAAACATTCTAAAAAAGCATGCATATACAGTATTTGAAGATATTGTATTGTATGAGTTCTTGATTGATTTAGTGGTAAATTGTGTATATTAAAATAAGATAGGACCTTTATAGCATTCAAATAGCATTCATAGTTCCCACAGCACAGCATGCCTGAGTTACCTATTAAGGCCCTGTGTGAGACGGAGAGAAGCTTGAGGTAGGCAGCAGCCCCTATCCACTAGTGATGGGAGAAACAATCAATACAGTTACAGATCGGGATATAATTTTACAATATATCACAATATAATTTTTGTCAGTATCGTTACATAATTTTTGCGCTAGACAGCTGTACCTTCGCCAAAACTCCAGTATTCTTCCTTTTATAGGTTGTTCTCCATCTTCTTTTTAAATTGTGAGACAACATGGTTTAGCACTATTATTCCTATCACTGATAAAATCTCGTTTTCTTATGGCTCTCTCTTGTCCCTCTGCAACAATATGTTTGGAAGATCGAATCGCAGTAAAATCACCGTATTCTTATCGGCAGACTCAACAGCCTTGGTTTCTCTAATGACTGCCTCGCCTGGTTCACCAACTACTTCTCAGATAGAGTTCAGTGTGTCAAATCGGAGGGCCTGATGTCCGGAACTCTGGCAGTCTCTATGGGGGTGCCACAGAGTTCAATTCTCAGGCAGACTCTTTTCTTTGTATATTTCAATTATGTCACTCTTGCTGCGGGTGATTCTTTGATCCACCTCTATGTAGACAACACCATTCTGTATACATCTGGCCCTTCTGGCCCTTCTGGACACTGTGTTAAAAAACCTCAAAACAAGCTTCAATGCCATACAACACTGGCCTCCAACTGCTCTTAAATGCTAGCAAAACTAAATGCATGCTCTTCAAGCGATCGCTGCCTGCACCCGCCCGCCCGACTAGCACCACTACTCTGGATGGTTCTGACTTAGAATATGTGGACAACTATAAATACCTAGGTGTCTGGCTAGACTGTAAACGCTCCTTCCAGACTCACATTAAGCATCTCCAATCCAACGTTAAATCTAGAATTGGCTTCCTATTCCGCAACAAAGCCTCCTTCACTCATGCTGCCAAACATACCCTCATAAAACTGACCATCCTACCGATCCTCGACTTCGGCGATGTCATTTACAAAATAGCCTCCAACACTCTACTCAGCAAACTGGATGCAGTCTATCACATATACTACCCACCACTGCGACCTGTATGCTCTTGTTGGCTGGTCCTCACTACATATTCATCACCAAACCCACTGGCTCCAGGTCATCTATAAGTCCTTGCTAGGTAAAGCCCCGCCTTATCTCAGCTCACTGGTCACCATAGCAGCACCCACACGTAGCACGCGCTCCAGCAGGTATATCTCACTGGTCATCCCCAAAGCCAACACCTAGTTTGGATGCCTTTCCTTCCAGTTCTCTGCTGCCAATGACTGGAACGATTTGCAAAAATCAAGACTTATAAGAGACTTATATCTCCTTAGTTATCACTAACTTTAGGCGTCAGCTGTCAGAGCAGCTTACCGATCGCTGCAGCTGTACACAGCCCATCTGTAAATAGCCCATCCAACCAACTACCTACCTCATCCCCATATTTGTTTTCGTTTTTGTGCTCTTTTGCACACCAGTATTTCTACTTGCACATCCTCATCTGCACATATATCACTCCAGTGTAAATGGGTAAATTGTAATTACTTCGCCACTATTGACCTATTTATTGCCTTACCTCCTTACTTCATTTGCACACACTATATACAGGTTATTCTATTGTGTTATTGACTGTACATTTGTTTATCCCATGTGTAACTCTGTGTTGTTGTTTTTGTTGCACTGCTTTGTTTTATCTTGTCCAGGTCACAGTTGTAAATGAGAACTTGTTCTCAACTGGCCCACCTGGTTAAATAAAGGTCCAATTTAAAATGTAAAATTAAAAAGTGCAGTATCGAATTGCAATACATATAGAATTGTGAGAATCGCAGTACATATTGTATCAACACCTAAGTATCGTTATAATATCGTATCGTGAGGTCCCTAGCAATTCCCAGCCCTACTATTCACTGCATGGGGCCGGGCTCTCGTTTCCAACAGAGTGCATGTCTTCAGGCCATTACTATTTGCTGAAGATTTGTCCCCTCTCTCCACCTCACAAGCTTTTACAATCCTCTCTCTTAGCCCAGGAAATTTGAAACTCAAACACATATAAAAATGTCTCAAATGTATCTCACAGGTCAACAATACTACCTCCGCTAACTTGATATTGGTGCTTTTTGAAAATTATATAAATAATGACAGCGGAATCGTGATAATCTTGGGGAACCCCTCAATCTACGGTTGGAGGAATTGATGTGCCATTCAGAACATTAAGGCCAGGGAGCCATTCAACAAATGAGGATTGAGGCTCACTTTGTCGAGAATACAAATAACTAAAGAGCTCACCACCAAGGGCCCTTTCAAAATATATGGAAGAATATCTGTTCAAAGTGAAGAATGGAGCCATGCTAAACTCTGGAACACTGAGCCATGTGTGTGATATCAGAGAGGTCATAACACTAACACTCACTTTACCACACTCCCTCACCTTCTACAATACAACATAAACCTGCTCCCAGGAGGTTTTATTAAAGCACAGTTTCATAATTATTTAACGTTGGACTGACTAAGGAAAGGACTCTTGTATTTTGCTACTGAACGGATGTCTTTTAAAATAATTCAACGGTAGGCCAGGCTCTGGGAGGTGAAATCATTTCTATTGAAGGGTAAGAACCAGAGATCGGACAGAAGCCATTTATATGTTAAGTGTTATGGATTCTGGGATCGGCTAGATATATTGCCATTTGTAGTATATGGTACTACAAGTGGAAAGAAGCATGTCTAAAATGTTTCCTAACAAATAAGTAACACTGCAGAATTGTCTCAGCAGAATTGTGGTACACTGGTATTTTAGCACCCCTGATATTGATCAGATTATTTATGTTATTAAATAGCACAGGTTATATTGTTTTCAAAATTGAGCATTTGCACATTTCAGTACCATCATTTAACATCCCTAAGAAGAATTTCAGAGTTTGTCACTGTCCATTGCCCAATATATCATCCAAATCATCCCTCTCACCCACCACTATCTAGCAGCCTAATCATTACCAGCAGAAGTGAGGGAGCTCAGCTCAGGACTGACTGATGACTGGTCCTTTGTGGTAGTTCTGTGGTACTTTGTGCTCTTTTCCCTTAATGGTAAATCCTTAAGGGGTAATCTTTCAGAAAATGGAGGTGCCCTTTTCCTACCTTTTCACTTTTTCTGTCACAGTGCAGTTCTTCAACATAATACAGTAGTTAGGGCATTCACTCTCTCTCCAACCACATCAAGTTGTCTGGGGGGTTTAGTTAACCTGAGGTTGACCCATGACATTGTGTACATTACCTTTAGCCACACTATGTCTCTTCGCCGCACCCCACAGGCTCCCTAATTCAGCCTATAACGAGCAATGTACTGGGGGATATCTAGGGGTGTGTGCCCACTACAGTATGTGTAACTTAAGAATGTGAGAGGTCATGGTCACCAAAACCCACAAACTCCATTCTCCTTGGGATAACATCACAACGTTTTCCATACGGCCATAGAGCCGGAGGGAGCATGATATATGATTGGCTGTGTGTTGTTCTGACTAAACTGTGGTGTGCAGGAGAGTGTAAGGCTATCACAAATTATTGTGAAATAGATAAAAGTTACTTATGTGAAATTCGTGACAGACACAAGAAAAAAGTCACCACAAAAATATTGTATACAGTGCATTCCAATCACAGATAAAGACATTAGGTTACTTAAGACAGAAACAATAGGAAGAGGGTTTGTCGGGGAGGGTCGGTAGGTGTATAATGCGACGTGTATAACCCAAATGTCGTGTGTTCAAATAACATGATAGACAACTTTAGAAGTCCTTGCTACTTTTTAACTACTTAGCATGTCAGCTAACCCTAACCTTAAAACCCTTTAACTACTTAGCTAGCATGTTACCTAAATCTAACCCTTGCCGTAACCCCTACCCCTAACCTTAACCCATAGCCTAGCTAACATTAGACACCTAGCTAACTTTAGCCACAACAAATTGGAATTTGTGTTGAAGAAATTGTGTACTGGACACAAATGCGTTATGAAACAGAAAACCACGTGGTGCCACGAACTTCAAATAAGTCATTTGTGTTTATTTCACAATAAACTGTGACAGTGTTGGGGGGGACGCAGAGGTGGGGATAGCTTTTTGTTTGGTGTTATGTATGTAAATGAATGTGTTCTCAGTCAACTTACTTGGTAAAATAAGGGTTAAGTAAATCAATAAAAAAGCAAAGTCTTGCAGTTCTCTAGTCTCTCCATTTAAGAGATTTCTGACATATCCACTCTCTGCATCATGACACCAGTTACATCACACACAAAGAAACAGAAACAGCTAAATGTAATTGAAGAATGTATTACACTGGACAGACTTCCTATGGCTGGAGCAGTGTAGCAGTGCTCTGCTCCCCTCTCTAGTGGCCCTACATTAACAGAGGCTCACCTACCAAAACCAATGTGTAAACAGAAAAACAACCCTTTCACCTCCTCATCCACAGAAAAACAACTACTGTATATGGAGTATATGCGGTAACTCATTCTAGCTATGTTGTGGTCCATGGTAACTCATTCTAGCTATGTTGTGGTCCATGGTAACTCATTCTAGCTATGTTGTGGTCCATGGTAACTCATTCTAGCTATGTTGAGGTCCATGGTAACTCATTCTAGCTATGTTGAGGTCCATGGTAACTCATTCTAGCTATGTTGAGGTCCATGGTAACTCATTCTAGCTATGTTGAGGTCCATGGTAACTCATTCTAGCTATGTTGTGGTCCATAATAACTCATTCTAGCTATGTTGTGGTCCATGGTAACTCATTCTAGCTATGTTGTGGTCCATAATAACTAATTCTAGCTATGTTGTGGTCCATGGTAACTCATTCTAGCTATGTTGTGGTCCATGGCAACTCATTCTAGCTATGTTGTGGTGCATAATAACTCATTCTATGTCATGCCCTGGTCTAAGTATTTTGTGTTTTTCTTCATGTATTGGGTCAGGCCAGGGTGTGGCATGGGGTTTTTGTATTGTGGTGTGTTTTGTCTTGGGGTTTTGGTGTGTGTGTATTGGGATTGTAGCTAGTGGGGTTATCTAGCAAAGTCTATGGCTGTCTGGAGTGGTTCTCAATCAGAGGCAGGTGTTTATCGTTGTCTCTGATTGGGAACCATATTTAGGCAGCCATATTCTTTGAGTTTGTTGTGGGTGATTGTCCTATGTGTCGTTGTTCCTGTCGCAGTGTTAGTTTACACAAGTATAGGCTGTTTCGGTTTTCGTTAAGTTCTTTGTTTTGTAGTGTTTGTTATTGATTCGTGTTTTACGTTCGTTCATTAAACATGGATCGCAATCTACACGCTGCATTTTGGTCCGACTCTCCTTCACCACAAGAGAACCGTAACATTCTAGCTATGTTGTGGTCCATAATAACTCATTCTAGCTATGTTGTGGTCCATAATAACTCATTCTAGCTATGTTGTGGTCCATAATAACTCATTCTAGCTATGTTGTGGTCCATAATAACTCATTCTAGCTATGTTGTGGTCCATGGTTCCTCATTCTAGCTATGTTGTGGTCCATGGTTCCTCATTCTAGCTATGTTGTGGTCCATAATAAGTCATTCCAGCTATTTTGTGGTCCATGGTAACTCATTCTAGCTATTTTGTGGTCCATGGTAACTCATTCTAGCTATTTTGTGGTCCATGGTAGCAATTAGAAAAACATATGGCCAGAGGAGGCCCAAAAAGAACCTGATTGCCACCTCCACACAGACAACAACTGGTGAGAAGGCAGGACTCCTGGTTTGGGAAGAGTAATGTAAAGTGTCCAGTGTGTGGGTAATGATAGGGCTGTGTGAGCATGGTGTGTGTATTGATTACAGGATCTGTCTAATGGCCCATAAAGCCATCCAAACTGCCAGGGAGAGTTATGCCCTGAACTGTGAACTGTGCAACCTTCTGCTAATCCGCAGTGTGCCTGTAAAGCAGAGTTGGCCTACACAGCTGTCTGTGTAGCAATTATTTCACCCCTGACTGAACAACGTCACCAGAGAGGCCAGTGGCTTAAAGACAAGCCACATTATTAGGTAGATTTGGTCAACATCCCCTATATACATAAACTGAGTATGCACTTTCCTTTCGAAGAGATTTCAGGCTGAACTCTATGTGTGTGTGATGCTAGATGACAATACATATAAACCACATTTTCCACAGTATATTGGCCTGATATCTCTTTCATACAGCTAATGCATTTAGCAGTGTATGCTCTTCAAACAATTGAATGGAACATAACTCCCCCCCCCCCAACAAAAACTCATACAGGTGACTTGGCTGACAAGCAGATATGGTTTTGATAAGGATGAGCAACTGGCCTACAGACATGGAGGCGAAGGAACACTGTCAGATTCAATGATAGGCTTGAATATGCATTGGTTGGATGCAAAGACAGACTTCACGCTAAAACATATTTTGAGCTGTAGCAATGCATGCCTAGCCTCTGGAGCACAATAATCTATTTAGTAGGAAGAAAGCACCACTAATACAAGCCAAAACATTTTTGAATCTATAATACCCAACATGATTGTGAAGCTCTTTATGTGAAGGTAGTCTTTACAAAACACTCACACATGTATGTCCTTGATACTTTACCAGCTGGTGGACACATGTTGATGTGAGAGGAACATATATTAAAAGTGGACTCTGTTTCACACCAAGGC
This sequence comes from Oncorhynchus tshawytscha, assembly GCF_018296145.1. Lineage (NCBI taxonomy): Eukaryota > Metazoa > Chordata > Actinopteri > Salmoniformes > Salmonidae > Oncorhynchus > Oncorhynchus tshawytscha. The sequence goes on along the minus strand of NC_056439.1, from coordinate 33,276,784 downwards.
TTTATGACAGGTCCCCAATGACAGCTTCATGACAGGTCCCCAATGAGAGATCCAGACAGGTATGTGGTTTCAGTAGGATGGTTGTAAACCACTGGGGCTCAGTGTTGTAAGAGAAGACACTGTGGGAGAGCACGGACAACATGTACACTACAGCCAGCCGTCTATTTGACAACACGGACCGAAAGAACTCAATCAATCAAAACAAATTACTCTTAGAAGAACTGACAGGTAAATTAACACAATTTCACATATATTATATTCATCTGTGAAATGTGACTATTTTCCCCAATTAAACAGTTTTCAACCCCACGACTCATACATACAGCATATGTACATAGGCATATGTTATGTTATGAGGTTACTACAAAGTATGTAATTCTGAGCATGGGCAGCACAGGACAGCCTGACGCAAAATATACATAATTCCCAACGGTGTCTCCAAATCTAAGTGCACTGGAAGGCTTTAATCTAGCCCCAACAGCAGTGAGGATATCATGGAATTAAAGAAACATTCCACGTGAGAATTTTATGTTTGGAAAGAGGGAGAGAAATAGCAAGGAATGGGTGAATGAAAGAGACCGAGGCAGACTTTCTGCATGAAGAGTTATTTTAGGGTTGGATGGGGCCCTGAGCAGCACAGCAGGCCAAAGAAAGCTGGAAGGAAAATCAAAAAGAACCTCCTTTCTACTGAAATTTCACTCTTTCACTCATTTCACTCTGTCAATCACCGGCTACTTAAGAGGCTGAGAACAACGTTATTTATTTTCTTGAATGATGCACCTTTCATCTGCCCTCTCAAAGACAGCTAAGGATTTAAATCAAGAGGCAATGCTATGCCTTTCATGGTGGGGCCATTCTTTCTTGGCTGATTATACTTGTTGAATGATGAAATAATTCAATACATACCATGCACTATTTTGTCTTTACTATAGTAGGTACAGTAAGTATGACTGCAGAAATAGCTTACTGGATCGATAAGTCTTTGTGCCATGACACTGGGTAAACTCAGTGTGAGGTTGGGGTGAGACGGTCAGGAGGACACAGTGTGCACGGTGGGGACTCTCTCTCCTGTGAGAGGCATTCAGCATTCTGTCCTAAATTGTGGGGAGGAGAAGCCATTGCAAACCCAATGACACTGATGCATAGTGACCCGGGCGGTGTGGATGCCAAGGGCTAGCCCTGTCTCTATGGCCGGTGGACACGTGCCAGACTCAGTATGTAAACACCTGTTGGTCAGGATTTAAATTTCAACTTTGATAGGAATAAAGGAATAGGAATAAACCTCCTAACCAACCAGAAATAAACACTACTAATAGATGAGAGCTGAATGCTCAGTTGGCTCAGATCAACTTTGTGTAATACTGTAGCCCAGATCATGTTCACTGTGAGATAACTGCTGTGAATCTTACTTTCAATACCACAGGTCCATAGATTAGAGTGAGATATCTAAGTGAAGCATGTGTAGAACAGGAGAGAGTCTATTTCTATCTACTGAATTATAAATACTGGATTCCAATTCTGGTACGGTTGTGACAATAAATCAGAAAGATAAATGTCCTTCCATCTAACAAGGTGACCTTTTCTTTCCACCTCAGTTGATTTAATTTGGAGGGTTTACTATTTTGGAAACAGGTTACTGTGGCTGTTTACGATACAAAGCAAAGGAATTCCACTAATCCGATGTTCAGCCTCTCTTTTTCTGGCAATAATTGTTTATCAAGATGGACTGCATTCCCACTGCTTACCATTCCTGGTTCATTTCATGAATTACGGGTTTGCTGGTGAAGTATTCATTCATGCTTTGATTTAAAACTGTGAATTGTGATTGTAAATTAATATTGGCCACGGACTAAGTTCATTTCTAAACCCGGTTCTGGCAAAAGGAGGAACCTGCACTTATTTTTTATCGTGTAAAGAATGTGTGGAGCAGTATTAGGGCTTTACAGTAAAACTTCTTTTTGTAAAGAGAACAGAGGATGACCCCCAAACCAGATGCACCATTTCAGTCCTGTGGGGTGTAGCTAGGCTAAATGATGATTGTAAATAAATATGAATATAAATTGGACATTTTTCTATGGCCAATGGCCACCGTTACATCTCGCTTCACTTTATGGCCTTTGTCAATCCAAGCAGAAAAACCCAAAGAGCTATAAGTCTTATGAAAGCTATCAACTGGATCAGACCACGGTCACATCTGACCATGTAGACAAAAGCATCAAACATGAACTTCAAAGCCTGATTAGAATGTATACTGAACAAAAATATAAATACAACATGGAACATCTTCAAAGATTTTACTGAGTTACAGTTCATATAAGGAAATCAGTCAATTGAAATAAATTCATTCGGCCCTAATATATGGATTTCACATGACTGGGCAGGGATGCAGCCATGATAATTGGCAGCCAGGCCTAGCCAATCCCCCCCCCAGACGATCCCACATGTGAAGAAGCCGAAGGACCAAGGCTCAGGACACGTGGTCTACGGTTGTGAGGCCTGTTGGACGTACTGCCAAATTTTCTAAAACGACGTTGGAGGCAGCTTATGGTAGAGAAATAAACATTCAACTCTCTGGCAACAACTCTGGTGGACATTCCGCATTTTGTTACGTTACAGCCTTATTCTAAAATTGATTAAATTGTTTTTTCCCCCCTCATCAATCTACACACAATACATCATGATGACAAAGCAAAAACAAGTTTTTTGACATTTTTGCAAATGTATAAAAAACAATTCATGGGAAATATCACATTTACATAAGTATTCAGACCCTTTATTCAGTACCTTGTTGAAGCACCTTTGGCAGCGATTACAGCATCGAGTCTTCTTGGGTATGACGCTACAAGCTTGGCACACCTGTATTTGGCACATCTCCCATTCTTCTCTGCAGTTCCTCTCAAGCTCTGTCAGGTTTGATGGGGAGCGTCGCTGCACAGCTATTTAAATGTCTCTCCAGAGATGATCGGATTCAAGTCCGGGCTCTGATTGGCCACTTAAGGACATTCAGAGACGTACCGAAGCCACTCCTGAGTTGCCTTGGCTGTTTGCTTAGGATCGTTGTCCTTTTGGAAGTTTAACCTTTGCCCCAGTCTGAGCCCCTGAGTGCTCTGGAGCAGGTTTTCATCAAGGGTCTCTCTGTACTTTGCGCCGTTCATCTTTCCCTTGATCCTGACTGGTCTCCCAGTCCCTGCCACTGAAAAACATCCCCACAGCATGATACTGCCCCCACCATGCTACACCGTAGGGATGGTGCCAGGTTTCCTCCAGATGTGACATTTGGCATTCCGGCTAAAGAGTTCAATCTTGGTTTCATCAGACAAGGGAATCTTGCTTCTCATGGTCTGAAAGTCTTTTAGGTGCCTTTTGGCTAGCTCCAAGTGGACTGCCATGTGCCTTTTACTGAGGAGTGGCTTCCGTCTGGTCACCCTAAGGCCTGATTGGTGGAGCGCTGCAGAGATGTTTGTCCTTCTGGAAGGTTCTCCCATCTCCACAGAGGAACTCTGGAGCTTTGTCAGAGTGACCATTGGGTTCTTGGTCACTTCCCTGACCAAGGCCCTTCTCCCCCTGATTGCTCAGTTTGGCCGGACGCCCAGCTCTAGGAAGAGTCTTGGTGGTTCCAAACTTCTTACATTTCAGAATGATGGAGGCCACTGTGTTCGTGCGGACCTTCAAAGCTTTTTGGTACCCTTCCCCAGATCTGTGACTCGACACAATCCTGTCTCGGAGCTCTAAGGGCAATTCTTTCAACCTCATGGCTTGGTTTTTGCTCTGACATGCACTGTCAACTGTGGGACCTTATAAAGACAGGTGTGTGCCTTTCCAAATCATGTCCAATCAATTGAATTTACCACAGGTGGACTCCAATCAAGTTATAAAAACATCTCAAGGATGATCAATGGAAACAGGATGCACCTGAGCACAATTTCGAGTCTCAAGGCAAAGGGTCTGAATACTTATGTAAATAAGATATTTTTGTTTTTTATTCTTAATAAATGTGCAAAAATTACTAAAAACGTGTTTTCGATTTGTCATTATGGGGTATTGTGTGCAGATCCTCATTATCTTTCAACAATTTTATAATAAGGCTGTAACATAACAAAATGTGGAAAAAGTCAAGGGGTCTGAATACTTTCCGAATGCACTGTATATATTTCTTGTTTTTACTTATATATATTACATAGCGCCAAACTCTTTTAGACAGATGTAACTTACTAAGCAAAACAACATATAAAAAACAACTGTGTTAACCATCCATCCTTCTACAACAACACAGAGACAGAATCAGGATATTATTGGAAGAATCTGGGACAAAAGCCCATGTTGGACCAAACACACAACAGGATAAGAACTCTTAAAACAATTTAAATCCATATCTAGATCCCCCACCAGACTAGGGTGACCACATATCCCGGATTGTGCGCAACAGTCCCGCATTCAAATAATCATGTCCCACATTTTATAAAGAAATTAAAACACCACTAATTTACAACAACAAAAAATGATTTGTTCCGTATTTCTGTCAGATTTCTAATTTATTTGATGAGAATTGACATTCTAACATGTCTCTTTTGCAGTCACGTTGCGCTTATGACAATATATATATATATATATATATATATATATAAGGTTATGTAGGGTTATATAGGGTTTATCTTTATTTTTACTATTTTTACTAAGACATCAAATCTATGAAATAACACATATGGAATCATGCAGTAACCAAAAATGTGTTAAACAAATCAAAATATATTTTATATTAGACATTTTTGCTTACTACAAGATTCCATAAAGAAAAACCTGGAATGAGCAGGTGTGTCCAAACTTTTGACTGGCACTGTATATACAGTTGAAGTAGGAAATGTACAATTAAACATTTAAACATACATTTAAACTCAGTTTTTCACAATTCCTGACATTTATTCAAAGTAAAAATCCCCTGTCTTAGGTCAGTTAGGATCACCATTTCATTTTAAGAATTTTTTTCATCACATTCCCAGTGGGTCAGAAGTTTACATACACTCAATTAGTATTTGGTAGCAATTGCCTTTAAATTGTTTAACTTGGGTCAAACGTTTCGGGTAGCCTTTCACAAGCTTCCCACAATAAGTTGGGTGAATTTGGGCCCATTCCTCCTGACAGAGCTGGTGTAATTGAGTCAGGTTTGTAGGCCTCCTTGCTCACATACACTTTTTCGGTTCTGCCCACAAATTTTCTATAGGATTGAGGTCAGTGCTTTGTGATGGCCACTCTATTACCTTGACTTTGTTGTCCACAACTTTGGAAGTATGCTTGGGGTCATTGTCCATTTGGAAGACCCATTTGAGACCAAGCTTTAACTTCCTGACTGATGGCTTGAGATGTTGCTTCAATATATCCACATATTTCTCCTTCCTCCTGATGCCATCTATTTTGTGAAGTGCACCAGTCCCTCCTGCAGCAAAGCGCCTCCACAACATTATGCTGCCAACCACGTGCTTCACGATTGGGATGGTGTTCTTTGGCTTGCAAGCCTCACCCTTTATCCTCCAAACATAACGATGGTCAGTTCCTTTTTTGTTTCATCAATCATTTCCCCAAAAAGTACGATCTTTGTCCCCATGTGCAGTTGCAAACCGTAGTCTGGCTTTTTTATGGCGGTTTTTGAGCAGTGGCTTCTTCCTTGCTGAGCAGCCTTTCAGTTGAAGTCGATATAGGACTTTGTACCTATTTCCTCCAGCATCTTCCCCCGGTCCTTTGCTGTTGTTCTGGGATTGATTTGCACTTTTCACACCAAAGTACGTTCATCTCTAGGAGACAGAACGCGTCTCCGTCCTGAGCGATATGACAGATGTGCAGTCCCATGATGTTTATACTTGCATGCTATTGTTTGTACAGATAAACGTGGTACCTTCAGGCTTTTGGAAATTGCTCCCAAGGATGAACCAGACTTGTGGAAGTCTACAAAATAAATTCTGCGGTCTTGGCTGATTTCTTTTTGCTTGACACCATGGGAAAATCAAGAGGCATTGAGTTTGAAAGTTGGCCTTGAAATACATCCACAGGTACACCTCCAATTGACTCAACTGATGTCAATTAGCCTATCAGAAGCTTCTAAAGCCATGATATCATTTTCTGGAATTTTCCAAGCTGTTTAAAGGCACAGTAAACTTAGTGTACGTAAACTTCTGACCCACTGGAATTGTGATACAGTGAATTATAAGTGAAATAATCTGTCTGTAAACAATTGTTGGAAAAATGACTTGTGTCATGCACAAAGTAGATGTCCTAACCGACTTGCCAAAACTATAGTTTGTTATCAAGAAATTTGTGGAGTGGTTGAACAACGAGTTTTAATGACTCCAACCTAACACGGAACCCAAACCGGCTGTGCTCGTGCGCTATTATGCATAAATAGATTTTGTCCCTCTACACCAAACGCGATCACGACACGTAGGCTAAAATATCAAAAACCAAACATTAATTTCTGAACCAAGCTTGCACTTGCTAGCCTAGCAAATTTGTCCTGAGATATAAACATTGAGTTGTTACTTAACCTGAAATGCACAAGGTCCTCTACTCCGACAATTAATCCACACATAAACGGTCAACCGAATAGTTTCTCGTCATCTCTCCTCCTTCCAAGCTTTTTATCTTTAAACATCAAACACCCACTTGGGTATAACCAATGAGGAGAACAATGAGGGGATGGGAGAGGCAGGATTTAGCCCTTGGCAACGCAGATGCTCGTTGACGCGTGAAAAACTGTATTATTCTTTGTTGCACTGACTCTCTTGCACAGGCTCCATGTACACTCACTGGACTCTAACCACACACACACTGACACACACACACACGCATATTGACACCACACACATTCATTCACATTCCTTCACACTCTTCACACAAGTGTATGTAAACTTCCGACTTCAACTGTACATTACCAAATTTTGCGTGAGAGAGATTTGTGTATGTGTGGGGGGACACACAGAAACCCAGACCTTTTATAAACATAACATTTCAAAAAAATCCTAGGGTGGCGCAGTGGTTAAGGGTGCTGTACTGCAGGACGCATGACTTTCAACCTTCGTCCCTCCCGAGCCCGTACGGGAGTTGTAGCGATGAGACAAGATAGTAGCTACTAAATAATTGGATACCACGAAATTGGGGAGAAAAAGGGGTTAAATTAAAAATAAATAAATAAAAATAAATAAAAAATAAAAATCCTTGTCGGCATTCTAACTGGACAACTAACAAGCTAACTCCTGCCATGTACAGTGTTTGCTGTGTCTTCAACCTGATTCAACAAGCATGTATTGTTGAGAAACCACAACAAGACACCAAAGTCACAGTCCCAAATCCGCTTTCCCAGGTGAAACTTACCACTTCAAATTCTTCACATAGAATTTAATCAACGTGGCTCAGTGAGGATATGTTTTTACTTATGGCCCAGTTGACATCCTTTTCTTTCCCCCTGGGTTAGTTTAAATGTTTTCTCATGTGGCCGCCCACAACTACTGCTGCCCTGTTAGGGTCTGCAGTAACACACTCCGAGAAAGTGATAGTTAGTGAGGGGTTTCCACCACCACGGAGGAGGTTCTCCATTAAGGGGGGTCCTTGTGTTAGCACCAGGCCAGGGCCCGACCCAGTGTTGTGGTGTGGGGTTCACTACACAGCTGATAGTACCCTACCCTCCAACAACACCTGGGTGAGGGCCAAACTACTAACAGATACCAGATGGTAGTGGGATGGAGACCTTCTTAGATGGTCTACAGTACTGTGTTTAACATGAATGGTTTAGAAGGGGACATGTTACTTTCTAGCAGGTGAATCTGCTTCAACCTAAGTAATTGACACCTCTGTAAGTGTGCCTTTGGCTGGCTTGAGAAAAAGAGGCAGAATCAGAGGTGGGAGAGAGGGATAATGAGGAGGCTGGCTAATGAGCTTGCTTTGTAATTGGATGAGGTGACTTTATTGACTGAGTTGATAGGCAAACAACATCAGCTTCTGTAGCATGGGACAGTGTATGTGTGTGTGTGTGTACTGCTGTCTAGTCTTTGTGGGAACTGTTTCAGCCTAGAAATGTAGGTTGTGAGGGTTTCACATTCTGTGCTTGTAAAGCTTAAAGATAACTCTTTATTAAACAGCTTCTCCTATAAATCCTGATATTTCAGTCTGCAACATGATGACAGACACAAATAAAAGGAAAAACATTCTGAAAATGTTTTGGTAGGCTGTAGAATAATATTTGCAACCAGGAGCTGGTTTGTAGGTCACAATCCTCTCTCAACAAAAGAGATTCTTTAAGGCTGCTGCCCCTACTAGGAAGCATACAGAGCACTTAACAACCCACAGAACAGTAAAAAGGCAGATGTCAAGAATGTTACAGTGAAAAGCTTGGTAACACTTGAAAGCTGTTAAAATTCTGCCGAAATTGTGTTTTAAAAAGTGGGCAATTATTCACTCCCCCTCAGTATCTGCCATTGACTTTTATGCGGCAGTTAAGATCCAATATTTCTGTGGTAAAAATAGTGCAGTTACACCCTAAATGAAGCCCTTGCGTCCAACAGAGCGAGCCAAATGCTAAGCACTGGTAATTTACATGTTAAAACTCTACATGCAAATCCACATGAATAACATGACCATGGAGGGAATATTGACACATTCGTAATACCATCTGACACTATATTCTTACACAGTTCGTAGGCATTGGATTTGGTGTGTTTCATACTCAGGGCCAAGCCTGAGAATGAGCAGTTAACAACTTGAGACATGATTGAGAGAGATGGTCAAGAGACAGTCATGAATGATTGTTTACCTGAAGGCAGATATGAATACTTACGCTTTATACAGCGGTTGGTCCCAGAAGCCACAGCCCATCCAGAGCAGCACTGGTGACCTCCACATACATTAGGTCTGCAGAGAGAGAGACAGAAATGGGATATGTAATATATACTGTACGTAATGTTTCAAATGGACTGGCATGCAGGAAGTACAGTACCCCACAATTCATACTTCATAAGGGGAATAATGGTTAGAGTGTTCATGGTCTCAAACCTTAACATTCCTATCTGAGATTTAATTCTGACCCCACTATAGTTCCACATCCCTTAATGTGGTTGGCCTATTGAAGGAGCACCTTAGAGATTCGAACATAATTACATTTGAAGCAATAACATTTTCAGGCAAAGCATGAAACTCTATCTGTGAGTGTAGAGCCACACACCACTCTCTCTGTGTTGCATGGAGTCTAGAGTGAAAACAAATACATGGCTATCTGAGCCTAGGAGAGAAGAGGAGAAACAGGAAAAGCACCCAGGCTGCACATTACATAAATCTCCAGGCAAACTGTAATAACTGGATTCTTTACATACTTTAATCAGTAAGAACAGCACTGGCCAATTTTTACAGGGAAATACATGAAAAGCCACCACACCACAAGAGCAACTCCAGGGCAAATTCAAACCTAAAACAATAGTGCTTGTATAAATCGACCTCCCATCATCTTGCCACAAGATATTAATGGCAGTTTGTTGAGTGATTGTATGACTTATGCAGATGTGGTACGATATCTAGGCTGAGTCAGGAGATGACTAGTAAACTGTTAGTGTAAACACAGGGATACAGTAGGACTGGCTGCCTTCTGTTAACATCACCTGGTCAGACAGCTGTTGTTTTTCTAGTTTGAGAGTTCTTTAGATTGTGGATGGATGGATGGATGGATGACTCTTTGTGTAGACAAACACTGGAAGGAGACCAATTACTCTGATGCACATTTAATGATGAACTGACCACATTCACAAACATGCATCAAGTCAACTGTTCTCTTTTGACAATTAATACACATCTGACCAATCAGATTTTAGCAAAGTAGTTGCTAGGAAGGTAATTAATTACCTTTACCTTTTCAAGAACTACACAATACTTAGAAAACAATACCTCCCATAAAATAGTCCTACATTTTTATAAAGATAAATTATGAATATGAACCACACAAAACAGACCAGGTCTGTGGGGATGTTGATGCTTATATGCAGGGCTCTACGCTGACCTTTTTTAGAAGGAGCACATGTGTGCCTAAGTTGAAAAATGTAGGCACAATCAAAGAAATTTAGGAGCACAATAAAAAATATTTGAGGTATTAAAGCTAGAATCCTTCATTTTTATAGGTGCACCGGTGCGCCTAAATTAAAATTCCAGGGTGCACAGCGAAATATTTAGGCACATATGTGAATAAAATGGTCGCACTGTAGAGCCCTGATATGGATGGATCATTCCTGAAAGCCTCATGGAGAGTACACTAGCATGGTAAAAGAATTCCAAGCTCTTCATAGCGAAACCATTCATAAAAGCTATAAAAATATCAATGATGTCATATTTGCACTCGTCATGACCCATTTCATGCAGCCAGGTTGAGCAGTTTTCTGAGTTGGAGCAGTCAGCGGTCTTCCTGACAGACTTTGCTGGAGAGGACATGACAGGTACACCGTATGAAACTGCCTCTCCCCGAGGGCTCACCAGAAACCAGATGGTGAGTAAGGAGAGAGTGGGAATTCCAAGAGGAAATGTGTCATGCAGACACACGCTCTCTAACGACCAGCAGAGGATTCATTTCAAGCTAATGAATCAGAAAGAGGTGAAAAAAATGTGAATTACCACGGGGTAATGCCTCTGAAGATTTATGGCACCTTAACTGTTACACCCCCTTAAACTCACAGTGCCCTATTCAATCAAACTAGTAACTAGGTTTCTGGATAAACAAATAATAACACTCTTTCTGTCAGGGGAGCAACTTTGGTTTTAGAAGTGGGGGGGACGTAATATTATTTTTATTTTTTTATCCAGTGTGATAAACACTCCAAACAGCCTACCCAATCACTCGGAGGCGTTCGCATGGTCCTAAAGCACACCGGTGCATCGTTTTGTATCACATACAAATGATAAAACCGGGGGGGGGAAAAATTGCAATTTCAGAATGTGGGAGGGACATGCCCCCGTCCCCAGTGAAAGTTGCGCCCCTGCTGTTTGTACAGTGAAAAAGTATGTTGACAGCCACATGGATTGGAATTGATGTTTTATTGACATTTTGTAACATTGGCTTGTTGAGTACATGAATTCAAACATGCATTCTTAAAGCACAATAAATAAGATGTTTTTGGTTACAGTACCGAGTATGATGGAATCAAGCCCATAGTGTTGTGTGGACGTAAGTGCTTCATGCTCTGCTTTCAGTTACAGTAATAAAGACATTGGTGCTGAACACACTGATGCTTGAATGTCTCTAAATCTCCCTGTGAAAGGCTATGGGAACCATAGACCAATGTATGTGTTGCGTTTGCTTTTCTGGAACCAAGCAACAAAGCCTACCTGAGCAAGATATCAAAAGCAGAACGGGGGTTGAAATCAGGGCACTCAATGTCAGACATGGAGTCCGCTAGGCATTCCTCACCATGCCTATACAGCAGTGTATGTGCTTTCATCCCCCAATTAGAATGGTTCCTCATATTGCTAATAAAGTGTCCCTCCGAAATTGGCCATATACTGTATTTAACCTGATTCCTATAGGGCTCGGTGAGCGGCCCTGTAAAGACATACTCAAACAAGAATATTCCATTTAACATTCAGGTAATGTCTGTAACCCAAGGTGAACTTTTAAAGTCCATTCTGATTATAATGTAAACACCTCTTTCCTATGTGTGCCATGCTTTGTCTTGTGGAACAAACAGGGTTGGCTGCACGAGGGTTCATTTAGCAAAAATAAATAGGTTTTAATGGACACAACCGATGGTGGTTCTGTTTGGCCAATGGCACAACATATTAATTTATGGTTAGATCAGAATCGCCGTCATAATCATTGGCCTGTACAGAGAATTAAGTCAAAAGTCCAAATCCCCATCTCCATCCATGGTTTAAGAAAGGGCCGATTTAGCAAGCTAGCTACTGCAGGACATAAACACAAGCTAGCTCCTTCAGGACATAAACATAAGCAGTACAGAAACAGACACGTTTTTCTGAAAATGACATTTTTCTTAGGAAGTGATTTGATTGGTGTGAAGCCAAATCCAAACTGGCCTCCCTTGGGGGAAGTTTTGATGCACCAGGGCAACCCACAGTTGAGCTCAGCTTAACGCTGATTGGCTAATACTTTTAGAAAAAAACAAGGGAGGCTAAATGCTTGCTGGTATCAATCAATCAAATGCTACGGCGACAATATGTTATACTCTTTTGGTCCAGACAGCATCAGATACATTGGCTACACATACTGAGACAAAGGGGAGCTGTTTCCCTAGCTCGGATGAGTTCTCAGGTGAGATTCAGCGACTTGCGAATCGACTGAAAATTATGAAAACACAGAGAGAGACAAAAGAGAAATTACACTGAACAAAAATATAAACACAACATGTAAAGTGTTGGTTCCATGTTTCATGAGCTGAAATAAAATATCCCAGAAATGTTCAACATGCACAAAAAGCTTATTTCTCTCAAATGTTGTGCACAAATTTGATTACATCCCTGTTAGTGGGCATTTTTCCTTTGCCAAGATAATTCATCCACCTGACAGATGTGGCATATCAAGAAGCTGATTAAACAGCATGATCATTACACAGGTGCACCTTGGGCTGGGGGTGATAAAAATACACTGCAGTTTTGTCACACAACACAATACCACAGATGTCTCAAGTTTTGAGGGAGTGTGCAATTGGCATGCTGACTGCAGGAATGTCCACCAGAGCTGTTGCCAGAGAATTGCATGTTAATTTCTCTACCATAAGCCACCTCCAACATTGTTTTAGAGAATTTGGCAGTACGTCCAACCGGCCTCACAACCGCAGACCATGTGTATGGCATTGTGCGGGTGAGCGGTTTGCTGATGCCAATGTTGTGAACAGAGTGGCGGTGGGGTTATGGTATGGGCAGGCATTAGCTACAATGAACACAATTGCATTTTTTCGATGGCAGTTTGAATGCACAGATACCATGACGGGATCCTGAGGCCTATTGTTGTGCCATTCATCCGCCGCCATCACCTCATGTTTCAGAATGATCATGCACGACCCTAGGTCGTTAGGATCTGTGCACAATTCCTGGAAACTGAAAATGTCCCAATTCTTCCATGGCCTGCATACTGTGCTCACCAGACAAGTCACACATTGAGCATGTTTGGGATGCTCTGGATTGACGTGTACGACAGTGTGTTCCACTTTCCGCCAATATCAAGCAACTTATCACAGCCATTGAAGAGGAGTGGGACAACATTCCACAGGACACAATCAACAGCCTGATCAACTCTATGTGAAGGAGATGTGATTGCGCTGCATGAGGCAAATGGTGGTCACACCAGACACTGAATGGTTTTCTGATCCACGCCCCTACCTTTTTTAAAAAGGTATCTGTGACCAACAGATGCATATCTGTATTCCCAGTCATGTGAAATCCATAGATTAGGACCTACTTAATTTATTTCAATTGACTAATTTCCTTATATGAACTGTAACTCAGTAGATTCTTTGAATCGTTGCATGTTGCGTTTATATTTTTCTTCAGTATATAGAGTTATTTCATTAATTAGATTAGACTAGAGCAATATACAGTAGAGATGGGTAAAATCACTGGGGAAGCCAAGCCAGAAAAAAACGCCATATTACAACCTATGTGTCATGATAATTGCATTACTTGCTCTATAACCTGTTAGTTCATATGCCTTGCGACCGTGATATATAGGCCTAAGGCCGGGTCCAAATCCCTATCTCCATCCATGGCTAATTTGGGAAAAGGCCAATTTTAGCTAGCTAGCTAGCCACCGGAGGCCAACAAACACAATGAGATGCACAAAGAGTTTCTGTTAAAACGTATGCTCTCAGTGCGATGTGATTGGAGTGAAGCCAAATACAAACTGGCTTCCCTTGACACTTTTGTTTTGGTGCTCCAGGGCCATTCAGAGTTGAGCTCACTCAGTTTAGCTCAACATTGATTGGCTATTATTTTATACAAAAAAATAATCAAGGGAGGCCAAATGCTCGCTGGCTTCACTTGCACTCAATGCTAGAGGCGCAACAATGTCATACTCTTTTAGACCAGACAGCATCAGATAGATGGCCTACACATACAGAGACAAAGGGGAAGCCTGGCTTCCCTTGGCATCCATGAATACACGCCACTGGCAATATAGCCAATGTTTCCTAGCCTATATGTGTGATATAAGCACCCAGTTTGCAGTTAGCAAGCACACAACTGCATAGGCTACAGATCACTACAGATCACCAACTAGATTCAGCTCTTGGGGAACCCTGCTCGATGGTATAATACAATCATTGTTGTATAGCAGAGTAACAGCAAGTGTATGCCTACCAACTAAGCAAAAGTTTCACTCTAATGGACTTGTGCTTATTCATGACATTCCCCACAAGCCACCAACATCAATCACTGTCTCTGAACACCAATGACAATGATGTAGCCTTGATACAGGTGTTCATAACTACCCTAGGCCTACACTCACTGAACCCTATACTCACTTTACAACCCCGGGAAGAGACAGCAGGTATTATGTATTTAAAAAATGATTTAAATGATTGGTACATGTGTAGGATCTAAATGTCATCACACCATTGCAGGAGACTTGTAGTGTATCTGACTTGTGTATTTGAGGTTTACAAAGGCTTGAGAAGTTTGTAATTTCCACTTTGAAATGTCAGTCTTGATTTTCCCTTAAGAAAAATGTGTTAACCCCTAAAGGATTATTTTCCTGCTGTAGCATACTGGCTCAAATTAAGATCCTACATCTGTAGACTAACTGAAACGCACTCCTGCAGGCATTTTTTTTTACAACCGATAACAAGCAAAATCTTACCCTGCAAGGCGTCTGGTGTGCGTGGAGCTGGGTTTGTTGCTCTGTCTGTAAATTATTCGGGGTCTGTACTGTGATGAGTGGTGGGTGCCGAGCTGTCTTGCGGCTCTACGCGCAGCATCTTGTGCAACGGTGGAATCGTCCGCCGGGTGGGAAGCTTCTGTAATGGGAGCTGGAACTGGTTTAATTACCGTCGCGTGCCTGTTATCTCGTTGATATAATGAGCTCACAGGAGCCCCGCGACCGGAGTGCGATACATTGTGAGAGGACCTGTGCGAGCTTTCTCTGGATGGTCTGGCGGGGTCAGCGTCGTTCGCTCCCCCTGCGGAGTGACCTTGCCCCCTAGCTCGCGCCCGGAGCTGATCCCACATCTCCTGTCCACCACCTGTTGAGTCCTTCCGACAGTCACACATTCGTACAACTGCAATGGTTAAAACCACTAAAACTGCAATCCACAACCGGTTCATATTTTTGTCAAAAAATAAATTGCTGCTGCGTGTACCTTGGTGACTTATCAAGATTCCGTTTTTTCGATAGTCACGCGCGATATCAAGAGGTTAAATATTGAGGCGAACAGAATTATTTAGCAGCAATGTAGTCCTATTCTTTCCCAAGCATGCGAAATGCTCTTCATAATGTCCAGGTAAGCATTGCGCAGAATGGATATCAATATCTTAAATATACGTATATCAATTCGCAGGTTTGACATATGCTCATAAAATCGAAAATGTAAAGCTTCCCTGTACTTACAAAAACAATCGATTATGAAAATGATGTCAGATACATTTTAATCCATCTGTAATAGTTAATGGGTTTTTTTCGCGCGCGGGCAGCAATGAGATTCCAGGGTTGGAGCCACAGTACTACTCGAAGTGAAAGTTCTCGACTTTGAATGGTGCTCCAATGGATATGACCACCTTCTTGGATCTGAAATCACCGGGAATTTTTGGGAGGCTTTGCGTGCATTTTACAAGAAGAAACTCCCCCTTCGTGGTCTTATTGATGCCTACGCTCAGCCCCCCTCGGTCCAAGCGCTCAGCGGCCACACAATTGCTACCAAGTTACAGTATGATATGTTTCCTTGTGTGTTAATAAAATATGCTCCTCTATTCTGCCATTGAATAAAATGCACGTGTAGCACGCAATTTGGATACCACAGAAGGCTACAGCGTTCAGATTTTCGGGGAATTAGACAATTGTTTATTCTGCGAGTCTTTTGTAATGGTCATTCTAATAAAGGCAAATTTAGATTGAGTAGGCTATGCTAGATTAAGTCAATGTGTCATGCATGTATAATATAGCACTTAATAATAAACGGCTAACTATTGAGTAGTAGTAGAACAGCAAGCACTCATTATTGAACATTGACCTAACAATATGATCTTTGTGTCACACAATGTGGGGGATATGGGTAATGCACACATAGTTCAAGCTCAATTTGAGTTCTTGGAAAACTAGAGAAGTTATATAACAAATCCCATTCATCTTCCCCTTTCATCCATGCTGCATCATCAGTTTCCCTGTCCTTGACTGTCTGGAAACAACATTTATTTTCTCCCATAAGATCTTAAACAACCAACAGAGAGTTGGCCGCATCATCCCATTCAAACCACAATGATACACTTATACAGTATGTCTTTCATCTCCTGTCTCCACCATGCCAACACCATTACTGTTGCACACATCTTCCAAAAATCACAAAAGTAGCTGGGTCAGCATGCATGGTCTGTCCATTTCTTTTCTATCCCACGTAAGTGAAGTAGGCTATGTTTGTATTTCTTTGACCTAGTTTCTTGGGAATTAATGAACAGAAGTTACTACATGCAAGACAATCATCATAACTTCGCTGTGTGTTTGGGAGAAGCAACGCTAGCTGTCTTTCCTCTGAGTAACAGCTGACAGAGGAGCATTGGACCCACCAGGCTCGCTCCTGCTCTGCTCAGCTTCTCCCCTTCAGAGTCATGATAATTTCCAACCCAATTATGTCTAGTGTGTTAGGAGAGGAGAGCAGGGCGGACCAGAGCTGTGTACTTTCCAGTGTGTTAGGAGAGGAGAGCAGGGCTGATCAGGGCTGTGTACTGTCCAGTGCGTGAGGAGAGCAGAGCAGGGCTGACCAGAGCTGTGTACTGTCCAGTGTGTTAGGAGAGGAGAACAGGGCTGACCAGGGCTGTGTACTGTCCAGTGTGTGAGGAGAGCAGAGCAGGGCTGACCAGAGCTGTGTACTGTCCAGTGTGTTAGGAGAGGAGAGCAGGGCGGACCAGAGCTGTGTACTGTCCAGTGTGTTAGGAGAGGAGAACAGGGCTGACCAGAGCTGTGTACTGTCCAGTGTGTTAGGAGAGGAGAGCAGGGCTGACCAGAGCTGTGTACTGTCCAGTGTGTTAGGAGAGGAGAGCAGGGCGGACCAGAGCTGTGTACTGTCCAGTGTGTTAGGAGAGGAGAGCAGGGCTGACATGGGCTGTGTACTGTCCAGTGTGTTAGGAGAGGAGAGCAGGGCTGACCAGAGCTGTGTACTGTCCAGTGTGTTAGGAGAGGAGTGCAGGGCTGACCAGAGCTGTGTACTGTCCAGTGTGTTAGGAGAGGAGAGCAGGGCTGACCAGGGCTGTGTACTGTCCAGTGCGTGAGGAGAGGAGAGCAGGGCTGACCAGAGCTGTGTACTGTCCAGTTTGTTAGGAGAGGAGAGCAGGGCTGACCAGGCTTTGTACTTTCCAGTGTGTTAGGAGAGGAGAGCAGGGCTGACCAGGCTGTGTACTGTCCAGTGCGTATAGGAGAGGAGAGCAGGGCTGACCAGGCTGTGTACTGTCCAGTGTGTTAGGAGAGGAGAGCAGGGCTGATCAGGGCTGTGTACTGTCCAGTGCGTGAGGAGAGCAGAGCAGGGCTGACCAGAGCTGTGTACTGTCCAGTGCGTGAGGAGAGAGAGCAGGGCTGACCAGAGCTGTGTACTGTCCAGTGTGTTAGGAGAGGAGAGCAGGGCTGACCAGGCTGTGTACTGTCCAGTGTGTTAGGAGAGGAGAGCAGGGCTGACCAGGGCTGTGTACTGTCCAGTGTGTTAGGAGAGGAGAGCAGGGCTGACCAGGGCTGTGTACTGTCCAGTGTGTTAGGAGAGGAGAGCAGGGCTGACCAGGCTGTACTGTCCCAGCAGAGCTGTGTACTGTCCAGTGTGTTAGGAGAGGAGAGCAGGGCTGACCAGAGCTGTGTACTGTCCAGTGCGTGAGGAGAGGAGAGCAGGGCTGACCAGAGCTGTGTACTGTCCAGTTTGTTAGGAGAGGAGAGCAGGGCTGACCAGGGCTTTGTACTGTCAAGTGTGTTAGGAGAGGAGAGCAGGGCTGACCAGAGCTGTGTACTGTCCAGTGTTATAGGAGAGGAGAGCAGGGCTGACCAGGGCTGTGTACTGTCCAGTGTGTTAGGAGAGGAGAGCAGGGCTGACATGGGCTGTGTACTGTCCAGTGTGTTAGGAGAGGAGAGCAGGGCTGACAGGGCTGTGTACTGTCCAGTGTGTTAGGAGAGGAGAGCAGGGCTGACCAGGGCTGTGTACTGTCCAGTGTGTTAGGAGAGGAGAGCAGGGCTGACCAGGGCTGTGTACTGTCCAGTGTGTTAGGAGACGAGAGCAGGGCTGACCAGGGCTGTGTACTGTCCAGTGTGTTGAGATGAGAGCAGGGCTGTGTACTGTCCAGTGTGTTAGGAGAGGAGAGCAGGGCTGACCAGGGCTGTGTACTGTCCAGTGCATGAGGAGAGGAGAACAGGGCTGATCAGGGCTGTGTACTGTCCAGTGCGTGAGGAGAGCAGAGCAGGGCTGACCAGAGCTGTGTACTGTCCATTGTGTTAGGAGAGGAGAGCAGGGCTGACCAGGGCTGTGTACTGTCCAGTGTGTTAGGAGAGGAGAGCAGGGCTGACCAGGGCTGTGTACTGTCCAGTGTGTTAGGAGAGGAGAGCAGGGCTGACCAGAGCTGTGTACTGTCCAGTGTGTTAGGAGAGGAGAGCAGGGCTGACCAGAGCTGTGTACTGTCCAGTGTGTTAGGAGAGGAGAGCAGGGCTGACCAGGGCTGTGTACTGTCCAGTGTGTTAGGAGAGGAGAGCAGGGCTGACCAGGGCTGTGTACTGTCCAGTGTGTTAGGAGAGGAGAGCAGGGCTGACCAGGGCTGTGTACTGTCCAGTGTGTTAGGAGAGGAGAGCATGGCTGACCAGGGCTGTGTACTGTCCAGTGTGTTAGGAGAGGAGAGCATGGCTGACCAGAGCTGTGTACTGTACAGCGTGAGCAGGGCTGACATGGGCTGTGTACTGTCCAGTGTGTTAGGAGAGGAGAGCAGGGCTGTGTACTGTCCAGTGTGTTAGGAGAGGAGAGCAGGGCTGACCAGAGCTGTGTACTGTACAGCGTGTGCAGGGCTGACATGGGCTGTGTACTGTCCAGTGTGTTAGGAAAGGAGAGCAGGGCTGACCAGAGTTGTGTACTGTCCAGCGTGAGCAGGGCTGACATGGGCTGTGTAGTGGAGATATACTGGAGCTGATTAGCGCTTCTCCTCTTGCCCATGGGAAATCTAATTAGAGTGGAAGCTGCAGTTGTCTTATGACTCTGGGGTGATTCAACGGTGCTCATTCCGATCCTCTGGTGTGTTGCCCTGTGCGTCAGGGTGGTTGGCCTGGCTCTGGCCTCTATTGTCTGGGAGGCTCCTAAGGTTGCTCCTAACATCATAGATATAGAACATGTTATATTGTCTATGCAGTAAATACTCCCCAGCTAATCGACCACTATCATCGACCACTACTATCACCTAGGTCTATAACATAGCCTACTGTACATGTGCTCAATGAGTTTGGTGGATTGAGTGTTCTGTCTGTTGAGCTTTGATATGAGTTCAGAGGGTCAGTTCGTGAGGGGTTTCTCTGCTACTGTCTTTGCTGCTCTGTAGGAGTGCGTTGTTCTAGGAGGGAGTCTCTCGATCTCTCTGAAGCTTTTCCACAGAGTCCTCAAAAAACTCCAGCATGACAACCAAGCCACTCCTATCAAATTTCAAACAGAGAACAAAATTATAGCTGGCAGTAGACAGTTACTCAGAACATAAATTACAATACAAACAGTGCACTATTTAGTAGTATATGGCTGCAACCAAGAGTCATGTTATAAATCCAAAAACACATAAATAACTGTTTATATTTTTTATACAAATACAAATTGATATACATGTATTACATAACCTATGCATGTTTACTTTGTGTGCATGCATGTGTGCATGCGTGTGTGCATGTGTGTGAGAGTATGTCGGTCTCTGCAACATGGTCTCAGGGCATTTCGTATTATAATGTATGTAAATATGTAACACTCCATTCAGTATGATATGTTACGTTAGGTTACACTATGAATGGAATAGCGGTCGTAAAATATCTTACCTGGTTGTACAATAGCTTACAAATTGGATGGCGTAAGTTACGTTTCATACATTTTGGCATGGCCCCTAAGACCCTCATGAGCCTCTACAGGTGAACCATTGAGAGCATTCTGTCGGGCTGCTGCACTGCCTGGTAAAGGCAACTGCTCCACCCTCAACCGCATGGCTCTCCAGAGGGTGGTGCATGCAGCCAAACGCATCACCGGCAGCACTCTGCCTGCCCTCCAGAACATCTACAGCACCCGGTGTCAAATCAAGGTCAAGAAGATCATTAAGGACCTCAGAAAACCATTAAGCACCTTGTTGTGTTGTAACAACAAAGAAGAAGTATGGGGGGGAAATAAATGGTGGTTAGGTGAATTTGGTAAAGTTTAGAATAAGGGTTTAGGGGAAGGGTTAGCTAAAAATGCAACAGCTGTCCCTAATGTGACTCGAACACGCAACCTTCAGATTGCTAGCTTGTCGCGGATTACACCCATCCATCCTCCCCGACCAACTCTCTACTTTTGTTTCTGTCTAAAGTAACTAGACCATTAGTGGGTGTCATACGTCTTGGAGGTGCTCAGAAATATGTAAAGTGTGCTTTGTATGGCTCTGAGGCCAGGCTGATCTTTGTGCCTTTGCTTTGGGCCTCACTGATCCCTCCCTTGAATGATCACTCTGTGCTGTGAAATGAGAGGCCATTGAGGCGGTCAGCATTGTGGGGCCATTGAGTCATCATATTCTATGGTTTTGACACCTTCTAATCAATTCTATCCGGGAACAAACACCGGAGGATTTGCCTGTCAGTGGAACTGTCCCAGTAGTGACACATTTGTGTTAGTTTGGTCAGAGGCACAATGACTGAATGAGCCTTCACCATTAGAGTGCTGCCTTGGGGTCAGAGTTCAAGTGTTCCCATTAGAAACCCAAACAGTATTATTACACTCAGAAATCAGGGTCCTCATTGTAATCAAGTATCAACAGTACATTCTAAGTCACGGCTCCGGAATTTTAAGTGTTCAATTTGAACCAGCCTCAGTGACTACCCTTGATGGAGGAGACCATGTAGAATGTCAATCTCTTAGCTACCTTCTGCCATTTGTACCAAGATCCTCTGCTCCCTTTTAGCTGCCCAACTGCAGACATAATACAGATTTTGTTCAGGCTGTGCAGCAGTCAAGACCCGGGGAAAAGGGGAGGGAATACAAGTTGAAGAGAAAAGGGACTTGTTTTGATGGAATAACATTTTGGAACAGCTTAAATAGAATATCCATTCTATTAATGATTAGCCCTGCTCTCCTCTCCTAAAACTTTACATAAAAGAGGCATTCCCTGACCAAAGGGAAGCGGTGGAAGATAACTGTAATGTGCTTAGACTGAGGTGTCCTCCCCAGCTTGTACTGCACGAATGAGGTGCTGTCAGATTGGGGCAATGGTTCTAGGTCACATGGGCGAAGGTTGACATTTATTGGGATGAGTCTTGTCCTGGAGGCAGAACAGCGCAATTTCCACGAGATGGGCCAGCAGCAAAGTCAAAATTGTATGACTTTGTGGCTGTTCCAACTTGTGACCACTCTGCAGAGCTGCCTCCAGAACAAGATATAAGACAAAAAACGGTAACCTGCCTTTAAGACAGCCACTTCTCCTTTCATGATACTCATACTTGGCCTTTTAAATGTTTTGTGTGGAATTGCGAGTACAGTCTTGAGAGAGCACTACACTACACCGATATAGACTTTGTGTGTGTGTGTGCGTGTGTCATTGTTCAGTTCCTGGATTGCTGGAGAAGAAGTGGAAACATTTCTCAATGTTAAAATGAGAGTGGGAGTCTAGTAACACTTCAAAGTTACACAGAACTCAGCACCCTTGGCAATGAGTTTCAAGTATGTCATCCAGTACTGGCATTACATCCACACTGCATTATTTCACAGCTGAATGATTGTTTCATTCATTTGCGGGTATGAGTTGTTTAAGGTTAACAAAGACTTCATGGACTAGCCACACAGAGATGACGTGATCAGATGAAGAACTTCAGAGTGGAGCTCCCTCAAATCCACAACCTCTTAATGAAAATCACCCCTTTCACCCTCCCAAACCTTCATCACTGGACACGTGCTTGATCTTAACATCTTCTTGGCAAAGGCACTGCCAGTACATAATCTACATGCTACTCCCACAGCAAAGTGTGTGATATGGATGACTCCTGGCAGTTATAGGGATCCAGGGGCCAGCTGCAGCAAATGAGGTAAGGCCTGAAGTCAGGGCCTTTCTGCAGCACAAAAGGACTCAATTCATCCCGCCAAACTTTATTTCTCCATGTGTTATGAGTCTGTGTTTGTTAGGTATACGTACGTATGGCTCAATGACCCTACTGACCATCCAGGGTCCAGTGTTGGTTGAGGCTGATCAGTAAGGTTTCTGCCTGACTTGAGGGGGTCTATGTGTTGCGTGGGTAGCGCTCATAGTCTTTGTCTTGTTTCTGATGTTCTGGCTTACACGGCAGGGGCTCAGCGACCCTGTTTGTGTGTCTTCTGGCCCGTGTAATAAACTGTGTCTATAGTGGACGGGGCCCTTACTCTGAAATCAGAGGAAGCCAATGTTTCAACACATGGAGCCCGTGTTTCAACAAGCCAGGCTTCCCTCATAGACTCTTCTCTCACTCTCCCTCCTGAGCGGTCTGCATGGAGAGCCCCATGAGGGCCGCCTGCCGGCCCTTCCCTGCGGAGATTGAACTCATCTGCAAGCTGGAATGCAACGGGCTGAAGGTTAACAGGGTCTCCCGCCGGTCCCATCCAGCTCTGTCGGCCCAACTCTCCGAGAAGCTCATTTACCAAACATAACGACTGAAATTTGAAATGTGATCAGGCCAGCTGCCTCTCATTAGCATAAATCACAATGTTAAGGTGCTTGAGATTTAATTGCCCAGCTCCATGCCCTCCTCATTCATCTGGTTTTGGTTCAGCTGCTGAAGTGAAGTGTGATTTGGGCCAGGGGACTTGGATCAAGGGCAGCAGAACCTCGGACATAGACCAGACCAACATGAAGAGGACTGTTTCATAGTTGTCTCAGATTTATCACATCAGAGTTATTTTGTCCATGGCAACCCAGGTGGGCCCTTAAAAAACATCTCTGTTCAGATCAACATTTCCATTCTAGCCAGGCAGGAAATAAACAAACACATTAATTGTGAATGGGTTCTTAAGTCACCACCTTGTCTCTGCTGCACATGGTGGGGAAGGCAGACAGTCCTCATGTCTCTGGAAATTTGATTTAGAAGTGTCCCCTTTATAAACAAAGCTCTGCATGATGTCTTTGCCCTTGTTGATAAATGCCACTGGAACCAATTCAAAGGGCAGATCACGCTGGCAGCCAATTAGGCGAAGAAAGACCTGGCTGCCATAACTTTCCAGCAAGTATACATTTTCCATATATGAGAGGCCTTCCATTCATTAGTCAAACTTAGTCTGAGACTCTCTCATATTCACATAGAATCAGTCAAGCATAAATCAATAGAGAAATGACTTTACTAAACTAGTAAATAAGGGTGGAGTGCCAAGTGTTGTGGTATGGGGGAGTGCCCTGTGCTGTGTGATGGGGGAGTGCCCTGTGCTGTGGTATGGGGGAGTGCCCTGTGCTGTGGTATGGGGGAGTGCCCTGTGCTGTGGTATGGGGGAGTGCCCTGTGCTGTGTGATGGGGGAGTGCCCTGTGCTGTGTGATGGGGAGTGCCCTGTGCTGTGTGATGGGGGAGTGCCCTGTGCTGTGGTATGGGGGAGTGCCCTGTGCTGTGGTATGGGGGAGTGCCCTGTGCTGTGGTATGGGGGAGTGCCCTGTGCTGTGGTATGGGGGGAGTGCCCTGTGCTGTGGATGGGGAGTGCCCTGTGCTGTGGTATGGGGGAGTGCCCTGTGCTGTGGTATGGGGGAGTGCCCTGTGCTGTGGTATGGGGGAGTGGGGGAGTGCCCTGTGCTGTGGTATGGGGGAGTGCCCTGTGCTGTGGTATGGGGAGTGCCCTGTGCTGTGGTATGGGGGAGTGCCCTGTGCTGTGGCCCTATGTGATGGGGGAGTGCCCTGTGCTGTGTGATGGGGAGTGCCCTGTGCTGTGTGATGGGGGAGTGCCCTGTGCTGTGTGATGGGGGAGTGCCCTGTGCTGTGGTATGGGGGAGTGCCCTGTGCTGTGGTATGGGGGAGTGCCCTGTGCTGTGGTATGTGGGAGTGCCCTGTGCTGTGGTATGGGGGAGTGCCCTGTGCTGTGAGTATGTGCTGGGGAGTGCCCTGTGCTGTGGTATGGGGGAGTGCCCTGTGCTGTGGTATGGGGGAGTGCCCTGTGCTGTGGTATGCCCTGTGCTGGGGAGTGCCCTGTGCTGTGGTGGGGGAGTGCCCTGTGCTGTGGATGGGGGAGTATGGGGGGAGTGCCCTGTGCTGTGGTATGCTGGGGGAGTGCCCTGTGCTGTGGATGGGGAGTGCCCTGTGCTGTGTGATGGGGGAGTGCCCTGTGCTGTGTGATGTGGGGAGTGCCCTGTGCTGTGTGATGGGGGAGTGGGGGAGTGCCCTGTGCTGTGGATGGGGGAGTGCCCTGTGCTGTGGTATGGGGAGTGCCCTGTGCTGTGGATATGGGGAGTGCCCTGTGCTGTGTGATGGGGGAGTGCCCTGTGCTGTGGTGATGGGGAGTGCCCTGTGCTGTGGATGGGGGAGTGCCCTGTGCTGTGGTATGGGGGAGTGCCCTGTGGGATGGGGGAGTGCCCTGTGCTGTGGGATGGGGAGTGCCCTGTGCTGTGTGATGGGGGAGTGCCCTGTGCTGTGGGATGGGGAGTGCCCTGTGCTGTGTGATGGGGGAGTGCCCTGTGCTGTGGTATGGGGGAGTGCCCTGTGCTGTGTGATGGGGAGTGCCCTGTGCTGTGGGATGGGGGGAGTGCCCTGTGCTGTGTGATGGGGGAGTGCCCTGTGCTGTGGGGATGGGGAGTGCCCTGTGCTGTGGTATGGGGGAGTGCCCTGTGCTGTGTGATGGGGGAGTGCCCTGTGCTGTGCCCTGATGGATGGGGGGGGAGTGCCCTGTGCTGTGTGATGGGGAGTGCCCTGTGCTGTGGGAGTGCCCTGTGCTGTGGTATGGGGAGTGCCCTGTGCTGTGGTATGGGGGAGTGCCAAGTGCTGTGGTATGGGGAGTGCCAAGTGCTGTGGTATGGGGGAGTGCCCTGTGCTGTGGTATGGGGGAGTGCCCTGTGCTGTGGTATGGGGGAGTGCCCTGTGCTGTGGTATGGATGGGGAGTGCCCTGTGCTGTGGTATGGGGTGAGTGCCAAGTGCTGTGGTATGGGGGAGTGCCAAGTGCTGTGGGATGGGGGAGTGCCAAGTGCTGTGGTATGGGGGAGTGCACTGTGCTGTGGGATGGTGGAGTGCCCTGTGTTGTGGGGGAGTGCCCTGTGCTGTGGGATGGGGGAGTGCCCTGTGTTGTGAGATGGGGGAGTGCCTGTGCTGTGGATGGGGGAGTGCCCCTGTGTTGTGAGATGGGGGGGAGTGCCCTGTGTTGTGAGATGGGGGAGTGCCCTGTGTGGATGTGTGCTGTGAGATGGGGAGTGAGTGCCCTGTGCTGTGGATGGGGGAGTGCCCTGTGTTGTGAGATGGGGGAGTGCCCTGTGTTGTGAGATGGGGAGTGCCCTGTGTTGTGAGATGGGGGAGTGCCCTGTGTTGTGAGATGTGGGGGAGTGCCCTGTGTTGTGAGATGGGGGGAGTGCCCTGTGTTGTGAGATGGGGGAGTGCCCTGTGTTGTGAGATGGGGGGAGTGCCCTGTGTTGTGAGATGGGGGGAGTGCCCTGTGCTGTGGGATGGAGAGAGTGTCCTGTGCTGTGGGATGGGGGTATTGTTCCCTGTCGCATTGTCCCTGGTGAACTCCAAATACTTAATGAGCGTCATCATGTTTTTTTTGGCTTTTGCCAGAGCCCATGTTCCAGGGAGGAGGGAGGTGTGTGGGGGTTTACGGGATGTGATGGATGGGCCTTTGAACTCCTATTCCCTCTCCCTCCCATTCCCTCCTCCCTTCACCCTCAGCACAACACACTTATATACCCAATGGTACAAGCCCATGCGAGTCCTCTCCACTGCCCCTGCTGTGGCCTGGTCAACTGTGCTATTTGGAATGGGTCCACTGCTGGGCTTCCACATAAGATTGTCATTTTGTGCTCTGAAGCTGCCTTTAGCTCCTTTTTTCGAATCACAGCCATGCTCCCCATTCACGCTGCTCCACCAGCAGAGCATGGAAAATCTGGGTCAAGCATTTTCCACATTAGCAGCTTTACTACCCAGGAGGTTAGAAATGGATATCTGCTGCGTTGTAATAATTCCCTCAAAAAAAAATGTGCTCAGCACTAAACACAACACACACTTATTTCTCCCAACAATCTGGCCATGGCTAATGGCAACTGATGTCTCTATTCGGCACAATTTCATAAACACTCCTTGTAACTTCATAACCAATGGCATGAATGACTCACATCTGGAAGTCCATTAGAAGGAGGGTTCGCACTGTAAAAGAAATGGGGGAGAGGTGAGACAGAAGTTGCAGTACAGACGCCAACTGTCTGGCACATAATTCTAATGGATTTCCTTTTCTCTACCATCCAGGTTTATTCCATAGAATGTGTAAACAATCACCTAATGTTTTAAAAAGGCACAAGGATTAGATCAAATTGTAATTCGCTGCCTTGCAGTTTGTTGTAAAACAACATCATGGCCATAAAGCTTCCACTGAGGTTGGAGAAACATTAAGACTACTTCCCCTTTCCTTTAGCTCACATTGATGATTGTCATAGAGACCTTATTAAATAGATGTTATACTTGAACCAGGAGCAGTAAAATGCATTTTAATACAATTTCTGCGAGGAGAAAAATATTGGATTCACATAATTTGCTTGATCATCTCCATGTCATGGGTGAATTGGAGTGGAAGGTAGGAGTCAGGTGCAGAGAGTGGAAGGTAGGTGTCAGTGCAGAGAGTGGAAGGTGAGTCAGAGAGTGGAAGGTAGGAGTCAGGTGCAGAGAGTGGAAGGTAGGTGTCAGGTGCAGAGAGTGGAAGGTAGGAGTCAGGTGCAGAGAGTGGAAGGTAGGAGTCAGGTGCAGAGAGTGGAAGGTAGGTGTCAGGTGCAGAGAGTGGAAGGTAGGAGTCAGGTGCAGAGAGTGGAAGGTAGGAGTCAGGTGCAGAGAGTGGAAGGTAGGAGTCAGGTGCAGAGAGTGGAAGGTAGGAGTCAGGTGCAGAGAGTGGAAGGTAGGAGTCAGGTGCAGAGAGTGGAAGGTAGGAGTCAGGTGCAGAGAGTGGAAGGTAAGAGTCAGGTGCAGAGAGTGGAAGGTAGGACTCAGGTGCAGAGAGTGGAAGGTAGGAGTCAGGTGCAGAGAGTGGAAGGTAGGAGTCAGGTGCAGAGAGCGGAAGGTAGGAGTCAGGTGCAGAGAGTGGAAGGTAGGAGTCAGGTGCAGAGAGTGGAAGGTAGGAGTCAGGTGCAGAGAGCGGAAGGTAGGAGTCAGGTGCAGAGTGGAAGGTAGGAGTCAGGTGCAGAGAGTGGAAGGTAGGAGTCAGGTGCAGAGAGCGGAAGGTAGGAGTCAGGTGCAGAGAGCGGAAGGTAGGAGTCAGGTGCAGAGAGTGGAAGGTAGGAGTCATATGCAGAGAGTGGAAGGTAGGAGTCAGGTGCAGAGAGTGGAAGGTAGGAGTCAGGTGCAGAGGGTTCCAAAAAAATAGGCTATTTATTCCGGCACAAACGGTCATGCCCAAACACAGGGCGGAAAACCCTGACCAACCCAAAACACAGGGTAAAACGGTCCGGAGCACAAAACCACAGCCAACACTAAATGTGAACACAAAATAAACCCGCACAAACTAGAGCGGTCCTAACAAGCTTAAATAGGCTAGAAAACCAAGAAAACACAAATAGGAACATGTGCAACTAATAAGAGTAAACTAACAGAAAAGGAAAAAGGTATTGGTGGCGGCTCGCATTTCAGTACAGTTTTTAACCCAGTAGCTAGGTTTTCATCCAATTGCTGACAGATTTTCATGTGAATATTCTAAAACCTACATAAAAACAATATGCGTATTTTCCCACCAGAGAAATGTTTCCATCAAATTAAAATAACTTTTGCGGTTAAATTCCCATGTACTGAATAAAAAATACAAGTTAAATGGGTTTCCAGAGCATTTTCAACTCTACTGATGGTTTTGTCACAAACAACATTGTGTTATATAGCAAATGTGCCCGTTCTGGTCTTGACACGCGCTCCAGGCAACAGCTGGCAGATACAGTGCAGGTATAGCCTACATGATGACAATATTATGGACATAAAGATCAATATAATGTTTATTTGTCAAACGGCAGCCAATCATCGATCATCATGTCAACAGAAGAATACCCTAGATATTTATTGGAAAGGAGCATCAACCTCATCAACGTGAACTTTCACCACCCTGTGAAGTTAATCATAACTAATTTCATCTGTAGCCTAATAAATTATGTTTTCCCAAATCGTAGTGGGAGGACCACACAATATCATCGCGTGACTCCAAGTCTACTATCAATATTTGTGAATAAAGGTGTTTGCACCTCAATTTCTCGCGTAATTAATTCTACCGACAAAAAAAGATCCCACCTATCGTCTTTTGTTTAGTCAACATTTGGAAAGTTTACAGACAAATGTGCTGTTTTCATTAGGTCTGTCGTGGTATTTCTTATCCAACATGTACTTTACCTGGTTACTTAGAGAAATTACTCCTGTTGTTAAAGGAGTGAATGTAGATGTCAAACGTGTAAACATTCCCCTAAAATCTCCACATATGTACAACATTGCAACTAGGTTTCCATCCAATTGGCGACAGATTTTCATGCAAATATAAAACATATATACACATTTTCTCACAAGATAAAGTATCGGTTATGGTGTGAGTTGCATTTTCCTGGCATGGTTTAGGTCCACTTGTAGAATCTATGCCAAGGCAATTTATGTTGGTGTTTCCTTCATTTTCTAAGATATCTGTATGTATTTCTGATAAAGTATTGATCCTCTGTGGCTAAATGATGCGCTCTGGTTTATTTTGAGCATTGAGAGCAGGCTCCTGTGGTTGGATACAAAATTATAATAATATATAAAATAGCATAATATATATATTTTTTGCCTGTTGGGCCCCCTTCGGACTTGGTCCCAGACCCTGAATCACACAATTGACCAGTCACATGTATTTATTACGCAGGTTTGTTGTTGCATTAATCAGTTACCCAATCAAGTAAGCCCCTGAATGAATCAGGCCCTGTATATAAAATAGGCTATATCTCAATCAATAAAACATATCTTTATTTCTGGTGCTCCTAATTTTTATGTTGTGCTCCTAAACAGTTTTAAGTTGGGAGCACCAGTGCTACCAATCAAAAATGTTCATTTAGATCCCTGCACACAAACACAAATTACAGTTTAATGTTCCAGCGACCTGTCCTGACAGTAATTGTAATCTACTGAAGCTGAAAAGTGTTTAGTAATCAATCATAGTCTGTTGGTTCTTCACCGTTCTTTTCTTTCCCAATCCCACCACTCAACAGCCAAAAGCCTGATACTTTAAGTCAGAGAGAGACAGAGCTGGGTAGGACAGGGGGAATGCAGCAAATGCAGGAAAGGATTTGTGAAACAAGTCAAAATGTCAATTTTGATACTACTAGGCATTGCAGTCAGTTGACTAATGAACATAAATGTGTGTTTACCTTTACTTCTGGGAAAAAGATTAGGCATACACAATGTTTGGTGGTTGACTCATTGATGACAAGTACCTATTTTACAAGTAGAGGTGTCACGCCCTGACCTTAGAGATGCTTTTTATGTCTCTATTTTGGTTTGGTCAGGGCGTGAGTTGGGGTGGGCATTCTATGTTTTTGTGTTCTATGTTTTCTATTTCTGTGTGTTTGGCCGGGTGTGGTTCTCAATCAGAGGCAGCTGTCTATCGTTGTCTCTGATTGAGAACCATACTTAGGTAGCCTTTTCCCACCTGTATCTCGTGGGTAGTTATTTTCTGTTTAGTGTTTTCTGCAACTTACGGTTTTTCGGTTTTTCGTTTATTCACGTTGTTTTGTATTTCAGTTTTTAAAAATCATGAACACGTGCTGCGCTTTGGTCCACACCTTCTTCATACGACGACCGTTACAAGAGGCAGGAAATCAACGGAGTATTTTAGGATATGGTTACTGGAAGCAACACTTATACACTCATATGCTGTTGCTACTCAGTTCTTTATTTTACTCTTATTATTATTATTATTATTATTATCCTTTCCTGAAGCCTAGTCACACCCTCCCATGTACATATCAACCTCAAATACCTCATACCCC
This sequence comes from Oncorhynchus tshawytscha, assembly GCF_018296145.1. Taxonomy (NCBI): domain Eukaryota; kingdom Metazoa; phylum Chordata; class Actinopteri; order Salmoniformes; family Salmonidae; genus Oncorhynchus; species Oncorhynchus tshawytscha. The sequence goes on along the minus strand of NC_056439.1, from coordinate 33,246,257 downwards.
TGCACATTGATCTGGTACTGGTACGCCCTGTATATAGCTCCACATTGATCTGGTACTGGTACTCCCCGTATATAGCTCCACATTGATCGGGTACTGGTACTCCCCGTATATAGCTCCACATTGATCTGGTACTGGTACTCCCCGTATATAGCTCCACATTGATCTGGTACTGGTACGCCCTGTATATAGCTCCACATTGATCTGGTACTGGTACTCCTGTATATAGCTCCACATTGATCTGGTACTGGTACGCCCTGTATATAGCTCCACATTGATCTGGTACTGGTACTCCCCGTATATAGCTCCACATTGATCTGGTACTGGTACTCCCCGTATATAGCTCCACATTGATCTGGTACTGGTACTCCCCGTATATAGCTCCACATTGATCTGGTACTGGTACTCCCCTGTATATAGCTCCACATTGATCTGGTACTGGTACGCCCTGTATATAGCTCCACATTGATCTGGTACTGGTACTCCTGTATATAGCTCCACATTGATCTGGTACTGGTACGCCCTGTATAGCTCCCTGTATATAGCTCCACATTGATCTGGTACTGGTACTCCCTGTATATAGCTCCACATTGATCTGGTACTGGTACTCCCTGTATATAGCTCCACATTGATCTGGTACTGGTACTCCCCTGTATATAGCTCCACATTGATCTGGTACTCCCTGTATATAGCTCCACATTGATCTGGTACTGGTACGCCCTGTATATAGCTCCACATTGATCTGGTACTGGTACTCCCTGTATATAGCTCCACATTGATCTGGTACTCCCCTGTATATAGCTCCACATTGATCTGGTACTCCCTGTATATAGCTCCACATTGATCTGGTACTCCCTGTATATAGCTCCACATTGATCTGGTACTCCCTGTATATAGCTCCACATTGATCTGGTACTGGTACTGGTACTGGTACCCTGTATATAGCTCCACATTGATCTGGTACTCCCTGTATATAGATCCACATTGATCTGGTACTGGTACGCCCTGTATATAGCTCCACATTGATCTGGTACTACCCTGTATATAGCTCCACATTGATCTGGTACTGGTACTCCCTGTATATAGCTCCACATTGATCTGGTACTGGTACTCCCTGTATATAGCTCCACATTGATCTGGTACTCCCTGTATATAGCTCCACATTGATCTGGTACTCCCTGTATATAGCTCCACATTGATCTGGTACTCCCTGTATATAGCTCCACATTGATCTGGTACTCCCTGTATATAGCTCCACATTGATCTGGTACTCCCTGTATATAGCTCCACATTGATCTGGTACTGGTACTCCCTGTATATAGCTCCACATTGATCTGGTACTCCCTGTATATAGCTCCACATTGATCTGGTACTCCCTGTATATAGCTCCACATTGATCTGGTACTCCCTGTATATAGCTCCACATTGATCTGGTACTCCCTGTATATAGCTCCACATTGATCTGGTACTCCCTGTATATAGCTCCACATTGATCTGGTACTGTATATGGCTCCCTGTATATAGCTCCACATTGATCTGGTACTCCCTGTATATAGCTCCACATTGATCTGGTACTCCCTGTATATAGCTCCACATTGATCTGGTACTACCCTGTATATAGCTCCACATTGATCTGGTACTACTCCCTGTATATAGCTCCACATTGATCTGGTACTGGTACTCCCTGTATATAGCTCCACATTGATCTGGTACTCCCTGTATATAGCTCCACATTGATCTGGTACTCCCCTGTATATAGCTCCACATTGATCTGGTACTGGTACTCCTGTATATAGCTCCACATTGATCTGGTACTCCCTGTATATAGCTCCACATTGATCTGGTACTCCCTGTATATAGCTCCACATTGATCTGGTACTCCCTGTATATAGCTCCACATTGATCTGGTACTGGTACGCCCTGTATATAGCTCCACATTGATCTGGTACTGGTACTCCCTGTATATAGCTCCACATTGATCTGGTACTCCCTGTATATAGCTCCACATTGATCTGGTACTGGTACTCCCTGTATATAGCTCCACATTGATCTGGTACTCCCTGTATATAGCTCCACATTGATCTGGTACTCCCTGTATATAGCTCCACATTGATCTGGTACTGGTACTCCCTGTATATAGCTCCACATTGATCTGGTACTGGTACTCCCTGTATATAGCTCCACATTGATCTGGTACTGGTACTCCCTGTATATAGCTCCACATTGATCTGGTACTGGTACTCCCTGTATATAGCTCCACATTGATCTGGTACTGGTACTCCCTGTATATAGCTCCACATTGATCTGGTACTGGTACTCCCTGTATATAGCTCCACATTGATCTGGTACTCCCTGTATATAGCTCCACATTGATCTGGTACTCCCTGTATATTGCTCCATTCTTGTGTATTTTTGTTCCTCTTGTGTTATTATTTTAGTCTACACCTGTTGTATTTGGCGCATGTGACAAATACTATTTTATTTGACAATCCATTTAACATACTATGGTAGATGTTTATAGTATGTAACATTCGACAACAAAAATGTTTAATTTTGGTTCCATATGGATTTATCAATCATTCCCACAATGTTATTTTGTTTTGGAAAGAACTCATGCTTGATTAACTGTAAGCTGAGGTTCATCATGTGCTCTCTTCAGTGCCCATTGGAGGAGATCTCAACAAAGTATAAGCCTCAATTGAACCCAATTAACAATGAGGTTTAAGTGTCAGAACATTTTGATGAGATTTAACCCACAACATGAGGCAAATTTGACCTTAATAGGTTCCCATTAAGCATCATAAATTCATTCTTTTTCAAACCATTAAACCTTAACACATCCCACTTAGGCTTACTCAGCACAATGTGCTGACGAGGTATTCTTGAGCTTTGTTCACAGGACGAATCACTTAGTCTTCCATTGACATCAACACATAAAGTGAATTGACTTAAGTGAAAGTTAGGATTTGCCGTCTGAGAGCTTGCTTACGGTAACAAGGGATGACACCACAAATAAGAGATCAACAGGGATTTCTGTCACTAAACATAACTAATCATGAGACTCCAGAAGAGCAGGAGGTAAGGTTCTCTTCAGGTCAGAGCTCAGAAGGCTAACACTGATAGCTAGCGACACCACTGAGAGTGAAGCGCTGTCTCCGCAGCAACACTAAGAGTGAAGCTCTCTGTCTCTGTGTATGAAAATCAATTAAACCTTGTTAGGGTCATGTGATCCTGGGTGAGAGGACAGTCTGAGAGGAATGGGAATGGAGAAGTGTGATGGGGAAGGCAGTGTTTCTGAGGCTGGGGAACAGGCCCCTCTCTCTAGTCTGCTGCAGAGGCCTCCAGGCAGGAAGACACTCGCCCTTCCCTTCCCAGTGCTTCAGACAGATGTTAGGAAAAAGGGCTCCATTCATCATGCCACTTTAATGGCAGCTCTTTGAACTTCCTTTTATTCTGTGTCAACCTGTATCAGTCAGTGCAGAGGCAGCTTTATCAACTCAGGCTGTGGAGCTTTGGATCTGACCTTTATCTGCTAGATGCTACAGGCTATGACCTTTATCTGCTAGATGCTACAGGCTATGACCTTTATCTGCTAGATGCTACAGGCTATGACATTTATCTGCTAGATGCTACAGGCTATGACCTTTATCTGCTAGATGCTACAGGCTATGACCTTTATCTGCTAGATGCTACAGGCTATGACCTTTATCTGCTAGATGCTACAGGCTATGACCTTTATCTGCTAGATGCTACAGGCTATGACCTTTATCTGCTAGATGCTACAGGCTATGACCTTTATCTGCTAGATGCTACAGGCTATGACCTTTATCTGCTAGATGCTACAGGCTATGACCTTTATCTGCTAGATGCTACAGGCTATGTCCCACCATCAAAACCAAAGTGTTCTGTGAAGCGGGAAATACAACTCACAGCCTTTTTCACAACTTCATTACCCAATCTGGGATTTCCACACACGACATTAACCTCTACAGGATCGGTGTCCCTCCACCTGGACAGTTGAGCTAACGTGGGCAAATGTGATTAGCAAGACGTTGTAAGTAACAAGAACATTTCCCAGGACATAGACATGTCTCATATGGGCAGAAAGATTAAATTCTTGTTTATCTAACTGCACTATCCAATTTACAGTAGCTATTACAGTGAAAAAATACCATGCTTTTATCACGGCAACTGGCTTGATACATTCACCTCTGAAGGTAAATAATGTACTTACATTCAGTAATCGTTTTGTTTGATAAAATACATGTTTATATTCAAATGTAAGAACGGTTCTAAAGTTTGAACCACCCCTCCCCATCAATCTAGATGTATGAAGGTTAGTGTCTTTTCTGTTTGGAAGCTAATTTTCCATCATGTATGACCTTCCTGGGAGTGTGTAAACTTAATTTTTTTATTACCATATCATTTTTGTATGTTCTCTATAGTTATGTGCTTGAAAATGTATGAATTGACCAATTCGGCACATTTGGGCAGACTTGATACAACATTTTCTGACGTATTGCAATGGTTCACGTTGCACTTACACTGCTGCCATCTAGTGGCCAAAACTGCCTAGACTGCAATAGTATATTATGGCCTTTCTTTTGCATTTCAAAGATGATAAAAAATTGATATAAAATAAACATGTAACAGATGTAATGTGTTGTATTCTCCTACATTAATTTCACATTTCCACAAACTTCAAAGTGCTTCCTTTCAAATGGTATCAAGAATATATCAGTGTCCTGTTGAAAAACAAATGATTGTCCCACTAAGTGCAAACCAGATGGGATGACATATCGTGGCAGAATGCTGTGGTAGCCATGCTGGTTAAGTGTGCCTTGAATTCTAAATAAATCACTGACAGTGTCACCAGCAAAGCACCCCCACACCATCACACCACCTCCTCCATGCTTCACGGTGGGAACCACATGCGGAGATCATCCGTTCACCTACTCTGTGTCTCACAAAGACACGGCGCTTGAAACCAAAAATCTCAAATTTGGACTCATCAGACCAAAGGACAGATTTCCACATGTCTAATGTCCATTGCTCGTGTTTCTTGGTGCAACCAAGTCTCTTCTTTTTGGTGTCCTTTAGTAGTTTCTATGCAGCAATTCGACCGTGGTTTGCGACTGCACTTGAAGAAACGTTCAAAGTTCATGAGATTTTCTGGATTGGCTGACCTTCATGTCTAAAAGTAATGATGGACTGTCATTTCTATTTGCTTATTTGAGCTGTTATTGCCATAATATGGACTCGTTCTTTTACCAAATAGGGCTATCGTCTGTATACTACCCCTACCTTGTCACAACACAACTGATTGGCTCAAACTCATAAAGAAGGAAAGAAATTCCACAAACTAACTTTTAACAAGGCACACTTGTTAATTAAAATGCATTCCAGGTGACTACCTCATGAAGCTGGTTGAGAGAATGCCAAGAGCTGGTGTGAGTTTGTGTTAGATGAGAGGCAAGGGTGACATGGGAAGGATTGGTCCACATAGGCTTGCCCCTAGTCGACTCCCGCTGACGCCATGACTGATACACCAGTATTTCTACTTGCACATCATCCGCTACACATCTATCACTCCAGTGTTAATTTGCTAAATTGAAATTACTTCGCTACTATGGCCTATTTATTGCCTTACCTCCTTATGCCATTTGCACACACTGTATATAGACTTTCTTTTTTTATTTTGTGTTATTGACTGTACGCTTGTTTATTCCATGTGTAACTCTGTGTTGTTGTTTGTGTCGCACTGTTTTGCTTTATCTTGGCCAGGTCGCAGTTGTAAAAGAGAACTTGTTCTCAACTAGCCTACCTGGTTAAATTAAGGTGAAATAAAATACTAATGAGTTGGACCGCAGAGTGAAGGAAAAGCAGCCAACAAGTGCTCACCATATGTGGGAACTCCTTCGAAACTGTTGGAAAAGCATTCTAGGTGAAGCTGGTTGAGAGAATGCCAAGAGTGTGCTTAGCTGTCATCAAGGCAAAGGGTGGCTACTTTGAATCATTTAAAATCTAAAATATATTTAGATTTGTTTAACACTCTTTTGGTTACTACAAGAGTCCATATGTGTTATTTCATAGTTGTGATGTCTTCACTATTATTCTACAATGTAGAAAATAGTAAAAAAATAAAGAAAAATCCTTGAATGAGTCAATGTGTCCAAACTTTTGACTGGTAGTGTATCTGCATAACATGTTGACGAACAACCACCATGTGTTTACTATACTGTACCGTTTTTGTATTTATATTAGAAGTCCCCATGCAGCCTATGGGGGCTACAGAGTTGAGCAGTCAGGAGAGAGCAGGAAGAGAGGCCCTGTGCTCCATGGTCTCGGCTACAGAGTTGAGCAGTCAAGAGAGAGCAGGAAGAGAGGCCCTGTGCTCCATGGTCTCGGCTACAGAGTTGAGCAGTCAGGAGAGAGCAGGAAGAGAGGCCCTGTGCTCCATGGTCTCGATCCTTGAGTGCTGCTGAGCACCCAGCAGGCTTCAAGGGTGAACGGTCATTAAGGAGCAAAGTTTTAATAAGCCTGCAGACAGACATGCTCCTACACAGCCCAAGTGCCAGGAAAGGTGCTTTTCTTTTGTGCACTCAGTCACTTCTTTCTCCCTCATGACTCCAGATATCGTGAATGACCTGCAGCCAAACACCGCTCAGTCTCCAACATTCACCCGTAACACAGGATGATCAGTAGCTTTTCAGATACTTTGTCAGTAGCCGTTGTCTTACATGGAAGGGTTGACCCAGTAGTCATAAGATTGTTAGTGCCTTCCTGATAAAAGGAGGAAGGCAGGGTTGGGAGGTGGTGGGAACATGGACACATCAGTAGGGTGTCAGGCTGCCTCCTTGCTGAAAGGCCTCTCGGATCCATCCCCACTCCCTCACAAATTTACACTAGATGTACTGTACACCATAAACTTCACCCCGCAGGAATACTTTGAATAGCTCTCAATTCAGATAAAACTTAAAATACACACACTATAAAACCTATGGTCCAGGGGCAAATGCCAGAACCAGGAGTGTAATATAACTGTACTAGAGAAGTAGTACTATAACAGTCATCTGTTACACTGTATGCACTGATGGTGGATGGACAGTAGGAGAGGATGACAGTGGGGAAAGAGAGAGGTTGTGTCAACAGGCGGTAGGTTGGATCAAAGGGGAGTAGGCAAGGAGGCTGTGGCATTACCACTAGACCATCCAGGATGGTCTCAAAACAACCTCCAGTCAAAGTGAGTCACCCAGTTTCAGTCCTTTCACGGTCCTTTTCAAATTTGGCCCATGCTGGGAACTGTCCTATTGAGACTGTAGGAAAAAGGTTGGTTAAAAAGGTACAGAATGACAGCTTTGGAGACAGGCACCTGACGACAGACAAAACAAATATCAGAACCTGTGTACGAACAAAATAATATTTCACAATTATCTTTCAGCATGTTGTACTTAACTGGGCTGACTCCTGGAATGTGGCAGAAAGCAGCCACACAGGTAAACCCTGAGAAATGATACAAGCATTTTACCTTGTTACATTGATTTACATCATTTTCTCTCAAATATGAATATTTTTTATTGATCCTCAGATAGTGTAGCTATACTTCGAATGAAGCGAATAGCGAATGAGAAGAGTTACAGATACACGGTGACACACTTTACAAATATACTGTAGGTTACAACTTTTATTGTACTGTCTGGGAGGTGTTGGGTTAATGTTCTTCAGCTGCCCCATTGGGAATCATACCTTTCATTCAGAAAAGAGTGTGTTTAAATGAAGTGTGTCTGTGGAAGTAGGACCATAAGGCTGTCAATGTTTTACAAAATATAGTGTGTTTTGAGTGAGCTGATGAAAGTCAGTCAGTGTTCACATATTAGGACTGGCCTGTGGCTCTAATATACAGCCCTGTTAAACATGGATGTATTCGGAGCATTTTCAGGATCCCTTTGAAAATAAACACAGACTCAGTCGCGTTTGGCACCGTGACTATGCACATTCTAACAAGACAGAATTACCTCACTCATGAAATGGACAGCAGAGGAGAGTTGGCAGAGAAAAAACGTGATTTCCATAAGGGCTGTAGTAGTGGCCATGTTTGTGTTTGTCCTACTGTTTCCTTCAACCACATTTGTGTTTTCATCCCCCTTATGGATAGCCTGTGACTGTGATGAGAAGCTGAATATATGCTGGCTGTGATCACTTGGTGAGGGGTCAGATCATCTGTCCTGCAGTCTGCTGAGGAGTGACATGTTTGCTGGATGGAGACTGGTCTGCTTATCAGATCACTGCATCATGTTTAATGCTGATGGATGGTGTCAGCTAAAACGTATCTTTTAAATTGGAAATCATTTCAAAGTATTATTCATTATATTCAGAAAGGCATGCGGGACCAAATCTGGATTCAACCTGTGGTGTGGACTGTGCAAGACCTAACTAAACAGAGAACATTCAATAGCTTTGGCAAAGGCGCAAAAGTACTACATTAGGTCAACTTTTAAAGTATCTCTATTGTTATGAAATCTTTGTTCTTGAGTGAAGGGGGAATGAAAAAAGTATGAAAATTAATTATGAAAATTAGAACTGCAATAAATGCTGTACAGGTTAACCAAGTAATTTGGGAATGTATAGTATGTTGTACATATATCATAACATACATATAGCATTCTGCCATATCCAAATATGTAGACCAAATATACACTGAGTACAACAAACATTAGGAACACCTTCCTAATGTTGAGTTGCACCATCTTTGCCCTCAGAACAGCCTCAATTCGTCAGGGCATAGACTCTACAATATGTCGAAAGCATGTTGGCCCATGATGACTCCAATGCTTCCCATGGTTGTGTCAAGTTGGCTGGATGTCCTTTGGGTGGGGGACCATTCTTGATACACAAGGGAAATTGTTGAGCGTGCGACTGGCACCTACAACCATACCCTGTCTTGCCCATTCACCTTCTAAATGGCACATACTGTATACAGTTGAAGTCGGAAGTTTACATAAACTTTAGCCAAATACATTTAAACTCAGTTTTTCATAATTCTTGACATTTAATCCTAGCAAAAATTCCCTGTTTTAGGTCAGTTAGGATTACCACTTCATTTTAAGAATGTGAAATGTCAGAATAATAGTAGAAAGAATAATTTATTTCAGCTTTATTTCTTTCATCACATTCCCAGTGGATCAGAAGTTTACATACACTCAATTAGTATTTGGTAGCATTGCCTTTAAATTGTTTAACTTGGGTCAAATGTTTTGAGTAGCCTTCCACAAGCTTCCCACAATAAGTTGGGTGAATTTTGGCCCATTCCTTTTGACAGAGCTGGTGTAACTGAGTCAGGTTTTGTAGGCCTCCTTGGTCGCACACACTTTTTCAGTTCTGCCCACGCATTTTCTATAGGATTGAGGTCAGGGCTTTGTGATGGCCACTCCAATACCTTGACATTATTGTCCTTAAGAAATTTTGCCACAACTTTGGAAATATGCTTGGGGTCATTGTTCATTTGGAAGACCCATTTGCGACCAAGCTTTAACTTCCTGACTGATGTCTTGAGATGTTGCTTCAATTTATCCACATAATTTTCCTATCTCATGATGCCATCTATTTTGTGAAGTGCACCAGTCCCTCCTGCAAGCAAAGCAGCCCCACAACATGATGCTGCCATCCTCGTGTTTCATCAGACCAGAGGACATTTCTCCAAAAAGTACGATCTTTGTCACCATGTGCAGTTGCAAACCGTAGTCTGGCTTTTTTATGGTGGTTTTGGAGCAGTGGCTTCTTCCTTGCTGAGTGGCCTTTCAGGTTATGTTGACATAGCACTCGTTTTACTGTGGATATAGATACGTTTGTACCTGTTTCCTCCAGCATTTTCACAAGGTCCTTTGCTGTAGTTCTGGGATTGATTTTCACTTTTTGCACCAAAGTCCGTTCATCTCTAGGAGACAGAATGCATCTCCTTCCTGAGCAGTATGACGGCTGTGTGGTCTCATGGTGTTTATACTTGCGTACTATTGTTTGTACAGATGAAAGTGGTACCTTCAGACATTTGGAAATTGCTTCCAAGGATGAACCAGACTTGTGGAGGTCTACAATTTTTTTCTGTCTTGGCTGATTTCTTTTGATTTTCCCATGATGTCAAGCAAAGAGGCACTGTGTTTGAAGGTAGGCCTTGAAATACATCCACAGGTACACCTCCAATTGACTCAAATTATGTCAATACGCCTATTAGAAGCTTCTAAAGCCATTTTCAAAGCTGTTTAAAGGCACAATCAACTTAGCGTATGTAAACTTCTCACCCACTGGAATTGTGATACAGTGAAAAAATCTGTCTGTAAACAATTGTTGGAAAAATTACTTGTGTCATGCACAAAGTGGATATCCTGACCAACTTGCCAAAACTATAGTTTGTTAACAAGAAATTTGTGGAGTGGTTGAAAAACAAGTTTTAATAACTCCAACCTAAGTGTATGTAAACTTCCGACTTCTACTGTATAATGTAACTAACTGGTAATGCTTGTATCTTAACAATAGCTTATACAATACAACCACACACAGGGCCATAACCTTGGACTAAAGTTATTTCTAAATGAATGCCATTGTGTAATAGTGTCACGTGTGCTCCCTCTCCTGCCTCTAGGCCACCAGGTTGCTCGTGATGGCGCACACCTGTCACCATCGTTACGCTCACCTGGACTCTGTCTCTTCCCTGATTACCTTCCTTATATATGTCACTCCATTTGGTTCCTTCCCCAGGCGTCATTGTTTCTGTTTCCTGTCTGTGCGCTGTTCGTGTTTGTTGTTTTGTTCATTTTTTTATTCAATTATGCACTCCCTGAACTTGCTTCCCGACTCCCAGCGCACACGTTACAAATAAACTCATTCGTTCTGTTTAATGTCCATGCCAGACCTCAACGAAGAAGCCTTTATGGTCGAAGTCTGCGCTGACATGTTTTTTTCTGCCACAGAAATCTTAGTGTAGCCAGAGTTCTCTAAAGAAGCAACACACGGATCAAAGATTGATTCGTCGGACGGAAAAGGATATGTTCAAACCCTGGTGTGTTTGCACAGTGTGGCATATCTGACCAAATTTGAATCTTCGTCCAGGCTGGGCTGGTTGAGCCCCCTCTGTGACAGCAGCAGTGTGGAATGGGCTGATTCAAAAGGCAATTTTAATGACTTTTAGGAATTATCGCTGCTAACTAGCTTTGTGGAGAATGACACTGGGGGAAAAAACCAAGAGAGAAGGGTCAAATCTTTGATGTCAGAATGGCTCCATCCTGCAAGAGTGTGTGCACGTGTGTGAGAGAGAGAAAGAGACAGACAGAAAGATAGGGAGAGGGACTAAGAACTTGCATTTTACTCCATCTATTCCTGCCACAAGTCCTCTCAGTCAGGGCCTCCATCAGCTGTTACTAGTTCCTTTCCACCTGCCTCCACCCCACAAGGACCTAACGTCCCTCTGACCAGGTTCTGCATCTCTGCAGCCTGGAGAAGAAACACCAACGGGCCTCTCTGAACTACAGCCCTGTCCAAAGGAAGCAAATACATCAGGAGCCTGTCAGACTCTCCTCTGTCAACCAACACAGAAGGGAAATATACTGTATGTATTTTCAATTCATGAATTTACGTGCTGACATTCCCGGGCAACATGTCTTCCTCTTTTAGACATCAAGATAATTCATCTGACTTTGATGTTGTCACTGGTAATTATTAGAGTAATAATACATTTTAAAGTGAAGTCATCTCCAGATGTTTCTCATCTTTGATGTCTGATTCAAGGACCATTCTACCACTCAAATCAGTCAAAATGCCCGAGAAATCACAACTTCTTTAATATATAAGCTAATAACAATGCCGTCTGTCAACTTTACTCAACCTTCTTACACGTTTTAATTTAGCTTACTAAAAAGTCTGAAATGGGTCCAAGAAACCTTTCTTGGTAAAGAAGAAAAAAGCTTTGAAATAGGCACGGATCATCTTACTGAAAGAGTAAAGGTAGTTATTAAAAAGACAGATCTTTTTTTTACACATTTCTCCCTGATATTCCTGTTCGAACAGTGTGACGACTCTCAGAGGACCTCCGCTGCTGAGGCTTCTCTTCCAATCACCATAAAAGAAAAATATACAGCCAGCTCCTTTCACGGCTCCCACTCCAAACAAAGTCAACACAGTCTGCCATGGCTGTGGGCCTTCTCATGTATCTCACATGTATCTGGCCTTTAATGTCCTCCCCAGAGGGCATTGGATGTTATCCTCATCACCACATTGGGTGGCTGACACTTTTAAACAGGAAGAGGCTCTTGCATTGACCCGCAGCACTAACACAGTTAGCAGAGAGGATGGTGTGAGTGTTATATCACATCCTGCTGGCACCTGGTAATAACTAAGGGACCAACAGTGTCATAATGTGTTGAGAGATGGAGAGAAGCATGGAAATTGTCCACCTTTGCCCTCATACAATAATCAGGAATTAGCTCAGCACTGGGAGGACAGTGATAATCAAGGACATTCATTAACCCGTTAATTTTCTTGGGAAATAAATACTTCCAAGCAGTGAGATTATACACATGCTAATTTACCTTGCATGTCACAGCCTGATCTGTTTCACCTGTCTTGTGCTTGTCTCCACCCCCCACCACGTGTCTCCCATTTGTTCTCATTATCTCCTGTGTATTTATACCTGCGTTTTCTGTTTGTCCGTTGCCAGTTCGTCTTGTCTTGTCAGGGTTTACCAGAGTGTCTTCCGTTTTTCCTGTTCTCAAGTTTTTGTTTTTTAGTCTTCCTGGTTCTGACCTTTCTGCCTGTCCTGACCCTGAGCATGCCTACCGTCCCGTCCCGTACCTGCCTGACTCTGACCTTGTCACGGCTTCTAGGAGTAGTGGGTGGAGGAGTCAGGCGCAGAGAGCAGAGTTAGTTCAAACGTGGGTCTTTATTCCAGGAACAGAGTAACGGTCACGCCAAACACATGGGCGCATAAATAACCAAGTCCAAAAAAAAGGACGAAACTGTCCGGAAAAAGGAATCCACATAAATCCACACACATGAACAGAAAAACAAGCCCGCACAAAAGCAGGCGGGCATACCGGGTTTAAATAGCCCAAAACAAAACCCAAACAAGAAAGAGGTGAAACTAATCAGACAAAACTAACTGAAGCAGAAAAGGGGATCAGTGGCAGCTAGTAGGCCAGCGACGACGAGCGCCGAGCGCCGCCCGAACAGGAAGAGGAACCATCTTCGGCGGGATTCGCGACAGACCTGGTTTACGAACCTCTGTCTGCCCTCGACCTGCCTTTTGCATGCCCTCCTTGTTATAATAAATATTCTGAGAATTGTACTATCTGCCTCCTGTGTCTGCATCTGGGTCATTTTGGGTCTTCACCCTCAAAATACATTACATAATCTGTCAAGCAGAAACACTTCTGAACTAACCTATGCGTGTAGACACAAATGGCTGGACTCAAATCAGCCTTACCACACATCATAGCTTTATATAGATTGAGTGGTGGTGGGCATGGAGGCAGTATAGTTACCTAATAGTACTCAGTCAACCTTTCAGTCGTGTTGAACAGAGCCTCACCCTGTTCTCTGTTACCGCACCACCAGGGTGGTCCCATGGATCTGTAGGCTGTTGAGAAGGCTTGGCAGAGGATATCACCCACGCCAGGGCCAGACAGGAACGTCCTTCACTGACTCAGTCGTTTCCAGCAGGTGTATTCCCCCTGGTCCCTCTGTCCAGCCCAACCCACCCATCCTCCAATCAGTCCTCCTCAAGAGGCAAGTCCCTCAGTTCCCCCTGCGTAGCTCCAGCCCTGCTCAGTGCCAGTCCAGACACATGCACCACTGTCCTGGCCGAGCTAAACGCAAGGCTGAGCAGCTTCCTTATTTTGCAAATTTCAACATCCTGTCTTTGGTGCTCCTTTCAAACCCCTGTAAAAAATGTGTTTGTCTATTTTCCCCTCCTTCCTACACTGCGTGCGATTGCTCTAGCAACAAAATGTGATTGGGAGAGGGTGTCATAGTACAGTACCATTACTGACTGACCCACACAAAGAGGTGCCACTGATAGTGGGCTTATGATACATGTGGTCACCAGATGTTGCTATTGTTGTGGTTGTTCAGTTGTTGACATATTTATCCATTTAAAACCTCCTCTTCTCTAATTGGGGGAAAGCAGGGGCAAAGAATACATTCTCCACAGACTTTATGAATACATTCTCCACAGACTTTATGAATACATTCTCCACAGACTTTATGAATACATTCTCTACAGACTTTATGAATACATTCTCCACAGACTTTATGAATACATTCTCCACAGACTTTATGAATACATTCTCCACAGACTTTATGAATACATTCTCCACATACTTTATGAATACATTCTCCACAGACTAGATCAACTGTGTGATTACAATTCTCACAGAGACACTTGGTGCTGCACATACTCACTCCTCTCTCTGGCACATACCATAGCTCCTTGACTTGGAGAGACTCATCCACAGACCACAACACAACCACTGTGGTGTGTCTGTTTCTACAGTAGAGAACCAGGCTCAGCCTCTCAATGAGGAACAGGCGTTAAAAATAATCCAGGCAGAGCAGGCTCCGTTACAAGAGACAGAGAATGTATATCTCACTAATTTACGAGTGCAGATTGCACTAAATCTAACTTAAACCAACACTACTTTGAATTTCCATAAAATAAGGTTCCTGCTCAGGACAATGTTCATTGTCATCAACTGTTACAGCAGAACCTCATTCCAAGGATTTACTGAGGGTAGTAAAACAAATATACTGTAAATGAAGCCCTGTGTGTCACCAGGGGAACTGCAACAGAAGCAGGAAATATACAACAGCTATACTATATAGCTATATAGCACCACTTTGTACTGTACTCTCCCTTCAGATCCAAGACCGGATACATCCACTCTCTCATACAGTATTTGTGTTAAGTCTGACCAAAACTCTTTGAAGAGCAGCAGTGCTCCGCCCTGGCTGGGTTCAGGTCCTCCTGAGTGGCCGGGATCACTCTGTAAGCCTGCAGTCAGTCACTGCGGTTGGATTAGGAGCTTGTGCCAAACCCATTCCTGTGCACTGCCAGCCAGACCTTGGTGCATGTCGAGGCCCTCAGAGAAGTAAACATCCACTCAACCCCAAAGACTTGTGATACCAGCAGGCAGAAAGGCTCTCATTGTGCAGATTGAATTCATGACATTGACTTTGACTGTGACCTTGAACTTAAGCATAGCCGTCCCATGGCTGTACCATGTCCTTCTGCATGGGTGAATATGAAGTGTTTTAATATGCGTTTGCTGCATAAGGGACAATTTGACATGGACATGTTTATGTGACCAGGAGAAAACACTGTGCTGTTCCATGGTGTTTGTTTTACTTACCTTTACACAGTTCCTGTTTCCACTTTATAACCCGTTCATACCTGATATGGTGGTGGTGGGGGACCCTGTATGCTGGGGAGAGAGAGACAATTGAGGATGTCTAACAATGGAGGACTGAGCTTCAGAGAGCCAGGCAGTGCAGAGGAAATATGAGCACATTAAATGTTTCCCGACACAGAAAATAATACTGCTGCACATCCCAGCAGGACCACCAACCTCATGAATCAAGGTGGCCTCCTCCAACACAATATATAACACAGACAGTGACAGACTGGGGAGCATTCCATTTACTCTAACTCCAAACATCTTTCCAAGTCCATTGCTAGTTTTTAAAAATATTTTGGATGAAAGAGGATGAAAGAATCTGTATATGTCTGACCTCAGCCTGCACTATGCAAGGTTTTGGATAACCCATGTTGGTTGTTTTCTAACGAGGACGTAGGCTACATTTGAGAGAGAACAGCTGTGTGTGGCCTCTTCACGGCCCCTCTCTTTCCCTCTTTGACATTAACATTTAAACACCATAAATATCTCACATTCTGTAGACACTGTAGTGTCTTCACCTCCCGTGGATTAGCATGAGAAATCTCTGTATTTAAAGCGTTCACAGCCACTTGCATCACCTATAGTCTATTGTACTGTATGGAGGCAAGTAGTGGTGGTGTAGCTGAGGGTATGGAAATCTCTCACCCTGGTACATAGCTCCTGCTATGAGGTCAGCGAGAGCAGCAGGAATGGTCTCTGCTCCAGGCCTTGTTTAGATTGGAGTCATTCCGAGCGTCCCAATAAGGGTGATGAGTTCCAGGTCTCAGTGCAAACAAGAGAAAGGAAGTAATGAGTAAGAGAGAGATAGAGAGAGCGAAAGAAAGAGAGAGAAGGAGAAAAAGAGAAAGAGAGGGAGACAAAGTCTGTATCAGCCGCATCCTATCCACACATTCCTCCCCCAGTGATCTGCCAGAGCGCCGTCATCAGCTGGCAGCCCATCTTCGCCAGGATCATATCATAAAGCCACACACTGCTGGCCCTGGCAGCGGTCCAGCAGGAATTTCTGGAGGGGACGGAACCGGTGGTGGTAAATATCCACCAAAGTAATTTAGTCAATCCATCACCTTGTCAGAGCTTTTGTGACTGCCCAGCCGCTGTGCTCTATTACAGGGGCTGAGTCACTGGCTTACTAGGGCTCTTTCATACCGTCCCTAGGAGGGGTGCGTCACTTGAGTGGGTTGAGTCACTGATGTGATCTTCCTGTCTGGGTTGGCGCCCCCCCTTGGGTTGTGCCGTGGCGGAGATCTTTGTGGGCTATACTCGGCCTTGTCTCAGGATGGTAAGTTGGTGTTTGAAGATATCCCTCTAGTGGTGTGGGGGCTGTGCTTTAGCAAAGTGGGTGGGGTTATATCCTTCCTGTTTGGCCCTGTCCGGGGGTGTCATCGGATGGGGCCACAGTGTCTCCTGACCCCTCTTGTCTCAGCCTCCAGTATTTATGCTGCAGTAGTTTATGTGTCGGGGGGCTAGGGTCAGTTTGTTATATCTGGAGTACTACTCCTGTTCTATCCAGTGTCCTGTGTGAATTTAAGTATGCTCTCTCTAATTCTCTCTTTCTCTCTTTCTTTCTCTCTCTCAGAGGACCTGAGCCCTAGGACCATGCCTCAGGACTACCTGACATGATGACTCCTTGCTGTCCCCAGTCCACCTGGCCGTGCTGCTGCTCCAGTTTCAACTGTTCTGCCTGTGATTATTATTATTGGACCATGCTGGTCATTTATGAACATTTGAACATCTTGGCCATGTTCTGTTATAATCTCCACCCGGCACAGCCAGAAGAGGACTGGCCACCCCACATAGCCTGGTTCCTCTCTAGGTTTCTTCCTAGGTTTTGGCCTTTCTAGGGAGTTTTTCATTACCACCATGCTTCTACACCTGCGCTGCTTGCTGTTTGGGGTTTTAGGCTGGGTTTCTGTACAGCACTTTGAGATATCAGCTGATGTACGAAGGGCTATATAAATACATTTGATTTGATTGGATTTTTTCTACTCCGTGCTGAGAGCATTTGGTCTCATTTTGAGGAGGATGCTCCATGTGGCTGACGTTCTCCACAGTTTGGACCTAGGCCTAAGGATCCGGTCACACGTAACATGAAGTCAGTCCTGCATAGTGCCTGCGAGGAGAGGAGGATGGAGGCCCATGGAGAAGTCTTGCCAAGGCTGCTCCTGGAGAGCGCCTGCCTGTCCTATCCTTTAATACTGATTGAGACTGGCCCCTCAATCAGCACGGATGATAAATACCTACAGCCAATCAAGTTGCCAGTTAATCAGCGCTGTCCAGTCAGGTAATCAGGAGCCCATGTTGGATTTGGGAACAGACGGCCCTGAGGCTGTCCAGCAGGATAAAACATCAGTCATGTTCTTCAAACATTAAGACTGCCGGGCCACACTTCTACTCTCTGTTCCACACGGTACAGTACTGTCTGTGTACAATTATCCTGTAATGGGCAGACAAACAGATAGACTTCCCCTCAGGAATAGAATGGTTAAGTCGGGAGAGGAAATGGAGCTCAACCCTTTCAAGGCAATCCAATGGTTTCAGCTAACCACCCACAACTGCACTTGTTTAGACCATTGCCTAAGAATTGAAACATTGTCAGAAATTGATGATGTCCCAAAGGATCCCCATTGATGAAGATGATTCTGTGAATTCATTGTATACATCATAGATTATCTTCACACGATATTGCTCATGGTAGGGGATTAACAAATCAACAAACAAACAAATATGGCACAATATCACAATGGAGGGCCAGAGGCAGCCATTTTGCTTTGTGGTCCTTATGTTTCGAGCATTCCTGCAGGGAATTTGAAAGGGGCCATTATGCAAATACCCAGGTGCATGCCAAGACTGAGGGACTGAACCCCTGTTTCCGAGTGCTTCAAGATGCCTTCACCTAGCCCTGATAGGATTTACACAACAATGGTGGGAGGCAGGCAGTTTGTGAGCATGTGAATCTAGTGTGGAGGGCCAGGGGGTTTGCATGTTTGGAGTACTCCCCATTCCAACAACAAAACCATTGAATGCTAGGCTTGGCTCTACACTGGATATATGTAGTCCATGCACAGTGATGGTTGTCTTAACCTGCCATTTTACAGCCACAAGTTTACATTCAATCCTTCTTTTGGCACCGGACATCACTTCTGTATACTCAAGTATCACATTCCAGTGCACAGTAGAACACTCAATTGGTTGACTTAATGAAGCATTTAACTGATGGGAAACCAGTCTTATTGAATGAGGTGTATTTATTTTTAAACAGCAATGAGGTGTGAGTGGGCTGGTTCGCTGAAGTGAATCAACTCACTAGATAAATAAATCAGACATCGGTAATCTGGACCATTAATCATTGGACTCTAACTCTTCCTGACTGTGCAGGACTGGAGATTTCAGGACAGGCGTGTTGGCCAGTTGAAGAGAGGAAGGACCCTCATCCGTTACTCTTAGTGGGATCTGTCTCTAGAGTTAGCGGTAAACTGTGCTGACTGGAGGGAGTCTTGCCATGCTGTTGCTGCTTTACTTCTCATGTAGAAATACTGCCCCCTTGTGTTTGAGAGAACATCATATTCTGTTGGAATCATGTGATTCATTATTTATTTATTTTTGACCTTTATCAGGGAGTTGTACTGAGACCAATGTTTCTTTTACAGATGAGCCCTGAATTACAGAAAAAACAGAAATACACACATCGATAAACAAATACATAATGTAAGAAAACACAGTCGGAAATTTTTATAAATTAGCAGAAGCTCTTATCCAGAGTAATTAGGATGAAGTGCTTTGCTTAAGGGCACATCAACCGATTTTTCACCTAGTCAGGTCTGGATTTCAAACCAGCGACCTTTCAGTTACTGGCCCAATGCTCTTAACTGCTGGGCTACCTGCCGCCGTTAAAAACAAACACATTCATCATCAATAATAAGGTCCTCAATCAGCTTTCTTTAGAAGCACCAAAACATCAAATTGAAGAACATTTTGAAGTATGTTCCACCAATACAAAGCAAAAAACTTTTAATGACTAAAGTGACGAGATGGCATACTACTTTACAGGCCTACAGGCCAAGGCAATGATGAAAGAAAGTGTGTCCATTGTTATGAAGGTCATTTTTTATGCACTAGCTAAACATAACATGCCAATCACACAAATGACAGGCATAATAAATATATCAATAGTAGGAGGGAAGTGAAAGCAGTCTGGTAGCAAACTAGAAGCTCCAATCCAGGTGAAGAGCAGGGCTCCAGATATTCTCAGCATGTGGCAGTCAGGCAGCATCTGGTTATGCTCTACATGTAATCTTAATGAAATTCTAATGCAACATTAGGCCTTCCCATTTCTGCACCGGGAGACTGGCCTGTCACTAGATGGGATAATTGAGGCCAGGCTATGGTGAGGCTGCCGGATGGAATCTCCTCTCCTCTCTGTTCCTTTGATTGTGTCCAAGGACAGACCGCTGGGATGTCACATAAAATAGAAATCATCCTGGAAGGAGCAAGACCTTGTCTGTCTTTGGGAATAATCTTTCATTTTGGACTGTGGAGAGGATGGTTGGTGCGTCCAGGCTGCAGTGAAAGGGCACATGCTGTATCGACTAGCCAGCCAGGCTGCTGCGTTCATTACTGTCATGTAGTTCCACCACACTCTGCTCAGTCAGCAGTCAGAGAGCTGGGGCCTTGTCCGGATTCTCATACTCACAGCATTAATCTCACTCTACATCAGAGAGGGTCAGACACAGGGCTCTCCTCAAAGTTTGGAGTCACTACTCAGGGGGCCATGGATTGGTCCCTGAACTCTTTTTGAACGGTAATAATGAATCAAGTCAATGCTTTGATCACTAAATTACACCCAAACATTGTTCAAATCAATGTCTGGTTTTGCATAATTTCCCCCCTCATTTTTTATTAATGGTATTTGCAATGAAGGTGAACACTATTTGACCAATGTAACTAAGCATACTTGATAGATTTTTTGCCATACCATAATGGAGTAAATTAATTGCTTGCTTATGGTGGTGCAATGTGTCGGATGATGGAATGCCATAGCTCTCTGTTGTTCATGACAGCTAGTAGGCCCTCTGTTCTGAGACCAGTGTCTCTGAAGATGTTGTCCATGTAAACTCAGCTAAAAAAGAAACGTCCTCTCACTGTCAACTGCTTTTATTTTCAGCAAACTTAACATGTGTAAATATTTGTATGAACATAGTATTCAACAACTGAGATATGAACTGAACAAGTTCCACAGACATGTGACTAAAATAAACGGAATAATGTATCCCTGAACAAGTGGGGGGGGGTGGGGTCAAAATTAAAAGTAACAGTCAGTATCTGGTGTGGCCACCAGCTGCATTAAGTACTGCTGTGCATCTCCTCCTCATGGACTGCACCAGATTTGCCAGTTCTTGCTATGAGATGTTACCCCACTCTTCCACCAAGGCACCTGCAAGTTCCCGAACATTTATGGGGGCAATGGCCCAAGCCCTCACCCTCTGGTCCAACAGGTCCCAGACTTGCTCAATGGGATTGAGAGCCAAGCTCTTCGCTGGCCATGGCAGAACACTGACATTCCTGTCTCGCAGGAAATCACGCACAGAACAAGCAGTATGGCTGGTGGCATTGTCGTGCTAGAGGGTTCTGTCAGGATGAGCCTGCAGGAAGGGTCCCACATGCCAATCACATGAGGGAGGAGGATGTCTTCCCTGTAACGCACAGCATTGAGATTGCCTGCAATGACAATAAGCTCAGTCCGATGATGCTGTGACACACTGCCCCTGACCATGACGGACCCTCCACCTCCAAATCGATCCCGCTCCAGAGTACAGGCCTCGATGTAACGCTCATTCCTTCGACGATTAACACAAATCCGACTATCACCCCTGGTGAGACAAAACCGCGACTTGTCAGTGAAAAGCTCTTTTTGCCAGTCCTGTCTGGTCCAGCGACGGTGGGTTTGTGCCCATAGGCGATATTGTTGCGGTGATGTCTGGTGAGGACCAGCCTTACAATAGGCCTACAAGCCCTCAGTCCAGCCTCTCTCAGCCTATTGCAGACAGTCTGAGCACTGATGGAGAGATTGTGCGTTCCTGGTGTAACTCGGGCAGTTGTTGTTACCATCCTGTACCTGTCCCGCAGGTGTGATGTTCGGATGTATCGATCCTGTGAAGATGTTGTTACACGTAGTCTGCCATTGCGAGGACGATCAGCTGTCTGTCCTGTCTCCCTGTAGCGCTGTCTTAGGCGTCTCACAGTATGGACATTGCAATTTATTGCCCTGGCCACATCTGCAGTCCTCATGCCACCTTGCAACATGCCTAAGGCACGTTCGCGCAGATGAGCAGGGACCCTGGGCATCTTTCTTTTGGTGTCAACAGAAAGGCCTCTTTAGTGTCTTAAGTTTTCATGACCGTGACCTTAATTGCCTACCGTCTGTAAGCTGTAAGTGTCATAACGACCGTTCTACAGGTGCATGTTCATTAATTGTTTATGGTTCATTGAACAAGCATGGGAAAAAGTGTTTCAATCCTTTACAATGAAGATCTGGGAAGTTATTTGGATTTTTACCAATTATCTTTTAAATACAGGGTCCTGAAAAAGGGACGTGTAAGTTTCATGTGGTCTTCTGCTTGTGTCCAGCTAGGAATCCTTGAAACAGTCACCAGCAAATCTCAGCCTCCTTAAACAAAGACAAATTGACACAAAATGTAATAATCTCCATCACGTTTTAATTCCATGAACAATAAAGGGACTGCGGAGCAGGAACCCTGACATCCATCAGCCCACAGTGTTGTCATTTATTTGACACATAAAAAATTCCCACCTCCAAGCTGAAGGCAACTATGTCACAATATGTACATCGATCCAAAACCAAACCACACCAACCACTGAGCTTTCCCCATCACTTGAACTGGAATCTGAAACACTGAGAGCAGGACCTGCTTATGAGTGAAACACTATCTGAACAATAACTTTAAAATCACAGCTGACGTTTCTTTTTACATCTTCATTTTAAAAATCTGAACTGCATTTCAACTATTTACACTTTTGTAAATGCACATGGTTTGTATAAGAATATTTCATATCTCGATTCCTATAGTACAATGCAATGCTACTTCTGCCAAGTCTTGTGTCTGACAGCAGCTACCATTTTAGTTGACTAGGTCATCTGATTAGTCTAACATTTCAATACCCATAGACTTTCAGTCACTGCACTGACGCTAGTTAGCATCGGGAAACTACCTCTAACTGGACACAGAGACATACAAATGGTATCCACAAGTTCATCTGACTCTGGGAAAGTAGACAAAATCCAGAAGTATCCCTTTAAGACTTTGCCCTAGGCAAATCATGGTGGAGGATGAAAGCTCGCTGTGTCTCAAAAGAGAAATTCTGAGTGACTGGGAGGTGTGTGCAGTCAACCCCAGCAGCAATAACAAAAACCCAGCACCCTTAAGAGGTTCCCAATAGGGTAAAGTTATTCTGTTAGTACGAGGAGCTTGGGAAGTGATATGTGTATCCTGTTCAACAAGAGTGAGGTGATGTTTAATTAAGTGGAAATCTCTTAGTGGCTGCAAATGCTAGGAGAGTTGAATAACAATAACGTAACCCGTCATGGGTTTGCATTTGTGGTAAGTCGTGAGGCTAAAGATTCAGGTGAATACAAAAAATACAATAATATTGCATAAGAATGTGTCTGCTTTAGGCTACTGTGCTGTTCTAGATGTTGGCTTTCCTAAATAGCCTGTACATGTGGGTAGCTGCACATTGCAATATGGGGTATCTCTACTTTACTATTTATATGTTTGACTACTTTTACTTCACTACATTGTTTAAGAAAATATTGTACTTTTTACTCCGTACATTTACCGTGACACACAAAAGTACTTGTTACGTTTTGAATGCTTAGCAGGGCATGAAAATGGTCCAATTCACACACTTATCCATTGAACATCCCTGGTCATCCCATCACTGCCTCTGATCTGGTGGACTCACTAAACACACAGGCTTAGTTTGTAAATGATGTCTGAATGTTGGAGTGTGACCCTGGCCATGCCTAAATAAATAAAACAACTAGAAAATGGTGCCATCTTGTTACCTTAATTTGAAATTATTTACACTTTTACTTTTGACACTTAAGTATATTTTAGCAATTACATTTACTTTTGATAGTTAGTATATTTTAAACCAAATATTTTTTTACTTTTACTCAAGTATGAAAATTGGGTACTTTTTCCAATCCTGAAGAAATATTCATCTTGTGTTTCCTGTCTCAGTATCCCTTACTCAGGTGGCTTATCTACCGAGTTGTAGGAGTCAGAGACAGCACACTATGGGTAGTAGTTAGAGAGGAGGCAGCTGAGATCACACAACCATGGGCTGGGACACACACACAGGGGATGCATAGATGAGATTCGGAGGTAAACCCAGACAAGGCGGTGAATGAAACCCAACAGTCAAGAGCACAAGACATGACAGCTATCAAGATAACCTTGAGTTTCCAATCTCTTCACACGTTAACATCCGATTGATATTCCCATGTCAAACTTCCACTGCAAAAACTACCATCAGTAATATCCCTGTTGTCATACTTTTGCTAGTCTAGGCTTCGTTTAACTACACACTTCTCCAGATTATGTCAGAGGCAAAGGGCTTGAATAAGGCAGGTTTTAAAACAAAAACTGTTATGGCTCAAGACAAATAGCATTGTCATCAACGGTATGGGTGAAAACAACATGAATCAGTCCATAAGTTAAAACAGACACACTGACATGGGGTAGCAAACGGTTTGTTCTTTTGAAAACCCATGTATTTGTAAACTGAAGTCAATTGTGGATGTGAAACGATGATAACTAAAAAATAAATGAAATCAGCTGTAATGTGTTAAAACTCCCACCAATAAAAAAGTATGACCTCAAAGATCTATCAAGTACCTTTCATCCCTTCTGTTTGAAACTATATCTGAACTGTTGCTATGACAACCTTTTAACATGCATGTACACATTGAAATGAAAGAGGGATATAATATATACTGTATATACATTTTACATTTTAATCATTTAGCAGAGCGACTTAAAGTATGAGTACATACATTTTCATACTTTTCGCAGTATATACACACACATCCTTCCCTGATCAGGTAAGGCCAAAGTGCTATGGGGTGTGCAGCTTCTCCACACTTTGTGTAGGCTGCTTTTGCATTTAAATCTTCCTCAGCTCTCCCCCCCCCAAAAAAAAACCCCACCAAGCTCACTAGGCTCTTTAACTAGCTCTATATTCTGTCTCAAAAACGTCAAATTAAACAACTCTAACATCTAGAATAAAACTACCCAGCCTTTTCTAACACTAGGTCATGTTCTTCATTAGAAAAGCAAACATTGTACAGTATATACACATAGTGCAGACACCTGACGACATCCCAGAGCCTACTGGACTTCCTGTGGAATTCCTTTAATGCCCTCTACCGCTGAAAGAGGATCATGGGTAGTCCGTGTGAGTCAAGGAGGGATGTCCATTGTCCAAAGCGGATGGAGCGGGTAACAGGCATACCAGGGGCCTGGTTGGCGCTGGTGTCATTGGTACCCCACTGCTATATGAGCAGGACCACAGTGTGACCAGAGTCTGGGGGTGAGCTCCAGGGATAGGGCCACTCAGAGTCTGGGGGTGAGCTCCAGGGATAGGGCCACTCAGAGTCTGGGGGTGAGCTCCAGGGATAGGGCCACTCAGAGCATGCCGAAGCCCTCACTGCCCTCACTGATGGCCAGCTTCAGCATCTTGTGCAGCTCCTCATAGGAATCATAGGTGGGGAGGCAAAGCTGGTTAAAACTAGAGAGAGAAGAATTCACAGATAGTCAGTCACTTTACAGTTTTTTTACGAGACAAGTAGTGTGTCTGTGCATTAGTCAAGTAAAGAACTGAAACCGACTGTATAGCACATGTATATGAATGTGTAAGAGTGCATGTGTATGTGTATACGGTGTCTGAGTGTGTGTGTGTGTTTGTGAGGGTGCGTGCATGTCCGTCCACTCACCAGGTGTGTGCGGTGGGCAGGGTGCTGTGTGTGGGAGCAGCAATGATCTGGAATGAGGGGCAGAGGGTGTTGAAGCCTCCAGGGGGAAGCTGGGAGGAGCCGGTGGTGAACTGCAGCAGGCGAGCCAACTCCTCCTGGGTGAAGCTGGACACCACGGCCCAGAACCACTTCATCACCTAGCACAACACAACACAGTCAGCATGGTGCACAACACAGTCAGCATGGTGCACAACACAACACAGTCAGCATGGTGCACAACACAACACAGTCAGCATGGTGCACAACACAACACAGTCAGCATGGTGCACAACACAACACAGTCAGCATGGTGCACAACACAGTCAGCATGGTGCACAACACAACACAGTCAGCATGGTGCACAACACAACACAGTCAGCATGGTGCACAACACAACACAGTCAGCATGGTGCACAACACAACACAGTCAGCATGGTGCACAACACAACACAACACAGTCAGCATGGTGCAGTCAGCACACAACACAGTCAGCATGGTGCACAACACACAAGTCACAACACAGTCAGCATGGTGCACAACACAACACAGTCAGCATGGTGCACAACACAACACAGTCAGCATGGTGCACAACACAACACAGTCAGCATGGTGCACAACACAACACAGTCAGCATGGTGCACAACACAACACAGTCAGCATGGTGCACAACACAGTCAGCATGGTGCACAACACAACACAGTCAGCATGGTGCACAACACAACACAGTCAGCATGGTGCACAACACAACACAGTCAGCATGGTGCACAACACAACACAGTCAGCATGGTGCACAACACAACACAGTCAGCATGGTGCACAACACAACACAGTCAGCATGGTGCACAGCACACAACACAGTCAGCATGGTGCACAACACAACACAGTCAGCACAACACAGTCAGCATGGTGCACAACACAACACACAGCATGGTGCACAACACAGTCAGCATGGTGCACAACACAACACAGTCAGCATGGTGCACAACACAACACAGTCAGCATGGTGCACAACACAGTCAGCATGGTGCACAACACAGTCAGCATGGTGCACAACACAACACAGTCAGCATGGTGCACAACACAACACAGTCAGCATGGTGCACAACACAACACAGTCAGCATGGTGCACACACACAACACAGTCAGCATGGTGCACACACACAGCACACAACACAGTCAGCATGGTGCACAACACAACACAACACAGTCAGCATGGTGCACAACACAACACAACACAGTCAGCATGGTGCACAACACAACACAGTCAGCATGGTGCACAACACAACACAGTCAGCATGGTGCACAACACAACACAGTCAGCATGGTGCACAACACAACACAGTCAGCATGGTGCACAACACACACAGTCAGCATGGTGCACAACACAACACAGTCAGCATGGTGCACAACACAACACAGTCAGCATGGTGCACAACACAACACAGTCAGCATGGTGCACAACACACAACACAACACAGTCAGCATGCACAACACAGTCAGCATGGTGCACAACACAACACAGTCAGCATGGTGCACAACACAACACAGTCAGCAACACAGTCAGCATGGTGCACAGCACACAACACAGTCAGCATGGTGCACAACACAGTCAGCATGGTGCACAACACAACACAGTCAGCATGGTGCACAACACAACACAGTCAGCATGGTGCACAACACAGCACAGTCAGCAACACAACACAGTCAGCATGGTGCACAACACAACACAGTCAGCATGGTGCACAACACAACACAGTCAGCATGGTGCACAGCACACAACACAGTCAGCATGGTGCACAACACAACACAGTCAGCATGGTGCACAACACAACACAGTCAGCATGGTGCACAACACAGTCAGCATGGTGCACAACACAGTCAGCATGGTGCACAACACAACACAGTCAGCATGGTGCACAACACAACACAGTCAGCATGGTGCACAACACAACACAGTCAGCATGGTGCACAACACAGTCAGCATGGTGCACAACACAACACAGTCAGCATGGTGCACAACACTAACACGTTTGACACATCTCAATCAATATAACGCTATAGCAAAGCAGTGTCGTTCACCATCTACTATGGCTCCGACCAGGTGGTGTCACACACCTTCTCTCTGAAGTGCCACGACCCTCCTACGACCACAGCATGGGCCTTGAAGTCCTGGACATTGATGTCCCCTGTACCGCACATCAACAGCTGGGGACAAACAGACATTTAGACATTACAGTGCCATAGGCCTGAGATTTAGAAAGTAGGACAAGGCATTCAAGCTTGGAAAGTTTGATAGGGGATGTAATTAGAGACAAAATCAGTTTGTTTTTCAGTTTGAGTTTCATTCAACATACCTCCAGCTCATTCTCATCAAATATGGCCAGGAGGTTCTCCGGAACAAGTTCATTCAAACCTGCAATTCACAAAACAGTTCATTGCCAAAAGCTTGGTTGCCTATCCCCTTATAGACATTCCAGATTAGATACAGGGGTGAATGTGAAATGACTCCATAATATATGGGTGTTTGTATCCCTACCTTTGAGAAAGTGCTCCACCTCGTCTCGCACCTGACTGGCGAGCCTGTACTGGGCCAGCAGGTTCAGATAATGCATCTTGTTCTCATTGTTGACAGCAATCTGAGCTCCTCCAGATATCAGCTCCACCACCTGAAGAGTGACAGAGTAACAGAGCTCAGGACATGACTGACAACACACCCACACACAGACCCCGCACTGCCTTTCTAGGAGTACTAAGCATTCGGCCAAGGAAATAATTATTCTGTTTTGTTAGTGCTTTCTTTTTTCTGTGAGATGACATGGTGGATAAGGGAAGTCATGTCAAACAGAAAGGTTCCCTCGTCACCTTCTCCAGCTGTCCTGACTTGTACTTCTCCTCAGCAAACACCAGGTCCATTTCACTGACATCATTGTTTAGGATGAAGCAGACTTTCGTTTTGTAGAACTCCTGATCATCCGTCTCAAAGTACTGCCGTGGAAAATGAAATACAAATACAGGAAAATAGATTTAAAATAAAGGTGTCATTCTAACTCGGTGAAACAACAAGGATGACTTATCCACTTAGAGCGGCAGGATGAGATCTTAATATGTTCTAGAAACACCACAATATACACCTCATACGCTATGAAATAAACAGATCGCCTTTCTAACCAGCCAAAGCATTGGGAGAGAGGTAAACATTGGGAGAGAGGTAAACATTGGGAGAGAGGTAAACATTGGGAGAGAGGTAAACATTGGGAGAGAGGTAAACATTGGGAGAGAGGTAAACATTGGGAGAGAGGTAAACATTGGGAGAGAGGTAAACATTGGGAGAGAGGTAAACATTGGGAGAGAGGTAAACATTGGGAGAGAGGTAAACATTGGGAGAGGAGGTAGGCATTGGGAGAGAGGTAAACATTGGGAGAGAGGTAAACATTGGGAGAGAGGTAAACATTGGGGGAGGAGCAGGTAGGCATTGGGAGAGAGGTAAACATTGGGTAAACATTGGGAGAGGTAAACATTGGGAGAGAGGTAAACATTGGGAGACACATTGGGAGAGAGGTAAACATTGGGGGAGAGAGGTAAACATTGGGAGAGAGGTAAACATTGGGGAGTAAACATTGGGAGGTAAACATTGGGAGAGAGGTAAACATTGGGGAGAGAGGTAACATTGGGAGGGAGGAGAGGTAAACATTGGGGGAGAGGTAAACATTGGGAGAGAGGTAGGCATTGGGAGAGAGGTAGGCATTGGGAGAGAGGTAGGCATTGGGTAGGCATTGGGAGAGAGAGAGGTAGGCATTGGGAGAGAGGTAGGCATTGGGAGAGGTAGGTAAACATTGGGAGACAGGTAAACATTGGGAGACAGGTAAGCATTGGGAGAGAGGTAAGCATTGGGAGAGAGGGGAGAGAGGTAGGCATTGGGAGAGAGGTAGGCATTGGGAGAGAGGTAAACATTGGGAGACAGGTAAGCATTGGGAGACAGGTAAGCATTGGGAGAGAGGTAGGCATTGGGAGAGAGGTAAACATTGGGGACAGGTAGGCATTGGGGGAGAGAGGTAGGCATTGGGAGAGAGGTAAACATTGGGAGAGAGGTAGGCATTGGGAGAGGTAGGCATTGGGAGAGAGGTAGGCATTGGGAGAGAGGTAGGCATTGGGAGAGAGGTAAACATTGGGAGAGAGGTAGGCATTGGGAGAGAGGTAGGCATTGGGAGAGAGGTAGGCATTGGGAGAGAGGTAAACATTGGGAGACAGGTAAACATTGGGAGACAGGTAAGCATTGGGAGACAGGTAAGCATTGGGAGACAGGTAAGCATTGGGAGACAGGTAAGCATTGGGAGAGAGGTAGGCATTGTGAGAGAGGTAAGCATTAGGGGAGAGGTAAAGGCATTGGGAGAGAGGTAGGCATTGGGAGAGAGGTAGGCATTGGGAGAGAGGTAAACATTGGGAGAGAGGTAGGCATTGGGAGAGAGGTAGGCATTGGGGAGAGAGGTAGGCATTGGGAGAGAGGTAAACATTGGGAGACAGGTAAACATTGGGAGACAGGTAAGCATTGGGGAGACAGGTAAGCATTGGGAGACAGGTAAGCATTGGGAGAGAGGTAGGCATTGGGAGAGAGGTAAGCATAGGGAGAGAGGTAAGCATTGTAGGAGAGAGGTAAGCATAAACAGGGAGAGAGGTAAGCATTGTGGGAGAGAGAGGTAAGCATAGGGAGAGAGGTAAGCATTGGGAGACAGGGAGAGAGGTAAGCATAGGGAGAGAGGTAAGCATAGGGAGAGAGGTAAGCATTGGGAGAGAGGTAAGCATAGGGAGAGAGGTAAGCATTGGGAGAGAGGTAAGCATTGGGAGAGAGGAGGTAAGCATTGGGAGAGAGGTAAGCATAGGGAGAGAGGTCAGCATTGGGAGAGAGGTAAGCATTGGGAGAGAGGTAAGCATTGTAGGGAGAGAGAGGTAAGCATAGGGGAGAGAGGTAAGCATAGGGAGAGAGGTAAGCATTGGGAGAGAGGTAAGCATAGGGAGAGAGGGTGGGAGAGAGGTAAGCATTGGGAGAGAGGGAGAGAGGTAAGCATTGGGAGAGAGGTAAGCATTGGGAGAGAGGTAAGCATAGGGAGAGAGGTAAGCATTGGGAGAGAGGTAAGCATTGGGAGAGAGGTAAGCATAGGGAGAGAGGTAAGCATTGGGAGAGAGGTAAGCATTGGGAGAGAGGTAAGCATAGGGAGAGAGGTAAACATTGGGAGAGAGGTAAGCATTGGGAGAGAGGTAAGCATTGGGAGAGAGGTAAGCATTGGGAGAGAGGTAAGCATTGGGAGAGAGGTAAGCATTGGGAGACAGGTAAGCATAGGGAGAGAGGTAAACATAGGGAGAGAGGTAAGCATTGGGAGACAGGTAAGCATAGGGAGAGAGGTAAACATAGGGAGAGAGGTAAGCATTGGGAGAGAGGTAAGCATTGGGAGAGAGGTAAGCATGGGGGAGAGAGGTAAGCATTGGGAGAGAGGTGGGGAGCATTGGGAGACAGGTAAGCATAGGGAGAGAGGTAAACATAGGGAGAGAGGTAAGCATTGGGAGACAGGTAAGCATAGGGAGAGAGGTAAACATAGGGAGAGAGGTAAGCATTGGGAGAGAGGTAAGCATAGGGAGAGAGGTAAGCATTGGGAGAGAGGTAAGCATTGGAGAGGACAGGTAAGCATAGGGAGAGAGGTAAGGTAGGCAGGTAAGCATTGAGAGAGGTAAGCATTGGGAGACAGGTAAGCATAGGGAGAGAGGTGAACATTGGGAGAGAGGTAAGCATTGGGAGACAGGTAAGCATAGGGAGAGAGGTAAACATTGGGAGAGAGGTAAGCATAGGGGGTAAACATTGGGAGAGGTAAGCATTGGGAGACAGGTAAGTAAACATTGGGAGAGAGGGAGGGAGAGGTAAGCATTGGGAGAGAGGTAAGCATTGGGAGAGAGGTAAGCATAGGGAGAGAGGTAAACATTGTGGGAGAGAGGTAAACATTGGGAGAGAGGTAAGCATTGGGAGAGAGGTAAGCATTGGGAGAGAGGTAAGCATTGGGAGAGAGGTAAGCATTGGGAGAGAGGTAAGCATTGGGAGAGAGGTAAGCATAGGGAGAGAGGTAAACATTGTGAGAGAGGTCAGCATTGTGAGAGAGGTAAGCATTGGGAGAGAGGTCCATCTCTAGGTCCTCAGAGGATGTGGGACTGAGACGGAGGACATACTTTGTAGTTCATCCTGAGTCCGATGAGCTGGGCCAGGAAGGAGCGGGTGAAGCGAGCGCGGACCAGCTGCTTGTAGGCCCCGCCCAGGGCTGACTCGTACAGGCACTTCCCCACCACGCGCCCCGCAAACTCATACATCTTCAGACGCAGGTGGACCGGCCGCTCAGCGTTGGGGTGGACCTGAGAAGGTAGACGGACAGACACAGTACCTCACTATCCTATTGGCTAACCCCAGCACTAGGTCACTGAATCCTGGCCGTAGCCGTATTGTTCTAGTTGTGCTGGTGAGAAGGGAGGTCTTACCAGGCCCTGGTTGTCGTCACTGAAGCGAGTAAACAGCTGATTGGTGGTGTCAAACAGGGTCTTACAGACGAGCTCAAACCACTCCCTTCGCGGCCCTCCCCAGTCCAGAGCTAGGGGCCCACACAACACATATACTGCGTCATTCAACAGCCCTCCCCACACAACACCAGCTGACTGGCCTATCATCTGCTGATCTTACCTTCCTCATCCTGGAACACCACCTCAAAGTTCTTACTCCAGTCCGACACGGAGAAGTTCCGGGTGGATTTCAGAGACTGGGGAGAGATAGACATGTTAAAACACTGTCATTTTCACACTCAATATCACCGTACGAGTCTGCAGGAGCAGTTCTTAATCTCACTGCGGCTCGGAAAATAGTTACACGGTGGGTTCACTCACAGAGTCCAGGATGCAGTGGCGTGTGATCTTCAGGCAGGTCTTGGTGCGTGGTCTCTTGGAGTGGATGTGTCTGAGCTCCCTCTGGAAGAAGCTCACCTTGTCCTGGAACGTCTCCGAGCCACCTGTCAACGGCACAAAAACCATCCAGTCTCAATGCTTCTACAGAGGCCAAAAATGATCTAATTCCAGGTACACCCCACAGTGTTACTGAACTGGAAAAGGAGGGATACCAACCGATATTCTTGTGCAGGAAACGGATGAAGGTGGCAGCCATGATGTTTCTGTCTTTACAGCTCAGCTCCACTGGCGGCTGGATCCCATCATCCACCACAAGAGTCAAGTACTTGTGAACGGGGTCAGGGCCATAGTATGTGAACTGAAGGGGCAGAAAGACGAGGGTGAACACACAAGCTCATTAAACCTACTGCTAAAGGTCAGACAATATAATGTGGAAATCACACAGTGTTTCACAGCATGGCTGCTTGTCCTACCTTTGTCCCTGGGCAAACTCGAAAGGTGAAAAGGCGCCATGGAATGATTTTCAGGTAAAACTCCTTCACTGACAGTTGCTGTGTAGCAGAAAAGTAAATGGTCCAGTCAATGACAGAAGTCTGCAACAAACCCGGCTGTAGAGCATGTGGTATGTCTGGTCAAATCAAAATCCTTTCTATCCTCTCTTCACCCACCTTTGGCGATATGTAGCAGTAGACCTTTTTTGGTTTCTTGACCTTCTCCGGCTGGCCCTCTACAGGGGAGTCATGCTCGTCCTCCTCGTCCCCCATGGAGGGCCGTCTCTGAGGGGCCATCAGAGCCGAGGCTGGGAGCTGCCACGAGGAGTTACTGTAGTTACTGTAGTTCCCTGAGCCATACAGGTACGCCTCAAAGTAGATGCTGATCCCTGTGGTGGACACGTTCTTCTCCACACACTTCTTCTCATTCTCTGTTTGGTGGAAGGGTAGCATTTGAAACAAGAGTGATATGAGAACCCTACAACCACAGCTTTTCCTCCACCAAGACGAAAGTCTAGACTCTACATGTATTTCACTGTGGAGTATCTCATTTGGAGTATGATAGGCTGAAAATACATGTAGCAACTTGGTGAAATACCATTTTATCCACTATCCTATTACCTTCCTTCACATGGGCCTGTTCAATCATACTCTAAAATAGGACCCTTACTCACCACTGAGAACAATGATGTCGAACTCCCCGTTGCTGATGGGCAGGTCGCTATAGGAGATGCGTGCCCGGAAACAGCCCTTCTTCCTCAGGGTGATCTTCAGCAGTACCTGGCACAGCTGCTTGTTGGATGACACTGACTTACAGTAGTACTCCTTCAGGCTGTCGTCATCCACCGTGCCCAGCTGAGAGGAGGAAGACACAAAATGGATTCCCATTGTCCAATTCCACAGTCTAAAATTAGGAAACAAATTCATTTATTCTGTTGTATGAGTGTTGTGTCGTGATATTGGGTTCTTACCGAGTGGACGTGGACGCTGTAGTTGACTTCGTCTATCAGTGAGGTGGAGTTACTGGTGGGGTTGCCATACTCGTCCCGAGGCTCGATCTGCAGGGTATGCTGCTGGCCATATACTAAGACCAGGGTGGAGAAGTGGTAGGCTATCTTCGTTTTGGACGGGTCCACTGTCCCTGAAATGGACACAGAACATGTGGGGAAGTGATGAGCATTCAGGGGATATCTCAAATTAAAGTATGTAGTGTTTACCAGTACAATACATACATAGGGCCTGAGACAACAGAGGAAAAACAGCTTTCATTTACACAAAGTTCCAAGTTGCTTCCATGTGAAGGGACCGTTTCAACACTTGTCAAACCTAATTGAGCAAAGCTGTAGAGCATAATGCAAATATTTCAAAAAATTGTAATAAACAATCAGATTAAAATAAAATGTTAAGGAAAATATCGATATTGCCTTAAATAAATGTTATGATCATCATCACCTCGTGCTATATTTCGTAAACAAAGCCGAACTAGAAAACATATTGTGATGATGAACACTATTAACATACTTATTATCATGTTATGAGGACAAGCAATGGAAAGAACATTGGAAGAATCGTTCAGTGGTATCAATTCTGGTCTGGGTGGTCATTAATAATTCTTACTGCGCAACGTCATAGTTCTGTTCTTTATCATAAGCAAAAACACAATTATCAATATCAATTACTTAAACGTCCTCATGTCATCCATGCTTTGCATTTATATTACAAATATAGCACAGTCCAGTCCTGAGATGGGTTAGTCACACAGTCCAAAAGGTCATGACTTTCTTTACCTGATTTGAATATCTTGTAGTAAGGGCTGTAGGCCACGTTGAGTCCTCCCAGTTTGACAGCTACCTCATAGCGTCCGGCCTTGCGGACAGTGAAGGCCAGTTTGACCACATTGGACTCTGGCTCCTGCAGAACCTCCTGGGTGATGGGGATGTCTAGGGCCAGCTCTATGTGAGTGATGTTGACCCTTAACCCCACGGGTCGGTGGGCAGGGAAGGGCTGGCCGTTCTTGTAGAAGAGCTTTGGTAGAGAGTCAGAGCAAACCATGAGAAACCATGGCAGGATGTCTAGTACCACAACTTGTGCCAACAGTCTATTCTCACCTTGATATTGAATTGTATATTGTATTGTTGGAAAAAAGCTAGCAAGTAAGCATTTCACTGTACTGTTTTACACCCGCTGTGTTCCGTGCACGTGACAAATAAACCCGAAACTTCATTGTGTGCTTTATGTCCCCAATAGAAACCCAACCGACAAGACAAATAACAGAATCACTGACTAAAATCCGCAGAAACAAAAAAGTGTATCCCTCATCTACATTCTCTTTAAAGGCCCATTGCGGTAAAACCTGATTTTCCTGTTTTTTTCTCTCTACACTATGAGGTTGGAATAATACTGTGAAATTGTGAAAATTATGATAATGCCTTTTTAGTGTGAGACCTGCTTAAAAAGAATACCTGAAGATTTAGTGGGATGGAGTTTTTGCCAATTAGTTAATAGAGAGTTCCAAACCCCCCTTGGGGTTTCACAAAGAAGAAAACATATCGCATGACTGAAACTTAAAGGAAAACTCCACCCCAAAACAATATTTTGGTATTTGTTTCATTAGTCCAGTGTTGACATAGTCCCAAAATGTGAGGGAGAACTTTAACCCTTCTCCAAACCTTTCTGCCAATAACAGCTTGTTTTCAGTTTTTCCCTCCCCACTCAAACCACTCACAGACAGTCCTAGCAACATTATTGCTTGAGAAATTGCTCTTTGCTAAGTAGCATTTTTTTGTTTATTTTTGACCATTTGAATTGAAAACAACCACAGTAAGGTACTTAATTGTTACCCAGAAATGATTTGATATTGAGATAAAAACGTCTACATTGGACCTTTATTATTTGAGGTGGGTGGTTGTGCTCTAATCGTAGTTTCAGAATTGTAGTTTCAGAAATTGAACTCTTAAAATACAGAAATGACTGAAGTATCCTAGATATGTGATTTCAAGCAGATAGGTAGGAAAGGATCTTACGTGAACACGGAAGCTCATAGTCTGGCCCACTTCCTGTGGGTCCTTCCAATCCCAGGACACCTTGCAGGAGCGCGGGTCCAGGTAGTTCCCTCGTACATAGTCGTAGATGCTGCGGTCACCCCTTCTCCCGGGATCCTCATTCTGCAGAAAGCTAACCACCCGCGCAGCAAGCTCACATAGGAACTTGATGGTAAAGACAAACGCTATGATGGAAACAGTAATTCCACCTGCCAGGGGGAGACATTCAGTCAGAGACCTTGTTTGAACACACTGAATGTGATTAAATGCACAGCATACTGAGGATGGCTCATAGAGGTCTTCACGGTTCCAACAGACCACAAAATTTGGAGATCTGACACGGGACCCAAGCGGGTCCAGGTCCTAAATTCAGACTTTTGTCTTGGATCTGTGATGAGTCTGATATAATTGGCAGGGGTCTCGGGTATGTGCAATTGAAATTGATTTACCGACTGGACCTGATTGGACCTGTCCTCTGTTAATTTACTGTTTGTGTGATGAGAAATGCGTGAGCTTGTTATCTCTGTTAGCCAATTGCAACTCAATAAATTGTATAGTTATGTTCGACTGAAAATGGTTCCAGCTGCTCACCTCACCTGCTGGAGAGAGACAGTAAAATGAGCCTTGGCCTAGGCTACTGTTGATTGTGAAGATGAAGTTATTTTTCATTGAAGTAAAACTAAGTTAGAGGAGAAAGAGTACAGTAAAAAGAAGCCGACAAGGGTAATGTCCTCGGGGACAAGTTTTACTATTATAGTGGACAAAGATGAGAAGAATGTTGGTGGCCAAATGGACTGTGTGCAACTCACTATTCAGGTTTGATGCAATTGTCTACCTACCATTCATTTATTTCCATATTTATTATTGAATGTTTAGTCATTATTATTACTGTAAATACTTTGTATTATTATTGTAGGCCTATTTTATCATCTAAACGGGTTCTCTGCATAGCCTATGCACGTTTTTTTCCCCCATTTTGTTGAGACATTTTCATTGGCTAAATTAAGTTTGTCTTTTCAATTTTGTGATCCGTATTTAGTTTAAGGTTAAAAGTAGGCCCGTTGTAAAATAAGTAGCATTAACCTATTACTGTAATTTGTTGAGTAGGTTTACGGTAGGCAATGACCTTTGTTGGTATTAGCTGCAATATACATTGCATTTGGAAAGAATTCAGACACCTTGACTTTTTCCACATTTTGTTACGTTACAGCATTATTCTAAAATTCATTAAATATTTTTTTCCCCCTCATCAATCTACACGCAATACCCCATACACACAATACCCCATAATGACAAAGCAAAAACTGCAAAAAAAATAGCACATTTACATAAGTATTCAGATCCTTTACTCAGTACTTTGTTGAAGCACCTTTGGCAGCGATTAAAGCCTTGAGTCTTCTTGGGTATGACGCCACAAGCTTGGCACACCTGTATTTGGGGAGTTTCTCCCATTCTTCTCTGCAGATCATCTCAAGCTCTGTCAGGTTGGATGGGGAGCGTTGCTGCAAAGCTATTTTCAGATCTCTCCA
Source organism: Oncorhynchus tshawytscha (assembly GCF_018296145.1). Classification (NCBI taxonomy): domain Eukaryota; kingdom Metazoa; phylum Chordata; class Actinopteri; order Salmoniformes; family Salmonidae; genus Oncorhynchus; species Oncorhynchus tshawytscha. Next base: position 33,208,796 of record NC_056439.1, on the reverse strand, counting down.
GAGATGTTTGATCGTGTTCAAGTCCTGGCTCTGGCTGGGCCACTCAAGGACATTCAGAGACTTGTCCCGAAGCCACTCCTGCGTTGTCTTGGCTGTGTCCTTAGGGTAATTTTCCTGTTGGAACCTTCAAACAGCCTGAGGTCCTGAGCACTCTGGAGCAGGTTTTCATCAATCATCAATCCTGACTAGTCTCCCAGTCCATGCCGCAGAAAGAAATCCCCACAGCATGATGCTGCCACCACCATGCTTCACTGTGCGGAATGTTGCCAGATTTCCTCCAGATGTGACGCTTGGCATTCAGGCTAAAGAGTTCAATCTTGGTTTCATCAGACCAGAGAATCTTGTTTCTCATTGTCTGAGAGTCTTTTGGTGCCTTTTGGCAAACTCCAAGAGGGCTGTTATGTGCTTTTTTACTGAGGAGTGGCTTCCGTCTGGCCACTCTACCATGAAGGCCTGATTGGTGGAGTGCTGCAGAGATGGTTGTCCTTCTGGAAGGTTCTCCCATCTCCTCAGAGGAACTCTAGAGCTCTGTCAGAGTGACCATTGGGTTCTTGGACACCCATCTGACCAAGGCCCTTCTCCCCCAATTGCTCAGTTTGGCCGGGCGGCCAGAACTAGGAAGTGTCTTGGTGGTTCCAAACTTCTTCCATTTAAGAATGTTAGAGGCCACTGTGTTCTTGGGGACCTTCAATGCTGCAGAAATGTTTTGGTACCCTTCCCCAGATCTGTGCCTCAACAAAATCCTGTCTTGGAGCTCTTTGGACAATTCCTTCAACCTCATGGCTTGGTCTTTGCTCTGACATGAACTGTCAACTGCGGGACCTTATATAGACAGGTGTGTGACTTACAAAATCATGTCCAATCAATTGAATTTACCACAGGTGGACTCCAATCAAGTTGTAGAAACATCTCAAGGATGATCAATGGAAACAGGATGCACCTAAGCTCAATTTCGAGTCTCATAGCAAATGGTCTGAATACTTAAGTAAATAAGATATTTTTGTTTTTATTTTTAATACATTTGCAAAAATGTCTAAAATCCTGTTTTCACTTTGTCACTATGGGGTATTGTGTGTAGATTGCTGAGGATTGTTTTGTGTTGAATCCATTTTAGAATAAGTCTGTAACGTAACAAAATGTGGAGTCTGGATACTTTCCGAAGGCAGTGTAAGCCTGTTCAAAACTTTTTGGAATGTTTTATTCTGTTGAGCCATTTTCGGTGGCCAAATTAAGTTCCAGCTGTAATGTTGTGTTGCCGCAATATAACAAAATTACCGGTATTCCCGGTAGGCCTACTATGCTACTCGCACACAAACCACGAAAAGGAAGAACCAAAGAGGGCAAAATGCAAAACTTTATTTAATGCAGCAATGTAATAACCTGTTCGTATTTTCACTAGAAACAATGACTTGACTTACTTGTGATATTACCCTAATAAAGTTAACCAACTTTTGTGACGGTTTGGTGTGGTATGACTATTATAAGGCTTAGCTACTGCAGGCCTTTGACTGTGGTGTGCACTGGCACTCCATGTGACTCCGACAGTTGAACTTGAGGTGAGGCAGAATGTTTTAGGCCTACCAGACTTACTCCTTTAATCTAACAATCACAGGAGGTTGGTGGCACCTTCATTGAGTAGGACTGGCTCGTGGTAATTACTGGACACTATAAAGTTTTGAACTTTGAAACAACAAATTTCGTTTTTTTGTAATTGGATATTTGGCGTTTGGACAAACGGTGGATAATTTGGCCAATATCACTTGTTTACTAATGGCGCTGGCAGAGCCAAGTTGGAGGTTTCTTTCTACTATCCGATCTGAACGGGTCTCTCGGCTCCGAACCAGTATGGGTTTGTTTTCCCTGGTCTTTTCGGAAAGGGTCTGACTGTCCTCGGGTCCCTTCGGAACGGGTCTCCGTTTTTGGAAAATAAATGTATGCATATCGGGTTGGGTGGGAAAGCCACGGATCCATCCAACGTTTTGGACCCGTGAAGATCTAATGGCTCATGCTGATCTTATTAGTGGAGAGACCATTTGCAATGCAATTGTGGGAAAATGACTTCAAAGAATGATTTAAAGGGATTGTTCACTTTCATCCAAAAGTATCTACATGGATTCTGAAGCTCAAACAGTCACTTATAGAAGCTTTGAACAAAGCGAATATCGAACCCATGACTTGATTGGGATTTGTGCCACCAATGCCAAAAGTTAACCATGTGGAAACAGTGCCAGGGAAATGAACCCAGAGCATGGATTGACATCATTCGTTCTCCATAGACTACTTACAAGGTAAGGAAACCCATTTTGTATTTTTGAGTGAACTATCCCTTTAAGGTCTATTTCCTTGAATGTGCTGTGGAGAAGCAGTAATTGTATGGGTAAAGCCTGGAAATCTTGGGACACACAAACAGTATCTGTAGTTCAAATATATATATATATATATATATATATATATATATATATATATATATATATATATATATATATATATATATATATATATATACACAGTATATCTGAATGTATATCTGAATTTTTTGATTATTTATTATTATAAAAAATAAATAAATGTTTTTAAATGTAACCTTTATTTTACTAGGCAAGTTTCAACTGTACTAATATTTTCAACAAGTACTTCCTGATAATTCTAATGACAGGTTAGTTTAGGCCCCAGGCCTTGCTGACAGGCGCCCATCCCCTACTTCAAACGGCTACTGTCAGTAGAACTCACTCACCAATCACGTAAAACATGAGGTCCCTTATCAGAAAGCACAGTGCCACAGTACAGCCAAATATAAAAGCTCCCGCTGAAAGAGAAACAAAGACAGGCATCATACTTTACTTGACTTTCACAGCACAGAAAAAGCTTTTGACAGACATTTCATAATGATCTGATGTGCCCTACGCCCAGGGCACTAAAGTGGTCGCATAAGCTCCTACATATTTTGCTGTGTGACCTGACATTTTATTTTGGGAGCACCAGTGCGACCAGGACAAAAATTACCCTGATAATGACTGTTGTAATGATAGGTTTCACTGTGCAGTTGTTTCTGAGTACCTTAAGAAACAAAAGTGAGCACAGATTTGTTCAATCGAAAGCCTACATGTAAAGAAAATAAAAAAATATTAAAGAATGTATCAGTGACTTGTATTTCTTGCAACTTTCTGAAGATGTAACGGCAGGGGAATGCCTGGGTCTACCACTTTGTGTAGCCAGTAATCAAATCAAATCTGATTTGTCACATACACATGGTTAGCAGATGTTAATGCGAGTGTAGCGAAATGCTTGTGCTTCTAGTTCCGACAATGCAGTAATAACCAACAAGTAATCTAACATAACAATTCCACAACAACTACCTTATACACACAAGTGTAAAGGGATAAAGAATATGTAAAAGATATATGATTGCGTGATGGTACAGAACGGCATAAGCAAGATGCAGTAGATGGTATCGAGTACATTAAAAACATATGAGATGAGTAATTTAGGGTATGTAAACATATTAAGTGGCACTGTTTAAAGTGGCTAGTGATACATTTTGTACATAATCTTTTCCAATATTAAAGTGGCTGGAGTTGATTCAGTATGTTGGCAGCAGCCACTCAATGTTAGTGGTGGCTGTTTAACAAACAGTCTGATGGCCTTGAGATAGAAGCTGTTTTTCAGTCTCTCGGTCCCAGCTTTGATGCACCTGTACTGACATTCACCTTCTGGATGATAGAGGGGTGAACAGGCAGTGGCTCGGGTGGTTGTTGTCCTTGATGATCTTTATGGCCTTCCTGTGACATCGGGTGGTGTAGGTGTCCTGGAGGGCAGATAGTTTGCCCCCGGTGATGCGTTGTGCAGACCTTACTATCCTCTGGAGAGCCTTACGGTTGTGGGCGGAGCAGTTGCCGTACCAGGCGGTGATACAGCCCGACAGGATGCTCTCGATTGTGCATCTGTAAAAGTTTGTGAGTGCTTTTTGTGACAAGCTGAATTTCTTCAGCCTCCTGAGGTTGAAGAGGTGCCGCTGCGCCTTCTTCACCACGCTGTCTGTGTGGGTGGACCAATTCAGTTTGTCCGTGATGTGTACGCCAAGGAACTTAAAACTTACCACCCTCTCCACTACTGTCCCGTCGATGTGGATAGGGGGGTGCTCCCTCTGCTGTTTCCTGAAGTCCACGATCATCTCCTTTGTTTTGTTGACATTGAGTGTAAGGTTATTTTCCTGACACCACACTCCAAGGGCCCTCACCTCCTCCCTGTAGGCCGTCTCGTCGTTGTTGGTAATCAAGCCTACCACTGTAGTGTCGTCTGCAAACTTGATGATTGAGTTGGAGGTGTGCATGGCCACGCAGTCGTGGGTGAACAGGGAGTACAGGAGAGGGCTCAGAACGCACCCTTGTGGGGCCACAGTGTTGAGGATCAGCGGGATGGAGATGTTGTTCCCTACCCTCACCACCTGGGTGGGGGCGGCCCGTCAGGAAGTCCAGTACCCAGTTGCACAGGGCGGGGTCGAGACCCAGGGTCACAAACCTCTTGTGTCTGAGCCGTTGAATTGCGACTCTACTTTGTCTCTATACTGACGCTTAGCTTGTTTGATTGCCTTGCGGAGGGAATAGCTACAGTGTTTGTACTCGGTCATGTTTCTGGTCACCTTGCCCTTGTTAAAAGCAGTGGTTCGCGTTTTCAGTTTTGCGCGAATGCTGCCATCAATCCACGGTTTCTGGTTTGGGAATGTTTTAATAGTTGCTGTGGGTACGACGTCGATGATGCACTTGCTTATAAACTCGCTGACCGAATCAGCGTATTCATCAATGTTGTTGTTTGACGCAATGTGGAACATATCCCAATCCACGTGATTGAAGCAATCTTGAAGCGTGGAATCAGATTGGTTGGACCAGCGTTGAACAGACCTGAGCTCAGGAGCTTTCTGTTTTAGTCTCTGTCTATAGGCAGGGAGCAACAAAATGGAGTCGTGGTCAGCTTTTCCGAAAGGAGGACGGGGGAGGGCCTTATATGCGTCGCGGAAGTTATAATAACAATGATCCTGAGTTTTACCAACCCTGGTAGAACAATCAATATGCTGATAGAATTTAGGGAGTCTTGTTTTCAGATTAGCCTTGTTAAAATCCCCAGCTACAATGAATGCAGCCTCAGGATATGTGGTTTCCAGTTTACATAGAGTAAAATAAAGTTCGTTCAGGGCCATCGATGTGTCTGCTTGGGGGGGAATATATGTGGCTGTGATTATAATCGAAGATAATTCTCTTGGTAGATAATGCGGTCGACATTTGATTGTGAGGAATTCTAAGTCAGGTGAACAGAAGGACTTGAGTTCCTTTATGTTGTTATGATCACACCACGTCACGTTAATCATAAGGCAAACCTCCTGCCCCTCTTCTTACCAGAAAGATGCTTGTTTCTGTCGGCGCGATGCTTGAAGAAACCAGTTGGCTGTACCGACTCCGATAGTGTGTCTCGAGTGAGCCATGTTTCCGTGAAGCAAAGAACATTACAGTCTCTTATGTCTCTCTGGAATGCTACCCTTGCTCGGATTTCATCAACAAGTTGTCAAAAGACTGGACATTGGCGAGTAGTATGCTAGGGAGTGGTGCGCGATGTGCCCGTCTCCGGAGCCTGACCAGAAGATCGCTTCGTCTGCCCCTTTTACAGCGTCGTTGTTTTGGTTCGCCGGCTGGGATCCGATCCATTGTCCTGGGCAAAACACAGGATCCGCTTCGGGAAAGTCGTATTTCTGGTCGTAATGATGGTGAGTTGACGTTGCTCTTATATTCAGTAGTTCCTCCCGACTGTATGTAATAAAACCTAAGATTACCTGGGGTACCAATGTAAGAAATAACACGTAAAAAAACAAATACTGCATAGTTTCCTAGGAACGCGAAGCGAGGCAGCCTTCTCTGTCGGCGCCAGATGTGTACCACATGCCAAAACAGTCATTTATAAAGGCTTTAACATAAAACTTTTCATATTAAATGGAGGCAGGCTTACCTGGCAGAATGATATGATATAATGATGATTTGTATCAATCGGATGCTATTTTTTTCTGTCAAACTCTGCTATTGAGCATGCAGTACAGAAACACCACCAGCCAAACACCAGTCTCTTGAGTTCAATTGAAATTAAAGGGAAACTATGTTTTTCTTTTCTTCCTTAGACCTCAAAAGTGGTCTCCTGATATGGTTAAAATGGTTGTGCAATTCAAATGATATATTCTCTACAGATCACTTAATTGGAGTGCCAGAATGAACTCTTTAACAATTCAAAGTATGATGCTACAAGTCTATACAGATGCTTGTGGCATAATAAAACCCAATCAAAAAGTTTTACTTCAGACTTAGAACATCCAATTTTACGTTTAAAATGTATTTAAAATAAGTGTGATTTTGAGAGTGAAATCTGAAAAAAGAACTGGTGGAATTTCGAAATCTGGAAAAACAAAACCGAGAAAATGTTTTTGTTGTGGCTTTTGGTGTTATTAGGGAGAATACATGTATTGGCTGGTAGATTGTTTTTAATCTACCTGCCACAGTGGCTGTTGGACTAAAAAGTTAGTTTTTAGGCCCTGTTCATAAACCATGTTACAGGTCATTACAAAACCAGCATTTGTTTACACCTTGTTCAGTCATGTTACCTCATTAGCTAGCTAGCTAACAACCTGGTTACTTTATCAGTATATCTAAACATTTGGAGGCAAAGAAAGAAGCGAAAAGGGATAGCTTCTTTATAAGATCAATGATCATAGCAATGAATGAATGACTGATCACTTGCATGTCATCACTCACAAACTTGACGACCTTAAAGAGACAGTTTAGAATTTTCGATGTAATGCGCTTCAATAGATAGTGCTTTTGCACAATGTAGAAACCTAATATTACACAAATGACTGTAATTATCAACATTTTAGCTTTTTATAATAAACAAATGTCTTTACCGGGTTAAATATTTGTTTCTAGAGCACAACATGTAACAAGTAGCAAGAATTCATATACACCCAATATGCTAGATCTCAATCAATTCAAAAATATATATATCTTCTGGTGCTCCTAGATTTGACATTTTAAGTGATTTTTTATTTATTTAGAGCACTGCCTACGCCCTTCATTCTCACAGGCTTGGAGGATTGACCTTTTTATTTCACTTTTGCTTTCTGATATACCTGTAGATAATAAACCTTTGAAACTAGAACACATACCCATGTTGGACTCTGCATCCAGGACATTAATCCGAAAGTCTAATTGGTCCATGTTGTCCTGCACTAGCCAAGCACAGTAGTGTGTGGACAATCTGTGTATTCACCGATGCATCACACCACAAAGCCAAATCAAGCTTTTCCAGAAATAGGACTTAGGCTATTCTTGGCATCAGAGAAGATACCTATCATAGGTAGCATAGCTATTTGCTTATTGGGAGTGTACAAGCCAATGAGAATCGGTGTGTACTACAGTATGTAAATTAGGATAGGTAAGAAATTGTACATGAGAATTGTAATGTAACAACATAGGCCTAGGCTACTTTCTTTCACATTATGTCTTAACTGTCTTAAAATGGCACTGTAGTAACAGTCAACTTCTCCTTTACAACACCTAGTTTTGTTCATCTGTGTGGCAATTGCTTAATAAAAAGTTCAATGCTAGGTCCTTGCAATTAGGGCTGGCATAATTACCATATAACCGTGTAACCGATGGTTAGGATGAAGACCACCATGAAAATAAAATAACTGTCATAACGAACAGCTGACTGAAGTACTATCACCATACTTAGGTGCCGATACGATATTTATTGTGATTCTCACGATTCTATATGTGTTGCGATTCGATACAGTGAATTTAATTGTGAATCGATGTTCCAGACATTTTGCTCATCACATGTCTGTTGCAGAGGGACAAGAGAGAGCCATGAGAAAACTAGATTTGATCAGTCATGGAAATAAAAGTGCTGAAAACAAATTTGCTGCATATTTAAAAAGATAAGAGAACAAGCTATGTTGGTGCAGGTACATCCAACTGGCACTAACATTATATTGCGATATTGTATCTTGACGACGATACGATAACGTCACTATTAACAACAATCATGAAACGTTGTTGCTCCTTGAAGAAAGTAGCAACAAACAAGTCTTCAACGCAGCAGCAACACAAATAGAAATATAATGAATATAACAGGCTTGGAACTAACTTTGGCAATTTCACTGGAGAAGTTTTTCCAGAAATAGGACTTAGGTATCTTCTCTGATGCCAAGAATAGCCTATCATAGGTAGCATGCAATAATTTCCATGGTAATGTAGACTGTTCATTCAAATGATGTTAACTGATGTGTAGCACATATTGAAGGGTACAATTCCTGCTTTTACTTCCTGCTTTGCTCTTATGGATACACTTGCAAAGGCCGCCAGTCACAGCCCTACTTGCAACGCATCAGTATCTTCTACAGCCAGTGTCTAAAATCACTCTTAATCCATGGCAGACGCATTGCACTCACCGATAGACCACTTCTCATTCAGGCGCCTTTCAGCAAGGCTGTGCACAAGTTGGATCTCGTAGTCCTGGTCGCGGCTCCCCCTAGAGGCCTGGAGAACCTTGACGCCCGTGGACAGCTTGATGTAGTCTTCGTAGTAGTATCCCCACGCAGCAAGAGAGAGCTGCAACTGGCTGTCAAACTGGGCTAGATCATCCAGAGTCATACAACCCAAGGTCTTCAGTCTTCAGTTGGACCACAGTGCAATATGATCAAACACAGAGAAAAAACAGTCAATTGTATTCATTCACCTCTAGCATGGCCACAGTCTCAAACAGGATAATACACAGAACGACTGAACAAGAAGAACCTGATTTTAAAGCTGGATTGTAGTCTGTTATTGCTTTAAATATTGTGTACTTTATCAGACATGCAAAGCAAATATTGATCTATCACCCTGTTCTGCACTGTACCACAGTAACCTGAACATGATCTACTAGGTTACATTTACATTAAGCCTTTAAGGGACAAGTAAATAATAATAATAATTTATTACATTTGTAAAGCGCTTTTCATTATCCAGGAATAATCTCAAAGTGCATAAAATAACCATTTAAATAGAAAAACAGTTAAAAAAAACAAAATAAATATACATTGAACAAAAATATAAACTCAACATGCAACAATTTCAATGATTTTTACTGAGTTACAGTTCATATAAAGGAAATGTCAATTGAAATACATTTATTAGCCCCTAATCTAAGGATTTCACATGACTGGGCAGGGGCGCAGCCATGGGTGGGCCTGGGCGGCCATAGCAGGAAGAGAATGGGTCCTAGCACCGACCCCTGTGGGACACCACAGGTTATGGTGGACTCCACTGATCTTGCCTCACCAAGGGTGGCGCACTGCTTGTGGTTAGAGATGTAGGAGGTAAACCATAGAGAATGGCACCAAATGGGGTGGCTGCAGTTTTACGGGCTCCTGACCAATTGTGCTATTTTGTGTGTTTTTTTTGTAGTTTTCTTCTTTTTTTGTACATAATTATTCCGCCATCGTTTATTATGACCGAAAAGAGCTTCTGAACTGTACTGCGATTCTGTACTGCGATTACTCACCTCGAACTGGACTAGGATTTTTTCATTAATGAGTCAGACACAAAGGATATACTGCTCCTCCTGGACCAGGCCCAAATCCCTGTCATTTATATGAAGAGGAGACGCCGTTACAAAGGTCGAAGAGCCAGATGGCTGGCGAGACTGCGCTGGCGAGTAGATAATCCGCCTTTACCCTCCGTTTTACTGCTAAACGTGTAATCACTGGAGAATAAATTGGATGAGCTCCATAAGATCAGGAGGGGTAGTGTGTCTCTTTGATAACAGCAATCTCGAAATATTAAGGAAGTCTCATGGTTTTGCTCGCCTGAATTAGAGTGTTTCATAATAAGCTGTAGACCCCACTATTTACCAAGAGAGTTTTCATCTATATTCTTCATAGCTGTCTATTTACCACCACAAACCAATGCTGGCACTAAGACAGCACTCAGCGAGCTGTATAAGGCCATAAGCAAACAAGAAAATGCTTATCCAGAAGCTGTGCCGGGAACTTTAATGCAGGAAACCTAAAACCCATGTCACATGTGCAACTCACCCTCCATTAGGCAAATCTGACAATAACTATATCCTCCTGATTCCTGCTTACAAGCAAACACTCAAACAGGAAGTAGCATTGACGTGGTCAATACGGAAGTGGTCTGATGAAGCAGATGCTAAGCTACAGGACTGTTTCTGGAATACGTTCCGGGATGCATCCAATGGCATTGAAGAGTATACCACATCAGTCACTGGCTTCATTAATGTATCGACGACATTGTCCACACAGTGACAGTACCCCTTGTATATAGCCTCATTATTGCTATTTTATTGTGTTACAATTTTTCCTTTAGTTCAGCAAACTTTTTTAAAACTCTGCACTGTTGGTTAAAACCTCTACGGGATCAGTGTCCCCCCATGGGACGGTTGAGCTAACGTCCACTAATGTGATTAACATGACGTTGTAACTAACAACAACATTTCCCAGGACATAGACATGTCTTAAATGGGGAGAAAGCTTAAATTATTGTTAATCGAACTGCACTGTCGAATTGACAGTAGCTATTACAGTGAAAAAATACCATGCTATTGTTTGAGGAGAGTGCACAACAACAACAAAAACTTTTATCATGGCAACTGGTTGATACATTCACCTCTGAAGATAAATAACGTACTTAAATTCAGCAATCTTGCTCTGATTTGTCATTCTGAGGGTCCCAGAGTTAAAATGTAGCATAGTTTTGTCAAATAAAATCTATTTTTATATTAAAATGTAGGAACTGGGTTCTACAGTTTGAACTTCTGCTATGTCTGCCACCTTGCTTCAGGTTCTGAGCTACAGGCAGTTAGATTTGGGTATATAATTTTATGCAAAAATTAAAATAAAGGGTGCGATCCTTAATTAAGGGCTTGTAAATAAGCTTTTCCCTGTTGTATTCGGCGAATTGATTAGAGTTTAGGGCAGTCCCACAGATGGCAGTGTGCTCTCTGAGGCGCTGCAGTAGAATGTGTGATCAACTGTGTCAAAAGCAGTACTAAGGTCCAAAAGAAGGAGGAGTCAGAGTGGGGTTAGAGTTGGAGGATACAATGTTCTCTCGGATGGTGTTGATTTTAGCCTTGAAGAACTCAGAAAATCTGTTGCATTTTTCAGTAGTTGCTGTCGGAGGGCCAGAGTCTATAGGATGGAGAAGACGACTGATGGTGGAAAACAAAGTCCTATGATTTCCTCGGTCGTTGTCAGAGTAGAAGGTGGAGTGGGCTGCTTTAAATGCTTTTAAATAACAAGCCTGGTAGTCCTTATAGACCAGTAGATGGACAAATAGGCCAGCACTTCTCCACAGACGCTCTCGCTTGTGGCCATGGGTCTTCATGCTAAGCAGCTCCTCTGTGAACCATGGGGAGAACTGTTGGAAGGATATTTGGAAGGATACTTTTTCAAGGGCAAGGCTGTTTAAGGTGTTCCTTAGAGTGCTGTTATACAGGTCAACCATCTATCTCATCAGGGATATCAGACTCATGACAGTCAGCTTGTAGGGCAGGGCAAACAGACTCCTGGAAGACGGACGTGTCAAGGGACTTGTTGTTTTTGAATGTAATAGTGCACTTATAGCAGAGCTGAAGTGCAGGAGTATTCACGGACATTGTAATGGCCCTATGGCCAGATGCACATCCAGGTCTGAGGCAGGGATGTCTCCAGTGATGAAGTCTAAATAGTGTTAATTGCTGAAGGATGGGGCTGGAGAAATGTAGCGATTCTCAAATTCATAGACAGAGCTATGGATGCAAGGACTGACCATCCATGAGATTACAGTTTTAACCATGTTTTGAGGCTATACAGTGTTTGTTTACAATTACTTTGTTTGAAAACAAAGGAGTAAAACAAGTTCATATTTTGGGTTCTGATGGGGTAAGAAAATTGCCCATTAGGGATTTATTTATAAGTTACAGTGACAAGAAAAAGTATGTGAACCCTTTGGAATTACCTGGATTTGTGTATAAATTGGTCGTCAAATTTGATCTGATCTTCAGCTAAGTCACAACAATAGACAAACATAGTGAGCTTAAACTAATAACACACAAATTATTGTATTTTTCTTGTCTATATTCAAATCTAAGTTTATTTGTCACATGCGCCAAATACAACAGTGAAATCCTTACTTAATACATCACTTAAACATTCACAGTGTAGGTTGGAAAAAGTATGTGAACCCCTAGGCTAATGACTTCTCTAAAAGCTAATTGGAGTCAGCTAACATGGAGTCCAATCAATGAGATGAGATTGGAGATGTTGGTTAGAGCTGCCTTGACCTATAAAAAACACTCACAAAATGTGAGTTTACTATTCACAAGCAGTATTACCTAATGTGAACCATGCCTCGAACAAAATAGATCTCAAAAGACCTAAGATTAAGAATTGTTGTATTGCATGAAGCTGGAAAGCGTTACAAAAGTATCTCTAAAAGCCTTGATGTTCATCAGTCCACGATAAGACAAATTGTCTATAAATGGAGAAAGTCCAGCACTGTTGCTACTAGTGTCTGTCCTGCAAAGATGACTGCAAAAGAGCACAGCTCAATGAGGTTAAGAAGAATCCTAGAGTGTCAGCTAAAGAAATTTCTGGAACATGCTAACATCTCTGTTGACGAGTAACAAGAATGGTGTTCATGGGAGGACAAATTCTTATTTTCAATGATGGCCTAGGAACAGTGGGTTAACTGCCTTGTTCAGGGGCAGAATGACATATTTTTACCTTGTCAACTCGGGGATTCAATCTTGCAACCTTTTGGTTACTAGTCCAACGCTCTAACTACTAGGCTACCTGCCGCCCCATTGCTGCACGTCCGAAGTTTGCAAAAGTGCACCTGGATGTTCCACAGCGTGCACCTGGAAGTGCACCTGGATGTTCCACAGCGCTACTGGCAAAATATTCTGTAGACAGATGAAACTACAAAAAATGGCACAGCACAGCACACCAACATCAAAACCTCATCCCAACTGTAAAGTATGGTGGAGGAAGCATCATGGTTTGGGGCTGCTTTGCTGCCTCAGGGCCTGGACAGCTTGCTATCATCGACGGAAAAATGAATTCCCAAGTTTATCAAGACATTTTGCAGGAGAATGTTAGGCAATCTGTCCGCCAATTGAAGCTCAACAGAAGTTGGGTGAACAAGACAACGACCCAAAACGCAGAAGTAAATCAACAACCGAAGGACTTCAACAGAAGAAAATATGCCTTCTGGAGTGGCCCAGTCAGAGTCCTGACCTCAACCTGAATTAAAATCCAGTGGCAGGACCTCGAGCGGTTCACACCAGACATCCTAAGAATATTGCTGAACTGAAACAGTTTTGTAAGGAGGAATGGACCAAAATTCCTCTTGACCGTTGCGCAAGTCTGATCCGCAACTCCAGAAAACATTTGGTTGAGGTTGTTGCTGCCAAAGGAGGGTCAACCAGTTATTAAATCACATACTTTTCCCACCCTGCACTGTGAATGTTTACACGGTGTGTTCAATAGACATGACAAATTATAATTGTTTGTGTGTTATTAGTTTAAGCAGACTGTGTTTGTCTATTGTTATGACCTAGATGAAGATCAGATAACATTTTATGACCAATTTATGCAGAAATCCAGTTATTTCCAAAGGGTTCACATACTTTTTCTTGCCACTGTATATTCTTCAATAATCAAATATAGTATATATCATGAATTGAAATGTCAAAAAATGTACGTAGCTCTCGCAGATTGCCCCTTTAAGGTTCATATAAACATTAAAGTAAAATAGTGTGGTATGTATTGAGTCATGATGAAATGGCTTCCTCCACTGACAGATGTATAAAATGGTATATGGGTAATCTACTCAAGGAACAAAAGCTTCCCATAGTTGACAGCTGCTGTAGCTACAAGAAACAAAGTATAGTAACCACTATAACCCCCAGCTGCTCATGTTCACAATTACTTCAGGTAGGGAGTGAGTGTCACTAATCAGACAGAGGTGAACTCATACTGTACTACAGTAATATGCAGAGGAGGTCGGTTAACAATCCCATTTGTATGACTAGCCCATGGATCACAATGAAATGTCTGAATGTGATGCAACTGAAAACCGATATTTATTCAAATATTAGACAGAAAAAAGGGTCTGCTACTCCGTCCACTGAGAGCTACCCCCATATCCGCAGCATTGCATAACATCTACCATATTGTATGTGTAACAACACCTTAAAGCGGCATTCAGCAGTTGAAACAATAACAAAGCCGACTCCCCGCCCCGTTTCGGTAAAAAGCTGAAGGATGGGGCAGGAGAAATGTAACCAGTCTCAAATTCATAGACAGAGCTATGGACGCAATGACTGACCATCCATGAGATCACAATTTTTAACCATGTTGAGGCTTTATAGTGTTTGTTTACACTTACTAATTTACAAACATTGGAGTAAAACAAGCTTATACCACAGTTGAATCTAGCTCATGAGACAATTATAAGTTATATTTTCAAGAATAAATGGGTACATATAATACATTTATAAGTTTTAAAAAATGGCTGTAGCAACTGTGGATTGCCTCTTTAAGTGACCCTCTGAAATATGGTTTCCCAAACTTGGTCCTAGGGCCTAACCCCTAGGTGCACGTTTTGGTTTTTGCCCTCGCACTACACAGCTGATTCAAATAACCAACTCATCATCAAGCTTTGATTGTTTAAATCAGCTGTGTAGTGATAGGGCAAAAACTAAAACGTGCACCCAGGGGGGTCCCCGGGACCGAGTTTGGGAAATGCTGCTCGGAAACACTGCAGCCACTGAGCTTAATGTCACCAAGAGCAGCCAGCCATGAATGGGGATGCTGCCCCCAAGTGGACATAAAAACACATATCTTCTAAGGCTGTTATTCTATCTCTCAGAGAAAGACAGAAAGTGAAAGAGGGACCTCAGTGTTTCACAAAATGAGTGAATTCAGTAAGATGTTAGTGCACTAACTGTAAGTATCTCTGGATAAGAGCATCTGCTAAATGACTCAAATGGAAAAAAAGTCATGCAGAATCGTTTAGTAATGTTAATTGTGTATGTATATGTGATGGGTTTGAATCTGCCCATGACAGGTGAGAGGTAAGTAGTGCTATGCTGGTAACAATTAGTTGCATGCTTGTGTAGTGGCACTGACAACATGGTAGTGGTATGCTTACGTATGATAGTAGTGCTCAAGGCTCTGAGAGCAGAGCCACTCCTGGAAGGCAAAGTCTCGCAGCAGCTGGATATGAGCCTCTGCGATGTCCCTCCAGCGCCGCTTCTCTCTCACCACGTACTCCAGACGAGTCAGAATACTCAGGCTCAGCTCCTCCAGAGTCTCCACATCTACACACACAGGCAAAGACAGACACAGACAAATCAGCCAGAGCAGAGAAGGATCTAGTCTATAGCCTGCCTTATCATAAATAAATTCACCTCAACAACACCAGATTGAGGCCAAGATAAGAATATACTCCTACCTGCAAACAGGCAGGCCCTAAATCACTAAAACCACAACATCATGAGCTTTGGGAAATTACACTAACCTAAAACCAAGACCTATACCTCTTCAACGGGAGAGAGAGAATGAGCTAAATCATTTCACCCATTGGCTGAACATTCAAGAAAATATCCTTTGAACTGTGTAGGCTTTTGTACAAACTCCAATGGATGAGTAAATTCAAAGATGATCAATTCCCCTTGTTGTAAAATAACTGGGATGCTGTAAATCAACTACAGAATAAATCAATGAAGATGTTACTGTGTTTGGTTGCAATCACATTAGCCTCTGGCTTCTTTACATCAGCAATAGTTCAGAGATACCAAACTGACACTGTTCCATGTCATTCATAAACGCTGGATCAAATCAAGTTGCTGATATTTTGTCAACTGACCTTCAAATAAGTGTTTGTATTCGGAGAGACTGTGGCCTTGAATCCATTCTTCAATCTGACTTTCTTTGCCTTTCTTCCAGCGCACTTCCCAGAAGAAGATCCACGAGACTGAGCAGAAGAGGAAAGTCAGCAAAAAGCGGAGGTCCATCAGACCATCTTCAGCTCTGACTCAGACTCTTCTGCTCCCCACATAGGCTGGGCCAGGTCCAAAATACTGCACGATAAAATAAAAAGTTGCAAATCATGTTCATTCTCCAGCTTCTTCACTGGTAAAGAGCTATAGCAACAACAACAAAAATATCACAGGTTTAAGTCAGGCAGCTCATGAAAGGTAAGCCTAAACAATGACTAAAAGACAACTAAAACGTTGTGACCATGCTTATCTAGCAACTCAGGTGCTTTCATTATGCAGTAGCAGCATAGCCGAGAAGGCATGCATGAATGTTAATGTCTCACACTGGAGGAGTGTTGAATGATGGGATAGGACATGTAATCCAGATGACATATGCATGAACTGGCAAGGTTCTTAAAATGTCTCATTACTTTTATCTCATAATCTAAACTAAAGACCACCAAAGTCCACAGCGACACCCATAGACATAGATTGTCTACAAGAACAACATCCCCACAAGATACATATTTGCTACAGCACCCCTAACGATTGGTGTACAAAATTCCCCACACATTTCCAGACTCCCCACCAACCACCAGTCACCCCCACTTCCTGCAGGGGCGTTATTTCCTTCCCCCACACATTTAAGTAGGCACACCGGTAACTAATCAGTGTTGAGGTCAGGATAAAGATGAGTCTGTGACAGTAGGAGTGAAGTATTTGGAAAAAGTGCACCCTTGCCTTTTGGCTGATCCATTTGTGGTTTCAAGGTGGGTGCTGTGGAGTCAGTGAGGGTAACCAGAAGTGGTCTTGTGATAACTGTTTGTGTTTATGCTGGGCATAGGGAGCAGGCGCTCCGCATTAAATGAATGTGGGTAAGAGATTTGTTTTGCTCAAGAAAAAAAAAGTGATTACTGGAATAGCAGTAAATGTCAAAGTTACCTAACTGAAGGGGAAGATTCCGGTGTTTGTGATGCTCGTTGTTTGGTGCGAAGCAGACAGGGTGGTGTGAATGGTGAAACAGAAGTCGTTGTCTGTTCTTTTGAGTTTTGTTTGAGTCTTTGCCAGACAAAGTGATGTTAGGATATGTAAGTTAAACTGTACGAGGTTTTGTGCCGACTACATTACGTTGTTGCAGGTGTCAAGCTTATGGGCATGTGGCAGCAGTGTGTAGGAGGGAGGTTCCTAGGTGTGCAGAAGGGCATTAGACAAAGGACTGTGTAGAAATGGGGAAAGTAGTGGTATGTGGCAATTGTAGGGGTGCCCATGGGCCTGGGGATCAGAAATGTCCTGTGCGAGAGGCAGGTTGAGGTTTCCAGGGATAGAGTAGCGCAGAAGTTGTCATATGCTGCGGCAGTGAAGAAAGTAGAGGAAGATGGGTCAAGGGGGAGGGATCCTGGAGTGGTGTCAGTAGTAGATCTGTACCAGTACAGAGGGATAGGATAACAAGTGATAGATGTTTCAGTAAGACTGGATTTTTAGCATTTATAGCAATGGTTATCAACTCTACTGCAGGGATGGAATGTCATTTGCAGAAATTTGAGGTTGTGGTGGCAGCTGCAGAGTATTTGGGTGTGCGAGACTTGACATCAGAAGAGTTACATGGTGTGTTAAGTGATGGTGGCCCATCCTTTCAGGTTGTTGGTCTGAAGTAGGACTAAATAGATTTAAATAGTGGAGTAGTGTGGTATTTTTAAAAGTTTTTGTGTGTAGTGATTCTTTTCTTTTTCTTCCCCAAGCAATGTATATGGGAGTTGTACTCCAGTCTAGTAGGTGGCAGTAATGCAACATTTATTAGATGCCAACCACCCTTACCCTCATTGAAGAAGTAATCAATGTTGATACCTCATGGACTGGTAGTGTGATGCGTTTGGAAGATGTGTTATGTGCTAATATATTCCTTTCACCTGGATGAAGTTACTAAGTTTGTCCTCTTTCCTTTTGGTGTTGACTTCCTTGGTCAGTGTGATTTGTTTGTCTTCTGTTTGACCACAGCCTTTGTTAGCTTGCCTTAGCCATTATACTAACGTTATATTATCACAGTTCTTTGTACACATCTGTGGTGTTAGGAGTAATACTTATGTGTTGTGCTGATGTAGCATATTCCTTATTTGATTCCCAGAAACCATCCAACTGTCATCGTAATTTAATAAAAGCTCAAAAGGTTACCCTCTCTTTGTGTTCTTGCAGACACACCCATTTGCATTGCCTCCCACACATCCCTTAGTTTCTTTTACCTATTTTTCATGGTGCCAAAACCTGGGTTGGTAACGCAATGGGGGAGGGGGCTACCAACCAGCTAAGCTTTACCCGGGCCAGCTACCAGTCCAGCCTTGCCAGGCCCAAGTCCAACAACCAGCTCAGCCTTACCAGGCCCCCTACACCTACCTTGAGCCGCCGGCCAGCTACCCCCAGCCAGGATGGGAGGGATACCAGTTGCAGGTGGTTCTACAAAAAAACATAAATTCAGAAAAATATTAAATCAAGTTTTTTTGTACAGAGTAAGATCTTGTTTTGTACAGGGTAAGATCTTCCTCTTGCATGCGTGTAGATCTTTGTTTTGGTCGCACTGTGATGCGCCGTCATCTACTTCTACACGTGGCTGCGTTGCATAGAAATGTCTAGTTCCTGCAAAGATGCTGGGAAATGCTAGATGTGGTTTGCTGGCTTTTGTAGAACCACTTGCCACTGGAAACTGACATTTCTAAGATACTTTTAAAAGTGACTCAAAAACGAGGTAAGTATCTCCATGAACAGGTTAGTTTAAAAATCTACGGTGGCGGTTTGTATGGGGCTTTCCTGTAATGGACACCAAAAGTCATTGGCTCCCGAGTGGCGCAGCGGTCTAAGGCACTGCATCTCAGTGCTAGAGGTGTCACCACAGACCCTGGTTCGATTCCAGGCTGTATCACAACAGGGCATGATTGGGAGTCCCATAGAGCAGCGCACAATTGGCCCAGAATTTGTTCTTAACTGACTTGCCACTACCTCAAGCTCAACCTCGACACGACAGAGCTCCTCTTCCTCCCGGGGAAGGCCTGCCTGCTCAACTTCTCCATCACAATTGACAACTCCACTGTGTCCCCATAGCAGAGTACAAAGAACCCTGACCCTGGACAACACCGTCGTTCTCTGCACACATCACACATCAGCAGGAACTCGCTCCTGCAGCTTCATGCTCTATGACATCCGTAGAGTACAACCCTACCTCACACAGGAAGCGGCTTGAGGAAGCGGCGCAGGTCCTAATCCAGACACTTGTCTTCCATCTGGACTTGTGCAACTCACTGTTGGCTGGGCGACCCGCTTGTGCCATCAAACCCCTGCCATTTATTTAGAACGCTATAGCCTGCCAGGTGTTCAACTGTCTCAAGTTCTTCCATGTCACCCCGTTCCTCTGCATACTACACTGGCTTCCAGTCGACGCTCGCATCCACAAGACCATGGCACTTGCTTATGGAGCAGCAAGAGGAATTGCCCTTCTCGAAATTCAGGTTATGCTCAAACCCTACACCCCAACATGAGTACTCTGTTCTGCCACCTCTGGTCTCTTGGCCCTCCCACCCCAACAGGAGGGCAGCTCAACTCGGACCAGTCCAAGCTCTTCTCCGTCCTGGCACCCTAATGATGGAAATGGCTTCCCCCTGAAGCTAGGACAGCAGAGTCCCTGCCCATCTTCTGAAACCCTATCTCTTCAGAGCATCTTAAATAATGTCACAGCACCCCCCTTTTTGCCTTTTGTGAACTATACTGAACAAAAGTATAAAAGCAAAAATGTCTAAGATTTTACTAAGTTAGTTCTAAAGGTAATCAGTCAATTTAAATAAATTCATTAGGCTGTAATCTACTGAACTGGAACAGGCTGCCAATCCAGAGCATTCCAAACATGCTGAATGGGTGACATGTCTGGTGACGATGCAGGCCATGTTGAGCTTCCAGGAATTGTGTACAGGTCCTTGAGGCATGGGGCTGTGTATTATGCTGAAACATGAGGTGAGGGCGGCGGATGAATGGCATGACAATGGGCCTCAGGATCTCGTCCCAGTATCTGTATATTCAAATTGCCATAGATTAAAATCAAATCAAATGTATTTTAAAAAAATGCCTGCCCACACCATAACCCCAAAGCCACCATTGAGCACTCTGTTCACAATGTTGACATCAGCAAACCGCTCACCCAAACAATGCCATACAGTTTTGCAGTTTTGAGGCCGGTTGGGCGTACTGCCAAATGCTCTAAAATTACGTTGGAGGCAGTTTAAGGTATAGAAATAAACATGACATTCTATGGCAACGGATCAGGTGGAAATTCCTGCAGTCAGCATGCCAATTGCACACTCCCTCAACTTTACATTTGTGGCATTGTGTTGTGTGACAAAACTGCATATTTTAGTGGCCTTTTACTATCCACAGCACAAGGTGCACCTGTGTAATGATCATGCTGTTTAATCAGCTTTTTGATATGCCACACCAGTCAGGTGGGTGGATTATATTGGCAAATAAGAAATGCTCACTAACAGGGATGTAAACACATTTTTTGTAGAGTATTTGAGATAAGTCTTTTGTGCATATGGAACATTTCTGGGATCTTTAATTTCAGCTCATGAAACTTGGGACCAACACTTTGTTGCGCTTTATATTTTTGTTCCGTGATCCCCCCCCCTTACTAGCTCTGACTTTGCTGATAGCTAGTTTATCGAGGAAAATGTACTGGAAAATCTAATGAAATTTGATTTGTCACATGTGCCGAATAGAACAGGTGTAGACTTTACAGTGAATTGCTTACTTTACAAGCCCATAACCAACAATGCCGTTTTAAAGAAATAAAAGCAACAAATAATTAAAGAGCAGTAGTAAAATATAAATAGCGAGGCTATATATATACATGGGGTACCGTTACAGATTCAATGTGCGGGGGCACTGGTTAGTCGAGGAAATTGAGGTTACATGTAGGTAGAGTTATTAAAGTGACTATGCACAGATAGAGTAGCAGCAGCGTAAAAGAGGGGGGGCGGATGCAAATGGTCTGGGTAGCCATTTGATTAGATGTTCTGGAGTCTTATGACTTGGGGGTAAAAGCTGTTTAGATGCCTCTTGGACCTAGACGCTCCGGTACCACTTGTAGTAGAGAGAACAGTCTATGACTAGGGTGGCTGAAGTCTTTCTAGGGCCGTCCTCTGACACCACCTGGTATAGAGGTCCTGGATGGCAGCACTGATTTTCAGGGGGGTGGGCTTAGCCCTTTCCACACAGCCCCTCATCCACTAGGCTGTATTTGTTTTGCGTTAAAGTATGTTCCACATTTGAGGCGGCTATAGAAAATTCCTCACCCACATCCAGTCAACGCTGTGGGGTGGTACTTCCTTCCCTACACCATTAAGTAAGCACACCTGCACTTAATCAATGTTGATACCGCTTGGGAGATGTTATGTGCTAATATAGACTTTTCCTATTTTCACCTGGATGATTTATTTACTAAGTTTGTCGTCTTTCCATTTGGTGTTGAAGTCCTTGGTCAGTGTGATGTATTTGCATGGTGTTTGACAACTGCCTTTGTTAGCTTGCTTTCGTCAATGTTGAGCTACCTTTGTGTGTGTGTATATATATATATAAATAGTATGTGTGTGTGTGTGTGTATATATATATATATATGACGTGTTTAGCTATTATTCATTCTGTTGTACTGATGCAGCCTATTCCAACTGTCATCCTGATTTAATAAATGGCTACCCTCTCATTGTGTTTTTGCAGACACGCCCATTGCGTTGCCTCCCACACATCCCCTTAGTTTCTTTGAGCTATTTTTCCGATGGGGGAAACCTTCAAGGGTGAAATTATACCTGCTTTGCATATGACCCCTAATGAATGACAACTAGGTCACGGAAGCGCTCTATCAATAAGGAGGTTGTTGGGCAGCAGATCACAGACCTGATAACTCCAGGAACGCTGTAAAATGAAGAAAGTTTAAGTAATCAATATGCCTTGCTAAATGCTGGCTCCTTGGGTGTACGTGATACGTTACCTGGCTGGTTGGAAAAGTCGATCAATTAATGAGACAGCAGCAGCTAACTGTCGTTAGCTCAATACTCCATGTGTGTTTAGATAATACATCAATATCGACAACCAAAGTGATTCATATGTTTTAGGCTATGCACACTGGCAGGGATTATAGTCAGCTAGCTACAACATAAATTCCTTCAGGACAAGTACAGACTAACTAGCTAGCTTGTTGCTGATACTGTAGCCTACGTTAGCTACCTACGACGTACGTTAAGCCGTCAATGTCAACTCAAAATCGAAATGTGGTATTCCAAAGCCAAATTCAGTGTTACATGTAATAATTCACCGCTCACGCATAGCTACGTTCAAATACATCAGATAAATCAATTTTAATTTTAAGAATAACAGTCCTACCTTGAATGTATTTATTATATTTAACTAGCTAGCGGCAACCGGAAGCCGAGATGCGCAGGGAAACAAACGTCGATTGTTGATGACGTTTAGACACAGTTACACGAGGGCTGTAGGCAGTTATACAAGTCAGCTGTTGTATTTTTAAAAACAAAACATGGTAAGTCGTACGATAATTGATCAAAATACAAGGCCATCATTTAAATATAGACCGTTGTTCTTGATTCGGCAGTTGGAATAATTTAAAATCTATTTCAATTGATGGGAGTTCGTATGCCTTTTTTTGCTCTGCTAGCTTAGCTAGCTAACAGTAGTCACTTGACTTGAGCTAACTGAAGTGTGCATTTTTGCATAAACATAGCAAACGCTATTCTTTACTTCTGACTTGTATTTCCATATGTTTACTTTAGGGGAAACGGAAGACAAAGAAGTTTGCATCAATGAAGAGAATGATAAGCTTGAAAGATCAGAGAATGTGAGTTTCTGCCAATGATGTTAGCTAGCACGAATATTAATCATTCACACCGTCTAGTTTGACTGATAAACCATGTCAATTCTGTGGATTAGCTAAACGTCAAGCTAACAAGTTGGCATGGATTGTCAGAAATATCAGATCGCTAGCTTCCTTAGACTCACTCATTTATTTAGTTTGACTAAGACATACTTTATCATGATATATTCCAGTTGAGTCCTCATGGTATTGACTCTGAGTTTCTTTAGAAACGAGAAAGATCGTGCCAAAGTACAAGAGACAAAGAAAAAGGATCCATCAGAAATAAAGGAAAAAGAAGTGTAAGTAGCTTCACAAGTAGGCTGGTTGCCATCTCTGTTCAGCTATTAGAATCTACTCCTTTCATTTGCCAAAGAGACTGGCCTTTCAGCAATCATCAAATAGGAACATTCTATCGTTAATGAGCCCGAGGAGATCAGAGGATTTTATCCTGATTTGATAACTCTCACAGCTATCATCCAATCACGTGTATACAGATTACACTTGGGAAAACATTCTAACTTAATTCATACATTTGATTGTAAACATTAGAACATTGGGTATTATGATGTATTACATTTCCTTGTAAACATAAACATTGGGCACATGGAGAATAGAGGATTCCCGTTCATTTCATTTTTGCCACCAGCCAATGTGATTTCATCACACGAGAAGTTCTTGTGTGATGTGGAGATGCATCAATTGCGCAAGAAGGGAACAGTGAAGACGTGTAAGTTAATTCATTGGCTGGGCTATTAATCCACCATTTGTATGCTAGCCTGTGTATTAGTCCTAGCTTACTATAGTTTAGCATTATGTATAATGTAGCATATGCCTACTTTTTGATGGATTACAGCCAAGATTTGAAGGCGAGTCTAGGTTATGAATACGTTTTTAGGAAGAAATATGATTTGTGAGTGTCAGATGCTCTGGTGGCTATGATTGGTGGGTCCTTTTACGTTGGCTGTGAGTTTGAATTCTCTCAATATCCATTCAGAAAGTTTTCTAAAGTAGCCTGTCTGTACTCCCAAGTCATGGTGATCAGCATATGTGCGATGAATGACGACAGGTGCCAGTTTTGCGTTTCTTTTCTCTCATTAATGGGATGTAGCTGAAGAAAACACAGCTCGATCAAATCTTGTAGGCTAATATTTTCCTTATTATTTCTCTCATTGCGGAGGTCTCTCTAGCCACTTTGAGCAATGGATGCCGAAAGGCCAGTCTCTTTGGCAAATGCAAGGAGTGGAATGTTAGCTAAAAAGTTCCCAGACTACTTCACAAATATCAGAACAAACAAATAGACCCATAACTCTTAACTAATATTCAGTATATTATGGACAAATGATTGATTATAGGTCAATACCTTCTTACTGTGTGTTCACACATTTATTTTCCTACCTGCAGTCCAAAATATCCATCGTGCCTATTCTTCCAGTACAACACTCAGCTTGGTCCCCCTTATCACATCCTGGTCGACACCAATTTCATTAACTTCTCCATCAAGGCTAAACTGGACATAGTTCAGTCAATGATGGACTGCCTGTATGCCAAGTGTGAGTATCTAGCAAAGTTTATTCAGCGTGAACTCAGTTAATGTAACTAAGGAATAACCGGTGTATTTTTAAATTATACTCTTGCTTGTTCAAGGTATCCCATGCATCACAGACTGTGTAATGGCTGAGATAGAGAAACTGGGGATGAAGTATAGAGTAGCTCTGAGGTAACTAGCTGTTGTGAAGACCAACATCCAGATACACTAAAGACATTCAGACGCATACACACACGTTCTGAGGGTATTATCAACGTTCCATAGGGAAGGTATATGACGGATGCATTTTCTGCCTCTGTAGGATAGCCAAGGATCCTCGGTTCGAACGACTGCCATGCACCCACAAAGGAACATACGCTGATGACTGCTTAGTTCAAAGGGTAACCCAGGTAATGTAATTTAATCTACTAAATTGACAATGTATTACATTAGGGAAACTCTTTAGTCATTAGAGCACTGTGGTTTTATACCAGAGAAGAACACCAATTCAATCATGTATCTTTCACAGCACAAGTGCTACATCCTGGCAACTGTGGACAGGGACCTGAAGAGAAGGATCAGAAAGATCCCAGGAGTACCCATCATGTACATCTCCAACCATAGGTCAGAATTAACATCAGATTTATCAGTGTTCAATTGGTCATTTGTGGTTATCACTGTTTTATAGCTAGTTTATCTCTCTCTCATATAAAATGTCTTATACCATGATCTTTAAACCATGTCTAACCGTAATATTTTTCACAGGTTCAACATTGAAAGAATGCCAGATGACTATGGTGCTCCAAGATTCTAATATTCAGTTGATGGAATTGAAATTCTAGTTGGACTGTGGCTTTTGTCAGGAGGTTTTGATTTGTTTACCTGCTTATTGTATATTGTTAAAGGACTTGAGTTTATGCCCTACATTTTTAGCAGAAATGGATGAGAGTAATAATTTTGCAAATTTAATGACTGGTATATTTCTTACTATTCCCGAAACTGTTTTTCACTTTGTTCCATAAAAGTACAAATGCATTCTGTCAAGGTGTGAAAATTGAAATAAATTAATGAATAGTCGAATGTAGCCAGTATTTTTTTCTATCATAGTGTGAAGAGGTAGGCTATACGTCATTAGTCATGGAGAGTGCATTTATTATAAACCTTTAAATTGTGCTGCATTTCATAAGCTACCTAGTAGTTAGAGCGTTGGACCGAAAGGTTGCAAGATCGAATCCACGCGTTGACAAGGAAAAAGCTGTCGTTCTGCCCCTGAACAAGGCAGTTAATCCACTGTTCCTAAACCGTCATTGAAAATAAGTGTTCGTTCTTGACTGACTTGCTGTCTGTTACAGCGGAGGAAATGTGAAGCTCGTTGAACCCGTCTGCGCATGCCCAGCTGCTATAGATCTGGGAGTGTCTGAGCGGCGCAATATTGTAGCAGGCATGAGATTAGCTCTCGCTACTCTGTAGCCATGGGCGTTCAAACTGGATTGATTTGGACTGAAACTAACAATATTGTGTGGTAAAATGGACTAGACTGGAATGCGGGCAGTAACTAAACGGAGTGTCGAAGACATGTGATCGTATCCAATCTATCCCGGCGTTTTGGATATAGACCGAATGACCTCTGGGATAACGGTGCCGGCGGGTATTGGTGGTTTTTAATACAAACTACTGTTTGTTGTCTGTATACTCTTTTGGAAGATGCTATTTCCCCCCCCTTGTGTTGTAGGCATTATGTGTATTCATCATTTCCCAATGTGCTTAGTTCCACTTCATTGTTGAAGTCTTATTTTCATGATGCCTAAATATTCACGCGTTTTCTAGTTTTAATAATATATTGTCTAGTTTCAGTATTTCAATGATTTACTTGACTTAACCTGCATTGTGATGTTTCTAAAGTGCCAATAACATTATCGTTCAGACATGACTTGATGTAGGCTAACTAATTCCCTTTAATCCCTGCTTTTGCAAAATAATAATAATAATAATTGAACTCATCTGATATAAGTGGACAATTGTAACAACTACTGTAGCTTTAACTCCGCATTTGGGTGGAACACATGATTGTGTGCCATTTTGTTCATAAGAGGTACAGTATTTGAATTTGGAGACTGATACAGCCTGCAGTTTTGCAAAGTTCTACATATCCAGCATGTCATGAATTGCTCATGTTTCTCACCTGCTGTGGGAGTGTTACTTGCTGAGAAACTGCAATCAGATTGACAGTTAAAGGGCAGGGCACATAGGCTGTAAACCATCTGTGCCAGGTTCCAGGACTGGGGTCCCTTGTGTGGGGGGATGCTAAGGACCACAGTGGGGTGTGTGGGGGTGGAGGAGAGAGATGAGGATGAAGGTGAAGAGGATTTGCGGGACGGAGGGGTGCCCTTCTTCGTAAACAGGGGAGGCCTACCGGTGGATGAGGAGACTTGGGAGCAGATGTGGAGGCATGTGGCTCGGATTCACCCTAATGGGGAGGCCATAGGGACACGCATCCGGGGAGCCAGTGATCTGCCCAAGGTAAGAGCAGGTGAAGTCCTCACCTAGACACCCTACTCTGTTGTTTTAAGTTTGACAGCTCTACAGACTACACTCAGTCTATTTCAACAATGTGAAAGTAAAAAATAATCAGCTTTTCCTCCCACTAGTATATAGCGTTCAATATGTATCCTAGTCACATTTATTTACTGTAAACTATCATTCAAGATAAACATGCAGTAAACTATTCAGGAGGATATATTGTCCCATAGCATAGGCCTAGTATATGATGCTACATGCTTAATTCGATTCACACTAGAGATGGAGTGAAGATAACCCACTATGCAGAATGTTTGTAACTGACTCAGTTACGACTCCTCAGATAACAAGTGGATGAAGCTGTCAAAATATGCAGCATTTCAAACCACACAGATACACATGCAGTCATAACATGCCACTAGATGTACAAGTGCTGTGCTGTCCAGATGAGGTTAAATGCTGCCTCTGTGCTCATAAGGAATTCCATTATATATTAAATGAATGTATTAATTAATGTTAATTGTGAGACTTGCTATATGGAACAATTAAGATAATGACCATGCCCATAAAGGATGGTTGTTAAGTTAAACAACAGGACATTCTCCAGCTCTGTGAATATAGGGATTGTGTGATACTAATGCTTCTTGTTGTGCTTTGCCTCTTCCCCCATAGATTCCTACACCGAGTGTGCCTACATACCAGCCAACCACCAGTATCCCACAGCGCCTGGAAGCCATACAGAAATACATCAGGGACCTGCAGTATCCTTTGCCTGGAATGGTAGAACTGGTAGAACTGCTTGGTCACTATTGCCAAGCTCTGGGCAAATGATGAATAGCCCAGGTAGCCTAGATAAAGCTGTGACTGTTCATTGGAGCTGTTGTTGGTCATTGTCAGTCTCTGTATGATTGTTTATCCCAACCTGTCAGTCTAGATAACAGTTTAGGTACGTCAACAAATTGTACAGTAGGTTGATTATACATTAATAAATGTGTAGATATGTTAAATTCCATGCCTGATGCTAACACGCTATGCTCTGGGTTGGAATTCAAGATATGTCTCCTGAAATATGTGTTAGCCATGCACTCTTATGTATTTATAAATAATTCATAGATATAGGCACAGGCTGATTTCATGCAAATGGAAACTGGGCCACACAGTAGATGTACTGAAGAAGATTATGGTGATTGGTAACTCACTGAGGTCCTTTGTAGCTCAGTTGGTAGAGCATGGCGCTTGTAACACCAGGGTAGTGAGTATGATTCCCGGGACCACCCATATGTAAAATGTATGCAAGCATGACTGAGTCGCTTTGGATAAAAGTGTCTGCTAAATGGCATATATATATATATATATAACCAGTAACATAGTTTACTATTATTTACTCTTACTCATTATTTTACGACAATATCAATGTATGTCACATCTCAGAATGTAGACCATGTTTAGACTATAATCTATTTTGAGCTTAAACATTAGTATCTCTCAGCTCAAGGAGCTCATCCATAATTCACAAACGAGGAACTATGAATATCAGAAAGCACTTAACAGGGTTCATTCCCCATGAGAATTCGTTCAGTGCACAACCCAGAGGGTCTGTTGTTTGGACATTTCCCATATTGTTTCACTCCCTCTGCATTTGTATGTACACTGAACAAAAATATAAAAGCAACATGTAAAGTGTTGGTCCCATGTTTCATGAGCTGAATTAAAAGATCCCAGAAATATTCCATTCTCATAAAAGCTAATTTCTCACAAATTTTTTAACATCCCACTTAGTGAGTATTTCTCCTTTGCCAAAATAATCCATCCATCTGACAGCTGTGGCATATAAAGAAGCTATTTAAACAGCATTATCATTACATAGGTGCCCCTTGTGCTGGGGATAATAAAAGGCCACTGTAAAATGTGGAGATTTGTCACACAATACAATGCCACAGATGTCTCAATTTTTGAGGGAGCGTGTAGTTGGCATGCTGACTGCAGGAATGTCCACCAGAGCTGTTGCCTGAGAATTTAATGTTCATTTCTCTACCATAAGCCAACGTCATTTTAGAGAATTTGGCAGTATGTCCAACCGGCCTTACAACCGCAGACCATGTGTATGGTGTCATTTGGGGGAGCGGTTTGCTGATGTCAATGTTGTGAACAGTGCCCCATGGTGGGGGTAGGGTGGTATGGGCAGGCATAAGTTATGGACACAATTGCATTTTATCGATGGCAATTTGAATGCACAGAAATACCGTGATGAGATCTGAGGCCCATTTTTTTTTTAAAGGTATCTGTGACGAACAGATCATGTACAATTCATATATATTATGGCCTAATGCATTTATTTCAATTGACTGATTTCCTCATAAGAACTGTAACTCAGTAAAATCTGCATGTTGCATTTATATTTTGGTACAGTTTACTTAACAATATCCTACAGGTACAATCACACGGGAACACAGTTTTTTGAAATCAAGAAGAGCAGGCCTCTTACTGCGTAAGTTTCACAGTTTCTTCTATCCCATTCCTGTTTCCTAATCTTTTATTTTAGCTTAGCTCTTAGATTATCCTGAGTGGATCATGGCCTTGTAGGGATATTGTAAATGTCAGACAGTAAGCAACATGGCAGCTACCTGCCAGAGAGAATCTCAGGGTTTGGTGAAATAGCTTTTCCTGGGGCCGCAGAGGCCACAGTGGCAGCAGACAGAGGAAGTAGCTATGCATGTTTACCGATTGCTTTCATATTATGCTGATCATGACAGAAGCTGAAGGAATTGGATATCTGAATCGGCTGTATGTCTGTTGCACCCAAGGGCTTTGCGACCAGGAACTGTTTTCATAGCCTAATAGGATCTGTTTCCCCGGCAGAAGCTTCTAATGCATTTTGCTTACTCGGTTCTTGACATTTAGCACCAGATGGTTTTATTTCAATGTCTCATGCAAAATGCCAGTTTTAATAATCAAATGTGTTTATTTTTCCTAAAGGAGTTAGTCATTTTCCCTTTGCATACACAAAGATAACCTGTAATATGTACAAGTGTCTTTCAGGCCTTTTAGAATCCATGTTTATAATTTCTACCTTTTTAGAGTAGACTATTTTGTTGCCTTGCCTTGAGGTGTATTCTAACCCTCATATTCTGTGTAGGTTGATGGATATCGCCAAGGAGATGACCCGGGAGTCGCTGCCAATCAAGTGTCTGGAGGCTGTGATCCTTGGGATGTATCCTTCCTTTAAATAGCTTAGGTGTTCCACGTAAAAACTGTAATGACTTTCTTATGCCACTGTTGTTACCTGCACATCATTTTTTTTCTCATCTACCACACTCAGCAGCACAAGATTTGTCAATGGGGTGATGAATGATGACCCGGAAATGTTGTTTTCCAAATGAGTGCTTGTGGGAAGCTAAAAAAATAACATGGAGTGATGCCTCAGTGTGGTAACAGGGATTTAGAGACAAAGCTATATGGGCACAATCAGGGCATCCGAGTATTATGTGATTAGAACTGACTAGTGTGCTCAGTCTGAGAATACTGTATGCAGACTAATGTATTCTTGTCTTAAAAACAGATTAGTGGAGCTTGAAAACAATTGTGGTTTATGTTACCATGTAAAGGGGCACTCCAGTTGGAGCATGCAACCAGGGTCAGTGATAAGGTTTTTCAATGTCCTTGACCTTGCCTGTCCCAGTTACCTTACCAACAGCATGTCGGGTGTGGAGCGCTTCCCCCTCAGCTTTAAAACGCAGTTCTCAGGGAACCACTTCTGCCACATCGTGCTGGGGGTGCACAGCGGGGGCCGCTTCGGGGCACTGGGCATCAGTCGGCGGATGGACCTCATGTTCAAACCCCTGGAGTTCCGAACACTGGCTGACCTGGTGCAGGAGTTTGAGGGGGCCTACATGGGTTACTGGCATACCCTGAGGAAGGTGAAGATTGGCCAGTATGTGTCCCATGACCCCCACAGTGTGGAGCAGATAGACTGGAAACACTCCATACTAGATGTGGATAAGCTGACCAAGGAGGAAATGAGGAGAGAGCTGGAGAGACACACTCGGGACATGAGGATGAAGGTAAAGGACCCAGGGACACAGAGACCATGTGTTAGAGTGCAGGAATGTGATGGGATGTACAGAACTAAAGCAGGACATGTGCACACATCTGGGGACTGAGATGGAAAAATGTCCATGAGCCAAACCATGTTAGGGATCCATGAAACAGACCTGTCAGCTTCCTAGGATTCTAGTGATTGCATTAGGTACAACAGGCACTGAACTCCTAGCTTGTAGACTTCCACAGTACCAGTATGGAATTTAGATTTAGATTTGTGTCAAATGAAATTGGGATACATCTGAGCTCCATGTTTTTTATTCATGTGATGGGGAAGCACCAGGGTAATTTTAATGTGAATCCTTTCTGAACAGATGGAAAGCCCCTGTTAATCACTGAGATTCTGACTCCTTTTGACCCTCTTTCTCATCATGCATGATGACATGGAGTTGACCTGCCATTTCACTAGCTATAATCCTCAAATGATGACCTCATGTGCTATCATCCCAAACGGTAATGAAAGGATCCTTAACGCAGGGCCCTGTGTATAATAAAACTAATGGGATGGCTTTGCTCTGCTCGGTTGTGCGCCATGTATGGCTGCCTCTATCAATCAATGGCTGATATTTTTAGGGAGCGGGCTCTCTCCCATTCACTGGACCCACAATCACATTAAGGATGCGGAGGATTTTACCATCATCACCGTCAACACTGTGCCTCCATTATGTTAGGGCCTCTCATCGAGCAGCTCACCTTAGTACTACTCTAAGTAATTGAAAGCTGATGATCGGAGTGTTTGTTTGCTACTGACTTTCCTTCCACCTCGCTACTCTGCATTAATTGATCTGCTGTATTTTGAAAGACAAACGTTTAGTAATTGGAGTCTTACTTGAACTGCACTTCTCCTTAGTATGTACAGAGGATATGATCAGAACTGTTTGTGTACCTCGTTTGTGTTTCCCCTTGTTGCTAATGTGAGGTAAACAGAACTGAGTGATTGTCTTTCAGATTGGGAAAGCTGCGCCCACTTCACCCACCAAAGACAAGAAGTGTAACATGGGCTCGCCCCACCGTAACCCGGGCAGCCCCATGCGTAGGAACAGCCGCATCGAGAGACGGTAATACTGATTGTGCACTATAGTCAGATAACAGGAGATGCTTAGTCTCACTATAGTCTCTCTGACAACACAGTAAATACTCATTAGGTCAATAAACAAGGTGCTAGCTGTAGTGGAGAGGGCTCTGCACTGATCTGAACAAGCACTAGAGGCTAGATGTCCTATGACGTAGTCCAAGAGGATTCTCTGAACAGTAATCTTTGTTGTGATCTGTCATGAGAAGTCATATCTTTTTTGTCTTTTTGGGGGGGGGGTGTACAGTCCATCAGGAGAGAAGAAAGTTCTTGATCCGAAGTCCCCTCCAGACATGAATGGATATCAGATTCGAGTGTGAGGAAGATTTCACTTCATAAAATCATCCTGCAAAACAAGACCGTAGAATGGTAGGGTTCTGTCCAACTAAAGGTTAGTTCCGGGGAATGGGCTTTTGTGTTCAGATTCGAAATAGGTTTGTACTGTGTAAGCAATTTATTTAGGGTATTTTGCATTCAACAAACGTGAGGTATACTGTACAGAGCATGGCCATGTCAATAACTGATTTTTGACTAAATGTAAGTTCAAAGCCTATAATTCTAAGTTCTCACAATGCTCAACTTTGGGGATATCAAACAGTTGTTTTACACAGCCAAATCCATTTAAATTAACTTGCCTAACTGGCTGGCCTATTCACAAGATCTCTTTGAAAAATAGACAACTTCTCTCCAAAAATGTGGCATGGGCCATTCATCAGCCCATTTGTTGTTACCATGCTTTTTGTAAAGCCAGAAGCTTGGTAGTGTAGTCCATTCTACAATAGGATTGGTTCAGACAGCATTTAAGGGTCAAACAGGCATTGATCATGTTTTTAAAGATGTTCTGTAGGGTTTTGTTAATATGCAATATTACATTTAGCTTATTTCTTAACATGTAAAGTGGTGCAATTGGAAATATCATAGCAGATATCCATGTTGTCAATCAGTTATTAAGAATGACAATTATTGTGAGGATTATGTGCAATTTGTGTCTCCATGTTGTACTGTAAGTGTGTAAATACATTGAACCTTTAACCTGTTAGCCCTGCTGGACAGTAACTGCTTATGTAGTGACTAGTTTGCAATCCACTTACCTTGTGCCTTTTAGGAACATTTTAATAGACAGTGATAAAGAAAACAAGTATTACTGGGTGAATCGTTTTTTCAATTTCACTAGGAAAATACACTGTACAATCCATCTACACTATCCCAAATAGATGGTAAATTGAGCTATCAACACCTTACCCTGTGTATGTGTGTTCTGCTATGGAGATGATGCGCGTGATTGACTATTGGGTAATTCAGTGTACAGTAGTCTATTTAAACCTTTCAAAGCATGAAAAGTGTGATATGTTTTAGGATAGTAAGAGAAAGTAGTCAGTGTGGTCAACAGAATTTTTCAATTCTGGGGTCACTCACAAGACAAAATCTCACACTCTCATAAAATTACTGTGCAACTAAGTGAGAAGGATGAAGTTGCAGCTGATATGGTTTGACATTATTTTGGGGGAAAGAGAGATATTTTGAAGGCAGCAGTTACTTTTTTTATATTGACATGGTCTGATATATTTTTGCCTTCGTACAGTATAAATAACATTATTCTTAACACATAGCCTTATTGTGGTTGTCTAGCTCTATTTAATATTTACAATTTTTATTAAAGGTGCAAAGAGATTTGTTTACAATATTCTCATCTTCATTTTTAAATGACATTTAGGCCAGAGCACTTGAGAAATTGGAATCTGCACCATTTTAAAAAAAATAGTGCCTAGGAGCACATTGATTGGTTGGGATTCCTTGAGCCTCTTTCATTTTAACATAGAGGTTGTTGTCTTGTACCAAAATATTATATGACCTTTTATCACTATGTAGGACTTCCTATTGATTTAGAAATAAACTCTCCTCACCTCTCTCCCAATTAACCTGTTGTTGTGTTGATTTAGCTGACTTATGTCATGGGTCAGATGCCTGTGAGTTTATTAGAGCTTCAGCTACATTAAGAGATCTACAAGATGCAACAATGGATCAAATGTAGAGCTAAAATCAATTAATACAGTTATCAAACAGTGTGCTGAGGACATGGAGGGCACACTGCCAGTCTACATACCAACCAAGAGTCCAAATTGGGCAGTGTGCACTCATCTGAAATACCTCTGCCACACACAGACGGACAATTCAAAGAATAAACGACGAGCAATAAACATTTCCTCCTTTGACTGTCCACAAAGAAACCTTAATACAAATCCCATACTGAGGATCTGTGCACTAGGGGACTATACATTTATAAGACCATGAACAAAGACATCTGCTTGCAGCCACACTAATTAGAATAACATTTTCTGTATCTTCTCTGTTGCATGCTGGTACACTGTGAGAACTCCTAGCCCATTTTGGGCTTCAAGACATCCTTAACTGTAAATCACAGGAGTTTTTTTATATCATTTTTCTCTCTGCAATTTTGTGTTTTTGTTCCTTAGTGCAAAGATGTGATGATGTCACTGAGATTTTATCTAAGGTGGAATAACAAGAAATATTGTAACCAGAAATCACCTGTACGGCTTTGACACTTGAAACTGAAATAAACAAGCAACTGGTATTTGACTAGATTTGTTGAAAATAAATGGTGTAACATTGAGTGATTATCGTACCTATTTTCCCATTCAGCAAATGCTTTATTTTTTGGGGTACTGTGCTGGCTGTCTGCAGTGCACTGTACTGACGCCCAGGGATCCTGCTGCACGTAATCAATTAAGTTTAATGGAAGCCTCACTGGATGGATAGTCTACCTGACAGCACTGCAATCGGCTAACAAGGCTTAACTAATGAATCGCTGCCAACCTGACACATTTCATCATATCATGGGAGCACAGAGGACTGCCATGGTTGCTGCTCTCCTGAACACCCAGCCTCTCTTTAACAGGGGAAATCCATACATGAGGTAATGTTTTGTGTTCAGACCAGGGAGAGATGGCAAGACTTTGATAGCTCTCATACAGCACAAGAGAATACTGGTGACTTTTCTCTTATGAAATTGCTCCTGTTAGTGTAAGTTATAGCTGAATGTATAGCTAGCCGAATATACTGAATGCATAGCTTGCCAAATGTACTGACTGCATAGCTAGCCGAAGGTACAGCTAGCTGAATATATAGCTAGCCGAATGTACATGTACATAATGTAGGTATGGCATGTGAAATGTGTTTTAAGAAGTATGGTGCAAGTGCTTTAAGGAATCACAGCTGCAGTTGAAGTCACAGTTAAGTGGGGGTGATGTTGGTAATGTTCAGTGTCAAGAATGATGGAGAACGATTTCAAAAAGTATGAAGGCACTGGGGAAGCCAAAACATAACTCTGGTCTTATCTGAAAGTAGACCCCAGTAGTACCTCCCCTACCTTATCGGCCCAGAACTTTTTATGAAATTAAAATACAAAAGGAATAGTAGCCTCCTTTTAAAAAAACTACTGACCCATTTCTCCTCAGCGGGTGTGTTTGGTGCCACAGAGGGAATCTCTGTTCGAGCGGCACAGTCCAACTCCTGAACAGGTTTCAAGGTAGATCCAGGAACTGAAGCACTAAGGTATTTCTTCTACTCATATTAACTTATGTTTATAACTCTTTCAGTGATGGATTGTAATGAGACACAGAAATTACTTCCCTGGAAGAACCTGCTAGAGAAAACATCTGATTTATTGTAGTTAGGCTAAAGTGTCAGACGTTGACTGTGTCATTCCAGTGAGATATAACTTGATGTTTTAGTGGTGACAGGAGTCCGTTAGCTGGTCTTCTAGACCAGGGGTTTCCAAACTTTTTCAATTGGGGCCCCCCTTCGAGCATTGGGGAACATCCTGTGCCCTACCTGCACACGCGCTACGTTCATTTCTATGGGTACAATCACTATTCATGAGACAAACTGTTCACATCCCTCTTGTTGGTGGAGAGAATTTTGCGGGTTTAAAGCTTATTTCCTGAAATTCTTCACATTTTGTCATGGGCTGCAAAGAAAATGTTGCCGTTTGAGCTAACTTTCTTGCAATTCTATAAATGTTACCATGTCTAATGTGTACTCATGTGATATTTGAACATCTATGGGCAAAAAAAAACCAAATAAAATGTTTTTTGCTGACATGGGCTATTTCTAACAAGTTCTAAATAGCTCTCAAGGTATGCAATGACTAACATGACGAGGAACTGATTATGCACTACCGAATTTTGAAATGGCACCTTGTGCATTCTACTATTAACTTATTTTTTTTGGGGGGGGGGGGCCCACAGTTTGAGAACCACTGCTCTAGACTGCATTGTACACACAGAACCCCTGACTGTGCCCTATCACGCATGAACGTTCCCTCCCTGCAATCTGAATGAATAATTAATTCATGCCTCAGCCAGCCACACACACACACATTTTCTCCCTGACAGACAGTGCCTCGCTGGAGCGAGAGATCTCCCATATTAGTGGGACACTGCCAACATACAGGTCACAATCTTAAAGGTCCAATGCAGGTAACAATGAAGTACCTTACTGTGATTGTTTTCAATGGTCAAAAAGAAACAAAAATAGGTTCTTAGCGAAGAGCAATTTCTCAAGCAAGAATTTTGCTAGGACTGCCAGTTATTCGCTGTGAGGTTTGGAACTCTTTCTTATGGTCTATGTATTATCTAATTTACAGCATGGTGATGTCACCAGGCAGGCCGAAACTCCATCCCATCTAAACAGGCTGACATTTCAGCTCTTACACTAAAAGGGCATTATCATTTTCACAGTATTATTCCAACCTCATAGTGTGGAAATATACACTGTGGCCAGTTTATTAGGTACACAAAAATGGTTTGCGCCTACAGACAGTGAGTCACGTGGCCTGCTATAAAAAAGCAGACAGGCATTGAGGCATTCAGTTACTGTTCTACTGAACGTTAGGATGGGCAAAACAAGTGACCTCAGCGACTTTGAGCGTGGTATGCTCGTCGGTGCCAGGCGCATCTGTTCCAGTATCTCAGAAACGGCTAGCCTCCTGGGGTTTTCATGCACGACATTGTCTAGGGTTTACCGAGAATGGTGCGACCAACAAAAAAATTGGAGAATGGCAAGAATTGTGCAAGCTAACAGGTGGGCCACAAACAGGCAAATAATGGCGCAGTACATAAGTGGTGTGCAGAACAGCATCTCGGAACGCACAACTCGTCAGTCCTTGTCACGGATTAACACCATCTCAGCCAGGCAAGACAGGATGTAGATCTTCCCAAAATACTGCCAAACTGATATTGGTATATGGAAAATATGAATTCAATATTTCTATCATTTGAAAAATAATACTACGACTGGCCCAAAGCCAGAGGGACAAAACGCATCAAACACAGTTTGTAAAGATTTAAATGTTCTAATTTACTAGTGTAGCAGATTGTTTACTCAGTTTGTTCACAAAATATTAACTTTTAAAATCTAAAAGCTTCATGCATTCAAATCTCAACAGTAAGAGAATTTGTCAAATAAATTCCAACTTTGAACTAAATTCAACCTTTTTGGTTTGTTTTGCTCTCTCTTCATGTAAACAAAAACAATTCTTCAGAGGACATCCCATCCCCTCTGGACCTTGGGATGAGTAGTTTCTCTTCAGGTAGGAAACAACCATGTGAGCCCAAGGAACCAATTAAGTACAATTATGAACTTATAAAACATGGAATCACACCATGGGAAAATCATGTACAGTTTGAACAAACATTTTTAAATACTTGACCTCGGTCCTCCTGATTATTAATTGATCACAAACAGCCCAAATTACACAGGGTTTCAGTCCAGCTGGAACCTGGCCAGGAGACTGAGATGGTCCGAAGGGAACAATTAATTGGGTAAACCTTTCATTGACCAGAGATCCTCCTCTAATTGGGGGGAGAGACGACCAAGCAGCTTCAAACCTCCGCTCTGCCGTTGACCTCCACCTGAAACAATTTTTTTGTTAAGCCATAGCTCAATTCTTCTTTCTCTATATACTAACTAGACTCAAGGTCAATATCAAAGGTTATTTATGTAATTATTTTGGATATATGCCCCTTTCTGATCAGCACCAGAATTGCCCAGCCTTGGAGTAGAAGATGTCGTCGACCGTAGATCCATCCTCAGAGTGCATGGTGGTCAGCTCAGTCTGTTGCAGGGATGAATTAGCTGTAGGCTGACCGCAAGTTTAGGTAGTGGGATATAGTCTGTCTGAACATGAGAAAGGACCTGGACAATGTTATTACATTTAGCATGTATTCAGCACTGTGAGAGAGGGACAAATATAGACATAGCAAGGGGCAAAAATGTGGCCCTTTGAAAAGAAACAAAAGTTGACCTTGATGCAGAAGGATGTTTGTCCTCAGGATCTATTGTAAATAAGTGAAAGAGTAACATACAGAAGTCATTATTAAAGTGGAACTGACAGCATTTTAGCAACATCAAATCCTATTAAAATCTGTTCATATACTGTATATCCCCAAGAATAATATGACACCTTTTTTTTATCTGAGAACTTGAAAATGGCCATATCTAAGTGTTCATAAATTCATAGAATGTTTGGGAAGGATGCATAGTAAGGTATTCCTTCTGCAGTTTACCTGACAATGCATGTTTGTCCAAACCCACGTCTTGACAACTGAATGTGAACTTGC
Source organism: Oncorhynchus tshawytscha (assembly GCF_018296145.1). Lineage (NCBI taxonomy): Eukaryota > Metazoa > Chordata > Actinopteri > Salmoniformes > Salmonidae > Oncorhynchus > Oncorhynchus tshawytscha. The sequence continues at coordinate 33,169,977 of NC_056439.1, read as the reverse complement.
CTTCCTGCCTGCCCATTTGATCGATACCAAATACATAACTGTGGATAACAGTCGTTCAGCATAATTAGCTAGCAAAGCGATTCACATTTCTTGTTCGCTAACCAAAAGGACACCTGCATCTCTCACTGTAGCTACCGACAAAACAATATGAGGTGAAGTCAGTCACTCACCCAATGACAACCGAGGTAAAGACAAATAGGATATTCGCGCTTTCAAACCACTTGAGCCACAGACTCCAAATAAGTGTCATGATGTTGAAAAAAAAATGTGCACAACATTGCACAGGTTTTATTTTCACGATTTGGACATTAATTCGCTTTCCAAAGCTAATAAACGTGGAAATGTGAGCAACATTTTGTATTCCTAAATTGAATTAGTTAGGGAGCGTAAACAAAGTACAAACTTTTTTTTACATTTTACATTCAGAATGTCCACTGACTACCCTTCTATATTGCACGCCCTTTAGTTTGTCCATTTTCATCTCATATGGTTTTACATGAATTTTTCCAAAATGTAGAATTTCAATAGCTCCTTGGTCATGTGACCTAGTGACTTCAAACAAGGTTCAGAATGTCCACTCAGTGGCCCTGCACATTGCACACCCTTTAGTTTGTCAATTTTCATCTCACATGGTTTTACATGAATTCTTCAAAATGTAGAATTTCAATAGCTCCTTGGTCATGTGACCTACTGACCTCAAACAAGGTTCAGAATGTCCACTGACTATACCTTAATATCGCACACTCTGATGTTTGTCTACTTTCATCTCATGCTATTAGACTTAAATCTGTAAGCTTCATTTTACATGGGTGTTAACAATTTATTTATTTTTTTGTCAACAAATGTTCCATCCTCGCAATAACTATCTTTCACATGGACACTGAAAAGATCCGCAAATGGCTGTATGTGGTATGGATTAAGGACAGGATAGGCGTTCGAACAGAGGTGCTTAAAGGAAGGCGCACAGGTAGGCCTCATGAAAAACAATGTTTCATATGATCTTTTTAATCAAAGTAATAGGCAGTGATTTGTCAGTCACAGTGAGCTTGATAACGTGAAAGAATCATTTTCATAGCATCACTTTCATATACTGTACATTAAGACAAATCCTTCTACGTTGAGTATTAGAACGCAGTTTACATAACCTGATAATGACTTGATATCTGACTGTATTCACAACAACCCACCTGCAGACAACTTACAAAATGCAATATTGCATTTGAGGGTTCGTTTTTCTGATAAATAGTTATTTGATGCATGGCCTACTACTTCTAACTGGGAAAATAAATTCCTACGTCTTTTGTGAGTAAAACCCTTTTTCCAAAATTGATTTAGGTACATTTTTGTGAAGAGGTATGAGGGTTGTGATATGGGTCATTTAATAGTAAAATCCTTTAAGGGATCAATACATTTCTATGTTGCTTCCCCAGTATCTGCATAAACCATCAGGCCAAGTGTTTTTGGTTGACCCTGCTGGACAGAAAGAGGAGGTGGAATCTGAACACGCTGCATTCAAATTCAGGTCTTAGTTATTCCATTGTACTGGATCTAATACATATTAGCATTTTAAATACATTCATAAGTGTAATACTTTTTTATGACATACTGTGATAAACTCTCTTGGCTGCTGGCTCTGTCACTTTCAGACATGCGCAGAGCAGTCTTGAACCACAAGGGGTTCTCTGTAAAGAGGGAGTCATCCAAAAGACACAGACACACCCTTGACTTTCAATTGGCACCGTTGACCTATATGTATTCTCTCCTGATTGGCTCTGTGGTGCACAGTCTGGCAGTCTGACTAAAGGAGAGACATCCACCTTTTGTATTTATGGGAACAAATATTTCCTAACACTTTGGATCCTATTCTTGGACAGTTAGACACAATGCATCAATGCAAAATGTATTACTAATTACTGTCCCCGAGTAACCTCGACCTTGTGGGTCTATGGGTGTTTGGGCCAATAAAGTGCCAACTCAATTCTACCACTGACTAGTCTCTCATTCCTCTATGAACGGGGACACAGGGCAATAGTTTTTAATTTAAACCAGCCCTTTTTTTACTGGAGTACACCAACCCCTAATTGGGGCTCTTTTCTTGACACATAGTAGCAGTTTACCAGATAAGAAGTCAAGAAGATCAAAAAGTAGATTGTTGTGAGTGTGTTATAAATCCTGTGCTGGCCCCATTGTCATATCCATTCTGGATTCTAAGTGGTAAAATCATAGCTGAAAAATGCCTCTATGTATGTGTATACATTTCTGCCAAGACAGAACTGCCAAAGGGGGTGGGGTCGCAATCTACTGCAGAGACAGCCTGCAGAGTTCTGTCATGCTATTCAGGTTTGTGCCCAAACAGTTTGAGCTTCTACTTTTAAAAATCCACCTTTCCAGAAATAAGTCTCTCACTGTTGCCGCTTGTTACAGACCCCCCTCAGCCCCCAGCTGCGCCCTGGACACCATATGTGAATTAATTGCCCCCCATTTATCTTCAGAGTTTGTACTGTTAGGTGACCTAAACTGGGATATGCTTAACACCCCGGCCATCCTACAATGTAAGCTAGGTGCCCTCAATCTCCCAAATTATCATGGAACCTACCAGCTACAACCCCAAATCCGTAAACTCAGGTACCCTCATATCATCCTGACCAACCTGTCCTCTAAATACACCTCTGCTGTCTTCAATCAGGATCTCAGCGATCACTCCCTCATTGCCTGCGTCCGTAATGGGTCCGCGGTCAACGACCACCCCTCATCACAGTCAAACGCTCCCTAAAACACTTCAGTGAGCAGGCCTTTCTAATCGACCTGGCCCGGGTATCCTGGAAAGATATTGACCTCATTCCGTCAGTAGAGGATGCCTGGTTATTCTTTAAAAGTGCTTTCCTCACCATCTTAAATAAGCATGCCCCATTCAAAAAATGTAGAACCAGGAACAGATATAGCCCTTGGTTCACTCCAGACCTGACTGCCCTTGACCAACACAAAAACATCCTGTAGCATACTGCATTAGCATCGAATAGCCCCCGCGATATGCAACTTTTCAGGTAAGTTAGGAAAGCTAAGGCTATATTTTTAAAACAGAAATTTGCATCCTGTAGCATAAACTCCAAAAAGTTCTGGGACACTGTAAAGTCCATGGAGAATAAGAGCACTTCCTCCCAGCTGCCCACTGCACTGAGGCTAGGAAACACTGTCACCACCGATAAATCTACGATTATCGAGAATTTCAATAAGCAATTTCCTATGGCTGGCCTTGCTTTCCACCTGGCTACCCCTACCCCTGTCAACAGCTCTGCACACCCCACAGCAACTTGCCCAAGCGTCCCCTATTTCTCCTTCACCCAAATCCAGATAGCTGATGTTCTGAAAGAGCTGCAAAATCTGCACCCCTACAAATCAGCTGGGCTAGAAAATCTGGACCCTCTCTTTCTAAAATTACCCGCCGCAATTGTTGCAACCCCGATTACTAGCCTGTTCAACTTCTCTTTCGTATTGTTTGAGATCCCCAAAGATCGGAAAACTGCCGCGGTCATCCCCCTCTTCAAAGGGGGAGACACTAGACCCAAACTGTTACAGACCTACATCTATACTACCATGCCTTTCTAAGGTCTTCGAAAGCCAAGTTAACAAACAGATCACTGACCATTTAGAATCCCACCGTACCTTCTCCACTATTCAATCTGGTTTCCGAGCTGGTCATGGGTGCACCTCAGCCCCGCTCAAGGTTCTAAACGATATCATAATCTCCATCGGCAAAAGACAATACTGTGCAGCCGTATCAATCGACCTGGCCAAGGCTTTTGACTCTGTCAATCACTGCATTCTTATCAGCAGACTCAACAGCCTTGGTTTCTCAAATGACTGCCTCGCCTGGTGCCTCGCCTTTGAAATTATGAAAAATGTACGTTACACCGCATGATTTTACAGTACACAAACAAGAGTGTGCAATATAGAAGGGTAGTCAGCGGACATTAGGTCACATGACCAAGGAGCTATTGAAATTCTAAATGTTGAAAAATTAATGTAAAACCACGTGAGATGAAAATTGACAAACTAAAGGGTGTGCAATGTGTAGGTCTACGGAGTGGAAATTCTGAACCTTGTTTGAAGTCACTAGGTCACATGACCAAGGAGCTATTGAAATTCTACATTTTGAAAAATTAGAGATAAAAATGCACAAACTAAAGGGTGTGCAATGTGTGTCTGTGCCATCGGGTTAGCTACAACCCGTTTTGAAAGTGTTAGGAGTAATGGTTAAAGAGCTATTGAAATTTGACAAATGTAATTTGTCACTATGTTGACGGTCCCTAACTGCTGTTGGTGGACGTGAGGAAAACAACAGGCGAATATACGTCGAATATCCAACCCTGAAACATACTTTACCTCTGTCGCTGTGCGCTGTAAACGGGACACAAGAAAGCAGAGCAACTGAAATTGAATTCACCGACGTGCGCGCATCAGGCTGTAATTTCATAAAGTAGATGACTCAACTGTTGACTCATTTATGCTCGCTTGTGACTTGTAGTGCAGCGCATCGCGGTGGTTTGACATTCCCAGCCTTAGTTACCTTAGTCGCTAATTTTTGTTCAAAATATTGAGACATTGAAACTGAAATTGTGCATCCTTAATAAGTGGAGGCAGCAAACAACGTACCAGGCCAGCTGTGATTTAAAACCTGATAGCAATGTTTTTTGGACTACCAAGAAATATATTGGGGAATTATATTAATCATGCATTGAACTGCATCCATTTATTTTGCGAACAATGCCCTACTGTATGTCATGGAACTTTGAGTCAAATATATCCTATTTTTAAACCTCTTATAAAGTTGGTTTTCAAGCATAAACTGGGAAATGTGTGTGTGTGTGTGTGTGTGTATATAAATAAAAGTTGAAGTCGGAAGTTTACATACACCTTCGCCAAATACATTTAAAAACTCCAGTTTTTCACAATTCCTGACATTTAATCCTAGTAAAAATTCCCTGTCCTGTCCACTTAAGAATGTGAAATGTCAGAATAATAGTTGAGAAAATGATTTATTTGAGCTTTTATTTCTTTCATCACATTCCCAGTGGGTCAGAAGGTTATATACACTCAATTTGTATTTGGTAGCATTGCCTTAAACAATTTAAACTTGGGTCAAATGTTTCGGGTAGCCTTCCACAAGCTTCGCACAATAAATTGGGTGAATTTTGGCCCATTCCTCCTGACAGAGCTGGTGTAACTACTCGCACAAGCTTTTTCAGTTCTGCCCACAGAATTTCTATAGGATTGAGGTCAGGGCTTTGATGGCCAATCCAATACCTTGACTTTGTTGTCATTCAGCCATTTTGCCACAACTTTGGAAGTATGCTTGGGGTCATAGTCCATTTGGAAGACCCATTTGCGACCAAGCTTTAACTTCCTCCTGACTGATGTCTTGATGTTGCTTCAATATATCCACATCATTTCCCCCCCCCCCATGATGCCATCTATTTTGTGACATGCACCAGTCCCTCCTGCAGCAAAGCACACCCACAACATGATGCTGCCACCCCCGTGCTTCACGGTTGGGATGGTGTTCTTCGGCTTGCAAGCCTCCCTCTTTTTCCTCCAAACATAATGATGGTTATTATGGCCAAACAGTTCTATTTTCATTTCATCAGACCAGAGGACATTTCTCCAAAAAGTATGGTCTTTGTCCCCATGTGCAGTTGCAAACCGTAATCTAGCTTTTTTATGGCGGTTTTGGAGCAGTCGCTTCTTCCTTGCTGAGCGGCCTTTCAGGTTATATCGATATAGGACTTGTTTTACTGTGGATATCGATACTTTTGTACATGTTCCCTCCAGCATCTTCACAAGGTCCTTTGCTGTTGTTCTGGGATTGATGTGCACTTTTCGCACCAAAGTCCGTTCATCTCTAGGAGACAGAACGAGTATGACGGCTGCGTGGTCCCATGGTTTATACTGCGTATGACGGCTGCGTGGTTTATACTTGCATACTATTGTTTGTACAGATGAACCTGATCCCTTCAGGCATTTGGAAATTTCTCCCAAGGATGAACCAGACTTGTGGAGATCTACAAAAAAAAATTCTGAGGTCTTGGCTGATTTCTTTTGATTTTCCCATGATGTCAAGCAAAGGGGCACTGAGTTTGAAGGTAGGCCTTGAAATACATCCACAGGTCCACCTCCAATTGACTCAAATTATGTCAATTAGCCTATCAGAAACTTCTAAAGCCATGACATAATTTTCTGGAATTTTCCATGCTGTTTAATCAACTTATTGTATGTCAATTTCTGACCCACTGGAATTGTGATACAGTGAAATAATCTGTTTGTAAACAATTGTTGGAAAAATGACTTGTCATGCACAAAGTAGATGTCCTAACTATAGTTTGTTAACAAGAAATGTGTGGAGTGGTTGAAAAATGAGTTTTAATGACTCCAACCTAAGTGTATGTAAACTTCCGACTTCAACCTTGTGTGTGTGATATATATATATATATATATATATACACACACACAGTGGGGCAAAAAAAGTATTTAGTCAGCCACTAATTGTGCAAGTTCCCCCACTTAAAAAGATGAGAGGCCTGTAATTTTCATCATAGGTACACTTCAACTATGACAGACAAAATGAGAATTTTTTTTCTCCAGAAAATCACATTGTAGGATTTTTTAAATGAATTTATTTGCAAATTATGGTGAAAAATAAGTATTTGGTCACCTACAAACAAGCAAGATTTCTGTCTCTCACAGACATGTAACTTCTTCTTTAAGAGGCTCCTCTGTCCTCCACGCGTTACCTCTATTAATGGCACCTGTTTGAACTTGTTATCAGTATAAAAGACACCTGTCCACAACCTCAAACAGTCACACTCCAAACTCCACTATGGCCAAGACCAAAGAGCTGTCAAAGGACACCAGAAACAAAATTGTAGACCTGCACCAGGCTGGGAAGACTGAATCTGCAATAGGTAAGCAGCTTGGTTTGAAGAAATCAACTGTGGGAGCAATTATTAGGAAATGGAAGACATACAAGACCACTGATAATCTCCCTCGATCTGGGGCTCCACGCAAGATCTCACCCCGTGGGGTCAAAATTATCACAAGAATGGTAAGCAGAAATCCCAGAACCACACTGGGGGACCTAGTGAATGACCTGCAGAGAGCTGGGACCAAAGTAACAAAGATTACCATCAGTAACACACTACGCCGCCAGGGACTCAAATCCTGCAGTGCCAGACGTGTCCCCCTGCTTAAGCCAGTACATGTCCAGGCCCGTCTGAAGTTTGCTAGAAAGCATTTGGATGATCCAGAAGAAGATTGGGAGAATGTCATATGGTCAGATTAAACCAAAATAGAACTTTTGGTTAAAACTCAACTCGTCGTGTTTGGAGGACAAAGAATGCTGAGTTGTATCCAAAGAACACCATACCTACTGTGAAGCATGGGGGTGGAAACATCATGCTTTGGGGCTGTTTTTCTGCAAAGGGACCAGGACGACTGATCCGTGTAAAGGAAAGAATGAATGGGGCCATGTATCGTGAGATTTTGAGTGAAAACCTCCTTCCATCAGCAAGGGCATTGAAGATGAAACGTGGCTGGGTCTTTCAGCATGACAATGATCCCAAACACACCGCCCGGGCAACGAAGGAGTGGCTTCGTAAGAAGCATTTCAAGGTCCTGGAGTGGCCTAGCCAGTCTCCAGATCTCAACCCTATAGAAAATCTTTGGAGGGAGTTGAAAGTCCGTGTTGCCCAGCAACAGCCCCAAAACATCACTGCTCTAGAGGAGATCTGCATGGAGGAATGGGCCAAAATACCAGCAACAGTGTGTGAAAACCTTGTGAAGACTTACAGAAAACGTTTGACCTCTGTCATTGCCAACGAAGGGTATATAACAAAGTATTGAGAAACTTTTGTTATTGACCAAATACTTATTTTCCACCATAATTTGCAAATAAATTCATTAAAAATACTACAAATGTTCTCATTTTGTCTGTCATAGTTGAAGTGTACCTATGATGAAAATTACAGGCCTCTCTCATCTTTTTAAGTGGGAGAACTTGCACAATTGGTGGCTGACTAAATACTTTTTGCCCCACTGTATATTATTTTTCAGAAAGTTTTTTTAAATGATTATACAGACAACAGACCGAACAGGTAGAGGGCAGAACACACATGGATCACCTACCAAATCAAACCCACCCCAAAACCAGATTTAAAGCAGGTATGATATACAATGAGTAATATAAGCAAATAGTTTTTTTTTTAAATACAAAGCTATTATAAATCAAAAAGTGAAAGAGTAAAAATAATGATATAATTTCTAATTTGGTTTGGTTTATGGATAGGAAATGGATAGGAAAGGTTCCTAGATATAATAAAATGTAATTGCAGATCCCCTAAAGGAATGGCATATTTTCTCTAGCTTGAGATGTTAACTATTTTAAATTGAATTACAGCATGTCTTACACATATAGATGAAGAATGTATTCTCTGAAAGCATACTCTGCCAAGTTTAGTCTGAAAGTTGTTCACCTAAATCCTCTTCCCATTGGTTCTTAAGAGAGTCTAGGAAATCCAGATTGTGCGAGTTGAATAATGTATAGATCAAGCTTATGCCCCCTTTGTTATAAGGCTTCACTTTAGGGAATTTTATCATTTTGACTGATATGAAACAGACAATCATATCGGTAAAGTTGTTCAAATGAAATCCCTCTATATACTTGCCTGCCACATCTGTATATGCCATCTGTAGTATTCATAACCGACAAGCCACCCTGACATGGTCCAAACAGACTGACACAAACATACCTGGTTCTGGACTCTGGGTTGTTGTGTATTGGCAGTTGTCATCGATGCCCACGATGCATGGCCAAAGGGGGGCAAACACCCTCCTATCATGGATATTGTAGGACACATCCTCTTGACCTGATATCTGCCACACAGAGGAAACAAAACACAAGTAACTTACAATTGATGACAACAACAAGCCATTTTCCATAGAAGCAGTGGTGGGAAAAGTACCCAATCGTCATACTAGAGCAAATGTAAAGATATCTTAATAGAAAATGACTCAAGTGAAAGGCACCCAGTAAAATATTGCTTGAGGAAAAAGTAAAAGTATTTGGTTTTAAATATACTTAAGTATCAATAGTAAATGTAATTACTAAAATATACTGAAGTATCCAAAATAAAAGTATAAATCCTTTCAAATTCCTTATTAGGCAAACCAGATGGCACAAGTTTCTTGTTTTAATTTTGATTTATTTAATTAAGGATAGCCAGGGGCACACTTCAATACTCAGAACGTGGGGGGCTGGGTGGAGATGGAATTCCTCTGTAAAGTGGAACACATGATCCTGAACACATGATCTACACATGGGAAAAACATACAGCTCAATTCCCAACAAGAGACGCAGACATCATTTACAAACAAAGCATTTGTGTTTAGTGAGTCCACCAAATCAGTGGCAGTATGTCCAGGGTGGTTCTCTTGATACGTGAGTGAATTGGACCATTTTCCTGTCCTGCTAAGCATTAGAAATGTAACGGGTACTTTTGGGTGTCAGGGAAAATGTATGGAGTAAAAAGTACATTATTTTCTTTAGGAATGTGTTGGAGTAATAGTTGTAAAAAAATATAAACAGTAAAGAACAAAACTAGTTGTTATGGGAATTTTTTACTTAAGTACTTTACACCACTGGCTCACCAGCAGAGTCCGCGAAAATGTACAGGCACTAGCCTATTATGACAATGTCTCAAATGGTGCTCTACAAATTCAAAATGACACTGAAATGCATGTGGTTTACCTAAAACACCGTTTCTACGCAGTGTTAGCGAGTAAAGTTCGTAAAATGTCAGGCTCCTGAACATGTTCTCCTCTAATGACTGCTCCAATGTTGTCAACTATATTTCAGAGTTCCGCTATTGGCTCCTTGATTTGTCGGTATATTACGTTTATGCCGTTGCCGCGACGACGTCACAGCATAATTTTGCCTTGTTGCGGCACACATGCAGTCCCCTTTCCTAGCTTTTTGCCACCTCTTCCGCCGAACATTCCTCCCCTTTTGTGCCTGTGTGTGGGCTGTTGCTGTAACTTCTGTTTGCGGCAGAATAGAGTGGGAAAAGTCGCTAAATTATATCAAAATCATATAAACGCCAAAGACAGTCTGAAAAGTAGATGATTTTGTAGCTAGAATCATTTACCAATAAAAAGTCGATACATATAGCGACAACGTCACTAAATTATCTAGTCTGCTAGCTATGATTGTCTAAATTCGTTCAATAATCATACCTCAATGCAATGTCCTTGCTACATGGAATCCTTGCGACGTCCCAAATTGACATTTTTGAAATGGTTAGGTAAGGGTATGGTTTAGGATAAAAACATCCCAAGGATTCCAGGTAGAACTAACCGTGACTGCTGCAACCACCTCAGTGCCCGATTATCATTTTACTGTAGATTTAAAGATGACAGTGACAACAAATAAAACTAATTCAACAACAAGAAAGCTGCTCATGTAGGAATATTTGTAGAAGATTGTCATGGTCTGGAACTAGGAATGCAGCATTTTGTTTGTGCGTTGTAGGTAAACACTCAATAGGCCTTCTCTTAGCCTTTCCCTGTGAGTGGTGAATTCTTTATGACACACCATGGTCTCCTTAGGATTGAATTACAGTTTGGGACAACTCAGGTGGGTATTTGATTTCACAACAGTTGCTCAGCCCTCACAGATACCAGTGCATAATGTGGGAAGAGCCAAAGTCATAACGGGAAGTAAAATAGAAATTCAACAAACATGTTTTAGACCGGGAGTATGTGACTGTTAGGACAGAGAAGATGTCTGTCCTATCGCTCGAGTCCCTCTGCCTAGCAGATAATGACAGTCCATCCTCTGCAGAAGACCTAGACCTGGAGGATAAGTGGGATACAGACCTGGAGGTTGATGGTGAGTAGGCTATTATATTGACATTTTATGGATAACACATCAGCTCACTGTTGTTATTACAATGCATCATTGTTTGTATTGTAAGTTGATTTGTTTGATGCATGTCTCAAACTGATGGTTGTCATTGTTAGAGGTGAAAAAACCCAGTAAAGACACATCGACTGCTGAGATATACCTGCAGGCCTGCAAGCTGGTCGGGGTGGTTCCTGTCTCCTACTTCCTCCGGAACCTAGGCACCTCCACCATGAACCTCAACCACCATGGCCTGGGACCTCCAGGGGGCAAGGCATTAGCCATTGCCCTGGTGGTAAGTCTGGTGGAAGTCTATTAACATAATATTCACTTCAAGGAATGCTCTATATGTTCAAGGAATGCTCTATATGTTCAAGGAATGCTCTATATGTTCAAGGAACGCTCTTTATGTTCAAGGAACGCTCTTTATGTTTAAGGAACACTCTATATGTTCAAGGAATGCTCTTTATGTTCCAATGTTTCTTCTCAGACTGACATGCACATCACCAACCTGGAGTTGGCAGACAACTATCTGCTGGCTGAGGGAGCCAGATACCTTCTAGAGATGTTAAAGGCAAATTTCACCATTCAGCATCTGGTAAGTTTGTATGAGATGGTCTTTAGGCAGCTCTTTGTAAGAAGGTAAAGTAATTGTATCTGGTATCTCTATAACATGTTTATTCAGATGTGGGATATGTATGACATGATATGTCCCACAATCCTTGATTTGATTTGCATCTGCCACAAGAGGGCATAAGAGTCTTGCGGGTCATGCTTTCATGATGGAATTATAGCTCTGTGTTAACATGCCCACTGTTTGTCTTGTAGGATTTGTCCAACAATCACCTACAGTCTGAAGGGGCTGAGTGCATTACAAAAATGTTGCTTGATAACATTTCCATCAAATCCATCAAACTTTCAGGTAGTACACATAGATTTGAAAATGGAAACAAAAAGAATGGTCTGTTAGATACTATATTTCTCTACTCTATTTCTGAATCTTTTTAGATAAACAATTTCTTCACAGGGAATGGATTCATAGAGGACGATGCTAAAAGTTTTGCAGATGCCCTGGCAGTAAGTGAAAAGAAATGACATTCAAACATGCAGGCATATTGATGATATTACGGTCATTGGAATCTATAGCTAGCTACTTGCAATATCTCTGCCTTTAGAGCAACTACAGAGTGAAGGAGCTGGACTTGAGCCACAATCAGTTCTGTGGGAGTGGTGGGGAGCATCTGGGCCAGATGTTAGGTAGAGACCTTTTCACTTTGTATCTCACATCATTATGGCTGAGCAGTCTCATGGAGTATACAGGCAAATGGAGTCATTAGGGTTAGAATCATGCACAATGTGAGTGTTTTGCATCTGCTGTCACTGACGTGATCCTACAGCAAACAATGAAGCTCTGGAGGTACTAGACTTGAGCTGGAACCATCTGAGAATGAAAGGAGCTGTGGCTTTCTGTGCTGGCCTCAAGGTTTGGATAAACATACTCAACCCAATTCGCACATTTAAGGTGTAAGTTTGTAAAAAAAAAAAATGTTAAAAAAGAAGAGTAAAACAGTATGTGATCAAAATACCTACAATTCACATAGGTGAATGTGACCCTGAAACACCTGGACCTGTCCTGGAATGGCTTTGGGAATGAGGGGGCCTTGGCTTTAGGAGAGGCACTGAAATTCAACAACACTCTGGTGTACCTGGACCTCAACAACAACCGCATCACCAACGAGGGGGTGGGCATGCTGTGCAAGGGGCTGGAGGCCAACGACACTCTCAGAGCACTGATGGTAGGTGCTTGATGGATAGGGTACACACCCATTGAACTGTGTGGTATGAAACTAGGGTGACTTTCTATGTTTTGTGTCCCCGCAGCTGGCTTATAACTCTCTGACAGTGGAGGGGGCGCTGGCTCTTGTTACTGTGGTCAAGAACACCCCCAAAACTGCTCTGGAGGAGATCAACATATCCGTGAGCGTTGTTGTTCTCTTCTTGATGTACAGAAGTGTTTTGGTCCCTGCATTTGAACTTAATATTTTGTTTGTGTCTAGAATGTGTTGGTGAATGAGAACTTTGTGCAGCTGCTGGATCTGACATGCCAGGAGCATCCCTCTCTAGAGGTGCAGTATGCAGGGGTCGGGGGCTTTATTGCTAAGAAACCACCCAAACGCCTTGACCCAATGAAAGTAATCCAGGTACTGTGGTAGGCTACTGTTACTCATAAAACAATTTTAGTCATGTAGAAAAGTGGTAATCACATGTGATATCATTGCATACCAGTGCATTGTATTTTTTGTTTGTTTACGGCTAATTCTACAAACTAGGACTTATTTTGTCTGTTTTTAAAGACAGTGCAAGATTTGAAATAGGGAGGACTTTTGAGAGAAAAAAACCCGTCGCAACTGCTCTATTCATTTCTTTGAAGGATTATCTGGATGAACGGAAGCTGCGTCTTTGGGACTTCTTTCGGAAAATCGATAAAGATGGGACAATGCGAGTGCCTGTGGCAGACTTCAGGAAGGCTGTGCAGGTCACAAACTAATTGCTCATTCCATAGTCCCTGACATTTGCTAGGTCTGTTGAGCTAATGCATTTCCAATGCTCCAAGATGTACTTTATATTGAAGTTAGTGGCCAGCTAGCTCATAGTCTTTATTTGTTTACTCTTATGTCTTATGTAACCATTACAGCAATCAAACATCCCCTTGGATCGATACCAGATTGAGGAGTTGATTCAGAGACTGGATCGTGAAAGGACAGGGATGGTAGACTACAGGTGGGCTTTTATCATAAGAACAAACTGCCAGAGTGGGGAGACTATTATGGGTGTGTAAAGAAAACACCTAACATCAGCAATAACCTGAGAACTGAACAGAAACTAGTCATAAACTGTCTACACCTGTTTACCCTACAAACAAAACATGAGCAGATCTGTATGGTCAGAGTTTTGAAGTAGGGCAGTCTTATCTATGTGTAATTGCTTGTAGTGCCATGCCTATGTTTTCCCCATTCAAAAGCTGAGAAAGTCCAGTTTACATCTGACTTGAAATTAAATGAGTTTAAGTGAATCATCACATTAAATACATTCTTTGGTTTCTCCTCAGGGGCCTGGCCGACACCAGGAAGCAGATGATGAGGGACCACCGGCGGCAGCTGCGTAAGGTGGAGTCCCGTCAGAAGAAAGAGAAGCAGAAGAGCGAGCGCATCCTGAAGACCTTCCAGAGCGCCGTGGAGGCCAACACCCCCCGCAGCTCCATGGTTATGTCCCCAGGGGGCACCAAGGAGGACTCCAGTGGCCCCCAGCACTTCTCTGCCACCCCACTCAGCTCCTGGCACCACATTGTCATGTCCAACAGCAGCCGCTACTCTGTCACAAACCTGAGCAGTGAGCACATCCACCTCCCCATGCTAGGGGGCAGCACCCACCAACGGCCCACCAGTTCCCCCACCATGCGCTCCTACTCCCAGCCCAACCTGATGGATGACTCCCAACGATACCCCCAATCCAAACCCTCCTCGGCCCAGGGGATGCTCTCTGACTCCAACCCTGATGTTGACCACACCAAGCTGAGCCCCACTGCCAACCACCTGACCAGGTCCAGTCCAGCACTGAACTCCAAGCAGCCAGACACTAAAACCAAAACCACCAAAGTGAAGAAAAAAAAGAAACGCGTGGATAAAACTCCACATGAACAGAATCAAACACAATCATCAAAGTGACTGCTGCTGCTGTGTCTTACTATGCAGTAACCGCTCCACTGACCCATCGTCATACAGTGGGGCAAAAAAGTATTTAGTCAGCCACCAATTGTGCAAGTTCTCCCACTTAAAAAGATGAGGCCTGTACTTTACATCATAGGTACACTTCAACTATGACAGATAAAATGAGAAAAAATATCCAGAAAATCACATTGTAGGATTTTTAATGAATTTATTTGCAAATTATGGTGGAAAATAAGTATTTGGTCACCTACAAACAAGCAAGATTTCTGGCTCTCACAGACCTGTAACTTCTTCTTTAAGAGGCTCCTCTGTCCTCCACTCGTTACCTGTATTAATGGCACCTGTTTGAACTTGTTATCAGTATAAAAGACACCTGTCCACAACCTCAAACAGTCACACTCCAAACTCCACTATGGCCAAGACCAAAGAGCTGTCAAAGGACACCAGAAACAAAATTGTAGACCTGTACCAGGCTGGGAAGACTGAATCTGCAATAGGTAAGCAGCTTGGTTTGAAGAAATCAACTGTGGGAGCAATTATTAGGAAATGGAAGACATACAAGACCACTGATAATCTCCCTCGATCTGGGGCTCCATGCAAGATCTCACCCCATGGGGTCAAAATGATCACAAGAACGGTGAGCAAAAATCCCAGAACCACAAGGGGGGACCTAGTGAATGACCTGCAGAGAGCTGGGACCAAAGTAACAAAGCCTACCATCAGTAACACACTACGCCGCCAGGGACTCAAATCCTGCAGTGCCAGACGTGTCCCCCTGCTTAAGCCAGTACATGTCCAGGCCCGTCTGAAGTTTGCTAGAGAGCATTTGGATGATCCAGAAGAAGATTGGGAGAATGTCATATGGTCAGATGAAACCAAAATATAACTTTTTGGTTAAAACTCAACTCGTCGTGTTTGGAGGACAAAGAATGCTGAGTTGCATCCAAAGAACACCATACCTACTGTGAAGCATGGGGGTGGAAACATCATGCTTTGGGGCTGTTTTTCTGCAAAGGGACCAGGACGACTGATCCGTGTAAAGGAAAGAATGAATGGGGCCATGTATCGTGAGATTTTGAGTGAAAACCTCCTTCCATCAGCAAGGGCATTGAAGATGAAACGTGGCTGGGTCTTTCAGCATGACAATGATCCCAAACACACCGCCCGGGCAACGAAGGAGTGGCTTCGTAAGAAGCATTTCAAGGTCCTGGAGTGGTTTAGCCAGTCTCCAGATCTCAACCCCATAGAAAATCTTTGGAAGGAGTTGAAAGTCCGTGTTGCCCAGCAACAGCCCGAAAACATCACTGCTCTAGAGGAGATCTGCATGGAGGAATGGGCCAAAATACCAGCAACAGTGTGTGAAAACCTTGTGAAGACTTACAGAAAACATTTGACCTCTGTCATTGCCAACAAAGGGTATGTAACAAAGTATTGAGATAAGCTTTTGTTATTGACCAAATACTTATTTTCCACCATAATTTGCAAATAAATTCATTAAAAATACTACAATGTGATTTTCTGGATTTGTTTTTCTCATTTTGTCTGTCATAGTTGAAGTGTACCTATGATGAGAATTGCAGGCCTCTATCATCTTTTTAAGTGGGAGAACTTGCACAATTGGTGGCTGACAATACTTTTTTGCCCCACTGTATATTATTTTTACTGGAAATATTCAAAATAGGTATTAATAATAATAATTACATAGAGTCCATGTATTACACAAAATAAATATTATTTCAGTATGCATGGCCACGTTTCATGCAAACCTTATTCTTACCCAGCTAAATTCGATGGTATGATTATCTTTAGTTGTTGGGTTAGTTGTTTAATTGATGTGCCTTAGCTCAATACTATGAACTCTTTTGTTTAAGATACCATTTAGATACCATTTAGTACCAGGACTCTACCCAAGACTGTTCCTAACAACTCATATGGTCATGATACAGCTATGGTCAATGACCATGTCGACTTTTCACTTGAGATATTTCTCTTTTGTACGATTTAAAACTTTTGGTCTTGTGGTTGCTCATCTGTGTTCTCTGTCAGATCTCCTCCATGCTGGTGGTCCTGACCCAGCTGGAGTGGTACGATGAGAACCTGCTGCTGGTGACCCGTCGTGAGTACATCAAGATACAGCTCAAACTGAAGGAGTGTGATAGGCACCACAACCAGATCTTCATATAATGAGGTGTATTAGTACTTATATAATGATGTGTATCAGCCAAATGAAGGTCAGTTGTGGCTAATAAGCATGACTCTATCTTATATAAAATACTTTAAATGTTGTTTTCCATGCTGACAACAGTCCCTTATGCTGATAGCAAATTCAGTTCCAAACTTAAAGTTAGAGGAAACGTAGTTTTGGGCTGTAGACTTTGTTCATCTTCATGTACTGTAGGTATCAAACAGTGGCACCAACATTATAGCGGGATATTGTGATACTGTATTAGGGGATAATCTCTCTCAATATGCAGCACATTGTTAAGAATTAATTATAACCCCCTTCATTCCTGAGTATGCTTAGTCTGCTCATTATCGATATCTAACCACATAGAAAATAAAACGTGTTCAATTTAATTTGAAAGTTTACATGTGTAGACTACAGCAAAGTGTCACGCCCTGGTCTTAGCATTTTGTGTTTTCTTTATTATTTTGGTTAGGCCAGGGTGTGACATGGGTTATTTATGTGGTGTGTTTTGTCTTGGGGTTTTTGTAGGTATTGGGATTGTGGCTTAGTGGGGTTATCTAGTATAGTCTGTGGCTGTCTGGAGCGGTTCTCAATCAGAGGCAGGTGTTTATCGTTGTCTCTGATTGGGAACCATATTTAGGCAGCCATATTCTTTGATTGTTTCGTGGGTGATTGTTCCTGTCTCTGTGTTTGTTTGCACCAGATAGGCTGTTTAGGTTTTCACGTTACGTTTGTTGTTTTGTATTGTTCGTGTTTTTAATCTTTATTAAAGATGTATACAAGTAACCATGCTGCATTTTGGTCCGCTTCTCCTTCACCGGAAGAAAACCGTAACACAAAGTCTTGAAAAAACAAATGTTCTTTGTTCCCTTGTCTAAAAAATACTACGATAGACCCAATCCACTTTGGCCATCATTTCCTGTAAATTAAAGAATCATTTACAAAAGCCATTTATTATATCAGCAATGTATTATTATTCAAACATGCATAACAGTATTGATTGGACTATGGAACTCTGCTTGAGTGAATTAACTACTAAAATGTGGTTCATGGAAAAACTAGGGCAGAATCAAACACTTAAACCAGTACTATACTTCTTACCAACATACCATCTAAAGTCCCATGAGGAGAAATAAAGTAATATTTGTGTGCTGGAACTTGCTAGGCTATATAAGTGGAATAAGGAGGAATTCTTTATTATACTATCATATGCTTATGTCAACATATGATATCCTGCCACATTGCTGATGATTGATACTAAGGTTACGCGGTTGATAATATCAGGTACCATCTATAACATGACGTCATCATATGTCCATATGGCCTGTTTCTCATGAACTCTATGTCCACATCATCATTGTGATCAATAAAAGGATAAGAGATAGGTTTCAGAGAATTGTATTTGAGTATTTTATCAAACAAGGATGTCTGCATATATTGTGTCAAGAATTGAAGGGAGTCTATTACGCAACAGCAGTAACTTTGGGAAGAAGCAAGATGTTTCTGATGAGCTGATAGGAGGGTCTTTAAAAATACAGAGCGAACAGACAAGGAGACTCACCGGAACAACACTTGAGACAAGATGGCTCCATTTCTACTGCTCCTGACTTTCCTTTGCCTTTCCTCAGCCTTGGCTGGTAAGGGACTTTCATTTTCTCCTTCCACTAAAACTTAACAGCTAGAGATACTTCCAAATAGACTGCCAGTTTACTACCATTGTGAAGTACCACTGTGAAGTTTACTCTGAACTTGTATTTTCCTCCAGCCAATGGAGGACTGGGACTCTGGCAATGTGACTGCATCTGTAGGGGAGTCTTGTAAACCTTGGAGGAGATGCATGTGTATATTTAACTGAGACCTCATTCACAGTATAGCCTACTAGATATCTTACACCAGGACTACCACCTGTGTCTCTCTTGCAGCTGGACAGTTCCAAGGGAAAGCTGGTGATCGTTTTGGCTGAGCTGAGGAACCTGACTATGAGAGTTGAGATTGTGGAGAGCGGCCCTGACCAGTACATCTGACTGGACTTCGAGCTTCTCAGGATCGAGCTGAGAGAGTTTGAATTGTTGGTGACACAGCTGAAGGATTCCCTCAACTCCTCCTCGCCTATGTTCGACAGCCTGTACACAGAGGTAAATGTGTGATAGTCATTCCGATATATTTGTCTATCTATTAATGACTGGCAGTGGCATAATAAATAAGTGACAGGCAATATGATGCAGGAGGAATGTTGCTGTGTGGAACTAAATACTTATTTGTCCTTTGTACACATGCATCCATAGATTCGCAACATGAGCCTGACTGTGAACCAGTTGGAGAGCTATGACAAGAGTAACCTGGAGGAGATCCGTATTGAGTTTGGAAAACTGCAGAAGAAGCTGGAGGAGTGCCAGAAGAACCAAGAGGAGGGCATAAACCCAGATATTGGTAAGGAGCCTCTGTTATGGTAGCATTGTTGACATATTGTATCATTACATCAAAGCAGTAGTTTGTGGATTTGTTTGTCATACATATTATTAATAGCTATTTATATTTCCCCCCAGGCTCCTGCAACCACAAAGGCATCGCCAGTGTAGGGAAGCCAGTGGTCAGCCAACTGAATGCAAACTTGAATGCAGGCTACAGATTTGGGGGGTGGGGGAAAGACTCAAAACCCAGTCGTGGCTTTGAATCAATGTATTGGTATGGTGCCTATAGCAGTGCCTCAGTGAATACATTTTATCTTTATTCCAACTTTATTCCAACTATCAAAATCTGAATTCATTTAAACAACATACCTTACCAAATGGATGGCAGGGTACTGGCAACAATTACATTGTTCATGGTAACACCCTGTATTACCAGAAAAACAGCCCATTCAGCATGGCTAAACTGAATTTGACCACATCCAAATATGACTACAGAGTCATTGAAAAGGCCAGTGCAACGTTCTCATACAGTTTCTCAGCCAATCAGAACATGGATTTCTCAGCCGTAAAATGGTCATTGCCAAAGTAAACAAGGATGAATTTGGTATAGAGGATGTATGGAGTACCGGTGTGTACAAATCATTGGTAGGTAATACCTTCATGGTGTGTGGTGTTCTCTATGCTACTAGACC
Source organism: Oncorhynchus tshawytscha (assembly GCF_018296145.1). Taxonomy (NCBI): domain Eukaryota; kingdom Metazoa; phylum Chordata; class Actinopteri; order Salmoniformes; family Salmonidae; genus Oncorhynchus; species Oncorhynchus tshawytscha. The sequence goes on along the minus strand of NC_056439.1, from coordinate 33,150,007 downwards.
AGTCGATGTTCACACCGAGGAGATATTCTACTCCTATGACACCAAAACAGAGCAGGAGAACTACCTCCGCATTCCATTTGAGAAGTTCCAGGATGAGTATTTAAACCTGCACTACAACCCTATTGATCAGAAAATCTACATGTACAACAAGGGCTACTATGTGCCCTATAGTGTCAAGTTTATCAAAGACTAGATTCCCCCTCTGGTCTAATCGTATCTTGATTGATGTGACTGATATGACTTTCTGACAGCATGGGGCTTTGCTGAATAGATAGATATTTGTTCACTTTGCCTGATGCATTGACATGCATTCTAAAATCATGTCTCTTGAATTCCTGAAATAAAATCAAACTGAAGCATTGAAATAACTGTATGTGTTCTATTTTGGTTAATTTGAAATTGGATTGAAAAATAAAATGTGCATTATTATCATTACTAAAAATACCCAGCCCTACTGTGTCAGATTCCCTCCCATTACATAGGCAGTCCAATGAGAAAGAGTATTGGGGTGCAGTATCCCACCCCTTAATTTTCAGTCAAATTTGAGTCAATCCGTATAACTAGCACCTCAATATGACTCATCCCCAGTATGATATCAGACCCCTCCCACCCTAGCTTAGGGCTGATGGGCTGGGCGCCTCCTTTCCTCCCCTCCTTTGACTCAGGCTGGAGCTTCCACCCGGCTCCTCTGTAAGCAAGCCCTCCCCTGGGTTTGTTCTTTGTGCTCCAGTGAGAAGCTGGCTCCCACTGGTACTGAGGACCAAGTCAGAGCTGATTAGACTAACCAGGCAGGGTGAGCCCACATAGCAGCCACCCACTGCATATACAACAATGAACCAGGCACATTATTTTATTCATACGGTTTCAGGTAATTGTTGTACAAATCCATTGACTCATTCACATTTTCATACAAAATTACACTATAGCATACTGTAACATATTGCAAAATCTATCTGAAATTGAAAAAGAGGTTTGGAGACACAGCACGACAAAAATAGCACTGTCTTTTTAAATCTTGCATCTGTCAGGATGAGAGGGGAAGTGAAGGCCTTGTGGCTAATGGTACCCTTAGTGACATCATCACAAGCCAATAGGCAGCCTCGCTGAGCTCTCTCCTCCTTTTCCTGAGGTCTGTGAAGGGAGGGAGGCTGCTGAGGACGCAGGCTGCTACTGGAGCGGTGGGTCCAGGGCATGCTCTGATCACATCAGGTAGGTAGAATATATGTAGTGGTGTTTGTGTGTGTGTAGCAGCACTGATTTCTAGATCTATCTAGCCTGCCTCCCCCTCCAAGGAGGGCCAGATCAGAGATGCTTAAATAGCAGTGTGAGGGAGGATCAAGAGAGACTGCAGATGGCTGTGTTTCATGACAGTGGCTTATTATATGCTATAGCATCCCTGTCTGTCGTGTGGCGACCATGATGTGTGTGTGATGCAAGCAATTATCCATTCGAGACAAACAAATGTGATTATTCCATTGTGAATCTTCTCTCTATTATCACATGATATGTTTGTCATTGGTATCAAGGATGTCGGTGCATGTATCATGGGAATACTGCAGCAGACTGACTGCATGTTTTTGCTGTGTGGATTCTCAACGACAGACACACTAGGGTGCTGCAGTGCTACTTGGCTTGACTTCCCCTCAGACTGTATGAGGGATGATAATGAGTGTATGTGTGTGGGTGTGTATACAACGCTAACCCCATGTCACAATGGTACTGTAGTAAGGCATCAGCACATTTTCATAGTACACATTTGTGGTATTCTAAGAGCTTCTCTGATTGCAATACATTAGCATTTATAAGTCCCCTGACAACAGGGATCTGCCCACAGCTTTCCTATATGTATTTAGTCTGACATGAGTGAGTGGACATCAGGCAGTTAAGCACTCTGAGTCATCGTTCGATCCTCGGCCACCCCGGCAGCACTGACAGTGTCTGTTCATTCATCACCAATAATACAGGAGCAGCACACTCAATCACTTCTTGTGCTCTGCTGAAGTTGAACCAAACTCTCTTGATTACCCAGGTTCGTATCGTCATGTTCGTCAACCAAGACTTTAACCTTCAAGTGGAGGAGGATAACCCCCCAGTGAGCCGACTGACTGCTGCCAGTGATGAGTCCCACTGCTGATAGGACCAGGGAGCAAATGTGAGACAACTTACTCCACAAGTTTATGATCTGACGCTAGCATGGAGAAGGGAAGAGAAACAGTCTGTTATTGATCACATTACTCTCTGTCTCGTGCTTTGCTGTCATGTTTTTCTCAGACAAGTGACTCTTGGTTTTCGGCAGTTACCACCTCTGGAGATTTGATCAATCATTCACCGCCAGCATAGGGATTATTCTTAGCAACTTCCTTTAAAGAGAGTAAAGTCTTAGTGGTGGCTAGTCGTGTTATGATCCCTCCTAGAACATACAGATCAGTGTGATTTACATACAGTACACTCCTTTAACCGGGTCTGTTGTGCGGCTGCTAGGCCCATCTGGACCTCCACAGGGTCGAGCCAGGACAGCCATGGCCAAGAGAGACTACCTGGTGGAGGCAGCCAAGCAGATCCGCATGGCTCTGGACAGGGAGGTCAGTGAAGACTATGAGGCTGCCTTCAGCTACTACAAGAACGGGGTTGACCTGCTGCTCAATGGAGTTCAAGGTACAGCGGTAAATCTACTGTACTGTATTCTGTCAACATGCAGGGTTCTGGTTAAGGTGATATTGAGTAGATCAGCTAGTCAACACAGTGAGAACAAGTCACATGGTATGAAACAGGAACATGTGGATTTGTCGGTCCATGATTCATCCATCGAAAAGCAGAATTAAATCATTGCTAGGAAAAACAGGAATTCAGAAAGCCAAAGTCAGAGGAGAGATTTCCATACTGGTAAAGCTTGCTGAATTTTACTCTGCTCTCTTTCCTCTGCTGTTTTAGTGAGGTAGGTCAAACAGAAGCTTTTGAATTATATGAGTCAGGGATTGACATTAAAGTCTGAAAGGTACTTGCCCATACGGCAAGTCAGGAGTATTTTTTTGGTTTCCCGCAGATTATGATCACTTGCAGGACTGGAATTCTTTGAATTCGGTAGTTCAGTAAAAAATACAATTAAGAGCAGGCTCAGCTTCTCTGACTGGCATAAATACCATAAATTCACTTAGGATAAACAATGTGGAGGAATGAGAAAGATCAGTTTTAGGCTACTGGAATTCTTTACAGTTTGGTTGTTTTACTTTTTCTTTTTTTATCACCTGGCCAATAGGGCAACCTCAGAGCAGGCTCAAGTTGTGCAACTGCTCAGTTCACTTGCCCCGGGCAATAGGGCAACCCTTAATGTCAATCCCTGTGAGTTGATTTCAGTTTAGTGAAGTGAGGTTTCAGTCCCTCTCTGTGTGAGGGGGAGAGAAATCTGAGGTTTGTCTGTCTTCCAGTGGACCCTAACAAGGAGCGTCGGGAGGCAGTGAAGAGGAAGACTACTCAGTATCTAAAGAGGGCCGAGGAAATCTTTATCTCCCACCTGCAGGACAACCTGGGGAAGGGGAACTCTCACTTAGGGGTAAGAAGATTACTTTTTACAGTAAACCCTCCTTCGACACGATTAACATGCCATACTACTGTGCACATCTTGTGAATGGTAATCAACCTGTTCTGACCATCTGTGTTACTCAATGATACTGGGCACTCATTTTCCAGCTTTTCAGTCCTGTATTGATTTATATGTCTAGTCTGTTTATTGAAGAGTTGGTTGACATGCTATTTATATGTCCACCTCTCTGAATCATTTCCTTCTGGGAAAGTCTGAGTCACATCTTCAGAGCAACCAGTCTGTGCTGCTAACAGTCTCTGGAGGTTGGCTACAGAGCAGCACAACATCCCCTCTGTTACACGATCTGCCAGGGTGGCTCGCACTGGGCCGCTGGGCGCTCTCACTTCCCCTCTCTCTTATGTAACATTCTAATATATGTCCTAAGATTGTAACTAATCCCAGAGTAGAAGCACTTTCAGGTGTGAATTCAACACAAACACGTGTCCACATTGCTGACATCTGTGCAGTAATCTCTTTTTATCACCAGGGTTATAGTAGTCTGAGATTCCGGCCAATCAGACACCTGAGCTCCCCAGTGGAGGATCTGGAGATGTGTAAAGTGGTGGGGATCATCGATAAGGTAGGGAGGTTTTTCCACTCACCTGCTCTCAACCAGTATACATGAACTGTTTGTTCCAGCTGATGATAATCTCTTGAACTGACGTCCTGGCTGTAGTTAACCCTTTATTAACCATGGCTTATAGATCCAGTGAACCATGATGCTTACCTTTACAAATATGAACATGTCCCAAAACGGTCATAACCATCTACTACATACTACTCATTTTATTCTCAGCTCTATTTAAACTAACATAAAATGTATGTCTTCTCCCCAAGGTCTTGATTGTCCAAAGCCTGATTACCAAGGAAAACTTTGTTGTTAAAGTAAGTACTTATGCCTCAGCACTGCCAATACAGTATGTCAGGGGGGAGGGCGGCAGGGCAGAATGACAGAGTACACATGTAGTACAGCTATCTAGCAGTGCAGGTAGCCTAGTGGTTGAGAGCGTTGGGCCAGTAACTGAAAGGTTGCTTGAATCCCCAAGCCGACTTGGTGGAAAATCTGTCTTTGTGCCCTTGAGCAAGCACTAACCCCTAATTACTCCTACAAGTTGCTCTGGATAAGAGTGTCTGCTAAATGTAAAATGTCTGTGTAGATGCATATCCAGTGCACAGATGGCTGTTGTACTGTCTGGATCCCTGCCAGCCAGCCAGGGCAGCCCAGTTGATAGGAATATTATCAGCCTTGTCTCCATGAGTATCCTTCTCCATTGATCTGGCTAAAAGCCCTCTACTTTGACCCTCTTAGTGCAAATGCACCTCCCATCTCTGTAACCAGAGAGTTGCTATTGGAACATACTGTTGCAGGGTTGGCTACGGTGTAGGTCTCAGAAAAAATGCTGTCTAGGCACTGGTAGGGCCAACTTTTGTAGAAAGATTCGTTTTTCGATCAATTAACAATAGACTTATTAAGACTAGCCTGAAAATAATGTGTAGTACAGTAGTGATAAGTTGTATTTTGACAAAGGTAATAACAGCATAGTAATATCAAATCAAATCAAATCAAATCAAATTTATTTATATAGCCCTTCGTACATCAGCTGATATCTCAAAGTGCTGTACAGAAACCCAGCCTAAAACCCCAAACAGCAAGCAATGCAGGTGTAGAAGCAATATGTGTGTTGATCTGTTGAGCTGTGTCGTCACAGAGCCTGCCCAAGTCGAGCTGGGAGAGCCGGGGCCAGCCCACTATCATCCCCCAGGGCGTCCCCTTCATGGTGAAGCTGCTGAGGTACTATGTCAGTGAGGATGCTGTGTACCTGCATCTGGAGCATGTTCAAGGTGAGCTGAACACAGGCTCTGCCTGCCAGCCCTGCAGTATGGGATATTTAGCTGATGCTCTTATCTAGCCTATAGCCATGCAAAGGCAGTGGACCAACAGTTTTCATTTTTTGCTGATGTCTGCACTTTTCAGCCATTTTGGGTCAAGGATGCCATAGAGAGTAGAAAAGATAGCTGAATTCAAATGAAGAAAAACAACTATTGTCTGATGTGTTGACTATTCTATGATCTGTAGGTGGGAAGCTTTTCTCTAAACTTCACAAGGTCAGGAATGACCGAGCCAAAGAGCACCCAGAATGCTCCAGTCCCAGCCAGCACAGGATCAAACTGAAGAACAGCTACACCTCCCCTACCATCAGCTCAGACTACCAGCAGAATGACAGAGGTGGCACAGAGAAAACCTCTCTCCTGGAGACGGAGAACGAGGAGAGTTCAGACACAGACTCCCCGGCATTCTGGCTCGAGGCTCAGCATCGTCTAGAAAGCTGTAGGACCCACTCCTACTGCGAGGAGACAGGCTGCCTGCAGAACAACTCCAGGTCTGCAGCACCACACACTCCGGCGACACAGCCCTCCTTATCTAGGTCAGACACCAGGCCCCATATCCATCCAGCAGGCCTCAGTCAGTGTTTGCACTCTAAAACTCAGGACAAACCTGCTCTCTGTGGTCATCCGTGTATCGATCAGGCCCCTGGTGTCACCTCTGAGCCCTCTCGGAAGGCCACTGGAACAGAAAAAAATGAATCCAGTTTGAATTTCAACATTGTGTGGAAGGCTGATCTGACTCGTAACTGTGAAAGTCCAGCCCCCTATGCAGGGACTTATACTGACTCAGATATAGCTGCAGGTAAATCTGTACCTCAAACAACTCAGACCTCTTCTGGTGGTACAGGGTCAACAGTGAACTTCAAGAATCCTACTATCAGTTTATATTCACAGAAAAGTTACATTCCCAATACATTGCAATTATCCCTCCATAATCAAAGTCAGGTTAGTGAGAGAGCAACTTTGACCTCCAATGGCTCTCACCGAGACAGTGTTTCAGGGAGAGAACTTGAGAACACTGTGAGCATGGTGACAGACACACACCAGGGTAGAGGGAAGGAGAAGGTAAACCATCACATTGAGGAGAGCATGGTGAATTCAGTAACCAGGGACACAGAGACTCCCCAGCCTGGCAGACCTGTGTGTCCCTCTACAGTAGACAAGCTGAAGCTCATGAGGACATCCTCAGGGAACTCTCACCCCCCCTCAGTCCCTCACTGTCACAGTACTGGGACACAGCTGGGGACCCAGCCAGGCACTGCTCTGGCTCTCACAGGGGTGAAGTATCAGGTGGGGCCTCCTGGCAGAGAGCCAGGGGAGGAGGTGGAGGAGGGCTGGGAGCTGCTGAGCCCTGTGAGTAAGGACCTCCCCCGAGAGAAAGGATCACTATGTTACCCCAACACCCCTGACCCCACAGGGGCCTCCCCACAGTGCCGGAAGGGGGACATGGATGCTTTCCTAAAGTCAGAGGAATCGGATGGACAGGATGAGGATCAAATCATTGAGGTGGATGGCTGGTGCCACCTACCCAAGTTCCCAGCCAAGGCCTCCAGAGGGAGAGACAGGGCCAGGCAAAGTAGCTGGGGGCTACCTGAGGCAGAGGTGCGTCTGTTGGGGGCTCAGATCCTCCTGGCCCTGGAGAGTCTTCACCAGCAAGGTGTGGTGTGCCGAGACCTCAACCCAAAGAATATCCTGCTCACGAGTAATGGTTAGTCACCTAAATCCCTTTAACTTGGTAAGGGGTGTCATTGTTGGTCTGTTTTTAGCATGAGTCTTGAAAACTCAACTAACTTTGATTGTGACATAATTTGATGTTTCTCACTAGGAAAGGTCTGCCTGACATTCTTTGGCCAGTGGAGTGAAGTTCAGTCAGAAATCAACTCTAAAGCTATGGACCAGATGTACTGTGCCCCAGGTGAAAACACTGTTCATTCAATAAACTTCAGTCACATGTTATAACCGTTACACATAGGGTTCATACCATAGATATAAAGTGTGATCTAGTGGTAAGAATCAGACATTTAGCTTGATCCAACAATAAATCTGTAAAGAACAAGTTCTGTTGTTGGCCAACAGAGATTGGAGGTGTGTCCAAAATCACAGAGGCTTGTGACTGGTGGAGTCTGGGGGCATTGCTGATTGAACTTCTTACTGGAATGGTAAACAACACTCTATTTTCCATGGTCTCTATCTGTTTCTTTCCCTGTGCTGTAGTAAATCCAAACCTGTATATATTGGGGGGGGAAATATAAATGATATACATTGCTTTAAAAAATTAAGGGAACACTTAAACAACACAATGTAACTCCAAGTCAATCACACTTCTGTGAAACCAAACTGTCCACTTAGGAAGCAACACTGATTGACAATAAATGTCACATGCTGTTGTGCAAATTGAATAGACAACAGGTGGAAATTAGAGGCAATTAGCAAGACACCCCAATAAAGGAGTGGTTCTGCAGGTGATAACCACAGACCACTTCTCAGTTCCTATGCTTCCTGGCTGATGTTTTGGTCACTTTTGAATGCTGGCGGTGCTTTCACTCTAGTGGTAGCATGAGACGGAGTCTACAACCCACACAAGTGGCTCAGGTAGTGCAGCTCATCCAGGATGGCACATCAGTGCGAGCTGTGGCAAGAAGGTTTGCTGTGTCTGTCAGCGTAGTGTCCAGAGCATGGAGGCGCTACCAGGAGACAGTCCAGTACATCAGGAGACGTGGAGGAGGCCGTAGGAGGGCAACAACCCAGCAGCAGGACTGCTACCTCCGCCTTTGTGCAAGGAGGAGCAGGAGGAGCACTGCCAGAGCCCTGCAAAAATGTGCATGTGTCTGCTCAAACGGTCAGAAACAGACTCCATGAGGGTGGTATGAGGGCCCGACATCCACAGGTGGGGGTTGTGCTTACAGCCCAACACCGTGCAGGACGTTTGGCATTTGCCAGAGAACACCAAGATTGGCAAATTCGCCACTGGTGCCCTGTGCTCTTCACAGATGAAAGCAGGTTCACACTGAGCACATGTGACAGACGTGACAGTCTGGAGACGCCGTGGAGAACGTTCTGCTGTCTGCAACATCCTCCAGCATGACCGGTTTGGCGGTGGGTCAGTCATGGTGTGGGGTGGCATTTCTTTGGGGGGCCGCACAGCCCTCCATGTGCTCGCCAGAGGTAGCCTGACTGCCATTAGGTACCGAGATGAGATCCTCAGACCCCTTGTGAGACCATATGCTGGTGCGGTTGGCCCTGGGTTCCTCCTAATGCAAGACAATGCTAGACCTCATGTGGCTGGAGTGTGTCAGCAGTTCCTGCAAGAGGAAGGCATTGATGCTATGGACAGGCCCGCCCGTTCCCCAGACCTGAATCCAATTGAGCACATCTGGGACATCGTGTCTCGCTCCATCCACCAACGCCACGTTGCACCACAGACTGTCCAGGAGTTGGCGGATGCTTTAGTCCAGGTCTGGGAGGAGATCCCTCAGGAGACCATCCGCCACCTCATCAGGAGCATGCCCAGGCGTTGTAGGGAGGTCATACAGGCACGTGGAGGCAACACACACTACCCAGCCTCATTTTGACTTGTTTTAAGGATATTACATCAAAGTTGGATCAGCCTTTAGTGTGGTTTTCCACTTTAATTTTGAGTGTGACTCCAAATCCAGACCTCCATGGGTTGATACATTTGATTTCCATTGATCATTTTTGTCATTTTGTTGTCAGCACATTCAACTATGTAAAGAAAAAAGTATTCAATAAGAATATTTCATTAATTCAGATCTAGGATGTGTTATTTTAGTGTTCCCCTTATTTTTTTGAGCAGTGTGTATGTGCCCCCCAGTTCTAAAACCAAAGTTGCTCCCATGGTTGGTACCATTATCAAGGCATGGTTGTTTAAGGAAACTGTATGCCTGTGCCTCCAGCCCCTGTGGCAGTTCCACCCAGCCGGGGTGCATTCTCACACCCAGCTCCTGATCCCGGACCACCTGAGTACTGCAGCCGCCTCCCTGCTCACTGAGGTTAGAACTGCATCCCCCTTACACACCCATGTGGCCTGTACTTTAGCTACCGTAAACATATCAACTCTAGCCTGCTACCACAGAGCCATAAACATTGTACAAACTCATTTATTTCTGAATGAGTGACAATTACATGTTCCACAGCTGCTGCAGTTTGATCCTGGTTATCGTTTGGGCTCTGGAGGCGGTGGTGTGAGTGACATCAAGTGTCACCCCTTCTTCAATGGTGTCTCCTGGAAGGCACTGTCAAGTTAACATGCCAACAGACTACCTGTGTGTCTCTGGCCTAAATGCACTGAACTGAACTGTTCTGGGCAGCCACTGCCCCCTTGTGGCTAAAATAGTTGAAGCCCCAGCTCTGGTGCTACTTCCTGAGCATCTTACTTCCCAAAGAAAGATGATAGATTAGAAGTATAATTCAGAGCAGCAGACACACAGCTAACATGTCAACCCTGCAACAACCAACCTCCATGTTTGAATGATAGAGGCTAGTGTAAACCTCACCTGTCCTTTTGACATATGGTAGGGCAAGATGTTTTCAAGTTTAAAGTGTACTCTTTATCAGCTTTTGGGACTTTTGGGGTACTTCTGTCATAAAAATGACAAGCAATATTTCTGTTAATATACTGAACAAAAATATAAATGCAACAAAGTGTTGGTCCCATGTTTCATGAGCTGAAATAAGACCCCAGAAATGTTCCATACACACAAATGTATTTCTCTCAACTTTTGTTCATGTTTTTTTTACATTCCTGTTAGTGAGCATTTTTCCTTTGCCAAGATAATCCATCCACCTGACAGGTGTGGTATATCAAGAAGCTGATTAAACAGCATGATCATTACACAGGTGCACCTTGTGCCGGGGACAATAAAAGGCTACTCTAAAATGTGTTGTCACACAACACAATGCCACAGATGTCACAAGTTTTGAGGGAGCGTGCAATTACCATGCTGACTGCAGGAAGTCCACGAGAGCTGTTGCTAGAGTATGTCATATTAATTTATCTTCCGTAAGCCGCCTCCAACGTCATTTTAGAGAACTTTGCAGTGCAACCAGCCAGCCTCACAACCACATGTAATCACACCAGTTCAGGACCTACACATTCTTCTTCACCTGCGGGATCGTCTGAGAGTAGCCACACGAGGAAACTGTGGGTTTTCAGAATCGAGAGCTCTGTGTGAAGGAGATGTGTTGTGCTGCATGAGGCAAATGGTGGACACACCAGATGCTGAATTTATTTCCTTATATCAAATCAAATGTTATTTGTCACATGCGCTGAATACAACAGGTGTAGGTAGACCTTACAGTGAAATGCTTACAAGCCCTTAACCAACAATGCAGTTCAAGAAATAAGAACATTTTTACCAAAGTAAGAAATGTAATAAAAAGTTACAATAACGAGGCTATATACAGGGGGTACGAAGTCAACGTGCGGGGATACAGGTTAGTCAAGGTAATTTGTACATGTAGGTAGGGGTAAAGAGTGAACTGTAACTCTGTAAATTCTTGCATGGTGCGTTTATATTTTTGTTCAGTGAATCCATGAATATCATCCTTACAAACCAAGCATGAAACATTTTTTCATTGTCAAATACTTTGAGGTTAATAAAAAAGAAGCAAAGCCTCGTATTTTTGCTTGGTCATCTGTACATAGCCTTCATAACTAAACATTTACCACAGCTCAGTCTATCCACTGACTTGTGCATGAGAAATCAAAACGGACTTGTGATGTGGCCACTGGCATGCGTCTTTCAAACTTCTCTTTCTTTTAGCTTCCAAGCCCTGGCGATAGCTATTTTAAACCATACCAGCCACCTGGTTTCTGAATTATTGTCATCGTCAGTCATTTTGAGAGCATTCTGTAAAAGGCAAGTGTCTTTGTAAACAGTAGACAACTAAAAGGATAGTTAAGATTTTGTTAAATCTTTTTTTCTTTACACAACATAAAGATACTTTTCTTATGGTGTGTGTGTGAATCAGATTTTTTTTTAAATGCTTTAAGGACCCACTGTGATTTCAGTGTAACAACGGATAAAAACCTGTCCCATGTACCACATCTTATTCTATAGTGTTTACTGTTTGCAGTCCATCTTATGATGGACTGCAGTTCTTTTCTCAGAAAAAATAAATGAACAATACATAACGTTTTTTTTTGGTCATTTATATTACAATTATTTGACAAATAATTATTGTAGGTAGAAAATGGCAAATGGTGCTTTGCGTTGTACAACACCCTCTCCATCTCCAGAGACCCGTTTTAGTGAAACCCCTGCCCCAGACATATAGAACATTAAGCATAAATTCTTTCATCATTTCAGGCCATGCAATAAGTCCAATGCACCTTTCGCTCTTTTCAAGTATCACTTTGTCTAGTTATTCAACAATAAACATCATCAGGAGGAAGGGTATAGCCACTGTGTGTGAAGGGTGGCTTGTTGTGACTGCCGAGAGGCTGGCTCACAAGTCCAGGAGCAGCACTCTGGGGTCTTCTACCACTGCCTTGATCTTACGCAGGAAGGTGACTGCCTCTCTGCCATCGATTAGCCGATGGTCATATGTCAGAGCCACGTACATCATGGGGCGGATCTCCACCTGCAGCAGAGGAGGAGCTTCAGAGACAAACAAATACTGCTTCCTGTCCCTATACCACATCTGATAAGGGGGTCTCCTGAGATGTGAGTCTATATTATATGGAGTAATTCAAAGTCTACAGAACAGAGCCAACACCCACCTTGCCCCCGATGGCCACTGGCCTGTCGAAGATGCCATGCATGCCAAGGATGGCAGACTGCGGAGGGTTGATGATAGGCGTGCCAAACATTGACCCAAATACGCCACCGTTGCTGATGGTGAAGGTGCCGCCATCCATGTCTTCCACGGCCAGCTCATTCTTACGGGCCTGCAAACAACATCAACTTAGAAAATGCACAACAGTCAAAAAATATAGTACAGCGAAACAGCACATATCCTTGTCATCCTACTTTCTCCCCCAGCTCGTTGATGGTCTTCTCGATGTCAGCGAAGTTCATTCCCTCCACCCCACGGATCACAGGCACCACCAAGCCCTGGGAGACAGGACGAATGAGATATTCAGAGATTCGGTTCATGAACACAGTTGAAATCTGAAGTTTACATACACCTTAGCCAAATACATTTAAACTCAGTTTTTCACAATTCCTGACATTTAATCCTAGTAAAAAGTCCCTGTCTTAGGTCAGTTAGGATCCCCACTTTATTTTAAGAATGTGAAATGTCAGAATAATAGTAGAGAGAATGATTTATTTCTTTCATCATATTCCCAGTGGGTCAGAAGTTTACATACACTCAATTAGTATTTGGTACACACATTTTCTATAGGATTGAGGTCAGGGCTTTGTGATGGCCACTCCAATACCTTGACTTTGTTGTCCTTAATCCATTTTGCCACAACTTTGGAAGTATGCTTGGAGTTATTGTTCATTTGGAAGACCCATTTGCGACCAAGCATTAACTTCCTGACTCATGTCTTGATATGTTGCTTCAATATATCCACGTAATTGTCCCTCCTCATGATGCCATCTATTTTGTGAAATGCACCAGTCCCTCCGGCAGCAAAGCACCCCCACAACATGATGCTGCCACCCCCGTGCTTCACGGTTGGGATGGTGTTCCTCGGCTTGCAAGCATCCCCCATTTTCCTCCAAACATAATGATGGTCATTATGGCCAAACAGTTTTAGTTTTGTTTCATCAGACCAGAGGACATTTCTCCAAAAAGTACGATCTTTGTCCCCATGTGCAGTTGCAAACCGTAGTCTGGCTTTTTATGGCGGTTTTGGAGCAGTGGCTTCTTCCTTGCTGAGCGTCCTTTCAGGTTATGTCGATATAGGACTCGTTTTACTGTGGATATAGATACGTTTGTACTGGTTTCCTCCAGCATCTTCACAAGATCCTTTGCTGTTGTTCTGGGATTGATTTGTACTTTTTGCACCAAAGTACGTTCATCTCTAGTAGACAGAACGCGTCTCCTTCCTGAGCGGTATGACGGCTGTGTGGTCCCATGGTGTTTATACTTGCGGACTATTGTTCAGAAAGATGAACGTGGTACCTTCAGGCGTTTGGAAATTGCACCCATGGATGAACCAGACTTGTGGAGGTCTACAATAATTTTTTCTAAGGTCTTGGCTGATTTCTTTTGATTTTCCCATGATGTCAAGCAGAGGCACTGAGTTTGAAGGTAGGCCTTGAAATACATCCACAAGTACACCTCCAATTGACTGAAATGATGTCAATTAGCCTATCAGAATCTTCTAAAGTCAACACAATTTTCTGGAATTTTCCAAGCTGTTTAAAGGCATAGTCAACTTAGTGTATGTAAACTTCTGACCCACTGGAATTGTGATAGTTATAAGTGAAATCTGTTTGTAAACAGTTGTTGGAAAAACTACTTGTGTCATGCACAAAGTAGATGTCCTAACCGACTTGCCAAAACTATAGTTTGTTAACAAGAAATTTGTGGAGTGGTTGAAAAATGAGTTTTAATGACTCCAACCTAAGTGTATGTAAACTTCCGACTTCAGCTGCATTAGCCCTGTTGTAAATGTGTTAACAGTGAGTAGCCAACCATAGGCATTACCTTTGGTGTTGCTACAGCCACACTGATGTCCACGTAGTCCCTGTACACAACCTCTTTGGTGGTGTCATCAATTACTAAAAAGAGTAAAGTTATGAAAATAGGTTTTTAAAGTTTAAATACTGTATTAACCTCTTAAATGTAAAGTCCCTTTATAGTCCCTATAAAATGCAGCCCTCCGATGAAATTCAAAAACCCGATGTGGCCCTCAAGCCAAAAGGTTTGCCCACCCCTGGTCTAGAACCTTTTATCCGTAATGCGAACTATTGCTACCAAGCATGCTACATTACCTTGTAAACAGATTCCATCGCTTTAGCATAAAATTTGTTCTCGGCTGGGGGGGGTAAAAATGAATAATATTGAGCAGGAAGCTAAAAAGGCAGCAGCTCTGAATAAGTATACCGGCATAGAAGCTTTGAATAAAATACTGGTCGGACTCAGATCAGGGGAGCGATTTGGAAAACGAGTATTTTGACACGGCCGATGAAGATTGCTTTCTAGAAGGATTGGATCCACTTTTAGATATGTAAGGAAATTATTTTCATGACTTAATAATAGCTAATGTACTATGTTTTTTATAAGTAGTCTGCTTTTTGTGCATTGGATTTAGTTGACATAGGCCTATGTAACAAGTCAATTCATCTTATAGAATTCCAAAGTAGTTATTGTCTATGTTTCATATTAGTTCACTGTATGCTGTTCTAAGTTTCATCCTTGTAACTTTGGAGAGGCCACTAAACTCTCATGGCTATTGTTGCTTTGTGGTTCTCACCTCTGCCTTTGTCTCCAAAATGTTACTGTTTGCATTGTGTGTGTGCTTCACACCTATGTGAGTCATTGTACAGAAAGTTTAGGCTTTGTTTTTACTTTACAGTAATGTTGTTTTGTAAATTTTGTCAACTGCAATTATTTGTGCCTTACAACAATATATATATTTATTTTATTTGGATGATGACATTTGGGAGCCACCTTTCCCCAGCAAGCGTCCCTGCCAGTCAAGGTCTTCACCCACCACTGGTATGTCAATCACCCCGTCTGATGGTTCTACATCCACTTTTCATAGACCGCTTGTAAAAGAAAATAGGACGAATGTTGCCACAAGCCCCTAACAGAATCAGTTTCCCCAAGACCAAGGTAAACGACATGACAAAGACAGTGGAGAATGGGACCATACGTTGAAACAAGCTGCTTTTTGTGAAATGGAAGGACACTAGGGAAGTAACCTTGCTCACCACACAGCATAAGGCATTCAATAACAACAATGTCTCAAGGAGGGTGAAAAAACTGAAGAATGTCCCTATTCCTGTTTCTGTGAAGGACTACAATGCCAGCATGGGGGGTGTCGACCTATCTGATGCTCTGATAGGCTACCAAGCTTACTACCCCACCCTCCAAGACCAAAAAGTGGTATAATACTATTTTTTTTACCATTTTGTGGACATTGCTACAGTAAATGCTTTCTTTCTCCACAAGCAGATGGCCAAAGCAAAAGGTCAAGCTCCTCTTTCTCCCAGTTGGCCTTCTGAGAGCAGCTGGTGATGGAAATGGCTGAATTGGAGGCCCAAAGCAACCTCGCAACCATCACAAGACCCCCCACTCAAGGTGAGCGCCACTATCCAACACACATGCCAAAAGACAAAAGGAAGAACTGCAAGCAAAACACAGGGGGGTGAAATGCCAGATCTCCTGTCTGAAATGCCAGTTCATTTTTTGTTTCCTGGCAGAGAGGGACTGCTTCAAAGACTATCACGACATGCACAAGCTGTGCTGAAAGTGAAATCTAATCATCTACAACTGGGATATAAAACAAACACCATTTGTAAATAGTTCAGCTTATTTCTATTTTTATTTTAAACCTTTTTTAGTGAAGGATGCGTGTGTAAGAAAGTTTGTGTTTGATAAGACATTTTTATATTTTTTGTAAGTGTATCTGTTGTTTTTGTACACAGTTAATTTGTATGTGGGACCAATACATTGGATATGCCTAGGCTAAACATTCAGGCACTTTGGAGGTTGAAAAAAACCCCAAAACACATGGATACCTCCTGTATGATGTCCCCCGACTCCACCACAATGTTTGAGAGAGGTTGATGTTGTAGAAATGTTGTTTCTATAGTGAACAGGCACTAGGCACATCCAGGGTGCAAAAACAGTGCAATTACCATATTCAGACACTTTGGAGAGGTTGAAAGGACACTGGAATGTACCCTGGATACCCCTTAACACCACCACAATGTTTGAGTGAGGTTGATATGGTAGAAATTGTGTTTTTATACTGAACAAATAACATTTAGGGATTGCAAATATATGTTATAGCACTGGATTTATCTCATTTACAGGCATATGCCACTTTGGAGAGGTTTGGTATTTGGAATTTTATTGGGATCTCCTATCGCAAAAGCTCTACTCTTTCTTCCACACAATACAGAAAGAACATTAATAGACAAGAACAGAACTACGTAAAGGTTTTAAAAAGGCACACTTAGCCTACATATCAATGCATACACACAAACTATCTAGATCAAATAGGGGAGAGGTGTTGTGAGGTGTTGCTTTCTGTTTTTTGAAACCAGGTTTGCTGTTTATTTGAGCAATATGAGATGGAACAGAGTGCCACGCAACAATGGCTCTATATAATACCAAATGTTTTCTTGAATTTGTTCTGGATTTGGGGACTGTGAAAAGACCCCTGGTGGCATGTCTGGTGGGGTAAAGGACACTCGGAAACGTCCCATGACCACACCTGACACCACTTACTAAAACATCTGCCCATTTCTAGTTGTTAGGTCTATCAATCCCATTTTCCCCCTGATAGTGAGCACATGTTGTGGAAGCCATCTGATGTATTTCCAGCTCTGGGGATCAATAACGCACGTATAGTCGGTCAATGAAATATGACTTTCAACATTTAAAAAAAAAGATTGTGTGTGCTTGATCTTGTGAATTCTGAACTATGTAACTCCTATCTTCTGATAATTTCCTCATCATCTCCCAGATGTCTTCTTTCCAAATGTTTGCATGTCAGAATCATGTAATTACACATGAATAGCAGTTACTTTTGGGTATGTCTATTTAGGAAAAAATCTAACATTTTGCCATTACATTTAAGAGGTTAACCAATGAACTTTAAAAATTGATTTAGCTTCTATGATTCACTTCCTTGAAGCATAGTGTTCTTTCTGGCTGTGGGTGGGGAAACCCACAGACAATTTTAGATACTAATGGGTTAGCAGTGAAGATCAAACCTACTTGGCTATGGTTAGTTTAAATAGGCCAGAGAGGCCTTGGTGGAGTATATAGGTACACTGTGGTTCTGAAGGTTGTCTATGAAAGAGGCAAACCGTCTTTTTTTTGCCTTATTAAGATAGATGTGACTTTGGGTAAAGGAGAGCATACCTCCGTTGACAGAAGGTTGGTCCATCAGAGCGTATGCTGAAGCCTTGACAAATGCAGACATGAAGCCCAGCTTGATGTTGTGTTTCTTCAGGAAAGTGTCTTTGTAGGCTTTCCTCATCTCACTGATGTTGCTATGGACAGAAACTAGACCAAGTCAGAATGCTGCTGTCCTAACCAACACCCAGTATATGTACTTATTTTCAGGAAAATGTTACGTAATTGACCATACTAAAATACATTTTTCATAGACATCTCTGATATTGATTGACAGCACAAACATGCACTACTCTCTCAATCTTTTCAACCAATCTTAAAAACCAATACATATGTTTCTGTCAAAGTTCTGCTTCTCCAGGTCATGGTGATTGAGTGCCATTGACACTGGGCTGCTAATGTTACACCATTGCTCATTTCTCTTCTGTATGATGAAAAAGGACTCTTATATCTCACTTTTTAATTGTTTGTTTTCCTGTCTCTAACCCGGTTTAAACTCTAGGGTTTCTCCGCTAACGGCATTAGCCCCTCCCAAGACACGCACTCTCCGAGAAAGGAGAGAAGAAGCGATAAAAATCTTCACTTTCCAAACCCTCTAAATCTTATTGGCCTGTCATAAAAGCCCATATCGGTTGAGGCAGCTCGTCCACTCAGAGCGCAGGTCTCTGTGGGCCCCAGTAGATGCTCTGGCCTCCTGCTCTGGCTGCTCCTTCGGCTCCAGATGAGCCCAGGCCTGGAAGTCTTCCTCCAGATCATCAATGCCAATTCAATTAAGATGCACAGAAACCCCTGAATAGCTGAAAGCTGACACCCCACATTTACACAGAAAAGAAATCCTCAAAGTTTCATCTTCAGCACAGGGGGGCAAACATGAGCACTAACATTTCCTTGTAAATTAATAAAGCCCCCGTTTTAACAAATCTTATCTTTGTTTTCACCAACATTAGGACCAAATATTTACATTCCATCATTTAAGAGGGGATCAGGTTGCAAAAAGGTTTTCCTGTTGAGCAGATCCAATCTATAACCATTGTCTGTATGGCCACAGCTTGAATAACATAGAGAAGTATAGCATTTCTTTACTTTTGACCTTACTTTATCCAGACATTTATTTTAGATAAAGGATTTAAATTTCCAGATAACATAATCCCTAATATAAAATGTATACATTAATATAAGTGAATCCGTTTCACGGAAAGTGAATTGCTAATGTTAAAAATGTGGTGGTTGAGTAATCACCTCCCTTAAGAAGGACATCCTATCTAATAATGTTAATAGGGATATAGGGCAACCTATTCTGTTATTTCCTACCTCATGTCGACCTCATTAAATGTTGTCAACATAGCGCAGGTGTTCTGGGCTTCCTTCAGTCTCTGGGCGATTCTCAGACGCATACGGTTCATCTTCACCTGAGATAGAAAGAAAACAAAAATAGAAAAACTATTTTAAGAATTTCTCAAAATATTTTCTCTGAAGAAAAAATTTAAAACAATGCCACAACAGCTATGCAGACTAGCAGATTATGTTTTGCTTATTCTACCAACTCCACCTCTGGTCTGAGCTACTGTGAATAACATGGGTGCTTTACTGCAGTATTTCGTGATTATGATCCCTCACCCTGTGCTCTGTCCTGGCTGGTATCCCCCTTCCATCTGCAAAAGCGGCTGGGGCATCAGTGGGTTTGATGGCTGAAACTGTGTCAGACAGACAGGTGAACAGGAGCTGTTAGTACCTCGCCACCTCCATTTATCCATTAGCAATTGTCACTGTCAACAGGCAAGGGCTAAGTGATTTATTCAATTTCCATAATCAACAGTGCACACAGGTCAGGCTAAATACCTCTCATGACATTGAGTCCACTGAGTGGCCGGTTGACAGACTAAGCCCCAAAATTGCCTACCCTGTAGGCCTGTGTTTCAGACATAAGGAAATGGATGGTGGGAATTGTTTTACTTTTAAAAACCTTGCCAATACAGAGATGCTCGTTCTAGGTCCCAGGAAACAAAGAGATCTGCTGTTTGATCAAAACAATGAATATTGATGGTTGTACAGTCATCTCAAATAAAACAGTGAAGGACCACAAAGTTACTCTGGACCCTGATCTATCATTTGACGAACATTTCAATAATTTTTCAAGGGCTGCTTTTTTTCCATCTTTGCAACATTGCAAAAAATCTGAAACTTTTTGTGCAAATAAAAGCTATTCCATGCTTTTGTCACTTCTAGGTTAGACTACTGCAATGCTCTACTCTCAGGCTACTCAGATAAAGCACTAAATATATTTCAGTTAGTGCTAAATACGGCTGCTAGAATCTTGACTAGAACCAAAAAATGTGATCATATTACTCTATGCTAGCCTCTCTACACTGGCTTCCTGTTAAGGCTAGGTCTGATTTCAAGGTTTCACTGCAAACCTAAAAAGCATTACATGGACTTGCTCCTACCAATCTCTCTGATTTGGTCCTGCCGTACATAACTACAAGGTATGCTACGGCGATCACAAGACACAGGCCTCCTTATTATCCCTGGAATATCTAAGCAAGCAGCTGGAGGCAGGGTTTTCTCCTATAGAGCTCCATTTTTATGAAATTATCTGCATATCTGAGAGACACAGACTCAGTCTCAACCTTTAAGTCTCTACTGAAGAATCAGCTCTTCAGTAGGTCCTATGACCTGATTTTCCTATCATGTTTTAGGCCCCTTGGGCTCCTGCGGTGGGGGAGATTTTTGTGGCCTATACTCAGCCTTGTCTCAGGGTAGTAATTTGGTGGTCTGCTGATAGCCCAATAGTGATGTGGGGGCTGTGCTTTGGCAAAGTGGGTGAGGTTATATCCTGCCTGGTTGGCCCTGTCCGGGGGTATCGTCAGATGGGGCCACAATGTCTACCGACCCCCGCTGTCTCAGTCTCCTGTATCTACGCTGCAATAGTCTGTGCGGGGGGGCTAGGGTCTGTGCTATCTGGTGTAATTATCCTGTCTTATCTGGTGTCCTGTGTGAATGCAAGTATGCTCCCTCTAATTCTCCTCTTGTTCTCTTTTCTCTCCTCTTAACAATGTTTGAACATCTTGAAGAATGATCTGGCCTTAACGGACATGTACTCTTATAATATCCACCCGGCACAGCCAGAAGAGGACTGGCCACCCCTCAGAGCCTGGTTCCTCTCTAGGTTTCTGCCTTTCTAGGGAGTTTTTCCTAGCAAACGTGCTTCTACATCTGTATTGCTTACTCTTTGTGGTTTTAGGCTGGGTTTCTGTATAAGCACTTTGTAACATCTGCTGATGTAAAAATGGCTTTATACATGAATGTGATTGATTGATTAACCTGGTGTGGCAGAGATGGCAGCTCCTGGCACGGGTGGCACGGGGGGCATTGTGGTGGGGATGGGTCCCACTGCAGAGGCAGGTGGTGTGGCAGCAGCAGGGGGTGGAGGAGCTGCTACTGCTGCTGGGGCCTCTGCAGCTTGGGCAGCAACAGCTGAAGAGAGAAAGTTATAAGAATGTGCATCAGGCAAGATTAACACTAGACAATAGTAAATGTGTTTGCAGTGTAGATAAATATGATCTAATACCTCTGTAAACAACATCTACCATGTGTCTTGAATTGATGGAATTGAGACTATTTTTTTTATTGGGTCCTCCAACATTAACATGCCACAATCAGGTCAGAACAGTGGAGGATGTGCCGACGATACACCTGGTAAACTCAATGGTACTGACCTCCTTTCCGGAGTTTGAAGAGAGCCTGTCCTCCCTCGACCTTCTCCCCATCAGGGACCAGTAGCTCCTCAATTACCCCAGCAGCAGGAGACGGCACCTGCACTGATGTCTGCGGAGCAAGACAAACCATTGCAGACCATGCATGACACAACAAACTATCCATGTATCTGTTATTAACAAAAAACAGTCAACCGTATTAGTCTATTCATATATAAGGAGGTTGTAAAAATGGCATTTCAAAAGAACAATAGACTCCCAGAGTGGTACCTTGTCCGTCTCAATCTCACAAACCACCTCATCCTCTTTGACAGAGTCACCAACCGCTGCAAGGAGAAGGTTACATTTAGCGTGGCTAACAGAGAAATATCTACCCGGCTGCAACCGACATCTAAATGAGCACAAAGAACAGACACAAATAAGCCTAAATTACTTTACCTTTCTCCCACCTCACATCCCCCTCTGTGACTGACTCCGCAAACGCAGGTGTCTTCACTGTGATAACTTCATTCCCTAGAAGACCACACAATGTTGACTCCATACAACTCCTGTAGTATTATACACATTACTGCTTAGATCACAAGGGTCAAAAAAAAAGGGAGAAGAGTCGAAGCCGATACACACTGCAAGCTGAAGACGTCCTGAAGTATCTGATTTGGAAGACGCTGGACCTGGCTCCGCATTTCCTACAGATAAAAAAAAGTGTCAATATAGAAAGTGCAACTGCACATAACGAGGCTAAAACACAGGTGAAGCCATGCTCTAATGAGAAGACGGAGGTCAATGGTGCATTGATAATACTTACGCTGGGTTGTTGACTGTGACACTACGGCTAGCGGACAGTCCTGGAGCAGATGACAACAGTAAATCACTCCCTTCTCGTGCAGAATCTAAAACGACTTCATACAGGCAAGAGCTGGGTTTAACTACTGTGATTTACAGTGCCTTCGGAATGCATTTAGACCCCTTGACTTTTTCCTCATTTTGTTATGTTACAGCCTTGTTCTAAAATTGGTTAAATATTTTTTTTCTTATGCAATCTACCCCATAATGACAACACGAAAAGGTTTGTAGATTATTTTGCAAACGTATTAAAAATAAAAAACATATACCTTATTTACATAAGTATTCAGACCCTTTGCTATGAGACTCGAAATTGAGCTCAGGTGCATCCTGTTTCCATTGATCATCCTTGATGTTTCTACAACTTGATTGGAGTCCAGGTGGGGTAAATTAAATTGATTGGACATGATTTGGAAAGGCACACACCTGACTATATAAAAAGGTCCCACAGTTGACAGTGCATGCCAGAGCAAAAATCAAGCCATGAGCTCGAAGGAATTGTCAGTAGACAGGATTGTGTCGAGGCAGAGATCTGGGGAAGGCTACCAAAAATGTCTAGAGCATTGAAGGTCCCCAAGAACACAGTGGCCTTCATCATTCTTAAAATGGAAGAAGTTTGGAACCACCAAGACTCTTCCTAGAGCTGGCTGCCCAGCCAAACTAAGCAATCGGGGGAGAAAGGCCTCGGTCAGGGAGGTGACCAAGAACCTGATGGTCACTCTGACAGAGCTCTAGAAGGACAACCATCTCTACAGCACTCCACCAATCAGGCCTTTATTGTAGAGTGGTCAGACAGAAGCCACTCCTCAGTAAAGAGCACATGACAGCCCGCTTGGAGTTTGCCAAAAGGCACCCAGACCAAGGACTCTCAGACTATGAGAAACAAGATTCTCTTGTCTGATGAAACCAAGATTGAACCCTTTGGCCTGAATGCCAAGCATCACGTCTGGAGGAAACCTGGTACCATCCCTACGGGGAAGCAGGTGGCGGCAGCATCATGCTGTGGGGATGTTTTTCAGCGGCAAGGACTGGGAGACTAGTCAGGATCGAGGGAAAGATGAACAGAGCAAAGTACAGCGAGATCCTTGATGAAAACCTGCTCCAGAGCGCTCAGGACCTCAGATTGGGGCGAAGGTTCACCTTCCAACAGGACAACGACCCTAAACACACAGCCAAGACAACGCAGGAGTGGCTTCGGGACAAGTCTCAATGTCCTTGAGTGGCCTAGCCAGAGCCAGGACTTGAACCCGATCGAACATCTCTGGAGAGACCTGAAAATAGCTGTGCAACAATGCTCCCCATCCAACCTGACAGCTTGAGAGGATCTGCAGAGAAGATTGGGAGAAACTCCCCAAATACAGGTCTGCCAAGCTTGTAACATCATACCCAAGAAGACTTGAGGCTGTAATCGCTGCCAAAGGTGTTTCAACAAAGTACTGAGTAAAGGGTCTGAATAGTTATGTAAATGTCATTTCAGCTTTTTAATTTATTTAACTTTGCAAACATTTTTAAAAAAATCAGTTTTTACTTTGTCATTATGGGTTATTGTGGGTAGATTGAGAGAGGAAAACAATTTCATACATTTTTTAATAAGGCTGTAATGTAACAAAATTTGGAAAAAGTCAAGGGGTCTGAAAACTTCTAAATGCACTGTACATGCGGTTTCAAAACACACTCACCTGACACAGCCTGCCGTGCCAATACATTGTTTCCCTGTCATAGAAAACAGCAACCTGTTAGCTATCAATATAAAGTGTTTATTAAACAATTCTAAATAATATCCTGATGTGATGTTGTTCAGGTGGTTTACAGTACAATTCACAGTTTTAAAAAGTTGGAAATACTCAGATTGCTCATATCATATGCCACTTACTGTATTCCCCTCTTCCAAAACAAGGGACTGAATATGCATAAAATCAACAGGTATTTGTTACCAAGGACTATGTTTTTACAACGTCCACATGCAGAGTTGCAACTTTCATTGGGGACATGCCGCCCCCCCAGTTTTATCATTGGACTGTGACACAAAACAAGTCAACAGTTTGCTTTAGGACCATGCGGACGCCTCCAAGCAGACGGGTAGGCTGTTCGGAGTGTAAATCCGACTGGATAAAAAATATATAATTTATGTCTCTCCCCAATTTCTAACGTTAAAGTTTGCACCCCTGTTCACATGAATAGTCTGACAGTCAAACTGGTACATACTGTTCTGTATCTCCTAAGTCAAAGGTCAGTTTAGTCGTGGTAGGGGGAGGTCAACATGTGTGTTGGACCAATCAGTGAATTCAACACTTGGAAACAATGTAGACATAGGGTCAACTACATTATCATACTACTATAATTTAATATATGACCAAGTGAAAATAGACTGAATTGAGGGCTATCTGTGTGTGAAAGTTCAACTTCAAACCGGTCTGTTTACCTTATACTAAGATTGGACAGTCAATTGAGGGGTGATGGAACTTTGAAGAGGGAATTCGAACATCATGTGCAATGTAACGTTAATCTCAATAAAAGATGACAATAGTTCAAGATATATATAACTAACTTGCTAGGCCACGTACAATAGTCTTTATCATTAACGTTACACAAATAGTTACAGGTATGTGTGCTAGCCAAAACTCTCAAATGACCTCAGATTGTTTCCAAGACACAAGCTAGCTAAATAAACCACTGGTTGACTAACGAACAAGTTAGCTGACATTTTGGTTTTACGCGCTAACAAATCAGATTAACGTTAGCTACATGGGGGAGACTACTTTAGAATTCAAAATAGGTTTGAACCAAACAGGGTGTCAGGCTGTCCTTGGTTTGACAATGCGAAGAAGGCCTACCACGGCCTACTGATCGCACCGGCGGCGCCACTCTCTAGCTAGCGAGCTAACGTTAGCATTGACAGGCAGCATGGATGAATCTACGCATGCGATCACAGAAAACACTCAAGCTTGCCAATGGTGTAATACTTACCTGACTAATGACAGCGATAAAACGGCTAACATTCCGGGTGACACACCGGGAGTGGGATAACATGGCGGCTAAAGTGACAGAAACCTGTCCGCGGAAGGGAATCTCCTTCAGCAGGCCAAATTGGGTCGTCACTAGTTACCACAGTCACAAAGTCCTGAACCCGCCTATTTTAAAAATGTTTCTTGTGATTTCTTCAGAAACACCAGGATACATACAATAAGCTTACAAACAGACAATGATAACATACAACACATTACAGGTTATACAAATACCGTAAAAGATACGCACGTACTGATTGTTTTATCAGCTTTCTTATTGAAATAATATATAATGGTCTTAAAGTACTGTTCGAATTCCTTATAGAAAACATGGAAAATTATTTTTTTATTTGTGAATTTATAAAACTATAAATATCTTGCCATAATTTCTTTAGATGTAGACAATGCCAAAATAAATGCAAACTGTTTCTGGATGCTCAACACAAAAAAACACAGTTAATGTGCATGTGTTTTTTGAGTTTCTTTAGGTAATGTTTCGCAGGGTAATTATCTTATGATTTTATTAAACCTGACGCTAACCTTAACCAGACCGCTAATATTTTTCTGCGGCTGTGGTAACTAATGGAAACCCAAAATTGCTAGATCCAGCGGAAACAGTGTGGGACTGGGAGGAACCAGCTAAAGTGGGGAGTGATCAAAGGCTATCCCAAAGAGGATTCACTGTGGAAAAGCTAGTGGCATGAGTGGGAATGAATGAGCTACAATAAAATAGCTTAATGTATGTTTTATATTTACTCATCTAGGATTGGCTAAATATAATTGCATAATACTATTATTATACATGCGTATTTTTATGACAGTTTATTAATGTGTAATATAACTTTTTTTTAAATGGTAACATGACATATGCCATTTAGCAGACGCTTTTATCCAAAGCGATTTACAGTAATGCGTATATACATTTTACGTATGGTAGGCCAATCGAATCGTTGACAATGTGATTTATTCTAGTCTACACTCAATAAAGTTAGTGCCTAAAACAAACGATGAGTTCACCACAAATTGTAGCCTATATTGTTTTCAAATTCCATAATCAGTTTGCTTGCTAATTGTACTAACTCACCGCTCTGAAATATTGGCCTATTATGCCAATCCATAGATTTGTTGCAATTTATTTTTTTAATTTCATTTTTTAAATCTAAAAGCAACTAATATGAGCTCAACTCATTTGTATTGAGGAGTTCTTTTGAATGACAATCCTTTATATGTTTGTCTCTTCACTTTCCCAGTTGTTTGAGTCAACTCCGAGGCCACGCCTCTGTTTCTGTTTGATACAATGACAGTCGCTCCCGCACTCATCTCATCTCTTCACTCGGCGTATAACCCGACCCGACTCTACTCAACGTAACAGGTAAGGTTCACATGCTCTGTGTTATTTTACTTTGGCACATGCTCATGATGACAACCAAGTCTAAATAACTCAGATGCATCCGCATTTTCAAAACTAATGGCTATGATTGATTGTTGGTTGACCTTAGTTGATGTCAATAATGGACAGCATTGTCCACTATTGTTATTTGGTATTTTAAGGTGATGTTAGACTAACTTATCAAACATTTGATGGACAAGAACTCTCAATTTATCTCATCATCAATAAGCACATATACTTTTCATGACAGATACAAGCTGCACTGTAACATTTTGTAATGCTTGTCTTGTGAACATATATTCATATTGATTATATTGATTACAGTTTTTTGGATTGTTTTGTAATTTCTATGCAGATTGATGTATAGGTTGTTTGGTATTATGGTAGAATATCTTGCCTCATTAAGGATTGATCAAAAGAAAAGTACTTCATAATGTACCTTTCATCATGAGTTGCCTAAAGAATACGATATATTAGATAGCGTTACCTTACTATATATTAATTAGGCCAGCCTTACTAAAAGTTGCAAGGAGGGTTTACATCAAATAAATTAGATGAAATAATGATGAAATAATCCTTATTTAAACTGTACATCAAGTGTAGAGACTATCTGCTCTTCAGTCATATACCAGGTATACAATATGGAATGTGCTGTAAATTATGACACCTGGGATAGGTGCTGTAAATTATGACACCTGGGATAGGTGCTGTAAATTATGACACCTGGGATAGGTGCTGTATGTGGAATATGAATGACTTCACTGTATTTATTGAGGATGCCTCTTTTTACAACTTTTTTAGTTGTTTTGTCCTCTCATAAATTGTTATTGTAAAAAATGGTTCATGTTATTGGCTCGAGGCTTATGGTTATTTTGGACATATATAAAAGTAGAGGTTTATGGTGTGAGGAATAGGTGAAATAGAAATATATAAAATGTGGATCTCTCACAAATTAGTTGTTTTGTTTTTATAGACTGAAATTCTGTCATTTGTCATTTGTAGTTAAAGGTGTATTCGATCCATGCATGTTTTCACCAGGATACATTTTTTACGAGCCAACTTAACCTATCGTTTTTACAGAGATTTTAAAACAGTGCATACATGGTCCACACATCGGAATAAAATCCACTTACTAAGAAACTACAATTTAACGCAACTGAAATATGAATCCCTTTATTTTTCTCTTAATAATATACAGATAACTGCCAAAATAAAGGAAACACCAACATAAAGTGACTTAATAGGGTGTTGGGACACCATGAGCCAGAACAGCTTCAATGCACCTTGGCATAGATTCTACAAGTGTCTGGAACTATATTGGAGGGATGCAACACCATTCTTCCATGAGAAATTCCATCATTTGGTGTTTTGTTGATGGTGGTGGAAAACGCTGTCTCAGGCGCCATTCCAGAATCTCCCATAAGTGTCCAATTGGGTTGAGATCTGATGACTGACAAGGCCATAGCATATGGTTTACATCATCTTCATGCTCATTAAACCTTTCAGTGACCACTCATGCCCTGTGGATGGAAACATTGTCATCATATGGGGGCATAGCCATGGAAGCCAAAACAAGGGCCTGACCAGTATTTTTATACATAAACATAAGGGAT
The DNA here is from genome assembly GCF_018296145.1 of Oncorhynchus tshawytscha. Taxonomy (NCBI): domain Eukaryota; kingdom Metazoa; phylum Chordata; class Actinopteri; order Salmoniformes; family Salmonidae; genus Oncorhynchus; species Oncorhynchus tshawytscha. Next base: position 33,121,964 of record NC_056439.1, on the reverse strand, counting down.
ATTAATTTCTTAATTAACTCAGGAACCACACCTGTGTGGAAGAACCTGCTTTTAATGTACTTTGTATCCCTCATTTACTCAAGTGTTTCCATTATTTTGGCAGTTACCTGTACATTGAACCTTTGTGTGGTTTTTCGGAATCTTTTCTTGCCTTTCATATACTGATTAAAGAATACCTTTCATGAGTATAAAACTGCTATTCTTTTTATCATTCATATTGACTATCTCCAACCCAAGATGAAAGGGAGACACTAGTGTGCACTCCCCTGTGCCTTGAGATCTTAGAGATTTCACTTATAAATCTGAGGGTCTTCATATAATGAGCGACGGGTCGTTTGATATTCCATGCTATAAATATGTAATAACAACTTTGTTAGCTGAGGTAGTCATTATAAGATCCCAGATTAAATGTCATGTTCTAAAAATGTGAGGCTATTGCATTATATTTTATATTACTTAAATAAATAAAAATGTGTGGTGGTGGACATCACTACTTTAAGCTCCTAACTCAGGTGTCATAAGCATAATGGTGGGAGGAGATTATTGTTTCCCACCATGATTACATAAATTATATTCAACAGAGTTGATTGAATCTAAGTGGTATGTAGTAGAGAAATGAGGGAGAGCTGTCTACTAACATTTAGTAGCCGAAGTGTTCTGGTGCAAGTCCTCTGCTCTATGTTTTGTATGTTTAACTTTCTACTTTCCCCAAAACACAACCATATGAATCAAAAATATTGTTAAGTGTGCTATACTGTTCACATATATACTGTACTATAGATAGTGTACAGAATGAGAGATTTACAGTATGTTCCTTTTTTCCCCTGACTTTTTCTGAGGTCCAGTCATCTCATACTGACTCACTCCAAGGTGTCCTGACACAGCTAGTAAAAAGGTTGCACAGTGAGCATGAACCTGAGCCTCCCTGACCAGAACATGCACAACCCCAGTGACGGTGGTCTGGAGGATAACAAGGCTGGGCTCATGATCCCCTGCTTCCGTAGAAACATGTACGATGAGCCTCTAATTTCATACTCCAACAGATCCATCATCTCTCACCTCCTGCGCAAAACCATACACAACAAGAAGGCTCTGGATGAAAGCCATTTCTACCTACCCACATCGACTGTGTCCAGCTCCACAATGGCTGACTCCAGTCAGGAGGACCAGAGCAGTGTCTCATCCAAGGACAGCGTGGCAGAGTCTGCATCCCCAGGCAGGCACCTCTCAACCAGGGTCAGCCCTGAGGAGGACAGGCCCCTGAGTGATCACCTCCAGGCCAAGCGTGCCCGTGTGGAGAACATCATCCGCAGCATGGCGGGGTCTCCCAACAGCAGGCTCCATGGGGACAGTGAAAGGGCTGAGTCAGACACCAGGGAGGCTAGAGAGGCCTACAGGGAGAACAAACGTAAACAGATGCTCCCCCAGCATCAGGAGCACAGTCTCAATGCGGCAGCTCCAGCTAACAGAGGCAGCAGTAGCAGCAGCAGCAGTAAGGATGAAGAGTGCCACAAACTGAAGGTGCAGCTCCAGAGCATGCAGAGAATCCTGAGACAGCTCCAGGATAAGTTCTTACAGGTTTATAACCAGGACGACGCTGTGCACGAAGACAGAGATGACACAGGCACAGCCAGCCCTCCTGAAAATGATGACACCACACCAAGCAAAGAGTCTGGGTTCATGTTCCGTATAAACATGGATGAGGAGTTAGAGAGGAAGCATGACAGTGGTAAAGGGGGCTGTAAGGACAGAGTGAAGACAGACAGAAGTTATCTGACACATCAAAGGGGAGGCAAGAACCTACAGGAGACTCTGAAGCATGAGCTCTCCAAAGCGATGAGTGAGAGTGTAGATAGGGTGTTCAAGAAACTCTCCTCCACGGGGCTCAACCAGTCATCTCATCAGCACGTGTGTCACACCCCAGAGCACGTCATTATGGGAGCTGAGAGGAAGAGCCAGGTACCCTGTAACCAGGAGCAATCACACACTGAGGAGCCAGTCAAACCCCAGGCTCTAGAGCACTATGAGAGAAGTGAGGCTTGCAGTCCTAAGGATCAGACCGAAGCTCTGTCTCTAGTGGTCCGTAAGCCGCCCCTGAGCCAGCTTAGCTCAGTTACCCCGACGGTGAAGAGGCCCTATCCCTTACACCAGTCTCCATTCCAGTTCAACTACAGCACACCTCTCCATGACAGTCAAATGCTGGAACACCTCCTCAAATACGGGCCCCACACTAACTTTGGAGGTCTCCCATGCATGCCCCCATCCATGGACAGAACCTCACCAAACTCGGTGGGCCTACCCTGGTCCATGAGGTCCAAAGTGACATCCAGCCACCTGGCCCACCACCATCACCCATCAGGCCTGGGTCCAGTGACCGTGGACAGTCTGTGTCTCCCTCATGTCAAGATGGAGTGTGGGGACCTGCAGAGCATAGCAGAGAGAAACTCCTACATGTCTCTCAATATATCCTTTTACTGTCCTGAAAAATCTCTGTCCCAGTTAACGTCTATAATTGCGTAGGATTTGATATATTTAATGGCTGTATGAATAAAATGGTATTATATTTTTCCCCACTAAGATAACCTATAGAGGATTACATACACACTGAAACCTAAATGTTTAGTAATATTTTTGTTATCTGATATATACCTTAGTATCCAGTACCTCAGTATTCAAACTCCCTGTGTTTTGCCTTCCCAGTTGAACAAAGACTTGTGGAGGTTCATTGCAGCACGAGCAATTCCAGTAAAACAGACTTCAAGGAAATGTTTCTTTTCTTTGATCTCGCTAACCACACAGAAAATTATAGCATCTTCTTTAATCTGAGCAGAGTAATGACTTTAAGTCTAGAAAAAGACAAATAAAAAGGAATACAAGGCTTTGATAAGAATTGTCAGGAACAAAAGCCAATTTTCAAAGGCAGAGAAAGCATCAGTTTCTGTCCAGGAAACAGTGTTTTTTCAGACTTTAAAAGGTACAGAATATATTTCTCTATCATCAGTGTGATAGGGGTGTATCTGAAAGGTCAGAGCTGAGTGCCTGTGGAAAGCAGAAGTGCCTCCCTAGCAGAACACTTGTCTTCTTGAGCATACATACACAGCCATTAAACAAATATATAGATTTATAAAGTACATGAATGAGTACATTTTATAAATAATGTTTTTGCAAAATAAGAGACAAGCAATCCAAGAAATATAATCCAGTGAGAATATTTTCAACCACACCACTCTGCATTTTATTTCAATGAATGATTATGATAACTATAATGATAATTATTAATATAATAGCATTATCATAAGCAGTGTAATAATAATTATGTCCATAATCACTATTACATAAAACAAATTTGGATAATTTTTCAATTTTTGGGGGATAATTTTTCAAAAATCAAATATGTTATAGAGACATCACAGGTAAACTGTTGTAAGGCAGCTCCTGTGTGATATGTATTTAAGCTACTGAACAACTCAAAGTTATGTGAAGATCCTTAACATGCTCCGAAGTGGTCATTGTCCTTGGTTGTAAGTATCTGGAGAAGAATATTATCAGCTCTCTCTCAGGATATGTTTTATATTTACTGTGTAAAGAGCTATGGTTCTCTTTGAACAATTTCTCATCAATCTTTCATTCCAACTTCCTTATTTCAAGGTAGGATTCCCTAATAAATGTATGGTGTGCTGTGACCTGCTGAAAAGTATAACCTACAGCGTGGCTGTGGGCTACAGAGAGAAAGACCTCCAAAGATCTAGATGCATAGAAAAACTACGTTGAAATATGAGATATTTTATTTGTTACATGATGTATTTCATTCAATAAGACTAAGTTGTTCCTCCCAAACTACTCATCTTTTAATGTTCAGAGGGATGATATAAAATATAATTTATGAAAATACCAATGCAGTGACAAAAATGTATTTTTAAATGTTAAACATTTGATTAGTTTAATACAATGAAATAGCTGCAACAGAGCCCCAGTCACTAATTAAAATCCCTAATCTAATGAATATTGTTGTAGGGTCATTGTTGACTTCCTGGTTACCGCAGAGCTGTTATTTAGTGTCATCCATTTTAACTGGAGACAGAAGCAACCTAGTATTCTAGTCCATTAACACTTTGAACATTGTATTTGAACTGTATTGTGATTGACTGAAAGTACTTAACACATTGACACATCCAGCAAGGCCTAACCCCCAACCATCTGAAGAAAGCTAAGCTGATGTTCTTCTACACCCGTTACCCCAGCTCCAATGTGCTGAAAACCTTCTTTCCAGATGTCAAGGTAAGCAATCACATTATCATTTAACATGATAGTATTTCCTGCTAGGATTAATAGTTTGTTCTACGTTCACCATATTTGCCTATGGAATACTTGTGGGTGTATTTTTGGGGCAGAATGAGAAGTGGGTTGGAGGAAGGAAACAAAAGAACACATGGCTTAGAACAACAAAGCTGTTAAGCCAGTAGCATGTCCTGGGGCATAGGCCAGGGAGATAGAGAGGCATTATTTATTTTAAAAGCCACTCCAGTCAGCAAATGGAGTGACAAAAGCCTCTGTAATAAAGCCACTGTCATTTGGCGTCAACACAGGGCAGGTTTTTAAAATGCAGGCAGGCAGGCGGACTGTGAGGCGAGCTCTGGGCCTAACCACGGTATTCCGTATGTCTGTGTGCCCTGTGTGTCTCCTCTCATGTTTCCTCTCCTTCCACCATGGCCGGGACATGTCCTACTGGAGCCTGTCCGTGTCTGGCCCAGGCCTCCTCACTACTCTGTCTGAACCCTAAGGTCATGGGGGAGTCCTGCAGCCAGCAGCCCACTGCGTCTCCTCCTTGCCCACGACCCTGTGGTGGGAAGTGGCACTGAACAAAAGACAGTTCTAATCCTGGTGTCTGTATCAATCCTATCAGGCAGAGTCACTGAGAGGGAAGCTTCCTTCTGTCCTTACGCTGCTCTGCGGCTTTCTCACCGTCCGAAAACACCAGAGAAAAGAAAGGTCTTTCATGCCTGCCCAGCCCTTGGGTGTTCTTCTTTCTTTTTCTCTGGATGAAGAGATAGAATAAGAAGGCTAATGTCAAGACTGAGATTGGAAATACATGGCTTTGACAGATGTTTTTTTCATTCAGTAAGTTGGTGGGAAAAGATCAGAGTAATTAACATTGAATTAAATGACAGACCAAGGCTAAACATACAATCCATACATACATCTATTGTCTTGTGGAAGGTTTTACAAGTCAATAATGAAAAAGAAATATGACCGTTTTCCCCCCCAAACATCTTGATATCAAGTTGATCGTGACTTGGTTGATAATGACAAAATCAGGCCATCTTCTCAAACTTGTTGTTGACCTTGTGTCCCCAGTTCAATCGCTGCATCACCTCTCAGCTCATCAAGTGGTTCAGTAACTTCCGGGAGTTTTACTACATCCAGATGGAGAAGTTTGCCCGCCAGGCCATAGTGGACGGGGTCAGGGATGTGAAAGACATGTCCATCAGCAGAGACTCTGAGATGTTCAGAGCCCTCAACATGCACTACAACAAAGCCAATGACTTCCAGGTAAGTCAAAATATTTGTATCTTACCATATGGTCAGCTCCTCCCCTGGTATCCAATGTAACTATATACTGTATATAAGCTCGTCAATGTTTTTCCATGACCTTTAAATCATTAGATATTACATTAACACCCTCCCTTTCCAAAGTAAATTGAGTGAATTATGTTTATGTATGGGAACACTGTGTTCATTCTGCTTTCATCAACACTCCTCAGATTATACAGCCAATTCTGTGTTTTTTTGTCCTGAGAGAAACAATTGGAAACTACAATTTGTATTAAAGTGAGCTAAAAAATACAGTTGTTTTGGCATGAATGTGATATATTGTGTGTGTGATGTAATATAAATGTAATACACCTTCATTAGCATATCAGAGAACTCCTCACAGAAACATGGGTGTTACATGTTCCTGGTCTGGTCAGCTATCTCCTACCTCTGTGATTCTGGTCTGGTCAGCTATCTCCTACCGTACCTCTGTGATTCTGGTCTAGTCAGCTATCTCCTACCTCTGTGGTTCTGGTCTGGTCAGCTATCTCCGACCGTACCTCTGTGATTCTGGTCTAGTCAGCTATCTCCTACCTCTGTGGTTCTGGTCTGGTCAGCTATCTCCGACAGTACCTCTGTGATTCTGGTCTGGTCAGCTATCTCTACCGTACCTCTGATTCTGGTCTGGTCAGCTATCTCCTACCGTACCTCTGTGATTCTGGTCTGGTCAGCTATCTCCTACCGTACCTCTGTGATTCTGGTCTGGTCAGCCATCTCCTACAGTACCTCTGTGGTTCTGGTCTGGTCAGCTATCTCCTACCGTACCTCTGTGATTCTGGTCTGGTCAGCTATCTCCTACCGTACCTCTGTGATTCTGGTCTGGTCAGCTATCTCCTACCGTACCTCTGTGATTCTGGTCTGGTCAGCTATCTCCTACCGTACCTCTGTGATTCTGGTCTGGTAAGCTATCTCCTACCGTACTTCTGTGATTCTGGTCTAGTCAGCTATCTCCTACCTCTGTGGTTCTGGTCTGGTCAGCTATCTCCTACAGTACCTCTGTGATTCTGGTCTGGTCAGCTATCTCCTACAGTACCTCTGTGGTTCTGGTCTGGTCAGCTATCTCCTACCTCTGTGGTTCTGGTCTGGTCAGCTATCTCCTACCTCTGTGGTTCTGGTCTGGTCAGCTATCTCCTACCTCTGTGGTTCTGGTCTGGTCAGCTATCTCCTACCTCTGTGATTCTGGTCTGGTCAGCTATCTCCTACCTCTGTGATTCTGGTCTGGTCAGCTATCTCCTACAGTACCTCTGTGGTTCTGGTCTGGTCAGCTATCTCCTACAGTACCTCTGTGGTTCTGGTCTGGTCAGCTATCTCCTACAGTACCTCTGTGATTCTGGTCTGGTCAGCTATCTCCTACAGTACCTCTGATTCTGGTCTGGTCAGCTATCTCCTACAGTACCTCTGTGATTCTGGTCTGGTCAGCTATCTCCTACAGTACCTCTGTGATTCTGGTCTGGTCAGCTATCTCCTACAGTACCTCTGTGATTCTGGTCTGGTCAGCTATCTCCTACAGTACCTCTGTGATTCTGGTCTGGTCAGCTATCTCCTACAGTACCTCTGTGATTCTGGTCTGGTCAGCTATCTCCTACAGTACCTCTGTGATTCTGGTCTGGTCAGCTACCTCCTACAGTACCTCTGTGATTCTGATCTGGTCAGCAATCTCCTACCTCTGTGATTCTGGTCTGGTCAGCAATCTCCTACCTCTGTGATTCTGGTCTGGTCAGCTATCTCCTACAGTACCTCTGTGATTCTGATCAGCTATCTCCTACCTCTGTGGTTCTGGTCTGGTCAGCTATCTCTTACTTCTGTGGTTCTTGTCTGGTCAGCTATCTCTTACTTCTGTGGTTCTTGTCTGGTCAGCTATCTCCTACCTCTGTGATTCTGGTCTTGTCAGCTATCTCCTACAGTACCTCTGTGGTTCTGGTCTGGTCAGCTATCTCCTACAGTACCTCTGTGATTCTGGTCTGGTCAGCTATCTCCTACAGTACCTCTGTGATTCTGGTCTGGTCAGCTATCTCCTACAGTACCTCTGTGATTCTGGTCTGGTCAGCTATCTCCTACAGTACCTCTGTGATTCTGGTCTGGTCAGCTATCTCCTACAGTACCTCTGTGATTCTGGTCTGGTCAGCTATCTCCTACAGTACCTCTGTGATTCTGGTCTGGTCAGCTATCTCCTACAGTACCTCTGTGATTCTGGTCTGGTCAGCTATCTCCTACAGTACCTCTGTGATTCTGGTTTGGTCAGCAATCTCCTACCTCTGTGATTCTGGTCAGCAATCTCCTACCTCTGTGGTTCTGGTCAGCTACCTCCTACCTCTGTGATTCTGGTCTGGTCAGCTACCTTCTACCTCTGTGATTCTGATCTGGTCAGCAATCTCCTACCTCTGTGATTCTGGTCTGGTCAGCAATCTCCTACCTCTGTGATTCTGGTCTGGTCAGCTATCTCCTACAGTACCTCTGTGATTCTGATCAGCTATCTCCTACCTCTGTGGTTCTGGTCTGGTCAGCTATCTCTTACTTCTGTGGTTCTTGTCTGGTCAGCTATCTCCTACCTCTGTGATTCTGGTCTTGTCAGCTATCTCCTACAGTACCTCTGTGGTTCTGGTCTGGTCAGCTATCTCCTACAGTACCTCTGTGGTTCTGGTCTGGTCAGCTATCTCCTACAGTACCTCTGTGGTTCTGGTCTGGTCAGCTATCTCCTACAGTTCCTCTGTGATTCTGGTCTGGTCAGCAATCTCCTACCTCTGTGATTCTGGTCAGCAATCTCCTACCTCTGTGGTTCTGGACAGCTACCTCCTACCTCTGTGATTCTGGTCTGGTCAGCTATCTCCTACAGTACCTCTGTGATTCTGATCAGCTATCTCCTACCTCTGTGATTCTGGTCTGTCAGCAATCTCCTACCTCTGTGGTTCTGGTCAGCTACCTCCTACCTCTGTGATTCTGGTCTGGTCAGCTATCTCCTACCGTACCTCTGTGATTCTGGTCTGGTCAGCTATCTCCTACCGTACCTCTGTGATTCTGGTCTAGTCAGCTATCTCCTACCGTACCTCTGTGATTCTGGTCTAGTCAGCTATCTCCTACCTCTGTGGTTCTGGTCTGGTCAGCTATCTCCGACAGTACCTCTGTGATTCTGGTCTGGTCAGCTATCTCCTACCGTACCTCTGATTCTGGTCTGGTCAGCTATCTCCTACCGTACCTCTGTGATTCTGGTCTGGTCAGCCATCTCCTACCGTACCTCTGTGATTCTGGTCTGGTCAGCCATCTCCTACCGTACCTCTGTGATTCTGGTCTGGTCAGCTATCTCCTACCGTACCTCTGTGATTCTGGTCTGGTCAGCTATCTCCTACCGTACCTCTGTGATTCTGGTCTGGTCAGCTATCTCCTACCGTACCTCTGTGATTCTGGTCTGGTCAGCTATCTCCTACCGTACCTCTGTGATTCTGGTCTGGTAAGCTATCTCCTACCGTACTTCTGTGATTCTGGTCTAGTCAGCTATCTCCTACCTCTGTGGTTCTGGTCTGGTCAGCTATCTCCTACAGTACCTCTGTGATTCTGGTCTGGTCAGCTATCTCCTACAGTACCTCTGTGGTTCTGGTCTGGTCAGCTATCTCCTACCTCTGTGGTTCTGGTCTGGTCAGCTATCTCCTACCTCTGTGGTTCTGGTCTGGTCAGCTATCTCCTACCTCTGTGGTTCTGGTCTGGTCAGCTATCTCCTACCTCTGTGATTCTGGTCTGGTCAGCTATCTCCTACCTCTGTGATTCTGGTCTGGTCAGCTATCTCCTACAACCTCTGTGGTTCTGGTCTGGTCAGCTATCTCCTACAGTACCTCTGTGGTTCTGGTCTGGTCAGCTATCTCCTACAGTACCTCTGTGATTCTGGTCTGGTCAGCTATCTCCTACAGTACCTCTGATTCTGGTCTGGTCAGCTATCTCCTACAGTACCTCTGTGATTCTGGTCTGGTCAGCTATCTCCTACAGTACCTCTGTGATTCTGGTCTGGTCAGCTATCTCCTACAGTACCTCTGTGATTCTGGTCTGGTCAGCTATCTCCTACAGTACCTCTGTGATTCTGGTCTGGTCAGCTATCTCCTACAGTACCTCTGTGATTCTGGTCTGGTCAGCTATCTCCTACAGTACCTCTGTGATTCTGGTCTGGTCAGCTACCTCCTACAGTACCTCTGTGATTCTGATCTGGTCAGCAATCTCCTACCTCTGTGATTCTGGTCTGGTCAGCAATCTCCTACCTCTGTGATTCTGGTCTGGTCAGCTATCTCCTACAGTACCTCTGTGATTCTGATCAGCTATCTCCTACCTCTGTGGTTCTGGTCTGGTCAGCTATCTCTTACTTCTGTGGTTCTTGTCTGGTCAGCTATCTCTTACTTCTGTGGTTCTTGTCTGGTCAGCTATCTCCTACCTCTGTGATTCTGGTCTTGTCAGCTATCTCCTACAGTACCTCTGTGGTTCTGGTCTGGTCAGCTATCTCCTACAGTACCTCTGTGGTTCTGGTCTGGTCAGCTATCTCCTACAGTACCTCTGTGGTTCTGGTCTGGTCAGCTATCTCCTACAGTACCTCTGTGGTTCTGGTCTGGTCAGCTATCTCCTACAGTACCTCTGTGGTTCTGGTCTGGTCATCTATCTCCTACAGTACCTCTGTGGTTCTGGTCTGGTCATCTATCTCCTACAGTACCTCTGTGATTCTGGTCTGGTCAGCTATCTCCTACAGTACCTCTGTGATTCTGGTTTGGTCAGCAATCTCCTACCTCTGTGATTCTGGTCAGCAATCTCCTACCTCTGTGGTTCTGGTCAGCTACCTCCTACCTCTGTGATTCTGGTCTGGTCAGCTACCTTCTACCTCTGTGATTCTGATCTGGTCAGCAATCTCCTACCTCTGTGATTCTGGTCTGGTCAGCAATCTCCTACCTCTGTGATTCTGGTCTGGTCAGCTATCTCCTACAGTACCTCTGTGATTCTCAGCTATCTCCTACCTCTGTGGTTCTGGTCTGGTCAGCTATCTCTTACTTCTGTGGTTCTTGTCTGGTCAGCTATCTCCTACCTCTGTGATTCTGGTCTTGTCAGCTATCTCCTACAGTACCTCTGTGGTTCTGGTCTTGTCAGCTATCTCCTACCTCTGTGATTCTGGTCTGGTCAGCAATCTCCTACCTCTGTGATTCTGGTCTGGTCAGCTATCTCCTACAGTACCTCTGTGATTCTGATCAGCTATCTCCTACCTCTGTGGTTCTGGTCTGGTCAGCTATCTCTTACTTCTGTGGTTCTTGTCTGGTCAGCTATCTCTTACTTCTGTGGTTCTTGTCTGGTCAGCTATCTCCTACCTCTGTGATTCTGGTCTTGTCAGCTATCTCCTACAGTACCTCTGTGGTTCTGGTCTGGTCAGCTATCTCCTACAGTACCTCTGTGATTCTGGTCTGGTCAGCTATCTCCTACAGTACCTCTGTGATTCTGGTCTGGTCAGCTATCTCCTACAGTACCTCTGTGATTCTGGTCTGGTCAGCTATCTCCTACAGTACCTCTGTGATTCTGGTCTGGTCAGCTATCTCCTACAGTACCTCTGTGATTCTGGTCTGGTCAGCTATCTCCTACAGTACCTCTGTGATTCTGGTCTGGTCAGCTATCTCCTACAGTACCTCTGTGATTCTGGTCTGGTCAGCTATCTCCTACAGTACCTCTGTGATTCTGGTTTGGTCAGCAATCTCCTACCTCTGTGATTCTGGTCAGCAATCTCCTACCTCTGTGGTTCTGGTCAGCTACCTCCTACCTCTGTGATTCTGGTCTGGTCAGCTACCTTCTACCTCTGTGATTCTGATCTGGTCAGCAATCTCCTACCTCTGTGATTCTGGTCTGGTCAGCAATCTCCTACCTCTGTGATTCTGGTCTGGTCAGCTATCTCCTACAGTACCTCTGTGATTCTGATCAGCTATCTCCTACCTCTGTGGTTCTGGTCTGGTCAGCTATCTCTTACTTCTGTGGTTCTTGTCTGGTCAGCTATCTCCTACCTCTGTGATTCTGGTCTTGTCAGCTATCTCCTACAGTACCTCTGTGGTTCTGGTCTTGTCAGCTATCTCCTACAGTACCTCTGTGATTCTGGTCTGGTCAGCTATCTCCTACAGTACCTCTGTGATTCTGGTCTGGTCAGCTATCTCCTACAGTACCTCTGTGATTCTGGTCTGGTCAGCAATCTCCTACAGTACCTCTGTGATTCTGGTCTGGTCAGCAATCTCCTACCTCTGTGGTTCTGGTCAGCTACCTCCTACCTCTGTGATTCTGGTCTGGTCAGCTATCTCCTACAGTACCTCTGTGATTCTGGTCTGGTCAGCAATCTCCTACAGTACCTCTGTGATTCTGGTCTGGTCAGCAATCTCCTACCGTACCTCTGTGATTCTGGTCTGGTCAGCTATCTCCTACCGTACCTCTGTGATTCTGGTCTGGTCAGCTATCTCCTACCGTACCTCTGTGATTCTGGTCTGGTCAGCTATCTCCTACCGTACCTCTGTGATTCTGGTCTGGTCAGCTATCTCCTACCGTACCTCTGTGATTCTGGTCTAGTCAGCTATCTCCTACCTCTGTGATTCTGGTCTGGTCAGCTACCTCCTACCTCTGTGATTCTGGTCTGGTCAGCTACCTTCTACCTCTGTGATTCTGGTCTGGTCAGCTATCTCCTACAGTACCTCTGTGATTCTGATCAGCTATCTCCTACCTCCTGTGATTCTGGTCTGGTCAGCTATCTCCTACCTCTGTGGTTCTGGTCTGGTCAGCTATCTCCTACCTCTGTGGTTCTTGTCTGGTCAGCTATCTCCTACCTCTGTGGTTCTGGTCTGGTCAGCTATCTCCTACAGTACCTCTGTGGTTCTGGTCTGGTCAGCTATCTCCTACAGTACCTCTGTGGTTCTGGTCTGGTCAGCTATCTCCTACCTCTGTGATTCTGGTCTGGTCAGCTATCTCCTACAGTACCTTTGTGATTCTGGTCTGGTCAGCTATCTCCTACAGTACCTCTGTGATTCTGGTCTGGTCAGCTATCTCCTACAGTACCTCTGTGATTCTGGTCTGGTCAGCAATCTCCTACCTCTGTGGTTCTGGTCAGCTACCTCCGACCTCTGTGATTCTGGTCTGGTCAGCTAACTCCTACAGTACCTCTGTGATTCTGGTCTGGTCAGCAATCTCATACAGTACCTCTGTGATTCTGGTCTGGTCAGCAATCTCCTACCTCTGTGGTTCTGGTCAGCTACCTCCTACCTCTGTGATTCTGGTCTTGTCAGCTACCTTCTACCTCTGTGATTCTGATCTGGTCAGCAATCTCCTACCTCTGTGGTTCTGGACTGGTCATCTATCTCCTACAGTACCTCTGTGATTCTGGTCTGGTCAGCTATCTCCTACAGTTCCTCTGTGATTCTGGTCTGGTCAGCAATCTCCTACCTCTGTGATTCTGGTCAGCAATCTCCTACCTCTGTGGTTCTGGACAGCTACCTCCTACCTCTGTGATTCTGGTCTGGTCAGCTATCTCCTACAGTACCTCTGTGATTCTGATCAGCTATCTCCTACCTCTGTGATTCTGGTCTGGTCAGCTATCTCCTACCTCTGTGGTTCTGGTCTGGTCAGCTATCTCCTACAGTACCTCTGTGGTTCTGGTCTGGTCAGCTATCTCCTACAGTACCTCTGTGGTTCTGGTCTGGTCAGCTATCTCCTACAGTACCTCTGTGGTTCTGGTCTGGTCAGCTATCTCCTACAGTACCTCTGTGGTTCTGGTCTGGTCAGCTATCTCTTACTTCTGTGGTTCTTGTCTGGTCAGCTATCTCTTACTTCTGTGGTTCTTGTCTGGTCAGCTATCTCCTACCTCTGTGATTCTGGTCTGTTCAGCTAACTCCTACCTCTGTGGTTGCGGCCACGTATGACCGTGTCCTTGCCCTGACCCATGTGTCACTCTGCACCTGTGGCTTCACAGCCATTATCTAGACTCTAGAGCGATGCGTTATCAAACTGTGGGAAGAGGAAGCCGCATGAATCCCACTAAAACAACCCGGGATTAGAGGACCAGTACGCCTGAGCGAGGCTCAGATTGATACTGACGCGGAATGCTGAGAAAGACGCTGTAAATTCAGAGGGAGAAAGCTGTTTGGTGGGAAAGAGCAGAGACCATTTTCTTTACCTTGGGACCAAGACATTCCTTTCCCAGGGATGCTTTGTGTTGGGAGATGAGGGCAAAGAAAAATAAGTTATGCCGAGAACTTGACTGTTAGCTGGTCTATGGGAAATAATTGCACCGGATAGATCCTTGTCCCAACATCCAAGCCTCGATCTGATGATCTTTGTTGAGAGCAGAGTAAAATTCCTGGGAAGGCTTGGCGCTTTCTCTCTTTCCGAACAGTTAAGTTTAAGGCTACAAAGTCAAAGCAGAATCCCACCACAGACGACTAATGATTCGGAACGGACAGAGAGGACAAAGAACAAGGAGCTGTCCGTTTTTGAAAAACATGCTCGTAGGTCTGGGTTCCACAGTGTTGGTTCAGAGTGTAATGAAAGACGATGGGAGACAGAGTGCTGGTTTTAAGCGCAGGGCGCAGCAGGTGTTTATTAGCAAAGGACCACAGGAAGAGGCAGGTAGCTGTGTCCAGGGACAGGCAGAAGGTCACACACAGGGACGCCAAAACAGTAACAGTACAGGCAGGGAAAGGCTAATAACATAGTCAGGGAGATCAGGCAAGAGGTTGACGACAGGAAATCTGATAGGCAAAAGTACAGGCAGGGAATAGGCAAAAGGGCGTCGTTAGTGAGGATGGCCAAAACTACGATACACAGGAGGACTAATACGGAAATAAACAGAGCCCCGAATAGAATGTGTATCAAAACAAACAATACCTCACAATGATGGGGTGCAAAGAACTGAACTAAATAGTGTGTGTAAATGACATACAGGTGTGTGAACAGGTGATCAGAATTCAGGTGATTGGGATCAGGAGAGTGAGCTGCGTTCAGGGGATCTACTTGTTTGAGAGTGTGAGTTGGAAGCAGACGTTACACAGAGCACCAGTAATGTAAATCAATGAGACAACACACTTAGTGGTTTGCCACTCACAACATCTAAGCTGTTGGCTTAGATTTTTGTTGCTACCAGTGCAGGTGATTATGATGATACTTGACTTTAAGCACAACATTGTGTTTGATCCCTCTACCAACAGGTTCCTGAGAGATTCCTTGAGGTTTCTGAAATTACTCTTCAGGAGTTTTTCAACGCCATTTCAACTGCTAAAGATTCTGACCCCTCTTGGAAGAAGGCAATCTACAAGGTCATCTGTAAGCTGGACAGTGATGTCCCAGATGAGTTCAAATCATCCACCTGCCTATAGACAAAGCAAGCAAAAGCCATGCTCAAGGAAGGAAGGACATTTTGAAGTCATGCAATGACAATAATTTCTGATTTTAACCCGTTGCCAATGAATTGGATTTTAGTGAGGAAATTCTGGACAAAACAGGATGTTGTAAATGGCATATTATACACTGCAGGAACCTACTTATGGCACACACTTTTTACCGTCTCAGTAAACACATTATAACACTGCTTCAGCTCTCTCCTATGAGTTTTTGGTAACACATACTTGGCACCAAGGTCATAACCATGTCATAATATCTCACAACAGCTGATTATGACACCTACATAAGAGGGTCACAACCCACATGTATTCAAAATCTTTTTTTTCCCTGCCAAGAAGTTTCCTTTCATTTGAAAGTTTGTTTCTTCAATATTCTGTTGTTGTTATGAATTCTTTAGTCATGTTTTGTTTTCTCATCACATTTTAAATAACTTGTAGAAAATACACTTTATGACACTGTCATGAAGCATTATGACCATCGTAATCATATAAGCCAAAAAGGCCTATCACGTACATGCCCTTATATCGGTCATCAGTCATTTGCCCCTGAAATCTGCTCCTGCATTCATCCCAGTCATCATCAACAGAGCATTGGGGTAGGTACATGTCTGACATCAATGTTTGCACAATTACAATGATAATTCAATATGTTCAATTTAAAAATATATATATAACATAAACATACTGTTGACACGTAGGCTATGGTGTTATGGAATGTTTTGCCTTGTGTGGTTGGTTTCTGCCTTGTGTGGTAGGTTTTTGCCTTGTGTGGTAGGTTTTGTGGGTTTTGACACTTATGTAGGTGTCATAACCAGCCATAAAATAACTCAATATGTGTCACAACAGGTTGAAATATATGTGTCATGACAGTGTTATGACCATGTTATAACAGGTTATGACAAGTTATGTCAGCTGTTATGACATATTATGACATGGTTATGACCGTGGGTGTCAAGTAAAGTGTTACTGAGTTTTTTTAAAGACTTAGCTGAGTGCATATATTATTACTGTGTCATTGTGTTTCCATGTGGATTCAATTAATACAATATGTAGTTGCATGTTTGTAGATTTACTGATATTTAAAGGCAGTGTTTCAGTACTATAGTGTACTTGCTAGGTCTGTAGACTTACAAGTGTTAAGAAATTTGTACTTTTTATACATATTTGACTTATGTTTCCACAATGGACATGGGATTTAATCGTCTCTATAGGTGAGAGAAAGATTCATTCGTATCAAGTGTCTTATGTAAATGTAAATACGCTACAATTACATTTGGATACCCTAAAGTGTTTAAGACCAAATAAATAACCTAATAACATGTAAATATTGCAAATGACCAGAAACTTACAAAAAAAGCTGTTTAGATGTTTGTGTGCCTATTGCTATAGTCTATGGCCTACTGTCATCTTACTTCCATAGACACCATATTTTGAGTGGTTATTTGATAGTCCAGTTGATAGATTAAAGCTGCACTTAACTTCATCTTGTGACGTCTTGTTTCGTTATAACTGATTGTAAGTTGCTCTGGGTGAGAGTGTCTACTAAATTACTTAAATGTAAACAAGCACAATTTTATTTTATTGAATTATTTCACAATTAGTTTCAGGCATTACCAAACATTTAGTAAATATAATTGACACTTGAAGTACTAATGTTTGTAACAACCCATATAAAGTATTCTGCCTCAATTCTGAGCCACTAAGGTACCTCTAATCCATGTCATTAAAGACAGCTGTTTGAAGTCCTACAAACTGTTGCTCACATTGTTCACTGAAGCCAATACAAGTCAACTTTCTAAGGCCTGCATTCATTCTGCGGGCAGCGCGGATGCGAACAACTGCCTTGTCTTAAAAACAGACACAATGCATTCCCTCCTAATGAGTAATGCCCAATGTGACCTCATATCAGAGTTGTGCCACCAATGCAAAATTCCACAAACCCGTTGACTTTTTCTTCCAGGCACCGGCCCGCTCAAAGCGTGTTAGTCACTTTACAAACACACACGCTCACACACACCGTGACACCACAACTATGAATGGTGTGGTTCCTCTCCCTGTTATCTGATAGAGAGCCGCCTGCTGTTAGCTCAATCCAAGCCTTTCAACTTCAAACCTGCCATGACATTCAGCCATGATGATTGATTATAAATCTATCAAAAGACTATCATTACAATACCCTTAAATGTACGAATAAACATGCTGTAGCTACAGCTTTGACTTCTTATAAACATAAATTAATAGGAATTTTAAAAATCCAAAAGGAGTTCGCATAGATTGAGAATTGAAGCTTTTTATTAAAGTCAACTGTTTCATGTTAATGTTAATGTGACAATTCACAAAACAAACATTTAATTGAATAACCTGCTAGACACCCAAGCACCAATTGCATCTGAAATGACAACATTAAAGAAATTAAAACATTTGTTTTTTTAGGTTCATAAGGAGGATTGGGGAATACAAACGGAGGTAATCATTTAATAGATCATCTTCCTCCATGAATTTACTTAAAATGTCAACTAAATTAAAAAGCCACCGGTTGAACCAAAGTGCTTTGTTCAAGTCAATTTGTTTTCAAATTTTAAGTACAAGACTTGGTAATGTCTGATATGATCAAATAAAACAAAGAGAATTGTCTCAAATGTCCAACTGCCCCCAGGGTTTACAATGCTAAAGCTCCCATTGTGACAACATAGAAATAGGAAGGTAAATAGGTCAATCGAACTTGACCAAAACAATGGAATTGCCATGGAAACGTGTGGGGGCTGTGGGGAAAAGATCCTGAATCATCTCATTGCCCCCCAGCAAAATTAGACTACAGTGGCTTGTGAAAGTATTCACCCCCGTTGCATTTTTCCTATTTTGTTGACTTACAACCTGGAATTAAAATAGATTTTTGGGGGATTTGTATAATTTGATTTACACAACATGCTTACCACTTTAAAGATGCTAAATATTATTGTGAAACAATAAAGAAACAAAAAAACAAAAACTTGTGTGCATAGCTATTCCCCCCCCCCCAAAGTCAATACTTTGTAGACGCACCTTTTGCAGCAATTACAGCTGCAAGTCTCTTGGGGTGTCTCTATAAGCTTGGCACATCTAGCCACTGGGATTTTTGCTCATTGTTCAAGGCAAAACTTCTCCAGATCCTTCAAATTGTATGGGTACAGCAATCTTTAAGTCATACCACAGATTCTCAATTGGATTGAGGTCTGGGCTTTGACTAGGCCATTCCAATACATTTAAATGTTTCCCCTTAAACCACTCAAGTGTTGCTTTAGCAATGTGCTTCGGGTCATTGTCCTGCTGGAAGGTGAACCTCCGTCCCAGTCTGAAATCTCTTGAAGACTGAAGCAGGTTTCCCTCAAGAATTTCCCTGTATTTAGCGACATCCATCATTCCTTCAATTCTGACCAGTTTCCCAGTACCCTGCCGATGAAAAACACACCCACAGCATGATGCTGCCACCTCCATGCTTCAATGTGGGGATGTTGTTCTTGGGGTGATGAGAAGTGTTGGGCTTGCGCCAGACATAGCGTTTCTCCTTGATGGCCAAAAAGCTCAATTTTAGTCTTATCTATCTAGAGTAACTTCTTGTCACGACTTCCGCCGAAGTCGGGTCCTCTCCTTGTTCGGGCTGCGCTCGGCGCTCAGCGTCACCGGTCTTCTAGCCATCGCCAATCCACTTTTCATTTTCCATTTGTTTTGTCTTGTTTTTCCACACACCTGGTTTCAATTCCCTCATTTGCTTGTTGTGTATTTAACCCTCTGTTCCCCCATGTCTTTGTGTGGGATTGTTTATTGTAGTGCTTGTGCACATTCCCCGTGAGCGCACAATGGGTTATTTTTGTGCCCATTTATCTTGTTGTTCTGGATGCCGCTGGTTTTGCTTAATAAATATCTGGTTATTATCCAGTTCTGCTCTCCTGCGCCAGACTTCTCTGCTGCCAATTACGCACCCCACTACACTTCTCCATATGTTTGGGGAGTCTCCCACATGCATTTTGGCTAACACCAAACGTGCTTGCTTATTTTTTTCATTAAGCAATGGCTTTTTCTGGCCACTCTTCCATAAAGCCCAGCTCTGTGGAGTGTACGGGTTAAAGTGGTCCTATGGACAGATACTCCAATCTCTGCTGTGGAGCTTTGCTGCTCCTTCAGGGTTATCTTTGGTCTCTTTGTTGCCTCTCTGATTAATGCCCTCCTTGCCTGGTCCATAAGTTTTGGTGGGTGGCCCTCTCTTGGCAGGTTTGTTGTGGTGACATGTTCTTTCCATTTTTGAAATCATGGATTTAATGGTGCTCCGTTAGATGTTCGAAGTTTCGTATATTTTTTATAACCCAACCCTGATCTGTACTTCTCCACAACTTTGTCCCTGACATGTTTGGAGAGCTCCTTGGTCTTCATGGTGCCACTTGCTTGGTGGTGCCCCTTGCTGAGTGGTGTTGCAGACTCTGGGGCCTTTCGGAACAGGTGTGTATATACTGAGATCATGTGACAGATCATGTGACACTTAGATTGCACACAGGTAGACTTTATTTAACTAATTATGTGACTTCTGAAAGTAATTGGTTGCACCAGAATCCAAGATGGTATAGCAGTCAGACGTCTGTTTTTGTCTTGTCCCTTCCTGTCCCGTGTATACATAGTTTTATTTGTATATATTTCACATATATTTTCAATCTCAATTTCCATCTACGGACTGAACATACTCTCCTGCAACCCACCTCACCCAATGTGGTACGCATCTGATATTTTTATACATTAGAATTGGAACCCCCACCAGAAGCTAGCCAGCTAACTAGCTACTAGCTAGTAGTCAGTTAGCCACTGCTAGCGGTCATCACCGTTAATTCGGACATCAGCCAGCCTCAGCCCGGTCAATTCCTGCCAGTCTGCACAGCTTGATATCAACCCAGAGCATATCGTACTGCTTTTTCTCTACCACATCTACGGATTCCTACTGGAAGCTCTGAACCTTTACACCAGATCATCACAGCTAGCTAGCTGCTATCCGAGTGGCTACTCCTGGCTAATGTCTCTGTCCTGAAGCAAGCACCAGATAGCCTGGAGCTAGCCTCGAGCTAGGCCCATCTCCCAGCTAGCCGAAGAGGTCCATCAGCCAATTCTTGGGCTACAATACCACGTTTGCCAATTGGCCTGGACCATTTTCTGTCGACACGGCACACCTCCGATCCATCACGACTGGTCTGCCGATGTAACCGTCCAAGATGGTTTCAACAGGCTCTTCCGTTGCGACGTCCCCGGATGCCCATCTGCTAGCCCCGGCCCGCTAGCTGTCTGAATCGACCTGTCTCCAGCTCACCTAGCGTATTAGCACTACTGAATTAGCTCCCTGACTCATATATTGCTACTCACTGGACCCTATGATCACTCAGCTACACATGCCCCTAATGTCAATATGCCTTGTCTATTGCTGTTTTGGTTAGTGATTATTGTCTTATTTCACTGTGGAGCCTCCAGCCCTGCCCAATATGCCTTAACTAGCTCTTCTGTTCCACCCCCCACACATGCGGTGACCTCACCTGGCCTAACTGGTGCCTCTAGAGACAAAACCTCTCTCATCGTCACTCAATGCCTAGGTTTTATCTCCACTGTACATCCTACCATACATCTGTACATTATGCCTTGAATCTATTCTTCCGCGCCCAGAAATCTGTTCCTTTTACTCTCTGTTCCGAACGCACTAGACGACCAGTTCTTATAGCCTTTAGCCTTACCCTTATCCTACTCCTCCTCTGTTCCTCTGGTGATGTAGAGGTTAACCCAGGCTCTGCAGCCCCCTGCACCACTCCCATTCCCCAGGCGCTCTCATTTGTTGATTTCTGTAACCGTAAAAGCATTGGTTATGCATGTTAACATTTGAAGTCTCCTCTCTAAGTTTGATTTATTCACTGCTTTAGCCCACTCTGCCAACCTGGATATCCTAGCTGTGTCTGAATCCTGGCTTAGGAAGGCCACCAAAAATCCTGAAATGTCCATCCCTAACTATAACATTTTCCGATAAAATAGAACTGCCAAGGGGGGGGGGGTCGCAATCTACTGCAGAGATAGCCTGCAGAGTTTTGTCGTAGTGTCCAGGTCTGTGTCCAAACAATTTGTGCTTCTACTTTTAAAAATCCACCTTTCCAAAAACAAGTATCTCACTGTTGCCGCTTGTTATAGACCCCCTTCAGCCCCTAGCTGTGCCTTGGACATCATATGTGAATCTTCAGAGTTCAAACTGTTAGGTGACCTAAACTAGGACATGCTTAACACCCTGGCCATCCTATAATCTAAACTAGACTGCCCTCAATCTCACACAAGTTATCAAGGAACCTACAAGGTGCAACCCCAAATCCGTAACCATGGGCACCCTCTTAGATATCATCCTGACCAACTTGCCCTCTAAATACAACTCTGCTGTCTTCAACCAGGATCTCAGCGATCACTGCCTCATTGCTTGCGTGCGTAATGGGTCCGCGGTCAAACGATCACCCTCACTGTCAAACGCTCCCTAAAACACTTCAGCGAGCAGGCCTTTTTAATCAACCTGGCCCGGGTATCCTGGAAGGATATTGACCTCATTCCATCAGTAGAGGATGCCTGGTTATTCTTTAAAAGTGTTTTCCTCACCATTTTAAATAAGCATGCCCCATTCAAAAAAATTTAGAACTAAGAACAGATATAGCCCTTGGTTCACCCCAGACTTGACTGCCCTTGACCAGCACAAAAACATCCTGTGGCGTTCCGCATTAGCATCGAATAGCCCCCATGATATGCAACTTTTCAAGGAAGTCAGGAACCAATATACTCAGTCAGTTAGGAAAGCTAAGGCTAGCTTTTTCAAACAGAAATTTGCATCCTGTAGCACTAATTCCAAAACGTTTTGGGACACTGTCCATGGAGAATAACAGCTCCTCCTCCCAACTGCCCACTAAACTGAGGCTAGGAAACCCTGTCACCACTGATAAATCTACTATAATCGATAATTTCAATAAACATTTTTCTACGGCAAGCCATGCTTTCCACCTGGCTACCTCTACCCCGGCCAACAGCTCAGCACCCCCTGCAGCAACTTGCCCAACACCCCCTGCTTCTCCTTAACCCAAATCCAGACAGCTGATGTTTTGAAAGAGCTGCAAAAACTGGATCCCTACAAATCGGCTGGGTTAGACAATCTGGACCCTCTCTAAAATGATCTGCCGAAATTGTTGCAACCCCTATTACTAGCCTGTTCAACTTCTCTCTCGTATCGTCTGAGATCCCCAAAGATTGGAAAGCTGCCGCGGTCATCCCCCTCTTCAAAGGGGGAGACACTCTAGACCCAAACTGTTACAGACCTATATCCATCCAGCCCTTCGAAAGCCAAGTTAACAAAACAGATCACCGACCATTTCGAATCCCACCGTACCTTCGCCACTATGCAATCTGGTTTCCGAGCTGGTCATGGGTGCACCTCAGCAACGTTCAAGGTCCTAAACGGTATCATAACTGCTATTAATAAAAGACGGTACTTGTACAGCCGTCTTCATTGACCTGGCCAAGGCTTTCGACTCAATCATCACAATCTTATCGGCAGACTCAACATCCTTGGCTTCTCAAATGACTGCCTCGCCTGGTACACCAACTACTTCTCAGATAGAGTTCAGTGTGTCAAATCGGAGGGCCTGTTGTCTGGACCTCTGGCAGTCTCTATGGGGGTGCCACAGGGTTCAATTCTCGGGTTGACTCTTTTCTCTGTATATATCAATGAGGTTGATCTTGCTGCTGGTGATTCTCTGATCCACCCTTCTTTGGCCACTGTGCTGATAAACCTCCAAATAATCTTCAATACCATACAACACTTCTTCCGTGGCATCCAACTGCTTTTAAATGCTAATAAAACTAATTGCATGCTCTTCAACCGATTGCTGCCCGCTCCCGTCCGACTAGCATCACTACTCTGGATGGACTTAGAATATGTGTACAACTGAAAACACCTAGGTGTCTGGTTAGACTGTAAACTCTCCTTCCAGACTCACATTAAGCATCTCCAATCCAACATTAAATCTAGAATCGGCTTGCTATTTCGCAACAAAGCCTCCTTCACTCATGCTGCCAAACATACCCTCGTAAAACTGACTATCCTACCGATCCTTGACTTCGGCGATGTCATTTACAAAATAGCCTCCAACACTCTACTCCACAGACTGGATGTAGTATATCACAGTGCCATCCGTTTTGTCACCAATGCCCCATATACTACCTACCACTGCGACCTGTATGATCTCGTTCGCTGGCCCTCACTACATATTCGTCGCCAGACCCACTGGCTCCAGGTCATCTATAAGTCTTTGCTAGGTAAAGCCCCGCCTTATCTCAGCTCACTGGTCCCCATAGCAACACCCACCCGTAGCACGCGCTCCAGCAGGTATATTTCACTGGTCTTCCCCAAATCCAATACTTCCTTTGGCCACTTTTCCTTCCAGTTCTCTGCTGCCAATGACTGGAATGAATTGCAAAAATCACTGAAGCTGGAGTCTTATATCTTCCTTTCTAACTTTAAGCATCAGCTGTCAGAGCAGCTTACCGATCACTGTATCTCCACACAGCCAATCTGTAAATAGCACACCCAACTACCTCATCCTTATATTGTTATTTATCCTCGTTCTTTTGCACTCCAGTATCTCTACCTGCACGTCTATCAGTGTTAATCCTAAATGCAGTGTTAATCCTAAATTTAAATTATTTTGCCTATATGACCTATTTATTGCCTTACCTCCCTCCTCTTCTACATTTACACACACTGTTCATCGATTTTTCTATTGTGATTTTGACTGCAAAAACAACAACACTGATTAACAAACAAAGACATGAGGGGAAACAGAGGGTTAAATACACAACAGTTAATGAATGGGATTGAAACCAGGTGTGTAGGAAGACAAGACAAAAAAAACAATGGAAAATGAAAAATGGATCAATGATGGCTAGAAGACCGGTGACGTCGACTGCCGAGCATCGCCCGAACAAGGAGAGGCTTCGACTTCGGGCAGAAGTCGTGACATGAATACATATGCACGCACCACTTTTCTGTTTTTACTTTTTTTGAATTTTTCGAAACAAGTAATTTTTTGCATTTCATTTCACCAATTTGGACTATTTTGTGTATGTCCGTTACATGAAATCAATTTAAATGACAGGTTATTAATTATGGGAAAAATGCCAACTGGATTGGATACTTTTGCAAGGCACTGTACATTTAGGCTGTTTTTTATATGTGCATTTCACACTATGTTCAGATAAAAATCAGAGTATAATGCTTGTTGGATGTCAACCCCAACACATGTTCATGTCATCATCACCAATCAACTGTATTACTGTTAAAAAACGACGTTGACTACTGTAGTAACTTGACAAGGAATGCCTACACGCAATTCAATATTACTTTCCTTTGAACCTAATAAATAAAAGGTGTTCAAATACAGCAAAGCGATACAGCCCCAGAACAACAATAACTACTAAGACATGACATATGGGGTGTAGTAGGATACACAATGGGCTGGGTGTTTCTCTTCTCATCACTAATCTTGAAAAAACACATACTAAAAACTTGGAAATCAATCAATCCACCCTCATTAACACAATGGAAAAATCTAATTGTAATGGGTCCTAGGTGTAGCTGGTGTAGAGAGTCAGGCATAGGACAGCAGATATGAGTAATCAATCGTACTTTACTCAAACTTTACTCAAAAATGTAAAATATACAAGGTAACAAATACACGTACACCATGACAGACCGAAAATACAAAATAAACAATCACTCACAAAAACCATGGGGGAACCAAGGGTTAAATAATGAACAAGTGATTGTGGAATTGAAAATAGGTGTGTGAAACAAAGACAAAACAAATGGAAAATGAAAAGTGGATCGGCAGTAGCTAGAAAGCCAGTGACGTGAACCGCCGAATGCCGCCCAAACAAGGAGAAGGACCGACTTCGGCGGAAGTCGTGACACTAATGATTTATTCCATTTGCTTTTTCTTGGTCACCCATGCCATTTCAATATTAAATCATTTGATTTTTCCATTGTGTCAATGATGGCGGATTGATCGACTTCCAATTTTTTGTGTGTTTTTTTCCAGTGTTACAGTGCCTTGCGAAAGTATTCAGGCCCCCTTGAACTTTGCAACCTTTTGCCACATTTCAGGCTTCAAACATAAAGATATAAAACTGTATTTTTTTTGTGAAGAATCAACAACAAGTGGGACACAATCATGAAGTGGAACGACATTTATTGGATATTTCAAACTTTTTTAACAAATCAAAAACTGAAAAATTGGGCGTGCAAAATTATTCAGCCCCCTTAAGTTAATACTTTGTAGCGCCACCTTTTGCTGCGATTACAGCTGTAAGTCGCTTGGGGTATGTCTCTATCAGTTTTGCACATCGAGAGACTGACATTTTTTCCCATTCCTCCTTGCAAAACAGCTCGAGCTCAGTGAGGTTGGATGGAGAGCATTTGTGAACAGCAGTTTTCAGTTCTTTCCACAGATTCTCGATTGGATTCAGGTCTGGACTTTGACTTGGCCATTCTAACACCTGGATATGTTTATTTTTGAACCATTCCATTGTAGATTTTGCTTTATGTTTTGGATCATTGTCTTGTTGGAAGACAAATCTCCGTCCCAGTCTCAGGTCTTTTGCAGACTCCATCAGGTTTTCTTCCAGAATGGTCCTGTATTTGGCTCCATCCATCTTCCCATCGAATTTAACCATCTTCCCTGTCCCTGCTGAAGAAAAGCAGGCCCAAACCATGATGCTGCCACCACCATGTTTGACAGTGGGGATGGTGTGTTCAGGGTGATGAGCTGTGTTGCTTTTACGCCAAACATAACGTTTTGCATTGTTGCCAAAAAGTTCAATTTTGGTTTCATCTGACCAGAGCACCTTCTTCCACATGTTTGGTGTGTCTCCCAGGTGGCTTGTGGCAAACTTTAAACAGCACTTTTTATGGATATCTTTAAGAAATGGCTTTCTTCTTGCCACTCTTCCATAAAGGCCAGATTTGTGCAATATACGACTGATTGTTGTCCTATGGACAGAGTCTCCCACCTCAGCTGTAGATCTCTGCAGTTCATCCAGAGTGATCATGGGCCTCTTGGCTGCATCTCTGATCAGTCTTCTCCTTGTATGAGCTGAAGGTTTAGAGGGACGGCCAGGTCTTGGTAGATTTGCAGTGGTCTGATACTCCTTCCATTTCAATATTATCGCTTGCACAGTGCTCCTTGGGATGTTTAAAGCTTGGGAAATCTTTTTGTATCCAAATACGGCATTAAACTTCTTCACAACAGTATCTCGGACCTGCCTGGTGTGTTCCTTGTTCTTCATGATGCTCTCTGCGCTTTTAACGGTCCTCTGAGACTATCACAGTGCAGGTGCATTTATACGGAGACTTGATTACACACAGGTGGATTGTATTTATCATCATTAGTCATTTAGGTCAACATTGGATCATTCAGAGATCCTCACTGAACTTCTGGAGAGAGTTTGCTGCACTGAAAGTAAAGGGGCTGAATAATTTTGCATGCCCAATTTTTCAGTTTTTGATTTGTTCAAAAAGTTTGAAATATCCAATAAATGTCGTTCCACTTCATGATTGTGTCCCACTTGTTGTTGATTCTTCACAAAAAAATACAGTTTTATATCTTTGTTTGAAGCCTGAAATGTGGCAAAAGGTCGCAAAGTTCAAGGGGGCCGAATACTTTCGCAAGGCACTGTAAGTTACACTAGCTTCAGACAGCTGAAAATACAATATATTTGGTTGTGGAAAATATATTTCACAGGGGTTTAGATGGTACAATAATTCTCTACACTATACTTGCTTGTTTTGACACAAAAAGTGATATTAGGCAAACTATTAGAATTTTAGCAACCAGGAAATGGCGGAGCAATTTCTGCATAGGACATCTTTAACTATATGTTCAAGTAAAAGCCTTGGGTAGGGAGTTGATACAATTCCAAGCCTGGAAAGTTAAAACCACCCCCAGACTTGGGAAGATGTATAACTTTATTTTTTATTCTATGAATTTTATTTGCCCATATAAAGTCTGTTATCACCTATTATACTTTTTTAAAGAATGTCTTCGGTGGGGTAAATGCATTTACTGAAATAAATACAACATTCTAAAGAGGTTTATTCCATCTGTAAGATTTATGGGAAGATTATTCCATTTAATTAGATCTGCTTTCATATTGTGGAGTAATGGAATAAAGTTATTTATATATTTGTATTTTGTTGTCACTTATTAAGCATCCTAAGTATTTAATATTTTTTGTGGTCCACTTAAAGGATTGCTGTACATCGTGAGTTATTGTTTTCTTTTTCCTTTTGCCATTATTTTCAGATTTTTCAAAATAAATACAACGTTCTACTTTAATTTTATAACCTGAGATCATTTTAGTATTCTGAAAATATTTCAGCAAAGGGGACATTGAGTTTTCAATGTTGGTCAGGTATGTCAGGCGATCACCTGCAAATAAGTTTAGTTTATATTAATGTTTACCTGTTACGTTTGTGTCCTGTCTAATTCTTTCTGCAAGCGGCTCTATTGCCAGTACAAACAGGAGGGGGGAGTGGGGATATCCCTGTATTGTGCCCCTTTTCTAAAAGCAAATTCATCAGATAATTTATTATTTTTGTATATTAGCTTTACAACATTTATACACTATTTTTTAGAAAATGTATTATTGCAGCTGGAAAGTTGAAAGCTTCCAAAGTTTTGAATAGAAAGGGCCATTCAAGAATGTCAAAAGACTTTTCTGCATCAAAAGACATTTTTTGATAAATCTATATCTTGTTTTTTGGGGGTATTGTATTCAACTCAAACATTGTTCTTGTATTTGTTTGTGTCTATTTTTATAAACCCTGCTGGACTTAATCAAGTCTGGTAAGACCTTTGCCATTCTATTACTTATAAGCTTTGTTATTATTTTACTGTCACAATTTATTCAACTTATGGGTCTTTAATCAGCAGGGGACTCTCCAGATTTTCCTGGTTTTAATATAACTGAAGCATCTGTTTGATACATGGAACTAGGAGTACTGAATTGAGTGACATGTCTTGTCATTTGTGTAAATAGGGGGGCTACTTTGTCCCAAAATATTACATAGAATTCTATGGGAAAGCCGTCCATTCCTGGTGCTTTTCTCCTGCTAATGTTTTAACAGTATCTAATATTTATTCTTGGTGTCACGTACGTGAGGAGAGATGGACCAAGGCGCAGCGGATGTTGAGTTCCACATATTTATTATAAAGTGAAACTTAGCAAGAACAAAACAAATAAATCAATAAACTAACAACAAAACGTGACTATGTGGTGCACATGCACAAAACACAAGAATAATATCCCACAAACACAGGTGGGAAAAATGCTACCTAAATATGATCCCCAATTAGAGACAACGATTACCAGCTGCCTCTAATTGGGAATCATACAAATCACCAACGTAGAAAAATAAACTAGAACACCACATAGAAATAATAAACTAGAATACCCCCAGTCACGCCCTGACCTACTACACCATAGAGAAACAAGGGCTCTCTATGGTCAGGGTGTGACACTTGGGTGATCTCTGTTTTTAGTGATTATTTTTTGTCTGCTGATAGTTGCTTCAGAGTTGTTGAGCCTAAGAAGGCTATAGGATCCATTGAACCATTGTTTATTCCAATTTATATACATTTTCATAGAAGCTTTTAAAATTATCATTAATTGCATTGTTGTTTCTAATTACTGCTTTTGTATCTTTATCTTAAACATATATAACTGGTTTAGCATGTATTTGTTTTGTGAGAGCTGTGAGATATTTATCAGGTTTATTTGTACTTTATTTGAGTTTAACCTGTAGTCATTGGCTCTCTTCAGAAGTAAAAGTTTGTATTCCTGCTTAAGTTCAGAAATGTATGGACTTTTTCTAACATCCTTTATCCTTCATTTATTTTCTAAATCAGATTGAACTTTTGCCGTATGAGATTATCAATGCCCTAATGTATGCCTTCAAGGCATCCCAAATGATATCGGTTCGGCTTTTCTTCTATGTCTACAAATTGTAGTGGTGAAGGTTTAATTTTTTCCTTTATGTATTTAATACATGTATTTAATTAATACATCATGGATTTGACGAATATCCACTTTGTTAGATCAGATTTGATGAACGTGTCCCAATATGGTGTCTATCTCCTATCCCCCAGGGTCTGCGTTCCAATGACTCCTTTAACGCATCTATACGGAAAATCAAAAGACATTCTAAGTAAGAAAAGAAAACCATAACATTTTGGTATAGTTGTGTTGTTTGTGTAATGTCAACAGGCTTTACAAGCATTTCCCATAATAACATCTGCTAAATATGTGTATGTGACCAATACAATTTGATTTGATTTGATATTTAAATACTGTTTTGTTTCCCCAAATACTAATAAGAGTTCGCATTGATTTTTGAGACGGGGGACAATGGGGGGATAGCTATTCTTGTTTGTTGATTATGAGAAACAATGTAATAAAAACATGTCCCTACATTTACATGTTGGAACTGTCATGGACTGTGTTATTGTGATGACCTGGTATAGTAGCCTACATCTTTATTGAGACTTCGATAGAGTATATATATATAAAAACAGAGAAAGTGAATGGAAAGGGGAATGTTTCAAAATGTTATACAATGTTGAAGATCAAGCATGAAAATCAAATGAAAGCATAACTATCATCACTAAGCCTGACAAAATGACATAATAAAGACTCAGTAGAGAAACAGTGTCATCTAGTGGACCTTTGAAGTAACATGCTGTAGAGAGGCGGTGGTGGGACTATTGCGCAAGATCCAGCTTTAAGCCGTTTGAATTTTCAGTTGATTATACACATGATAGTACAGCATGCATACAGCATTATTCTCCTAACATGTTATCGTATTTAAACAATCTGATATTAAATATAGTGACACAGTCATGTTGTTAATGAAAGTGCCATAGTCCTTATAGTCACAATACTGAACCTGAGCCTGTCCTCAAAACTTTTAAATGTTCCCCTATTATAAGATATTAAAACTGTGAGGTAAACAATAAATCATGTGAAGCTGCATGTATTTCATCACCTTGAAAATCATAATCTCCTGTTCAATTGTAGCAGCCATTCTTGCCTCAAACTATTCAATGGCTGCAGTTTTGGGCAGGGGAAAAACAGATATTTGCACATATTTATGAAATGTCTACAGAATTGCTTTGATTTATCTACAGTATGTGCTGTGCAACATCCCTTTGATATTACTGTAATGAAACAGCGTAAGCACATCACGCCTCATACTGGGTCTGGTAGACAAAGCCGGGAGCAAAAGCAAAGGAGCTGAAGACAATAGGAGCAAAGTGGTGGCACTGGGACCGTTATTATGCTTCATCTCCAATTTCTTCCTCCAAGATATGGGCTCTTTGGAACACTCATGTTGGGAGGGCGTAGGGAGCATAGGGAGGGAAACTTGAGAATAGAGAAGGCTGACTTTCGGCTGCCCTTCAGACAGCCACTCCTTGGCATAGTTTTGTGTGATCACCGGTAAATCTTTATTCATTATAATTGGAGCCCCCATTTAAAAGAGCAATTAAAGCAGATTAATCGAGCCCATCCCGTATAATGTCTTCTGTTAATTAGTTTGTCAGCACTGTTTTAATATCGCCTAATGACTTCATATTTCAGAGATGACATTCAGAGATGCGGAAGGAAAAGAAATGGCCTTATCAGAATGCAAAGCTTTAATGGGTGATGTACCCCACTGCCAGGCAAGGTCAGGGCTCTGTGGCCACTGGGGAGGGAGGGCATCCTGCAGGGTGGCACAAGGGACAATGCACTGCCTAACTCGCTCTCTCACTCACTCTCTCCGTCACACACTCATTTAGCCCTGAGAGAGCTCAACTCCACTGTGACTGTCATTACAGCTGGATCAGTCAGTGAGGAAAATGTGCCAACGAATAACAAACTGCCCTCTGGTTTTGGGTTCTACAATGTTGACAATTGTTGTAGTAACTGCTATATGGTATAAAATGATCCTCTAAATGGCCCCACCTCTCATCGTATGAGAAAGCCAAGCAGACAATAGGGGTTGGAGGTCATGCCCTCTACCCCACCTGTTTTGGAGTAAACAAACCCAGGTTCAAGATCAGGGAGGGAGGTAGATACTGTAGCCCTCTCTCTCCTCATCTGTTTATCCATCTGAGAAACCACCATATGTCAGTGTTCTCTACAGCCCAGAGCCACTGTTTGTAACTAATGCCTTCACAGCCAATTCAATGGACTCATTATGGATGGAATAGGTATTGGGATCTACTCTGTCTGTCACTATGGCAATGATGATCACCAGAGGTAATATAACAAAACCCTACAATGCGATATGGTAATGGCAGAGGTTTAAAATGGTTCTGACAATCCAACTCAAGAAGGAATTATTTCAATAAATCAAATATACTTTCTATTTGAAGTCCTCTTAAAGCTATTTGTTGTTAGTTAACACATTAAACTTGGTCACACCAGCCTGTGGTTTTCACAGCATAGAGAAAGAGAGATGGACAGGTGGAGTAAAGTTGATATAAAACAACACTTCAAAAAGCTCATCCAGCTTATTGCGACTGGTGTGCATCCCTGCTAATTTGAGTGTGTCCTCGCACCTCCACTCTCCTCTGCAAATTCATAAATCTCATTCCCATTATCCCACTAATTAGCCAGGATTGCAGGAGCATGTAATGCCCCTGCTTCCCAATAGATTGATTGGAGGACAGTCTCTTTGTTTTGAAATCACTTCCTGATTGATGTACAGAGCCCTAGTTTGCAATTGTAATGGCCCAGATGTTAACAATCAAATGTGTTTCCGCTCCAGGAAGTAACAGTCTGTCATGGAAGAGGAGCCAGCCAAGCGTGTAACGACACATCACAGGAGTGTGGGGAAGGAGGGACCGGGAGGGACCGGGAGGGAGGGAAGGAGAGGAAGGCCGGTGGGAGGGGGGGGGGGTACATACTGACTTGCATTGGCTTGCGTTGCGGATGTATGCAGATATATGCCCCTAGCACATGCCCCTGCCCATCATGGAACGCTCTGTTCTTCCCACCATAAGTACCACACAGGCCCTTGTGTTGATTGTGAGTTGAAGTCCTCAGTCAAGCAATGCTCTCTGAAGCTCTATAGTATTGTGAGAAACACAGAGAGACTCTTTTTGATTATGCTTTAGTATAACCACTCCCATCTCTTTCTCAATTCTGTCTGTCTCCAAGATGATGGTTGTTCGGTGTGAGGCAATTAGAGGCCCCTCTGAGAAGTTACTCTTTTGGGTTGGTTACAGAACATTATGGATTATAGAACATTGTGGGGTGAGAAACAGTTGGTATTCATACAGAGATTAGAGGTTTCAGTTAACTTTCACAGACATAAATTAAGATCCTATTCATTCTAAGTACTTTGTACTGCATTTCAACGTAAGAAGTGATGGTAACATTACTAACCAGTAGAGGGCAATATTGTCTTTCTGAAGCCACTCTTTCTCTCCCTCTTCTCCATCTCTTCTTTCTTCCCTTTCACTAATAAATCACTTCCCAGTATAGTTAATGGATATAGAAGCAGATCATGAGTGAGCTATCTACGGGCCGATAATTCAAGTGAAGATCCCAACACTGATTGTAGAGAAAGGTTATTTATTTCAGCAGTAACACAGGACACAAAGGGGGAATCTGGGCAAGATTACTGGCAGGGGTATACTGGAGGTCTCCTCTCAAATGGAGCACTGTGTAAATTGGGTTCACTTTCCCCCAATGAAAATATGGACTGCAGT
This sequence comes from Oncorhynchus tshawytscha, assembly GCF_018296145.1. Lineage (NCBI taxonomy): Eukaryota > Metazoa > Chordata > Actinopteri > Salmoniformes > Salmonidae > Oncorhynchus > Oncorhynchus tshawytscha. The sequence goes on along the minus strand of NC_056439.1, from coordinate 33,089,155 downwards.
TTATTTCTACTTTATGCACATGGAAGCCTTTTGCCATTGTCTCGGGGGTGTGTGAGGTGAGAGAGAGGTGGCTGTGTGTGTGTATGGAGAGAGAGTGGGCTTAGTTCTTGAAAAATGCCCCATTTGAGCCCTGGTTTCTCCCATTTCATGGCTCCCACTCTACTCTAATTAAAAGGTATGACAACCATAAGGATAGGGTTGAAAGCCACTGTGTGGTATTATTGAAAGACATTGCATTGCATTGGGGGCACAGTGGCTGGCTCGGAACCGATACTTCAGCTCTCTCACCATGCAGAAAAATGCATGATTAGGACCCAACTGACATATCTGAACAGGGCAGTGGAGAGTGTAGGAAATATCTCCATATGCCTCCTCATGTGGCCACAGCATACCTTAAATATGACACTGTTGACTGGCTTTGCATTATTTACAGTAGACTTTCCATATTGGCATTATGGAAAACGTATGAATGAAAATACCTGAACACATATGGGACATGAAATGTATACTTATACATCTAGACATGTTGTGTAGCATGTTTCAGACTTTCAACAGGCCTGTCAACTTGAGCCTAAAATACAGAAGATAAGTAACGAATATGAATCCACTCCTGCGTGAGATATGTCCAATGGGTATCCTAGGGTATGAGAGCGCATACTACAGATGTAGGGTCTTAATTTGATCCCTCTTTTGTTGATGCAAACTTGTAGTGTGTTTGAGCTTTAAAAAGTTAATAATGTCCACTTTGACATTTCAGACTTCATTTTTCCTAATGAAAAATGTGTCAAACCCTACAAAAATGTCCATTCATTATAATCCACATAATAATTCACATTTGCTGTTGCTGCAGGACATTTTTCCTGCTGTAGCGAACTGGCTCAAATGAAGATCCTACATCTGTATGTGGCATGTGTGACAGAGAGATATTATATATTTATCCATGCTAAAGTACAATGCTGATTCTACAAGGGGTGGGAGGTGTATTCCCTGCAGAGTGCCCATGAAACCACCACCTCACCCAGGAGGACCAGAGTATGAACCCAGGTACCATTGGAGTTACACCTTTCTTTGTGGAGATGCCATGAGGAGGTGTAAGCTTGAGGAGCACAGTTGAACATTCTTCCTGGGGAACCTTATCCAGGGACTACTGGGACTCCTCTTCAGGGGGTCACCAACTCTAGATGGGCCTGCTGATCAGCTCCCATCTCTCCAGATGGGTGGAACACAGGTCAGTCCGGCCCAGAAGCATCACAGGGGACGTCTTGGTCGCTGGTCCCAGGGGACCTGCCTGGGACTGACAGCTGCATCTTTCCCCCAGCTCCCTGGCCCACACACCCCAGGGTGTACCTGCTGCTCGGCTTGTGTGCCCCAGTGGCATGTGACAAATGGTGACATGTTTCTGCTCTCCTGCTTGGTTTGATCGGATGTCCTGATGGATATTGAAACAGCAGGTGACTTTCAGATCCTAGTTTCTCAGATAGAAAAGAAGAAAGAGGGGGAGAGAGGGGGGGGTGGAGAGAGAGAAAGGAGAGAGAAAGAGAGAGAGATGGAGGGGGTGGAGAGGGGGTGGAGAGAGAGAAAGAAAAGAGAGAGATGGAGGGGGTGGAGATGGGGGGGTGGAGAGAGAGAAAGAGAGAGAGATGGAGGGGGTGGAGAGGGGGTGGTGGAGAGAGAGAGAAAGAGAGAGAGAAAGAGAGAGAGAGATGGAGAGGGGAGGGGAGAAAAGAGAGAAAGAGAGAGAGAAAGAGAGAGAGAGATGGAGAGGGGAGGGGAGAAAAGAGGGGGGGAAGTGCCACCTAGAGCAGTGGTAAAGATTGCTTTATTTATAGTAAAAAAGTTGTTATAATACCAGTTTTAATTGTTTTTATAGACTTTCCTAAATTGTGAGAAGGGAGGCAACAAAGATCAGCCTTTCCTTTGAATTTTCAACCAGCAGTTATTAAAAGTGTGGCCGTGATTGATAACCGGTCAGTCATGGAAATAATCAGGACCAATCCCGTCCCATACAGCCATCTCTGCCTCCCGCCCTAATCCTTTATACCCCTATCACCCCCAACACATCCACTTGCCATTGAAAACCTGTAATTGAATGAGTTTTTGTCATTATTTTGATTAATCATATTAATTTGTACTAATTAAGAGATGGTTTGAAGTGATGACAATTAGATTAATGAAATTAGTTTTAACTTTCTTTCCCCCCCACCTTAACAACAGAAAAAAAGGATTCCGACCAAGACTGTTATGAAACAGTTGGCAATCTGGATTTTGGGACTAATTGAATGTCTAATTTTATTAATGATGAAATTCATTAAAAGTCCTTGGGGGGGGAGAACGTAGATTCAGCTGCTAAGAGTGGGAAATTAATTAAAATTCCTGAAGATATTTCTCATGTTAAAGGCATAGGCACTGTTAACCCTGGGCTTGTGAGTGGCTGTACTGTACCACCAGGCTCTCTGCATGTTCTGCTGTTGGGAGAAATATGGGGTTTTAAGTGGTGACAGATAAAGGCTGTTGAGGATCCCTAGATTCATGGTGCTATCTCAAAGAGTTGAATAATTGTGATGATTGGCTGACCACTACACCAATCAGCAATGAGCAAATGAATCCTTTTCTCTAAATTCATCCATAGGCAACAGCTGTTCCAGACACAAGGAGGACTGCTGTTCTGCTTCACCATATCCATCTAGATCTGTCCAGAGGACTCCACACCTCAAAGGTTGCCAGGTAGGAATACCATTGTCTGTTTAGATCTGCTTTTACAGAAAAAGGAAATTGAAGCCAGGTGATTTAAACGGTACCCAGAGTGTAGTTTTCAGTGTCCAGTTCAAGTTGTCCCTGGTGGCTGGGTCAGGTCCGGTGATTGACACGCAGGGCAGCCCCTGCCACTCTGGGTGCAGTGGGGGTCTGACACTTGTGTTCTGTGGGTTCTGCCCAATCCTTCAGCTCTACATATTCACCAGCCTGTCTCCCTCGCCACAGGCCAATTCATAATTAACAGCTGTTGGCTTGTCAACAGTGGCCCTGGCCATGGCACAGGCACATACATTTATATTCACTGAGAAGACCCCGTGCCATGGATGGATTTCAGAGGCCATGAACCCATCCTTTCTCACTGAATGATGGACACTCACCTGAAAGCTTGAACACAGACACTCTGTCTAGTCAAACTCCCTCCGTCTCCCTCTGCCTCTCACCGGTCAGCTCCTTCTGCCACTGGCCCTGGAAATGTATGCATCTCTACATTATGTCTGGCCTGCTGAGGTGGAATGAAAATAAATCCTTGCTGATGCCAGCCTCTGCTGTGTGTGTTTGTTGAGCTGAAGTTGAAATGTAAATATAGACTGCAGGAGATCAGCGCTGTGATATGCTGCTTGAAATTCGAATAAACAAGGAGCTGTCCACTTGTAATAAATGATACCCATGAAAAGGAGGATTCCTTTAACTGATAAAGATGAAAAGTAATTGTTTGTGCTCACACAAAATTAATCAGATCAAAACGAGCAATCATTTTAAAGAGACACCGGACACAAACATTTATTTTATTTTAAATGTGATGAAGTATTGGCTATCCCGCAAGAAGTCGGAGGTTAGCATTACAATATGGAGGGCTCTTATTCAAGAGGCTAGAGATAGTATTATTGCATATATTCAAAGAGGAGGAAATGTGTATGGTATGTATGTAAACAAGAGGAGGAAATGTGTATGATATGTATGTAAACAAGAGGAGGAAATGTGTATGGTATGTATGTAAACAAGAGGAGGAAATGTGTATGATATGTATGTAAACAAGAGGAGGAAATGTGTATGTATGTATGTAAACAAGAGGAGGAAATGTGTATGATATGTATGTAAACAAGAGGAGGAAATGTGTATGGTATGTATGTAAACAAGAGAAGGAAATGTGTATGATATGTATGTAAACAAGAGGAGGAAATGTGTATGGTATGTATGTAAACAAGAGGAGGAAATGTGTATAAACAAGAGGAGGAAATGTGTATGTATGTATGTAATGTATATGTATGTATGTATGTAAACAAGAGGAGGAAATGTGTATGGTATGTATGTAAACAAGAGGAGGAAATGTGTATGGTATGTATGTAAACAAGAGGAGGAAATGTGTATGATATGTATGTAAACAAGAGGAGGAAATGTGTATGGTATGTATGTAAACAAGAGGAGGAAATGTGTATGGTATGTATGTAAACAAGAGGAGGAAATGTGTATGGTATGTATGTAAACAAGAGGAGGAAATGTGTATGGTATGTATGTAAACAAGAGGAGGAAATGTGTATGATATGTATGTAAACAAGAGGAGGCCGTCAAAAGTGCCCCAGAGCTACAAGGCCGTGAACAATGCAGTCTCACTTTACGGAAAGAGGAATATTAGGGAGGATTCAATATGTTCAATAGTTAGAACTTCACCAAAATTCACTTCAACACATTGAACATTACCAAACTGTCCAAAAAAAAGATTTGCAAGCCCAAAAAGATATGAATAAGATTGCTCCACAATGACTCTTTTTTAAGTCTGAATTGAAGCACTATCATTTGAAGAGGTCTTAATTGTTTATTTTTCTGGACCGCCAGTAGCCCATACATTCATGTTACCAGGGGTGCTTCCTGCTCTCAGATGCCATAGTGATCAACACAACAGAGTGTTTTACCATCCAGAGTCAGGCTCCAAATATGGTAGAACACCTGGACAGACTGGATGCACAGCAAACACGTTTATTTTCACAGCTTTCAAATGCTAAACCAACACACTTCAGGCAATCTAAACAGCCCAGGGTCACTAACACACACACTGGCCTGTCTGGCCATGGTCCCAGCCAGCCTGTTTACCAGAGCATATGACAGACAACCTGATATGGACAAACAAGGCATGGAGCTCACTGGCCAGTGACACACCTTGGAGGCCATCCATACTCCAGTAATGTTTCACAGTCTTATTTTAGAGATTTGCGAAATTCTCATGTACTTGCAATATAGTGGAGAGTGGTGCTGAATGGACAGCTCCTTTCCTCCAGCTCCAGCCTGAACAGAGGCTGATGAGTTGAAGATGGGCAGAAATCTCTCCTGTGGCTATTCCTCTCTGTTATCTCTTTGGCTTGGCTCCCTCAATTCACTCATACCTATTGACATCATATTAATAGAAGTCATCATTTTATGCTAGATGATATGTCTATTTGTTCCATTTTTCTTTTTGGAATGAATCACTCAGAAATGGGTTTTGAAATGAGAGTCAGAACAACTGACCTGAACTCTAAACGTGTTATGTGAAATGATCAACAAGTCCATTTAGCAGCTGTCCTAATTGACTGGACGATGGGCTGGGCCTTCTCTGGATAGGACTGTGTGCTTTGGCAAGTGTCTCATCTGGTTAAACGGAAAAGATTGCATTTGAAAGGGAGGGAAAGCCACCAGCCAAAGGCACCACATCTGTGAAACTCTCAAGGCAGACCAAATTCCCTGCTCTCTTTATTTCTGTCTGCCAGGTTGTAATGGAGTTAATTGAACAATAAAAGCTATTCTCTAAATCATTTCCTCTCTGTCCATACAAGATTGATCACGCAACCAATCCTTTCTACGGCTGTAATTTTCATATTTAATGAGCGTGACTCCAAAACTATTACACTAATTAGTCAAATCTCACATACCGTTAATGATGCTCGCAGTAATTAATATTATATTTAATTAAAAAATGACCCATTTCAGTGGCTTGCACGCAGGCGTCGCTGGCTGCTTTGCCTGGGGGGGTCGGAGGGAACGTTTGAGAGTGGGTTATATGAAGAGAGGGTGGGGGTTGGGCAGATGGACAACAAGGTTGAGATGGATAGAGAGGGGGAGGATGTGATGTGGAGAGAGGGTTGGTGTGTTTGCGTGTGTGAGACAGGTGTAGGTGCTGTGAATGGCCCTGTGCCTGTGCAGATTCTGCTTTGCTGCAGCATATGTCTGTGTGGTTAGCGTGTGCTCAGAACCCCCTCTCAGAAGGCAGCACACGGCAGAGCGGCAGAGCTGGCTGATTTATGGAGGAGCCCCTGTTCCACAGTGCGTACACTGGAAAATCTCCAGTTTACACAAGAATTGCCTGAAAAATGAGATCTGTGACTACATTCTTTTCATTAGTGGCTTACGCTAGCGTGGAGGCCGGGAGGGAGGCTCTGAGCTCCTAATGATGCGAGCAGAGCGGAGCGCAGGCCCACAGCCTCGGCAGGCAGCTGCTCTCTTCTCAGACTTGCTCATTACATCAATATTCATGTCACAAACACTCTTTTTTAATTTCGACAACAATTAAGGTGGAAAAAACAGTTGGTAAACTTGTGCTATTTGAGGCAGGCTTGGTGTTGTGAGTGAACAATAGCACAAACAGTGGTGAGATACCAGTGGAGGCTGGTGGGAGGAGCTATAGGAGGACATGCTCATTGTAATGGCTGGAATGAAATCAATGGAACAGAGTCAAATGTGGTTTTCATATGTTTGATGTGTTTGGTACGTTCCATTAATTCCATTACAGCCATTACAATAAGCCCGTCCGTCCTCCTATAGCTCCTCCCACCAGCCTCTGTGAGGTGCACCACTCACTCACAGACATGCACACACACACAGGCACAAATAAAATTATTGAAATAAAATTTGATTAGGTGACTCCTGTCATTTGGTATATATATTTATACACCTCAAATCTACACTAATTTATGTGCACAACGATAGATATGTTTTTCATGTGATCTGAATATCTCCCAGCTCACACATGTACATGTTATTCCATCAGTTGCAGAATATAAAGCATACAAAACGCCAGTCACTGCCCCCAAACCCCCCTTCCATCTGGAACAAACAATGATGCATGAGTCCCAGGTGGGCAGCAGTTCAGTTCCCTTATCTAAATAAGATTTAGACTTAATTTAAACCGGGCTTCCATCAGTTTGGAGAGATGGCAGAAGAATAGTCAGCAGGATGGGAGACCTAGGGCACCTCATTTTATCTTTAAATGTATATGTTTCCCTTTTCTCTTCCTAGCAGCAGGACAAGTGTGCACCTGCCGCTGCCGAAACGCACTCAACAATGTAATTGAGGTGATGAAAAATTATCGTGATTGGGGGCATTGCTTCTCGCCCCCTCCACCCCCAGTCACACTCCTCCCACCCCCCCAGACCAGTAATAATATCTCCAGGCCCATCTGTCACCATCTAATGTGACAAAGTTTTTATCGCATGTATTAGGGCTGCCAGATTAAAAAGTAAATACGGCAATCACACCAGGCCCCCGCGCTGGCATGTTATGGTGCATTTCACGGTGGCCTGAGCACCTCATCAGTGTTCCGCCGCCTGTGCCCCTGGCAGGGAAACAAACAGGACCCTGGGGAGCAACGCCTGGGGGGTGGAGTGGGTTTGGGGGCAGCGGGCTGGAGAGGGGGTAGGGCTAGGGGCTAGGGGGATTGGGGTTAAGGAGATGTTAAAGGATACCATTAATGTTGTATGTCTTCTTCACCCAGAGGTAGACGGCAGCACAAACTGCTTCTCTCCCTCCCTATCACCCCTTTTGCTCGCTCCCCTTCCCACCTCTTTGGGTGGGATAGAGCTGGGAGATTGTAGTGGTGGTAGGAGAGGAGAGCATGAGAGGGGCCAGGACGTTTACTGGTGTATCTCTGTGGTGGATGTATTAGCACCACATGCTTACACTACCAAGCATAGGGGTCCAAGTCATCAACAGCCAAGTGAATAAAATAAATACTTGATTACTTACACAGACAGTATGTTGAAGTTAGTGTTGAGTTGAGAGAATCTGTTCAATGCTTTCACCTGGTCTTTCTACTTGCATAATCTCACTGCCTCTACACAGTCCTCTTCCCTCTCCATTCCAACTACCTATTGCCGATGGATGAGTCTTAATGGTGTGTATTCCATCTGGCCCCTGTATGGCTGTGCTGTGTTCAGGAGAAACCTAGCAAGCGGCACCTAGAGACACGGCTGGCAGATGGAGAGCTGAATGGAGTGTGCCTCTCAGATTAGCTGTTGTAATGGCTCATTTGGGCTCCTATGAGGAGATATTATCACATGTGTTCCATACGTCTGTGCTCAGGTCTATTACACTACCAGGAGTATCCTTCATTTACTCCACACACACCTGCAGTCTTCCTAACCAGAGGAGGAAGTCAGTGAAACGGACTGAGGTAAAAAAACGACTGGATAGATAGACACCATCAAATTGTATTTGTCACATGCGCCGAATATCCACAGGTGAAGAACTTACAGTGAAATGCTTACTTACAAGCCCTTAACCGACAATGCAGTTTTAAGAAAAATGAAATTTGAATTAAAAAGTAAGAGATAAAAAAAAAAAAACAAATAATTCAAGAGCAGCAGTAAATAACAATAGCGGGGCTATATACAGGGGGTACCGGTACAGAGTCATTGTGCGTGGGCACCGGTGTCGAGGTAATTGAGGTAATATGTACAGAGTTATTAAAGTGACTATGCATAGATAATAACAGAGAGTAGCAGCAGCATAGAAGGGGGGGGGGCAATGCAAATAGTCTGGGTAGCCATTTGATTAGCTGTTCAGGAGTTTTATTGCTTGGTGGTAGAAGCTGTTTAGAAGCCTCTTGGACCTAGACTTGGCGCTCCGGTAGCGCTTTCCATACAATAGCAGAGAGAACAGTCTATGACTAGGGTGGCTAGAGTCTTTGACCAATTTTAGGGCCTTCTTCTGACACCACCTGGTATAGAGGTCCTGGATGGCAGGAAGCTTGGCCCCGGTGATGTACTGGGCAGTACGCACTACCCTCTGTAGTGCCTTGCGTTCGGAGGCTGAGCAGTTGCCATACCAGACAGTGATGCAACCCATCAGGATGCTCTCGGTGGTGCAGCTGTAAAACCTTTTGAGGATCTGAGGACACATGCCAAATCTTTTCAGTCTCATGAAGGGGGATTAGGTGTGTTAGATTAGATTGTCTTGGTGTGCTTGAAACATGTTAGTTTGTTGGTGATGTGGACTCCAAGGAACTTGGAGCTCTCAACCTGCTATACTACAGCCCCATCGATGAGAATGGGGGTGTGCTCGGTCCTCCTTTTCCTGTAGTCCACCATCATCTCCTTTGCCTTGATCACATTCTGTAATAGTTTGCAAGCCCTGCCACGTCAGATGAACGTCAGAGCCGGTGTAGTACAATTCGATCTTAGTCCTGTATTGACGCTTTGTCTGTTTGATGGTTCATCAGAAGGCATAGCGGGATTTCTTATACGCTTCAGGGTTAGAGTCCCGCTCCTTGAAAGCGGCAGCTCTACGCTTTAGCTCAGTGCGCATGTTGCCTGCAATCCATGGCTTCTGGTTGGGGTATGTACGTACAGTCACTGTGGGGACGATCTCCTCGATGCACTTATTGATAAAGCCAGTGCCTGATGTGGTGTACTCCACAATGCCATCAGAAGAATCCTGGAACATGTTCCAGTCTGTGATAGCAAAACAGTCCTGTAGTTTAGCATCTGCTTCATCTGACCACTTTTTTTTATAGACCGACAAGTGTCAAGGCATGTGCTTTTATTGTATGATTATTATTATTAATCTGTAACCCACTAGGTTCCATGGTTCCTTGAGATGTGCATAGGCTGCAGTGGCAGTCACTGCCATTTAAGATGAGGGAGGAAAACATTTTTTTTTTAATGCGCATGGCCTTATTTCTATTACAGCATATTGGATGACTGGCATTCATATTTAATTCCCCCAGTTCAATGTAAAAGTGATAACTTTAGGCTTCTTACATGATCCTCAAATTTTGTCCTATACACATCATGAGGTTGCTACAACCTAGCCTGTGAATGAACATTAACAACGTAGGTGCACATAGATCGAGATATTTTATTTTTTTAGGTGACAGACAGTGACACATGGACAGACAGTGACACATTCAATACCGCCTTGCATCTAGCTGATCTAGGGTGTAATCATTAGTCCAACAGTTGCAAACAAAAGTTTCTATTGGACAAATTCAGGTATGTTTATCCCTGTTTCGTTCTGTTTGCTTCCCTTTAAGAAATGTTTTTCCACAGAATCGTCAGAATGAATACACCCCTGATCACGCGTAAACACAGTTCACTTTTATAGCAGCCACATTGTATTCCATCTCGGATCTATGCGCTCTCCTCTTCTCACCTTTTCCCTTTGCTTGTGCACTTTAATGCACTACAATCATTCAGTAACGTTACAGTGTATAGTCAGTAAGCAGTTACACCGGCGGGGCCCTGTGGCAATAAAATAGTCAAACCAAAAGCTTAACTTGACTTGGAAGAGTTCCAGTGATGTGTTGGATAGTCATAGCCAGCTAGCTAACATAGGATCCCTCTGTTTGAGCAGGGTGTTTGAGTAGGCTAAACTAGCTAACTGCATTTGCTAGCTAAGAAAGTGAAACTGAAAGTGAAAAGAATGGCGAAATATCTCTCTCTTGCTTCTCCTTCATTTTGGAGAAATTAATTTGTACAAAACTGTTAAACTATTGTCCTTTTCTCTCTTTGAGTCAGCTACTCATCACATTTTATGCACTGCAGTGCTAGCTAGCTGTAGCTTATGCTTTCAGTACTAGATTCATTCTCTGATCCTTTGATTGGGTGGACAACATGTCAATTCATGCTGCAAGAGCTCTGATGGGTTACTGTGTAAGTCTATGGAAGGGGGTTAGAACCATGAGCCTCATAGGTTTTGTATTGAAGACAATGTACCCAGAGGAGGACAGAAGCTAGCTGTCCTCAGGCTACACCATGGTGCTATACTACAGAGTGCTGTTGAGGCTATTGCAGACCTTCATGTGTTTTAATCAATTATTTGATGACGTGAATATATTTACTATACGTTTTATCTAAAAAGGATAACTTTTTAAATGATTTAAAATGTTTATTTTTATGAAATTCACTGAGGAGGATGGCCCTCCCCTTCCTCCTCTGAGAATCCTCCGCTGATCGGCTGTGGGCTCTGCCCCAGTCACTCCCTAGCCACATCCATAGTCACTTCCTGGTTTGAATGAAATAGGTATTGGGTGTGTCAAAGTGCAGAAGTCATCTTTATGTCATGGTCAGAAGTGTTTGGTAACTACAGTAGAAAACTGTTTTAAAAGCCTAGGTTTTCATTATGAGAACTTTTCCAAAGGATAGCTTTCTCAATGGGATATTGTATTGATCACCAGCAGAAGTTTCCTTTGTGTGGACTTTTGAATTCCAAGAACCAAAGTGTGAAAGGCTATTTCTAAGATCTATAATACATTTTGGGGTTCTCTGTGGACTACTTTCCCTTTGATTATTATAGAGACTAACAACTGAACTGGTAAAATCACTACTCTGGCTGGATAATTTGCATTTTTGGGGATTTCTTGCTGGATTTTCTGAATCTAAACATGTCCAATATGTCTCTTTGGTGTGTTGATAATGAACTGGCCACAGTGAGGCATTACAATAAAGTGTTCATGAATCCTTGCAGCAGGCTCGGCAGAGCAGGAGACAGAGCAGAGCAGGGTGGAGGGAGAGAGGGATTATCACCGGTGCACCTGTGATAGGGCCCACGTGCTGGGCCTGGGCTGTTTTGCTGTCTGACAGTCTGTCTGCTGACAGGTTTGTGACAGGGCAGTGTCTGCATGGCCCGTTATCTGTAGCGTCCTCCAGAGGGAGAGAGGAGAACATGTGTAGTTGTCTCTCTGCCTGTCATTAGGGGATGCTTACTGAGAGGGGCCTGGGCAGCGCAGTCCAATTCACAATTAACTGTGCAGGATGCTGGGTGTGACAGACATTTGAGAGTGCGGGTTGGTGTCGGCCAATGGTGAGGACAGGGCGACCGCTGAGCTGCTCCCGGCTGCAGCAGATGCCAGTTCAGATGCCCAGGACCCGGGTGGCACTGACCAGCCCTCTCTTTCGCTATGCTCCAGAAATTAGAACATTTTATAAAGAAAAAAGTAAATACCATCTAATTACACAGGGTCAATCATTTTAAATATCACAGTGACAAATCATCACAGGAATATACAGTATTTGTACAGACTCAGGTTAATAAGCATGGTATAAGATCTTAAAAATGTTACATTAAAAAACAGTTTCATGCAGTAAATAGTCTGCATGGCTGCTGTATTTCATGGTTGTGAGTAGCCTCTCTACAGTAAGCTAGATGGACTGTATTGTGCTGTGAGTAGCCTGTCTACAGTAAGCTAGATGGACTGTACTGTGCTGTGAGTAGGCTCTCTACAGTAAGCTAGATGGACTGTATTGTGCTGTGAGTAGCCTGTCTACAGTAAGCTAGATGGACTGTATTGTGCTGTGAGTAGCCTCTCTACAGTAAGCTAGATGGACTGTACTGTGCTGTGAGTAGCCTCTCTACAGTAAGCTAGATGGACTGTATTGTGCTGTGAGTAGCCTCTCTACAGTAAGCTAGATGGACTGTATTGTGCTGTGAGGAGCCTCTCTACAGTAAGCTAGATGGACTGTACTGTGCTGTGAGTAGCCTCTCTACAGTAAGCTAGATGGACTGTATTGTGCTGTGAGTAGCCTGTCTACAGTAAGCTAGATGGACTGTATTGTGCTGTGAGTAGCCTGTCTACAGTAAGCTAGATGGACTGTATTGTGCTGTGAGTAGCCTCTCTACAGTAAGCTAGATGGACTGTATTGTGCTGTGAGTAGCCTCTCTACAGTAAGCTAGATGGACTGTATTGTGCTGTGAGTAGCCTCTCTACAGTAAGCTAGATGGACTGTACTGTGCTGTGAGTAGGCAGTCTACAGTAAGCTAGATGGACTGTACTGTGCTGTGAGTAGCCTCTCTACAGTAAGCTAGATGGACTGTATTGTGCTGTGAGTAGCCTGTCTACAGTAAGCTAGATGGACTGTATTGTGCTGTGAGTAGGCTCTCTACAGTAAGCTAGATGGACTGTATTGTGCTGTGAGTAGCCTCTCTACAGTAAGCTAGATGGACTGTATTGTGCTGTGAGTAGGCTCTCTACAGTAAGCTAGATGGACTGTACTGTGCTGTGAGTAGGCAGTCTACAGTAAGCTAGATGGACTGTATTGTGCTGTGAGTAGCCTGTCTACAGTAAGCTAGATGGACTGTATTGTGCTGTGAGTAGCCTGTCTACAGTAAGCTAGATGGACTGTACTGTGCTGTGAGTAGGCTCTCTACAGTAAGCTAGATGGACTGTATTGTGCTGTGAGTAGCCTCTCTACAGTAAGCTAGATGGACTGTACTATGCTGTGAGGAGCCTCTCTACAGTAAGCTAGATGGACTGTACTGTGCTGTGAGGAGCTCTCTACAGTAAGCTAGATGGGACTGTACTGTGCTGTGAGTAGCCTCTCTACAGTAAGCTAGATGGGACTGTACTGTGCTGTGAGTAGCCTCTCTACAGTAAGCTAGATGGACTACATTGTGCTGTGAGTAGGCAGTCTACAGTAAGCTAGATGGACTGTACTGTGCTGTGAGTAGCCTCTCTACAGTAAGCTAGATGGACTGTATTGTGCTGTGAGTAGCCTCTCTACAGTAAGCTAGATGGACTGTACTGTGCTGTGAGTAGCCTCTCTACAGTAAGCTAGATGGGACTGTACTGTGCTGTGAGTAGCCTCTCTACAGTAAGCTAGATGGACTGTACTGTGCTGTGAGTAGCCTCTCTTTCCCGTAAGCTAGATGGACTGTATTGTGCTGTGAGTAGCCTCTCTACAGTAAGCTAGATGGACTGTACTATGCTGTGAGTAGCCTCTCTACAGTAAGCTAGATGGACTGTACTGTGCTGTGAGTAGCCTCTCTACAGTAAGCTAGATGGACTGTACTATGCTGTGAGGAGCCTCTCTACAGTAAGCTAGATGGACTGTACTATGCTGTGAGGAGCCTCTCTACAGTAAGCTAGATGGACTGTACTGTGCTGTGAGGAGCCTCTCTACAGTAAGCTAGATGGACTGTACTGTGCTGTGAGTAGCCTCTCTACAGTAAGCTAGATGCACCGTTCTGTGCTGTGTGGATCTCTAGCTAAGCAGTGCTGTGTATATGTGAGATGTGCTGACAGGCTGCTGATGTCTGCCAGGCAGGCCACACTGCAGATGGAGGACACCAATGGTGCTGAAAAGGCCAGGGCCAAACATTTAAGAGTTCATTCACCAGGAAGGAGCCACAAAGAAAGGTCAAGTGGGCACATTATGGCATTCAGGGAGGAAGACATTGGCATTATAGGCCAGAATAAATCAATGAATAAACTCCTAACAGAATGTTTTTCTTTTCATATGTACTGGTGTGTGTACGGTGTGTTGGTGCAACCTGACTCAGGGGTAGACGTAACATAGTAAATGTAAATCCGGGACACTCTAATTAGTATGACATATTAAGTTTTGTATGCTTTGCATATATTTGTGGTTGTCCATCATCCATTTCATATTAAATGTTACGAATTACAATTCATACAACATGTTACAAATTTGCAGAATGTATGATATGTTACTATATGTTACTATGTACCCCTGCACATCAACTCGGATAACTACCAAGTTATCGTTACTCAATGAGTATGTATTCCTGGGGTTAGGTTCAATTATGTTGTATCATTTTTTACTTTGCATTGTTGGGAAGGGCTTGTAAAAGTAAGCATTTCACTGTTGTTTACAAAGCATGTGACAGATAACATTTAATTTGATTTGAATTCCAATTTGTTGTGGCTAACGTTAGCTAGGTGTCTCACTCTAACGTTAGCTCGGCTAGGGGTTAGGGGTTAATGTTAGGGTTATCTAACAAAAGTAGTATGTAGTTACAAAGTTGCTAATTATCTGAAATTCTAAAGTTGTCCGTGATGGAATCATGAAACCTTTGGCTTGCTAGATGCTCGTGTCACATCCACCAATCCATCAATCGACCAATATACCCTACTTTTGTTTTTGCCTTAACCTTTTACTGCAGTGGGCTAAATCAGGGTCTCACAGGGTGTTTCTTGGTAGTCTTAAACAAATCTACTTTGAAACAAAAGTATACACCTCACACACATGGTTATGGGCTTCAAAAAAACAAGACACCTGTACCATGTCAGATATAGAGTTAAAATGTATGACATTTTGAATTTGCATTCCAATATTACATGTTATATACTTCACAGAAGACTGAAATATAACAAACCGTTGTCTTGGATCTACCCATCCCGGATCCGGGAGAATTGTCATTAACTGACACTAATTAGCATAACGCTAGAAAATAACGCTAGTAAATTATTACTAGAAAATATTCATATTCATGAAATCACAAGGGAAATATATTGAAACACAGCTTAGCCTTTTGTTAATCGCCCTGTCATCTCAGATTTTGAAATGATGCTTTACAGCCAAAGCAAGACAAGCATTTGTGTAAGTTTATCGATAGCCTAGCATAGCATTATGCCTAGCTAGCAGCAGGCAACCTGGTCACAAAAATCAGAAAAGTCAAATGAAATTGTTTACCTTTGATGAGCTTCGGATGTTTTCACTCACGAGACTCCCAGTTAGATAGCAAATGTTCCTTTTTTCCCAAAATATTATTTTTGTAGCCAAAATAACTCCATTAGTTCTTCACGTTTGGCTGAGAATTCGGCCGGAAATTGCGGTCATGACAACTCCGAAAAATATTCCAAATTAGCTCCATAATATCGACAGAAACATGGCAAACGTTGTTTATAATCAATCATCAAGGTGTTTTTCAAATATCTATTCGATAATATATCAACCGGGAGACGTGGCTTCTTAGTAGGAAAGAGAGAAACAATGGTCGCATTTGTCTTTTACGCACAAAACACTCTGAGAGCCTCCAGCTGACCACTGACGCAATGTTGACGTTCAGGCTCATTTTTCAAAATAAAAGCCTGAAACTATTGTGGCAAACCTCTTCAAGGTTAGGAGCGGTTGTCACAAATTAAGTGGTAAACTGTCACCAAATCACCCAAGAATGAGAGTTCTTTCGAACAGGACAGTACCTGTGTGTTTGTTTCTCCGTCCTGGTCCACCCAGGCCGTAGGCTAGGTCAAGGATAACAGGGTTCGGTACACGAATCGGGTTCTCGGTAGGTCCAGGTCCAAACTCCAACAGGTAAGTCCAAAACAATCCAGCTCATACACGGTAAATCCAGCCAATCTCTATTGTCTCTTTCTCTATTGTTCATAGATCCTTCCAGCCCTCTCTCTTCCTCTTCCTGGTTTTCCTTGACCCTTTATCTCTGGGTCGGCTCCACCTTCTGAGGGTTCCCCTTGCTTCTGGGACTTGTAGTTTTGGCGGTCGGCCATTTTGTGATCTGTAGTTCTGACAGGGGTGGCCATTTTAGTGATCGGGCAGAGCCCGTTTATTAGTTCTGCTCTCACATATCTGCCATTTATCACTCGTCCCCCTTCTTTGCCACAAATCTCTCCCCCCGTTTCCCGTGGTTCCAGCTTCCTGCTTAAAAACAGGATGGGGTGTTCCACTCCTTCTACCTCTTGGGATAGCACTGATCCCAAGCCGACCTCTGAGGCATCCGTCTGAACCACAAACTCTCTCTCAAAGTCTGGTACCACCAGCACTGGATTACAGCAGAGAGCCTCCTGTAATGTCCTAAATGCTTTGGTGGCCCTTTCATCCCATTTGACCATGTTTGGCCCTTTGGCTCTAGTCATGTCGGTAAGTGGGGAGGCCACTGTGGCATAACTTGGGATGAACTTCTGGTAGTAACCGGTCAGCCCTAGGAAGGCTCGAACCTGCTTCTTATTTACTGGTTTCGGCCATTCTCTAATTGCCTTCACCTTCTTACGTTGGGGTTTGATTAACCCTCTTCCCACAGTGTATCCCAGATAGTCTGTTTCCTCTAACCCCACATAACACTTGGCAGGGTTTGCCGTGAGCCCTGCCTGTTCGTTATCAGCGAGGTTTGCCACTTCATCCTCCTCCTCCCCTACTAGCACCTGTGATGTTGTCCCCTGGGAGACCTCTTTTCTTGGCTTTGGTTGAAGGTCCCATGCTTCTTCCTGCTTGGTCAGGGTTGTTGGCTTCTCAAATATGCCATTCTTGTGGCCTAATTTTGCAAAGTTAGGAAAGTCTCCACCCAATATTACATCATATGGCATCTTTGGGACCACGCCGACCTCATAATCCAGCAGACCGTCCTCTGTTTGTATGCTCACTAAGGCCGTGGGGTACAGACGGGTATCCCCATGAATGCATGTAACACTGATATCCTGTCTTGTATCCAGTTTATGATTCGGCACTAGGCTTGCAACGACCAGGGTTAGCATACTGCCGGAATCCAGCAGTGCTTCAACCTCTTTCCCTTCAACCTTCACCCTGCACATGTTTGTTTCTTGATCTTTCAAGTACAGTGGTTACAACAGGACATGCATACCGTATATCATCTTCATTTTCACCGAGGTTACATTGCATTGGCTCTTCTTTAATAGGGCAGTAGGCTGCAATATGTCCCGGTTGATTACAATTGTAACAGATAATAGGGGTTCGGGGGGGAGGCCCCCTCGACACCCAGTCCCGGTTTCCGTTTTTTCCCTTAGTGTCTCGGCCTGATTCTGATTCTTTCCTCATGGCCCCACGCTGCTCTCTTCCCCCTCCATATGTTGAGACGGCCTTACCCTGTCCGCTGGTTCGCCCAGGCCTGGGGAATGGGGATCTTTCCTCCTGTGCCTGCTCAGCTGTTCCTGCCGTACAATACCGTTCAACCAGGCCCACGAGATGGTCGGCGGAAAGTACCTCGTTCTGGCCAACCCATCGTCTCACTTCTTGGGGTAGACCTCGCTGAAACTGGTTGAGTACGATGGTCTCGACGATCTCGGCGGATGACCGGGTCTCTGGTCGCAACCATTTCCGTGCCAGGTGAATCAAGTCGAACATCTGTGTTCGTGGGGGTTGTCCCGGTCGGTAGGACCACTGGTGGAAGCAGTGTGCCCTCACGGTATCGGTCACTCCCAGTCTAGTCAGGCTCTCTCCCTTTAGTTTATCGTAATCCTGTGCATCTTTCAACTCCAGGTCCAAACGCCAACAGGTAAGTCCAAAACAATCCAGCTCATACACGGTAAATCCAGCCAGTTCTGCTCTCACATATCTTTATCACTCGTCCCCCTTCTTTGCCACACTATGTATTGTGACACTAGACACATTAGGGAAGCCATAGAAAAAGGAATCTGGTTGATATCTCATTCACTGCTCAATAGGGATGCATAGGAATGCAGAGCTTTCTAAATAAGAGTCCCTTCCTGATTTTTCTCAGGCTTTCGCCTGCAATATCAGTTCTGTTATACTCACAGACAATATTTTTTACAGTTTTGGAAACTTTAGAGTGCTTTCTATCCTAAGCTGTCAATTATATGCATATTCTAGCATCTTGTCCTGACAAAATAGCCATTTACTTTGGGAACGTTATTTTTCCAAAAATGAAAATACTGCCCCCTAGATTGAAGAGGTTTTAACAGACATTATAAACATCGGATTATTGTCCGTTTAAAAAACATATGTTTATTAATGATCACATTCTGAAAAATATTTATAACACTCCACCCATGAGACCACTAGGTCATTTGACTGCAGGAAAGGGCCAGGTAACCTTCTGTCTTATGTAACCATACCAAAGTATATACAGTGAGGGGAAAAACTATTTGATCCCCTGCTGATTTTGTAGTATGGTTACTGACAAAGAAATGATCAGTCTATAATTTGAATGGGAGGTTTATTTGAACAGTGAGAGACAGAATAACAACAAAACAATCCTCATTAAAATGCAAATCAATTTAGAACATTTTTGACATGCATTTTTCTGGATTTTTTTGTTGTTATTCTGTTTTTTGTTGTTAAACCTACCATTCAAATTATAGACGGATCATTTCTTTGTCAGTGGGATCAAATACTTTTTCCCTCACTGTAATACTAACCTGAGTGTCGTGGATTTACATTTACTATGTTACGTCTAGTCTTTGAGACCAGGCTGTGTGTGTACGATGTCTGTTGTAGGTGTGTCCACAGTATGTGTATAATGAAAATATTACTGATTGACCTTGAAAACATTCTGATGAGAAGTAACTTACAAACATATGATGAATATAAAACATCTTACCTATGTTACCAACTAATTCTGATTATTCTCCAACAAGTATGATATCAGACGAGGACACAGCCCTATTGACATGGGTAGAAACAGAATGTCTACAGTATGATATCAGACGAGGACACAGCCCTATTGACATGGGGAGAAACAGAATGTCTACAGTATGATATCAGACGAGGACACAGCCCTATTGACATGGGGAGAAACAGAATGTCTACAGTATGATATCAGACGAGGACACAGCCCTATTGACATGGGGAGAAACAGAATGTCTACAGTATGATATCAGATGAGGACACAAATCTATTGACATGGGGAGAAAACAACATCAGATTACCCTGTCCTATTTGTGTGAAAAGCTCTCTGAGCGAGGACTGACCCATCCAATCATCCACCATGTTCCTCTTCCGGTTCCCTGTATTCTGCATCCTGTCTATCCTGTGTGTATTCTGCATCCTGTCATCTCCTGTCTGGACTACTGCAACTGGCTGCTTGCTGGGCTCCCCACTTGTGCCATCAAACCCATGCAACTCATCCAGAATCAAATCAAATCAAATTTATT
Source organism: Oncorhynchus tshawytscha (assembly GCF_018296145.1). Taxonomy (NCBI): domain Eukaryota; kingdom Metazoa; phylum Chordata; class Actinopteri; order Salmoniformes; family Salmonidae; genus Oncorhynchus; species Oncorhynchus tshawytscha. Next base: position 33,069,552 of record NC_056439.1, on the reverse strand, counting down.
TATATAGCCCTTCGTACATCAGCTGATATCTCAAAGTGCTGTACAGAAACCCAGCCTAAAACCCCAAACAGCAAGCAATGCAGGTGTAGAAGCACGGTGGCTAGGAAAAACTCCCTAGAAAGGCCAAAACCTAGGAAGAAACCTAGAGAGGAACCAGGCTATGTGGGGTGGCCAGTCCTCTTCTGGCTGTGCCGGGTGGAGATTATAACAGAACATGGCCAAGATGTTCAAATGTTCATAAATGACCAGCATGGTCGAATAATAATAAGGCAGAACAGTTGAAACTGGAGCAGCAGCACAGTCAGGTGGAAGTTGAAACTGGAGCAGCAGCATGGCCAGGTGGACTGGGGACAGCAAGGAGTCATCATGTCAGGTAGTCCTGGGGCATGGTCCTAGGGCTCAGGTCAGTTGAAACTGGAACAGCAGCATGGCCAGGTGGACTGGGGACAGCAAGGAGTCATCATGTCAGGTAGTCCTGGAGCTCAGGTCCTAGGGCTCAGGTCCTCCGAGAGAGAAAGAAAGAGAGAAGGAGAGAATTAGAGAACGCACACTTAGATTCACACAGGACACCGAATAGGACAGGAGAAGTACTCCAGATATAACAAACTTACCCCAGCCCCCGACACATAAACTACTGCAGCATAAATACTGGAGGCTGAGACAGGAGGGGTCAGGAGACACTGTGGCCCCATCCGAGGTCACCCCCGGACAGGGCCAAACAGGAAGGATATAACCCCACCCACTTTGCCAAAGCACAGCCCCACACCACTAGAGGGATATCTTCAACCACCAACTTACCATCCTGAGACAAGGCTGAGTATAGCCCACAAAGATCTCCGCCACGGCACAACCCAAGGGGGGGGCGCCAACCCAGACAGGATGACCACAACAGTGAATCAACCCACTCAGGTGACGCACCCCCTCCAGGGACGGCATGAGAGAGCCCCAGTAAGCCAATGACCCAGCCCCTGTAATAGGGTTAGAGGCAGAGAATCCCAGTGGAAAGAGGGGAACCGGCCAGGCAGAGACAGCAAGGGCGGTTCGTTGCTCCAGAGCCTTTCCGTTCACCTTCCCACTCCTGGGCCAGACTACACTCAATCATATGACCCACTGAAGAGATGAGTCTTCAGTAAAGACTTAAAGGTTGAGACCGAGTTTGCGTCTCTGACATGGGTAGGCAGACCGTTCCATAAAAATGGAGCTCTATAGGAGAAAGCCCTGCCTCCAGCTGTTTGCTTAGAAATTCTAGGGACAATTAGGAGGCCTGCGTCTTGTGACCGTAGCGTACGTGTAGGTATGTACGGCAGGACCAAATCAGAGAGATAGGTAGGAGCAAGCCCATGTAATGCTTTGTAGGTTAGCAGTAAAACCTTGAAATCAGCCCTTGCTTTGACAGGAAGCCAGTGTAGAGAGGCTAGCACTGGAGTAATATGATCAAATTTTTTGGTTCTAGTCAGGATTCTAGCAGCCGTATTTAGCACTAACTGAAGTTTATTTAGTGCTTTATCCGGGTAGCCGGAAAATAGAGCATTGCAGTAGTCTAACCTAGAAGTGACAAAAGCATGGATAAATTTTTCTGCATCATTTTTGGACAGAAAGTTTCTGATTTTTGCAATGTTACGTAGATGGAAAAAAGATGTCCTTGAAATGGTCTTGATATGTTCTTCAAAAGAGAGATCAGGGTCCAGAGTAACGCCGAGGTCCTTCACAGTTTTATTTGAGACGACTGTACAACCATTAAGATTAATTGTCAGATTCAACAGAATATCTCTTTGTTTCTTGGGACCTAGAACAAGCATCTCTGTTTTGTCCGAGTTTAATAGTAGAAAGTTTGCAGCCATCCACTTCCTTATGTCTGAAACACATGCTTCTAGCGAGGGCAATTTTGGGGCTTCACCATGTTTCATTGAAATGTACAGCTGTGTGTCATCCGCATAGCAGTGAAAGTTTACATTATGTTTTCGAATAACATCCCCAAGAGGTAAAATATATAGTGAGAACAATAGTGGTCCTAAAACGGAACCTTGAGGAACACCGAAATTTACAGTTGATTTGTCAGAGGACAAACCATTCACAGAGACAAACTGATATCTTTCCGACAGATAAGATCTAAACCAGGCCAGAACTTGTCCGTGTAGACCAATTTGGGTTTCCAATCTCTCCAAAAGAATGTGGTGATCGATGGTATCAAAAGCGGCACTAAGGTCTAGGAGCACGAGGACAGATGCAGAGCCTCGGTCCGATGCCATTAAAATGTCATTTACCACCTTCACAAGTGCCGTCTCAGTGCTATGATGGGGTCTAAAACCAGACTGAAGCATTTCGTATACATTGTTTGTCTTCAGGAAGGCAGTGAGTTGCTGAGCAACAGCCTTCTCTAAAATTTTTGAGAGGAATGGAAGATTCGATATAGGCCGATAGTTTTTTATATTTTCTGGGTCAAGGTTTGGCTTTTTCAAGAGAGGCTTTATTACTGCCACTTTTAGTGAGTTTGGTACACATCCAGTGGATAGAGAGCCGTTTATTATGTTCAACATAGGAGGGCCAAGCACAGGAAGCAGCTCTTTCAGTAGTTTAGTTGGAATAGGGTCCAGTATGCAGCTTGAAGGTTTAGAGGCCATGATTATTTTCATCATTGTGTCAAGAGATATAGTACTAAAACACTTGAGCGTCTCTCTTGATCCTAGGTCCTGGCAGAGTTGTGCAGACTCAGGACAACTGAGGTTTGGAGGAATACGCAGGTTTAAAGAAGAGTCCGTAATTTGCTTTCTAATAATCATAATCTTTTCCTCAAAGAAGTTCATGAATTTATCACTGCTAAAGTGAAAGTCATCCTCTCTTGGGGAATGCTGCTTTTTAGTTAGCTTTGCGACAGTATCAAAAAGGAATTTCGGATTGTTCTTATTTTCCTCAATTAAGTTAGAAAAATAGGATGATCGAGCAGCAGTAAGGGCTCTTCGGTACTGCACGGTACTGTCTTTCCAAGCTAGTCGGAAGACTTCCAGTTTGGTGTGGCGCCATTTCCGTTCCAATTTTCTGAAGCTTGCTTCAGAGCTCGGGTATTTTCTGTGTACCAGGGAGCTAGTTTCTTATGAGATTTTTTTTTAGTTTTGAGGGGTGCAACTGCATCTAGGGTATTGCGCAAGGTTAAATTGAGATCCTCAGTTAGGTGGTTAACTGATTTTTGTCCTCTGGCGTCCTTGGGTAGGCAGAGGGAGTCTGGAAGGGCATCAAGGAATCTTTGTGTTGTCTGTGAATTTATAGCACGACTTTTGATGTTCCTTGGTTGGGGTCTGAGTAGATTATTTGTTGCAATTGCAAACGTAATAAAATGGTGGTCCGATAGTCCAGGATTATGAGGAAAAACATTAAGATCCACCACATTTATTCCATGGGACAAAACTAGGTCCAGCGTATGACTGTGACAGTGAGTGGGTCCAGAGACATGTTGACAAAACCCACTGAGTCAGAACGCTGCAACCCGCCTGGTGTTCAACCTTCCCAAATTCTTCCACTAAATGCCCCATGACATTAATGTCAAATATAAATGTAGAAACCATTCTATCTGATAGATGGCTGGTTTATATTTTAGTAGTAAACTACATGTAGTTCAACCAGTAATTAAACTACATTTTGCAGCAACAAAACTAAATTAAAACAGTAGTTGAACTAAATTTAAATCTTGGTAGTTGACAGTAGTTAATTAATTTTCTACCATGTAGAGGTGTAGCTATCTACTTGAACTACACACTACTTTTGTATGCAAAAATTAAACATTGTGGAAGTAGGCAAGAATTTCCTTTCTTTTCTGCATCAGACCTGCCTAGTTCTCACTTGAAACATTGTTTTTGTGTTTAATAGGATAAATTGCACATTCTGTTAACATCTGACTACAGTGATCTGTTCTTGCATTTAAATAGATACTTCAGTACTTTTGTATGTTTTTCAGCCAGTACCTCTGAAAGTAGTGCTCACAAACCAAAAGTAGTCCCCGAACACTGTGTACTACGTCACATACTGTATGTGCAGAAATGTGCACCCGGTCATTTCGCTGTGTGTGCATCTTGCTAGCTGTTTCTCAAATGGCGTGGGACTTAAGCTCATATGCTAGAACTCTAATTTCTAGGGGGCTGGCCCATATGGGGAAAAATCTAGGGCAAATGGCGCAGCACAGCTTCCAGAAAAACAGTATCTTTCAAACTAGGGATTTCCTGGCTAATTGAGTTAAGTCATTCTGTTCATTGATGATGCAAGTATGAACTACACATTGACACATCCAGCCCAAAGCGGGAAGTTTAAAAAAGCTTACAGTAGTAGTCGCCAAAGTTCCGGAGCATGTCTTTATTAATTAAACAATATTTTTCTAAATGTAGCTTTAGTGTACCTTAACTTCTTCCAGTGTGAAGTAATTAGTAGCTTGGTAAACTATATTTTCAGAGAAGTAGACACAAGGTCAAGAGCCGCTGGGCCTCCTGCCTCTCACGCCTCTCCTGCATGGCAATTAACGCTGAAGCAGTGGGAGGGAGAGAGCTGATTTCAGTAGCCAGTCAAAGTGCCAATCAGCTGTGATTGGTTTGAGTCCCCCTGGTGTGGATGTTAGGGGGGCAGGTAGGTGAAGGGTAGCTGGTCTGTACACTGTGATGGGGTTAAAGGGAGAGGAGGGGAGGAGAACCGGGTGGTTTGCATGGTTGTTATGTATACAGAACTCCCTGCACATGTGTTGTTAGCGTCTTGGTTTAGAAAAATTGTATTCCTGATTTAATTAACACTTCAATTAGCCATAATTGCATAAACACTCTACTAATAAGTGGAGAAAGCCAGTTGTAAGCAGCCAATGAGAGCAATCTTGTTACACAAATGATAATTAGGCATCATTAGCAGCACACACAAACTGGGTTAATTAGAGTGCAGACACACAAACATTTTTAGATGGACTGATCAAAGTTCAGGTCTACCGTCATGAAGGGTAACCCAACCTAACACAAGCACACTGCTGTAATCAGTTCTATCAGCTACCTAACTGTAACCAAAACAACATCTATTTACTATTATGAATACACAGCGAATCATCCATTATTGAATGCATTTTTATCAAACTTTCAGGTTTCTGCTTGTTGTCTCAGATATTTTCCCATCTCTTTATTCATGAAATATTTCTGTGGTAATCTGTAGCTGCTCAGAGTATCCCTGGCTTCTCCAGCAAGGCGGCAGACTCACACCTGAACTTTGATACTCTTTAGAATAATTGCATATCAGCACACAGCATCACAGCAGTGCGCACCAAACAAGCTCTTATGCATGGCAAAAACCCCACTGTTTGCATAAACCCATTTATTATGAGCGATAGCGCTGCCTTCCCTGACATTTCGTAAACTGGAAGCGCCTAATCTTGTTTGGGCTTGATACTTATTAAAATACGAGAATAGTGAGGGAGCAGACACCCAAAGCAGCACTGCCCATGTCCTGTTAGGCGTTGTGTTTTTGGTTTAAAATAAATACATTTGTCTTGTGGCTTGCCTCGTCACCATCCGCCTGCCGCTGTGTCTGAGGTGAGAGGGGCTCAGTGGCTGCATGCCTGCCTCAGTCACATGATGTATGATCCCAGCTGTACTGACTTTAGCTCTGAGACGAGGGTCTGAGATGTGGCTCTGAGATGTGGCTCTGAGATGTGGCTCTGAGACGAGGGTCTGAGATGTGGCTCTGAGATGTGGCTCTGAGACGAGGGTCTGTGATCTGGCTCTGAGATGTGGCTCTGAGACAAGGGTCTGAGATGTGGCTCTGAGATGTGGCTCTGAGACGAGGGTCTGTGATCTGGCTCTGAGATGTGGCTCTGAGACGAGGGTCTGAGATGTGGCTCTGAGATGTGGCTCTGAGATGAGGATCTGAGATGTGGCTCTGAGATGTGGCTCTGAGACGAGGGTCTGAGATGTGGCACTGAGATGTGGCTGACTAAGAAAGAGTTAATGAGGCAGGGCAGAGTGCTAGGCATAGAGCAGAGAGGAGACCTCCATCCACACGTCCAAAGCAGGCTGGCTGTAGGTGAGATCACATGTGTGGAGCAGAGGATAAAGATAGGTAGAGGGGTGTAGGGACTGCAGGAGACAGGTGGAGGAGTGTAGGGGCTGCAGGAGACAGGTGGAGGGGTGTAGGGGGCTGCAGGAGACAGGTTGAGAGGTGTAGGGGCTGCAGGAGACAGGTGGTGGAGTGTAGGGGCTGCAGGAGACAGGTAGAGAGGTGTAGTGGCTGCAGGAGACAGGTGGAGATGTGTATGGGCTGCAGGAGACAGGTGGAGGAGTGCAGGGGGTGCAGGAGACAGGTGGAGGAGGGTAGGGGCTACAGGAGACAGGTAGAGAGGTGTAGGGGCTGCAGGAGACAGGTAGAGAGGTGTAGGGGCTGCAGGAGAGAGATGGAGGGGTGTAGGGGCTGCAGGAGACAGATGGAGGGGTGTAGGGGCTACATGAGACAGGTAGAGAGGTGTAGGGGCTGCAGGAGACAGGTAGAGGGTGTAGGGGGCTGCAGGAGACAGGTAGAGAGGTGTAGGGGCTGCAGGAGACAGGTGGAGGGGTGTAGGGGCTACAGGAGAAAGGTAGAGAGGTGTAGGGGCTGCAGGAGACAGGTGGAGAGGTGTAGGGGGCTGCAGGAGACAGGTGGAGGGGTGTGGGGGCTGCAGGAGACAGGTGGAGGGGTGTAGGGGCTGCAGGAGACAGGTGGAGGGGGGGGTAGGGGGCTGCAGGAGACAGGTAGTAGGGGTGCAGGAGGGAGGGTGTAGGGGCTGCAGGAGACAGGTGGTGGAGTGTAGGGGCTGCAGGAGACAGGTGGTGGAGTGTAGGGGCTGCAGGAGACAGTTGAAGGGGTGTAGGGGGGCTGCAGGAGACAGGTGGAGGCAGGTATAGTAGGGGCTGCAGGAGACAGGTGGAGGGGTGTAGGGGCTGCAGGAGAAAGGTAGAGAGGTGTAGGGGCTGCAGGAGACAGGTGGTGGGGTGTAGGGGCTGCAGGAGACAGGTGGAGGGGGTAGGGGGCTGCAGGAGACAGGTAGAGAGGTGTAGGGGCTGCAGGAGACAGGTGGTGGAGTGTAGGGGCTGCAGGAGACAGGTGGTGGAGTGTAGGGGCTGCAGGAGACAGGTGGAGACAGGTGGAGGGGTGGCTGCTGGAGACAGGTGGAGGAGGCAGGGGGTGTAGGGGCTGCAGGAGACAGGTGGAGGAGTGTAGGGGCTGCAGGAGACAGGTAGAGAGGTGTAGGGGCTGCAGGAGACAGGTGGTGGAGTAGGGGCTGCAGGAGACAGGTGGTGGGGTGCAGGAGACAGGTGGAGAGGGTGTAGGGGCTGCAGGAGACAGGTGGAGGAGGTAGGGGCTGCAGGAGACAGGTAGGGGCTGCAGGAGACAGGTGGAGACAGGTGTGGGGGTAGGGGCTGCAGGAGACAGGTAGAGAGGTGTAGGGGGTGGTGGAGTGTAGGGGTTGCAGGAGACAGGTGGAGGAGTGCAGGGGCTGCAGGAGACAGGTGGAGAGGTGTAGGGGGCTGCTGGAGACAGGTGGAGGGTGCAGGGGTGCGGGAGACAGGTGGAGAGGTGTAGGGGCTGCAGGAGACAGGTGGAGAGGTGTAGGGGCTGCTGGAGACAGGTGGAGAGGTGTAGGGGCTGCATGAGACAGGTGGTGGAGTGTAGGGACTACAGGAGACAGGTGGAGGAGTGTAGGGGCTGCAGGAGACAGTTGGAGAGGTGGAGGGGCTGCAGGAGATGGTTGGAGGAGTGTAGGGGCTGCAGGAGACAGGTGGAGGGGTGGAGGGCTGCAGGAGATGGTTGGAGGAGTGTAGGGGCTGCAGGAGACAGGTGGAGGGGTGGAGGGGCTGCAGGAGACAGGTGGAGGGGTAGAGGGGCTGCAGGAGACAGGTGGAGGGGTAGAGGGGCTGCAGGAGACAGGTGGAGGGGTAGAGGGGCTGCAGGAGACAGGTGGAGGGGTAGAGGGGCTGCAGGAGACAGGTGGAGGGGTGGAGGGCCTGCAGGATACAGGTGGAGGGGGGTAGGGGGCTACTGGAGACAGGTGGAGGAGTGTAGGGGCTGCAGGAGAAACGTGGGTGTAATGTTAGCGAAATAATTGAATTCTACATTGGCTAGCAGATATCTGAATGTGACTTTGTGAGCTCCAATCCTTTATCCCTTCACGGTCCGAGTATTGACAGCTAAAAACAACAGCCATTATCTGTTAATTACATTAACATTTTATCAGCGCCGGGTTGCTGAAGTGCGTGTCCCGCAGCTGGAAGATAGCTGTCAGTCAGCAGTGGTGGGGTGGGAGAGGGGGAGAGGGGCCGGAGGAGCAGGCCCTGGAGACCCAGCTCTCCAAGACCAAGGGCCCTCTCAGTGAGCCGCCCTGCCCCGCTGGCCTGGCCCTCCTCCCCTCCTCCCCTGTCCCCTCAAGAGCTAACAGGGACAGGGGACAGGCCTGACAGGAGGGTGCATGCCATGGCTTCAGCTGTCCTGTTCAAAGAGTAAAGGCTAAGATAAGTAATGACACCTGCCAAGCTTTTGCACTCAGGGGCCAAGAAACACACTGAATCACAAAGCCACGTCTGGACAATGGACTTGAGACACATCTGGACACACACTGGACTGACTGTATGGTTAGTATCTCAGTGTAGCTCTCAATGACAACTAAAGGTGGAGCCAGTGGATCTGGAGAACCTGCGGCATTCTGGCTCTGTTGGCCCTACAGTGGACCCTGAACCTGTCTGTGGCTGTGCCCGCAGCTCTCTGGCTGTGTTGGCCCAGCAGCTCTGTCCTCATTACAGCTCTCATATGTTTTATTTATGCTGTCTGTAGAGTGTCCAGCTCTGCCAGCAATAGGCTGGGCCTGGGCACGGCTGGCAGTGCCAGGGAGAGGACAATAGGAGCAGGTGCCAGACTTCTACAGATAATTGCCCATGAACAGAGCGTGATAGCTCCAGTCAGTGAAGGGGGGCTCTGCCTGCAGGTCTTTGGGGGTGATCCACAGTCCTCAATCGCATTAACTCGGACCACTGTAGCTGCTGCTGTGGGACCTGGCTTTGCCCCTCGCGGTCCCAGCCCTGTTTATTGATTGGAAGCTGCCTTATAACTTAATATTTCACCTGCTTATTTCCCCTGCCGAGGCTGCTCCCTGTCAGAGGGCCGACGGGGGGATCAATGGGAACCTTGTCTGAGCAGGGGAAGGTCCTGGCAGGGGTCGCCCAGTGACTGACAGGACCCCAGCCTCCAGCTGGCAGCAGGACAGGACAGCCCACGGTCAATGAGAGAAGCCATGTTGCTTACTTCTCATGTTGGGCCACAACACAATTAACAAAATGACTGCTTTTAAAAACAACAAGGTGGGGAAAGAGAATAAAACACAGAGCAGCTTCCAGGCAGAGAAATATTAAGAACCAGCCCTGAGCTGAGCACAGAGCTACTGAAACACATTGCTTCAATACACAACAATTGCCAAGGACCATTGCTGACAAAGAAAGAGTAAGAAAGAAAGAGATATCAAGTGTAGTAATCGAAATGAAAAATGGGTCTCCGGCTACTTCAAACAAGAGCTAATTTATCACCAGAAAGTACGGATAAGTAGCTGAGTTGTTTCCGTTCAGTAAGTACCCGTTCTGCACCAAATTATTCCACCCCTGCCTGCGTGCAACCATAAATCATACACTTCCAGACATCTTTTCCTATTAGCAGCTGTGCTAGGCATGGGAGCATGCTCAGCTACCAAATACAGACTAATAGGCTACAACTTTTAATTTTGAGAATACCCCCTTCCCTAACTGTACCCTCCTAATTCTTCATATCACATCGGAGGAATACGCGATCATGTTAATCAACAGCCAGCATCCATACAGCTCTGTGAAGAAGTGGGATTTCTATCCTGTTATGTTCTGCTATGGTGTGGCTGGGAGGCTACTGGGAGGCTACAGGGGGGATCTCACCCGCTATACTGAGGAGTGCTGATCTCTTACCTCTGGACACTGAGGGACCAGTCAGCTATCACAGTGCTCCCCCAGATGGACTGTCCACAAGTCAATTCAAATCATGGGATGCACTGCATGACTTTTATTTGTACAGTTCTTACTAAGGTTAAAAAATTACATTAAATACAATTATGTAATGTAATGTAATAAAACAATATATTATTGATGTCAGAATCTTGAATTTAAACAACTGAAGATTTTAATCCTATTTTGTTGTTTGGGAACTCCTGGGCGAATAAGGAATAGATTGACCAATGTGAGGTAGGCAAAGCATAATTTATCTGAATTAGAGAAACTGATCTCAGTACTGGAGGAGTCCAGTAAGATTGATGAGATCAGCTTAAACCATCACAACTAAACCTATCTAGTTGTGTTGTGTTTCAGACCGCAGCCAGCTGTACATATACAGTACATTATACCATTCACTCCTCCCCCCCCCGCCTGCCTTCAACTTCAATAGAATACCAACAACAGAACAACAATGGCCACAAAAATAAATGCATCAAAGTGGCTCTGGAGCTACTCTGGGAAGTCCCAGGAAAGACAGACAGACAACATGGAGAGGAGTGGAGAGGGGAGCCCTGGCAGTCAGATGCTGAGGGGACATGCAGTGTGATGGATAGAGTCGTTGACTTCCAGTAGAAATGGTATGATGGCCTGGTATCTCTCTGAAGTGCTCTGCTCGCATCGTGACCAAATCCTGTTATGTCCCTGTTTCGTTGTGGTGACAGCATGAGGAATGCTTGGTTTTGTTCTCCCCACTGTTGCTATCCATCATCAGAGGAAAGCACAGCCGTGCTCTCTTCCCTCGACCTCCCCTCTCCCTCCCATTCCTCTCTCTCTCTCCCTCTCTTTCTCTCTCTCTCAGCACCACTCTGTTGAGACATCTTTTGTTTGCCACTGTAGGTCCTCCTCCTCATCTGCAGCACATGTGCTGTTAAATTAGCTACCCTGTTGTTCACATACTCCACACTCCATTCTAGGGGATCTGTCTTCATGGGGCATGTGAGAGGACAGAGGGGAGCAATGTGTGGTGCTGTATTCAGAAACACTTAGGTTGTAAAGACAGGCTTTTCTTTCAGATCAATGTTGTACTCACTGTAGAAGCGGATGTAATTTGATCCCAGTCAATGTGCTCAACGTTGAAAGCATCCTGTCTGGGTTTTCCTAACCTAGAAGGAAAAAAAGAATATGTCCAGCCATCACATTAATTCCCAAGTCTCACTTGATCACATTCTGGGCGGTCAATGAGTGGGGAATTAATAGTTTAATTATCACCCATAAAGTGGTCAAAGCTTATATTTAATTAGAAAATAAACAAAAAAATAGAGGCCCTTGTATCCAATCATGATCAATGAAGCAGAAAGAGGGGCCACAGCATTATGAGGGGGGAAACTCCCAGCATATAATATTGCCACGTAAAAGAATCATAATTAGTCAAACGTAATTAGCGGAACATTACAGAATCACTGAGCTGCTCTGGAATGTATTTCATGCTTCTATAAGGAGAAAGCAAGGAGAGACACAATTCATCAGTCTCACATACAGTACAGTATTACAGACACATTCATTCTAAAGTGCTTAAGGTGTGATGTTTAAAATAGTAGATGCATACACATTTGCTAGACATTAATTGTACAGATCACAATTATTTAGTTTCAGACTTTTTTTATATGAATATGAACATAATTCTAAAATGTACTGTATCTTGAAAACTGCATTGGTATGATTACATTTTTTTTCTCACAAATTCCTATTCCATTACTCCTCTTTAGCAGAGGTCTGATATAGACTCTGCCTCTCTATTACCCACTAAGCATCGCATCACCTTGTGAGCTGCTGCTGGGGTTGTGAGTGTGTCGCTAAGTATGACGTAAGCTCAAGTTTCAAGATCTTATCTCATAAAGAGGCTTATAAATGTACAACTATCTCATGTCACATAAAGGAGCGGGCTGATTTATTCCTATTGATCAGCTGCTGGGGGCCGTGACAGCCTTGTAAAGGAAATCAACACCCAGCCACTCACAGTCACACAGGAGATGGAGCCTGAATGCATTGAGACCAATGCACAGGTGGCATCTGGAGAATTATACAGATGAAATAGAACATGATGTATGATGTATGTTGCTTCACTTGTAAGTAGCTCAGTGTTGAATGGGACTGCTATTGACTGCTATAGGAGTTCAGAAAACATAGACCTAACTAAAGTAAGTAGATATCTCTGTCTGAAAACATAGACCTAACTAAAGTAAGTAGATATCTCTGTCTGAAAACACAGACCTAACTAAAGTAAGTAGATATCTCTGTCTGAAAACACAGACCTAACTAAAGTAAGTAGATATCTCTGTCTGAAAACACAGACCTAACTAAAGTAAGTAGATATCTCTGTCTGAAAACACAGACCTAACTGAAGATATCTCTGTCTGAAAACACAGACCTAACTAAAGTAAGTAGATATCTCTGTCTGAAAACACAGACCTAACTAAAGTAAGTAGATATCTCTGTCTGAAAACACAGACCTAACTAAAGTAAGTAGATATCTCTGTCTGAAAACACAGACCTAACTAAAGTAAGTAGATATCTCTGTCTGAAAACACAGACCTAACTAAAGTAAGTAGATATCTCTGTCTGAAAACACAGACCTAACTAAAGTAAGTAGATATCTCTGTCTGAAAACACAGACCTAACTAAAGTAAGTAGATATCTCTGTCTGAAAACACAGACCTAACTAAAGTAAGTAGATATCTCTGTCTGAAAACATAGACCTAACTAAAGTAAGTAGATATCTCTGTCTGAAAACACAGACCTAACTAAAGTAAGTAGATATCTCTGTCTGAAAACACAGACCTAACTAAAGTAAGTAGATATCTCTGTCTGAAAACACAGACCTAACTAAAGTAAGTAGATATCTCTGTCTGAAAACATAGACCTAACTAAAGTAAGTAGATATCTCTGTCTGAAAACACAGACCTAACTAAAGTAAGTAGATATCTCTGTCTGAAAACACCCAACATCCATTACTTTGTTCAGTCTTCACAACAAGAAGTTGAATAATTTGAAAGTTTATTCAATGTTTTTTCAATGACATCATAGAATTCCAGCTCTGGACAGTCAGTGACCCTCAACCTGTCTCAGTATGGTGCCCCAGAGGTGTCATAAAACCTGGGCAGGGAGCTTTGCCTGGGATGACAGAGTGCCAGGCGTTCTCCCACCAGGGCCTAATTTCCCCATGTGAAAATGGATAGCACGTCCATGGCGTAGCTTAGTTTAAAATGCAAAATGTGGATGTTATCTGGCACGGAGATTCAGTGGCATCCATCACACTATGCTAATACAGCCCAGTGGTTAAGATATTCTAATGTAAGCCACCCAGGAGATGTAGAGGAATTAACACAAACAGAGCAGGGCGGTGGGAACACAGAGGGGTCAGGAGATAGGAGGGGACAAGGGAGCCACTCAGGAGACAGCACACACACACAGACACAGACACACACACACACACACACACTCACACACACACACACACACACACACACACACACACACACACACACACACACACACACACACACACACACACACACACACACACACACACACACACACACACACACACGTTTGCATGAATACATACACCCTCCCACAGGACTAATAGAACTTAAATCCCTAAAGAACATATGCCTTGAAAGCACTCAAAACTCCAAAGCCTCACCTACAGTGTATATTTTCCAACACACATAGTGGGATCACCTAAAAATCTAAAATACAGGAATTCATGCATTCTTGAGTTTTATTTCTTCAATTCAATATTTCAGCTATTCGGCCATCTATCCATTAATTCAGCACTAACATACGTGCACTAAAACACAGGTAAACCAATATTTCACTGATATATCTTTTCAAAGAGTAAAAACCCCATTTACAGTACAGCTTCAAGCGGGGTTTGTTTGGCCTCCAACCCATAGTGGGAGCTGTTTTGGGACCAACAGCCTGGGCAGGATGGGTCCCCTCTCCTCTGTTTAGCAGGGAAGCAGCCCCAGTGGAAGCCCAGTTCCTAGTCCCCAGGCCCCCTGCTCACTAGTGCTGCAAGGGAAGGCATTATTATCATTATATTAATGTGACATTAATTGCTTTTACTTTTTCACTCCATTAAGTGTTCTCTATCTCTTTGGGAGCCTGGCCAGATGGTTTATCACTCCCGTGCTGTTGGTAGCACCATTAATGGGCAAAGACACTGGGCTATAAAATAATTGCGCCGCAGTGTTGGAAATATTCATGGTGCTAATTGAAAAGTAATTGCGGAGGTGTAGTGTAACTGTCGCGCCATAAAAGGCCTGTCAGTGGAGAGGAGGAGGACCGTTAGACTGTATTGTTTGCAGGCTAACATCGCTGGAAGTATCTGGTTAGAGAAAGGGAGAATCCGCCCGGTACCAAAATGGAAACAGAACCAATGAGTCATTGTGTTTTTCTACTGTCTCTTTCTTTGTGTACTGAATATAGGATGATACTCCTCTATCAAATACTGGACACAATCATTCATGCACCTATTATTATCAATATTGCAATAAAATCATAGCTACCCCTATTTAGTAACAGCAGAGGCAATGCAATGTCTGTCCCCTAACACTTGAGGAAGCATGTACCACTGGTAACTGTATGGTACGATAGCAGAAATGTTTGGTAGAGAGGGCAGTAGTAGCTGCATGGTTTCAGCATCCACTGTGGGTCTCTTGTGGCCGTATTGAAATACATTGAGATGTGATTTGTTGGTTGTGGGGACAAGGGACTGAGCAGACCAGACACAAAACAAACAGCAGACTGAATCAATGCTTGTGAAAACCAAAACATATATTCTGATTTACGTTTGCACAGTGCCGTCTCTAGTGTACTGTATTGTGTGTGTGTGTTTGTTTGTTTGTGTGTGTGTGTGTGTGTGTGTGTGTGTGTGTGTGTGTGTGTGTGTGTGTGTGTGTGTGTGTGTGTGTGTGTGTGTGTGTGTGTGTGCGCACATGACTGTGTGTCCAAAATAAAGTCAAAGCACCACTATTTTTTCCAACCTTAGTGTCTTATTGAGAAGTAGATCATAATTACAACAAATTTAATGACTGCTGCACCATCAGCAGTGAGATTTGATTCATTTCTAATGAACTTTGGATATTGCAGTGCAGAACCAAGAGTATTAAATCGTTAAAGTGATAATGTAACATTATAAAATATCATTAACTTAGCAATTAATCAGCTCGAAAAATAAAATGAACGATTTTATAGCCCCAAATTCTATAGATTTCTGCCCTCTTCCTTCCATTGAGTGTTTCAGGATGAATCCCTGTAGACTATGCTTCAGTACTCCTCCCACTTGGGATTTAAGCTCAGCACCATTTTCAACAGAATCCTACAAACATTCCTCTGAGAGGATGCCTCATGTGCCGTAACTATCATAAACTACAGAATAAGAAAAGAACCTGCAAGCTATGCAGTATCTTATACATCACTTTCAATGTAGAATTTAAAAATGCAGTCTTTCACCAATACAGTGTGAGTGCTCTGTGGACATGCAGAATGTCTGATCTAACACAGGGATCAAGGTTTGTGTCCAGCAGCCCTGTATTGATGTGGCTTTGTGTTTGAGGTTTTGCTGCAGGTTAAAGGAAGGGGCAGGGGCATTCTTTTAATCCGTCATTACTAAAACAAAGCAGCCTCTCGCTTATCAGCCCCTCATCGACTCTCCTTCCAGCCCCCTGTCGCTGAGACAATCCACACTATTGACACCCATTGACTGGGGCTTGAGAGAGAACAGGATGGTGAACTTGTCTAACATGGAGATGGGTCAGGGTGAGGGACAGGGGCTAGGGGGAGTGGT
Source organism: Oncorhynchus tshawytscha (assembly GCF_018296145.1). Classification (NCBI taxonomy): domain Eukaryota; kingdom Metazoa; phylum Chordata; class Actinopteri; order Salmoniformes; family Salmonidae; genus Oncorhynchus; species Oncorhynchus tshawytscha. The sequence continues at coordinate 33,053,712 of NC_056439.1, read as the reverse complement.
GTTTGAGAGACACCCACATTCTGGGCCATGGATCCAATAGTGCTGTGTGTGACTATGGCACACTCCAATCAATAGTCAAGGGTTGGAGATGAGGACTGAAATTGGAATGAGTGATTCCAGCAGTTATGATGCCATGTTCATTTGATTTCCTTTTGATTTGTGTGTTTCCTTTTGATTTCTCCTCTGACTTCCTGTTCATGAGCAACATGCATGTGTGTAGGCTCAGGCTGGGCGCATGCAGGCAGGTTGTACTGTATGAGGGCGTGGCTTCTCTGTAGGTCAACTAACCCGTGCATATTCTCTACCTAGAGAGCCACCTCTACCCCGGCCCTCACCCAACCCCCTCTCCGATACTCGCCCCTTTCCAAGGTCAATATCCTCAAGGATTAGTCTGAGGAGGAGGAGGGGGAGGGGAATTTTAAGCATGGTCGCACCCTCTCCAAATGCCCCCTCAAGGGCTTCGGGGGGCAGTGACGGTATGTCAGAGCAAAGTGAAAAGTGTACCCATTCCCTCTTTATGTCTCCATTTGCCACCTTCATTAGGACCATTCAGGAACACTTAGAGGCTGCTCTCTCCTTAAAGCACCTTCCCCAATCAAATAACTACCATTAAAAACCATGCAGGAGACAGAGAGATGGAGAGAGAAGCAGGGAGAGAGAGGCAGGGAGAGAGAGGCAGGGAGAGAGGGGGGAGAGGCAGGGAGAGAGGGGGAGGGCAGAGAGAGGCAGGGAGAGAGGGGGAGGGAGAGAGAGGCAGGGAGAGAGGGGCGAGGGAGAGAGAGGCAGGGAGAGAGGGGGGAGGGAGAGAGGCAGGGAGAGAGGGGGAGGGAGAGAGAGGCAGGGAGAGAGGAGGCAGGGAGAGAGGGGAGGGAGAGAGAGGCAGGGAGAGAGGAGGGAGGGAGAGAGAGGCAGGGGAGAGGGGGAGGGAGAGAGGAGGCAGGGAGAGAGGGGGAGGGAGAGAGAGGCAGGGAGAGAGGGGGAGGGGGAGAGAGAGGCAGGGAGAGAGAGAGAGGGAGGGAGAGAGGGGGAGGGAGAGAGGGGGCAGGGAGAGAGGGGGAGGGAGAGAGAGGTAGGGAGAGAGGGGGGGAGGGAGAGAGAGGCAGGAAGAGAGGGGGAGGGAGAGAGGGGCAGGGAGAGGGGGGAGGGAGAGAGGCAGGGGCAGGGGAGAGGGGGCAGGGAGAGAGAGGCAGGGGAGAGAGGGGGCAGGGAGAGAGAGGCAGGGAGAGAGGGGGCAGGGAGAGAGAGTCAGGGAGAGAGAGGAGGGAGAGGGAGGGGGGCAGGGAGAGAGAGGCAGGGAGAGAGGGGGCAGGGAGAGAGAGTCAGGGAGAGGAGGGGGAGGGGAGAGAGGAGGGAGGGAGAGAGAGGCAGGGAGAGAGAGGCAGGAAGAGAGGGGGAGGGAGAGAGGTGGCAGGGAGAGAGGGGGAGGGAGAGAGAGGTAGGGAGAGAGGGGGAGGGAGAGAGAGGCAGGGAGAGAGGGGGAGGGAGAGAGGGGCAGGGAGAGAGAGGCAGGGAGAGAGGAGGGAGGGAGAGAGGGGCAGGGAGAGAGGGGAGGGAGAGAGGGGGCAGGGAGAGAGAGGCAGGGAGAGGGGGCAGGGAGAGAGAGGCAGGGAGAGAGGGGGCAGGGAGAGAGAGTCAGGGAGAGAGGGGGAGGGAGAGAGAGGCAGGGAGAGAGGGAGAGAGAGGCAGAGAGAGGCAGGGAGAGAGAGGCAGGGAGAGGGGAGGGGGAGGGCAGAGAGAGGCAGGGAGAGAGAGGCAGGGAGAGAGGGGGCAGAGGGGGAGGGAGAGAGGGGGCAGGGAGAGAGAGGCAGGGAGAGAGAGGCAGGGAGAGAGAGGCAGGGAGAGAGGGGGGAGGGCAGAGAAGAAGAGAGAGTCGAATACGTATAGCAAGATTTTACTAATGTAATATTGATCACTCCCAGACAGTCACCATGGCACCAGGACAATAGCTCAGGTCCCTGGCCACTGGTCAGTCCTCTCTTCTTCTGTCTTCTGGCAGCCTGTAGGCAGGCCCTCTACTCTCCATGGGGCCCCCTCCCTCCACTGGCCTGTCTCTAAAGGATCCACACGTCTGACTGCTCCATCTTTAAAAGTAGCCACGTTCTCTTCTCTATGTGTATCTCTGAGAGAGCAGTGCACTGGGAGTCAAAGTCAGGGGACAAAATCTAATTCATAAACCCCTGCCCGAAGTGTCAGATCCACGCTGGTAAATCTCCTGCTCATCCTCTCCCCCCCTTGTCTCTGGCTGCTGGCTCTGGCCTCAGAGGGGGAAAAAAGAAAAACAAGAATGGAGAGAGCAACAGAGGTGAAGTGAGTACAAGTGTTGATCTCAGAGAAGCCAGTCCCCTGTGTGTTACCGTCCAGAGTAGTGCAGTGCAGTAGAACCACAAGGAAAACTCAAGACAAGGGGTTGAAAAACATTGTCAGCTCATCCTTTTTTTTCAGCTCTCACCATAATGCTCCAGCTTTACAATAGTCTATGTGCACCAGAAGAGGCTGGTGGGAGGAGCTATACGAGGACAGGCTCATTGTAATGGCTGGAATGGAATCAATGGAATGGAGTCAAACATGTGGTTTCCATTTGTTTGAAGTGTTTGATACTGTTCCATTTTTCCCATTCTAGCCAATACAATGAGCCCATCCTCCTATAACTCCTCCCACCAGCCACCTTTGATGTATACATAAAGCTTCTCTCCTCTGCCTGTCCTGAGCCTACAGTGGCCAACCCAAAGAGCGTACAGTCACAGTGGAGAGGCAATGTCATGAATTCCTTATGGCTGAGGCAGGCACCAGTTCCTTCAGTCATTTGTAGCCGACGACAGCTGTCCCCTCTTCCCTCTATCTCCCCGTGAGGGCCTTAGCTGCCTCTAATTCAGGGGGTTAAGAGGAAATCGACAAAGTTAAAGCAAAGACTTACATTGACAAATGAGGTGGAGAAATGTGTTGGCTACAATTAACTTCACCAGAGCAGTAATATGTTGGAACAGGAACTCACAGTATAACTCCAATGGTTTAATAGCCAGCTCTCTGCTGAGCTGTGCTATACATACACCAGCCCTGAAGTACTGCATTTGGGATAGGTAAAATACAACAAATAGTTATATTGTTTGTATGAAGAGCAACCCTGTTCACCGAATTGAGACTAGTCTACATTGAATAATTTCCTTCCTCAACAAAAGGGATACCAGAAGACCACCACTTTTGTAAAGATAGGGAGAAAAGTGAGTGATTTGCATAGAGAAGTTCATAAGCTTGGGACATAAGGATATGGTCATAAAAAAGACCAATAAAATGTTTAACTATGACAGAATATTAAAAGAGGCAGTAAATTTAAGGCACGCTGCAAGAATGACCCCTTTAGAGTGCCATGCAGAGCAGTGGTCTACGGTTCAGACTGCTAATCTCACTGTGTGAGGGGGTGTGCTCACAGTACACAGAGTATAAAGCATTTTCTGCTCACCCCTGACAGATATGGCTGTCTCTTACACTTCCATCCAGCAGGATAGTTAAGATTTAAGATAATGAATGACACAACGAGTTCACGATGGTGCACCCCCCCCTTACTGGGGCTGCTGCCTGTCAGACACTGGCAGTGAAAGAGTTGAATGTCTCGCGCATACTCGTTTCCCGATGTCTGGAAGAAATTGTTGATAACATCAGCTCCTCACACTTGTCTCAACTCATTTATTTCAGCCAAGGTCTACGAATATACTGTAAATAAAAGGAAATGTTACTGGATATTTTTGGGAGCCAGCCTTGAGGCCCAGCCTTGAGGCCCAGCCTTGAGGCCCAGCCATGAGGCCCAGCCATGAGGCCCAGCCTTGAGGCCCAGTCTTGAGGCTCAGCATGAGGCCCAGCCTTGAGGCCCAGCATGAGGCACAGCATGAGGCCCAGCCTTGAGGCCCAGCATAAGGCCCAGCCTTGAGGCCCAGCATAAGGCCCAGCCTTGAGGCCCAGCATAAGGCCCAGCCTTGAGGACAGTGATGTAACCACATATCATCTAAAGTGCTGAATCTACCTGTGTCATCGGGCATGACATGCAATTCCTTCAAATATTCACATTTGTTCTGATTCACACAAATATATAATCATAAAGGCTGACCTCCAACATTTTTCAAGCTGAATGTCATTTATACTCAGATAAACTGGACAATAGAAAATAGAAAATAGTGCCATTTACAAGCATTTCCTTTTAGACATTCTTGAATTTAATTCCAAGCTTCAGAATCAGTCCATGATGGAGATGGAACTGACAAATCCAGCTGTCAAGCTGCTCTCTATAATACATGCAGTTCAACAGGTGGTCCATAGATGGAGCTCTTCTCATTAGAATACATTACGCTAAAAGCCTGTCTTCATGTTATGTGTCCGTTCATCTCCCATGGAGCGTCGGTCAGAGCAGAGAGGAGAAAGCTACCTTTATCTGACCTTGAGCAGCACAAAGTGGTTAAAAACATATGATCCACACCAGCTGGGGGGCCTAAAATGATTTCTTCATTAAATGGATATTGTGGCCATTTTAATTGTTGTATTCCTTTTTCTTACTTAACAGACTGGACCCCTTGTGAGTGTGAGTGTCAAACCATAAACCACTGTGTTCCCTGGAGCAGTATGACTTAATTGAGCTATCCTGGGAAATATAATTACAATAATGCATGGAGAGGATTGGGTAATATTCTCTCTGTTTTACCTCCTCATCAACAGACACACACACACACACACACACACACACACACACACACACACACACACACACACACACACACACACACACACACACACACACACACACACACACACACACACACACACACACACACACACACACACACACACACACACACACACAAATGAAACAGTAACAACAATAAATACATTTATTGGATGGGTTTTGATCATTATTCCTGAGCCAGTAAAGGGTGTCAGTCTCCATGTCTAGGGCCAAGTGTCGGCAAAACCATCACCTCCATCTTAGATCATGGGACTGAAGAAGTAATAAGAGACATATTTGTGTTTGTTTTATTAGAAATGTAAAAAGATGAGAAAAACACAAATAAAATAGATTTGAAATGAGATAAACATCTTATACACCGGGGCAATCCTCATTCACTAGCTCTCCAGTATGATGATGCATGTACTGTATCATGTTAGTGCAGCTGTCCCATCATTCTGCTACTGAGTCAGTCGGGACAATCCAAACATGCCCATGCACAGAACATGTTGCAGTTGCAGACAGAGACTAAGGACAATTAAGCTACATATACCTATTGAAGTGCTTACAATAATCTATTCTACAATAATCTATTCTCTGACCATTCTCATTAGCTGTGTAGTGACAGTGTTAATTCCAGTGAAAAGTGTCCCAAAATACCTGCCGATATGTGAGCTTTAACTACACAAAGACAATAGTCCAGCCCTGCAGCTATAGCTTGATGGTATTGATGGATGTCAGGACTTGACAGAGGTACCTTTTGTGTCTCACATCGTACAGCTCTAGACTGACAAAGCAAAAGCCACTTTCTACAGTATTTTTATGGTTAAAAAAGACGTATTTGAAGAGCACTGTCACATTTTCTTAATGAATGAATGAATTTGGAAGTCGTGCTATTTTTGTTGTTGTTATTATATTTGACATTGAACCTTTTCTTTAGAGCGCCATCTACACTTTGTTTGTGGATGTGTGTGTGTAGGCTACGTCGGCATGTGATTGAGAGATGGTTTGTTTACACCAAGTCGTTAACAAGGCTTGAAAGGCTTCCTAAATGGCATTATGTCCATGACATCGCAATGGTAGCATCTGCACGTGTGTGACGCGTGTGTGTGTGTGTGTTTATTACGTCTTTCTGTGATTGAGAGCAAGGTCAAAGGGACATATGGGAGACGGGAAATACGGGGAGAGATGGGGTGAGTGGTGTGGTAAGAGGGGGGTTGCTACTGTACCGTGCCCAAGGCCATAACCACACAGACAGACACCATATTGAAATTAGCAAATGGACTGAAGAGTGTCGCTTGCTTCCCCATTTGCTGTCCAGTCCTCTCTGTGTGATATACAGATGTGCACTATGAAGGGACAACCACTTCAGGGGACATTGGGGGGCTAACCTCCCCCTGTTCTAAAATTAAACGGATCGACTCTTATTTATTTACAGCATGTTTTGCACTCCCATAACACTGTAAATTACCTGCATGGTCAACGCTCTTTTCTCAGGCGAAAAGGGAAAGGAAAGGACATCAAACATGTAATCTATATGATATTTCATTTAGGAATCACATATGATCTGTCAATTTCCATATATCATGGTTTATGAGTCATATTTTAAATACAAAATCCCATTTTTTAATATAAATGTTTGAATTGAGAGCGGTCATATGTGTTATATGATGTGCAATATGTATATGGGGTCCAGACAAAGTACCACACCAATATTTACTAGATTTCTATGTCTCATAAGAGGATAAGGAACGGGCAATTTATTTTAGGCAGTTGATCACCTATTTCCTTCCATCAAATGAATTCCTATCATCTCCTTACACGTTTGACAATTAAACCCCCTCAAATATAAAATGGTAGGAAATGTAAGTAAATATATTCTAACTTACAAGATACTTGTGAATTCCTGTTAATAAAAACAAAATATGTACACCTTTTTTTTGGTCTTTGACCAGCTATATTTTCACCCTCTGTTTTGAGCAGCAACACAGTATTTTGATTCTCAAAAGGCTTTGTTTGATATCAGAAACCAATAGGCTGCGGAGAGGGGAGGGGGAGAGAGCGATAGAATGAGACTGAGAGGCAGAAGGAAAGGTGAAGGGAGGATAGACCGTATGTATGTGTATTTGCAGAAAGAATTCCACAGCAGCCAGGGTTATTCTCCTGGGATTGGACCTGGTCTCTCCCTGTTTGCAAGAATAAGCAGGGGCCTCCTCCATTATGGCATACAAGTGCCTTTCCTTTAAGGCCAGGGGAGATTTCTAACCTTTGGTTGACATGCAGAAAAGGTCACGTCCATCCCTGGCTTCCCCCTGTGAGTTACTCCTGACCATTTTATTTTATTATCTGGCTGGGGCTCTGAAGGAGCCTGAACTCCGCATGCAAGTGAAGAAACACAATGTCCCATCCTGCCATCACCCTGTCACTGTCACTACTGCCACTGCTACTATCACTGAGAAAGTCACATGGTCACGACAAACACAAATGTGATATGCTGTATATCTCTAAATAAATATATGAGTACAATGCAAAGATCTTGTTGAGTAAGGATTGGTTATAATTTACTATATCAAAATCTGTTTCTATGAAATTTCATTTTTGCTTAAATTCAAACAAACCCTTGGCAGATTTGATCATTTGAAAAAATATTAATACATCTTAAATTTGGGTTTTGAGCAGTGGTGAAAATATTTTAATTTATTCACATCTGAAAAAACGATGTATGGGACATCCACATTTGAGATAAAAAAATACTGTATTACAAGGAAAACACTAGAGGAAATACTAGGCAATAGTATAGCAATGGTATACTAAAATCAGCACGTGCTATGCTCAAGTGTTCTTGCCCACATTAATCAAATGAATGTCTTTATCTAGCTGTAAGTGTACACATTACAGTACTGGTCTTTAATGCCATGGTGATTGTGTTCAATTCCTGTGAAGTGAGTATACTCTCTGAGTTTTTCTCCATTTGATGGACGTATTCATGCTTATCCGAGCTCCTTATCTACCTTCATTATTTCCAAACCAGTGGCTAAATTGGAAAATCCCATAAGAACGTGTGAATACATGGCAGAAGCAATAAAATAAAACAGAGGGAGAAGCAGTCCCACCACACCAGGGCTTTGCTTCGGCAATAGAAGATAGACTCCACAGATAGCAGGGATATTTCTGCTCCCCACTGCACCATATAGAGCCGTATAGATAAAGATACAGCCAGCCATATAAATCTCAAATGAAGGAACAAAACTTCAGGTAGGATTATGTAGTGTGTGTGTGTGTTTGCATTGTTATAGTCTCAGAAATACTTCTTATACTAAACAAATAAGGAAAGTGTGCACTTTTCTGCAGTACGTTTTAGTATTAGTGGAGTCCCTGTTATATAGACAAGCATGCTTGCTTGCTTCTCTCTTCTGAGGACTGCTGTCGTTTTCCCCTCTGTCTGCTCCCTCAGGACCATTGCTCAGGGGATTTTTTGGATCACTTCATTTCTATGGTGTTGATCAGCTGAAATGGAAGGGCCATTCAGGCAGCTCTCTCCAATTGGTGTGAATGACCTCAGTGAGTGCTCTGTCCAGAAACCATATCAGCTCACAGGATGCACTCGACTGGTATGTCACTATACAGGCTCCAGAATGGGCTATGTTTTCAACTGAGTGTCGGCTGACTCGTCCCCAGCTTCTGTACGTGCGTGTGTGTGTGCGTGCGTGCGGGTGCGAGTGTGTGAGTGCGTGTGTGTGTGTGAGTGTGTGCGTGTGTGAGGCCTGAGTGGATATCAGGACCAAAACACTCCTGCATGCTGATTCAGTGAGGGCCGTGTACGCACAACAGCTTGACCTCCCTGCTTCCAGTGCATTAAATGGGGAGGACAGTAGGCGTGTAACCTGATAAATGCACTTAAAACAGTGAAGCTGGACAGGGAAAGGAGGAGATCTCAGATGGGCTGTAGCCCAGTCTGCCTGCTAGGCAGTTAGAGGCTATTGATTAGCCCCACAGAGTCCAAAGGAGGGTCATAGGTGTTGGCTTCATGGATTATCTGATGCTTGAGTAACAGCTACAATGGGAGAGCGATTCACAAAAACATGACATTGAAAAAATGGTTGGTTAGATATATTTTATATAGTATACTGCAGTAGAATAAGATGAATCAGGTACAAGGTACAACTAACTGAGGGTTTACGGAACAGCATATGGGCAAGAGATGGGGATGGAGCCAGTGTTTATTTAGGCACAGTGAATGGAGCGATGCCAGTCTAAAAGGGCAATAGGATTTATTGGTCCAAAGTAACACCTACCACTGGTCCCTGGCCCCTGGCCCCTGGCCACAACCTCATTCAGCTGAGCACTTACATTACACATTACATTAGTCAACCTGAGTACTGAACACTACAGGATACATGTTCCTGTCCTGGGAAATCTTAGTCAGCTTTTCCCCTGTTAAGAGGACACAAAATATAACACAATACTACAGTATTTGACCCTACTTTTGGAAGTAAATGATGTAAAAGTTCTCCGTACATTGTGCTGCCTTAGACACTGATACCCTTAGGTTGTGAAATATGCCCTGCTCCTGTTATTCAATAATAATACACTTGTCTGGCAATGTCTCAAATTTCACAAATGGAGCAATAAATAAGCACAATAAAGTCAGTCTCACTATAAGTTCAAGCGTATCGTACAGAGCAGCTGAGGATTTAAAAAGAGAAAGGAGGGAGAGAGAGGAGAAAGGGATAAAGAAAATTAGACAGGGTGAGGGGAGAGAGAGCAAGAGAGAGAGAGAGAGAGAGTGACAGAGAGAGACAGGGAGAGAGATGGTGGCCCATGCTTTATATCTGTGCCACATGTTCTCCTGGGTATTTGCGTGCTCCGTTTTCAACCTAAGTGTAATTTGGGCCTTTGGTTGATGCAAAGTCTGTGCAGCAGCTCTGTTCAAACCCAATCACTCACACTGACGTGTAATCCTTTCCCTTCCCATCATCAGTGCTGCTCAGAGAATAATGAAACACACTTAAGCAATACACAGCCGTCATACACCTGCAATCGAGATTGCATTCTGATGAGATGCGTTGTAACAAAAGAAATGAAAGGTGTTTTTACTTGTCAATAGCTGGCTGGTTGTACAACTGCCTGTTTTCAGTTGAGAGGGTGCTGTTACAGCTGCCTGTTTTCAGTTGAGAGGGTGCTGTACAACTGCCTGTTTTCAGTTGAGAGGGTGCTGTTACAGCTGCCTGTTTTCAGTTGAGAGGGTGCTGTACAACTGCCTGTTTTCAGTTGAGAGGGTGCTGTACAACTGCCTGTTTTCAGTTGAGAGGGTGCTGTACAACTGCCTGTTTTCAGTTGAGAGGGTGCTGTTACAGCTGCCTGTTTTCAGTTGAGAGGGTGCTGTACAACTGCCTGTTTTCAGTTGAGAGGGTGCTGTACAGCTGCCTGTTTTCAGTTGAGAGGGTGCTGTACAGCTTGGGATATCTGGAAAGGCTGGAAGATCCTAATTTAGCATGAAAATAACATAACTCTAAATGTACCCATTACAACTCAGATGTGTACACAGTATGTGTAGGAGCTACCTGACCCCACAGCGACAGAGAGAAAATACACCCTCCTTTCCTTTGCTTTCTTCCATCAGTCAACCTAAAGCCACCATCACCCTGACGCTGTCTTGTGTCGTTTAATACTGCCGTCTTTACATGGAGGATTATTACAATTAATTGGTTAGCTAGACATTATTTCAAAAAAGGAAATTGCCTCTTATAATTATATAGAGCAGGGAATACGCAAGTCCCAGGAATCTCAGCTTCCTGAAATGATGGAACCATCTTCCCTCTACCACACCTCCCCCATCCCATCCCAGTCCTCCCCCTCCCCCGGTAGTGTTAGCGTGTCTGCCTGTTTCCTGTGATGAATGCATTTTCTATGGTTCACTTCCATAGCTCCTGGCCTGGCTGAGTGGAGGCCGAGGCTGTTAGCTCGTCTGCTCTTCGCCGGTGGCCTGCCTGGCTCCTTTACCGCCCCGACTGCTCTCCTCTGGTCTGCTGGGACTATTGCTCTCTGCTCTCACCACTCCTGAACTCACAGCGTTAAGTCAAGCACAATCTGAGTGTCTGTCAACCCTGTGGACGAGCAACATGCTAGTGTCCCTGCACATTGGGTAAATACACTGAGGGGAGGATGGGATTGGAGTTACCCTGAAAGCTCAATGAGTAAGTGGCCTAGACATGAGAGGGTGAAACATGCAGTGGCGACCCGTCACATTTTGAGCCCAACATATTTGGGGGCTTGCCTGTTTTGCATGTTATTTTGGCATTAATACGTGTCACATATCAGTTAGCAAACAATGTCAAATATACAATTGAAGTTGGAAGTTTACATACACTGAGGTTGGAGTCATTAAAACTAGTTTTTCAACCAATCCACAAATTTCTTGTTAACAAACTATAGTTTTGGCTATTCGGTTAGGACATCTAACCGAGCGTTGCGCCGGGATTGGCTTAGTGTTCTGTCACTCATGGGGACACTACGTCACCACCTTAGGGTAGAGCTAGAAAATTCAAGCCCCTTGGGTGCTGCCATAGAGTTACATTAGAAGTGCCCATCCAAGAAGGCTCAAGGTCATTGGCCACAGATAAAATGACGTCAAATCACGTTATATCTACAGTAGCTTTGATTTGACTGATCATGTCAACATCATACTTTCAAAATCTTAGCGAGCAGTCATCATCATGAATCAAATCGACAATCTACTGGAAAATCCTTTTTAATCCTTGTCATATGAAGAGAAACTACAGGTAAAACCTATTGGTGCTCATTGGCCATTGGACAAACATTACACAACATCTTGGAAATCGCAAATTAAACAATGAGTGGTTTGGAAGGAATCAGTGGCTAACTGCAAGCATTGCAAAGCAATCATTAGACTGCTATTCAGTGGAGTGGCTGTGTGGTCCCAAGCCTAAGATTAAGGATCTCTTTTCCTAGTTTAACATTTTAAACATGCAACATTTCCCATGCTATCAATGAAGCATGATTTGTTGGTTGGGGTAGGCCGTCATTGTAAATAAGAAGTTGTTCTTAACTGACTTGCCAAGTTAAATAAAGGTTAAATAAATACAAAAAATATCAGCTATGTTTTTAAAAAAGCAGTTAATGAGGCTGAATTAACTGTTTTACTGCCAGACAAGGCTCAGCTGATAGCCAGGTGTAGCAGTGGTAATGTGTTGGGACTCTGCTGTTGGGACTCTGCTGATGGGATAGCTTTATGTAGGCCCTAACAGTTTGTGGGCACCGTTTGTCACTGTTATAGCGCAATTACTGTATTGTTTAGTGTTGTATTGTGTAGTGGCTTTGCTGTCATGCATCCCACATGTTTTCTTTCTTGCCCCACCAAGATTTACATGCTAAGATAGCCACTGGAAACATGGAATAATATAAACTCAGCAAAAAAAGAAGCGTCCTCTCACTGTCAACTGCATTTATTTTCAGCATACTTAACATGCGTAACTATTTGTATGAACATAACAAGATTCAACAACTGAGACATAAACTGAACAAGTTCCACAGACATGTGACGAACAGAAATTGAATAATGTGTCCCTGAACAAAGGGGGGTCAAAATCAAAGTAACAGTCAGTATCTGGTGTGGCCACCAGCTGCATTAAGTACTGCAGTGCATCTCCTCCTTGTGGACTGCACCAGATTTGCCAGTTATTGCTGTGAGATGTTACCCCACTCTTCCACCAAGGCTGCAAGTTCCCGGACATTTCTGGGGTAATGGCCCTAGCCCTCACCCTCCGATCCAACATGTCCCAGACGTGCTCAATGGGATTGAGGTCCGGGCTCTTCGCTGGCCATGGCAGAACACTGACATTCCTGTCTTGCAGGAAATCACGCACAGAACGACCAGTATGGCTGGTGGCATTGTCATGCTGGAGGGTCATGTCAAGATGAGCCTGCAGGAAGGGTACCACATGAGGGAGGAGGATGTCTTCCCTGCAACGCACAGTGTTGAGATTGCCTGGAATGACAACAAGCTCAGACCAATGATGCTGTGACACACCGCCCGTGATGTCTGGTGAGGACCTGCCTTACAACAGGCCTACAAGCCCTCAGTCCAGCCTCTCTCAGCCTATTTCAAACAGTCTGAGCACTGATGGAGGGATTGTGCATTCCTTGTGTAACTTGGGCAGTTGTTGTTACCACCCTGTACCTGTCCCGCAGGTGTGATATTCGGATGGACCAATCCTGTGCAGGTGTTGTTACACGTGGTCTGCCACTGCGAGGACGATCAGCTGTCCGCCCTGTCTCCCAGTAGCGCTGTCTTAGGCGTCTCACAGTACGGACATTGCAATTTATTGCCCTGGCCATATCTGAAGACCTCATGCCTCCTTGCAACATGCCTAAGGCACATTCACGCAGATGAGCAGGGACCCTGGGCATCTTTCTTTTGGTGTTCTTCAGAGTCAGTAGAAAGGCCTCTTTAGTGTCCTAAGTTGTCATAACTTTGACCTTAATTGCCTACCATCTGTAAGCTGTTAGTGTCTTAACGACCGTTCCACAGGTGCATGTTCATGAATTGTTTATGGTTCATTGAACAAGCATGGGAAACAGCATTTAAACTCTTTACAATGAAGACCTGTGAAGTTATTTGGATTTTTACGAATTCTCTTTGAAAGACAGGGTCCTGAAAAAGGGACGTTTCTTTTTTTGCTGAGTTTATGTATTCTATCTGATCCTCTTTCTGAGTCTCATGATATTATTACTAAAAATGTGCCCTCGTCATCACAAATGTGACTTTATAAACGCACTATGATTGGCATATCCTTACACAAGTATGTACTGTGCTGAAAGAGGTCAGGTTTGTTTGGGATATTTTAAATGTACATTTAAATGCATCACAACATCATCAATAGTGTAGTGCAGGCGTCCCCAACTGGTGGCCCACGGGTGGTTTTATTTGACTCCCCAAGTTTTTTGAGCAATTTTTAAAATTGCTTTTCATTGTTGGACAGAAAAGACTAAAGACACCAGGAAATAAGCTCCATATGACTTTAATTTAAGAAATTTGTTCCCAGGTATTCCTGGAGAGAGATGTGATTGTATGCAAATGTGCAAAAGGTTTGAAATGATTCTTTTTTAGTCAAACATGATCTGTTTTGGCTTCTTGTGGTCAATTTGCAGTCTACAAATGATTTGTAATTATGTTCCGTCCCCCCGACCCTCCACTCCAGAAAAAAATCAGCCTGTGAGTGAATCTAGTTGATGGTCCCTGGTGTAGTCGGATAATAAATGAATCACAGACTTCTGGGAGTTATTTAATTATTTCTTCCTTTACCTTTTAGGAAATCAAAACATAAAGGTGACACAGATATTGGTGATTCAACAATCAGAGATATCAATGTACACTGTTGCCAAATGATATAATTCACACCATTAATATTTATACTGTAGGAGCAGGAAATCATTTTAAGTACCTGTTCCTTAATGCAAGTTTATCATCAAGGGACCAATTCTGACACATTGATGTTAATAAAAACATGTACCCGCTTCATAACCAAAATGGGTCTCGCCCACTGATAGCCAAATCATGAAGTCAACTTTAAGCATGCTTTACCTTTACAAACAGATATATGGATGGTAAGAGACTACTGGTGACTATAATTACAAATACACTACATTACCAAAAGTATGTGGACACCTGCTCGTCGAACATCTCATTCCAATATCATGGGCATTAATGTGGAGTTGGTCCCCCCTTTGCTGCGATAACAGCCTCCACATTTCTGGGAAGGCTTTCCACTAGATGTTGGAACATTGTTGCGGGGACTTTCTTCCATTCAGCCAAAAGAGAATTAGTGAGTTTGTGCACTGATGTTGGGCGATTAGACCTGGCTCGTAGTCGGCATTCCAATTCATCCCAAAGGTGATCGGTGGGGTTGAGGTCAGGACTCTGTGTAGGCCAGTCAATTTCTTAGATACAGATCTCGACAAACCATTTCTGTAAGGACCTTGCTTTGTGCACGGGGGCATTGGCATGCTAAAACATGAAGGGCCTACTCCAAACTGTTGCCACAAATTTAGAAGCACAGGATTGTCTACAATATCATTATATGCTGTGTTAGGCTTTCCCTTCACTGGAACTAAGGGGCCTACTGTAGCCCGAACCATGAAAAACAGCCCCAGACTATTATGCATTGGGGCAGGTAGCATTCTCCTGGCATCCGCCAAACCCAGAATCGTCCATTGGACTGCCAGATGGTGAAGCGTGATTCATCACTCCAGAGAACGTGTGTACACCTGTTCGGAGACCAATGGTGGCGAGCTTTACACCAGTCCAGCCGACACTTGGCATTGTGCATGGTGATCTTAGGCTTGTATGCGGCTGCTCAGCCATGGAAACCCATTTCATGAAGCTCCTGACGAACAGTTCTTGTGCTGATTTGCTTCCAGAGGCAGTTTGGAACTTGGTAGTGATTTTTATGCACTATGTGCTTCAGCACTTCGCGGTCCCATTCTGTGAGCTTGTGTGGCCTACCATTTTGCGGCTGAGCCAATGTTGCTCCTAGACATTTCCACTTCACAGTAACAGCACTTACAGCTGACCGGGGCAGCTCTAGCAGGGCAGAAATTGACAAACTGACTTGTTGGAAAGGTGGCATCCAATAACGGTGCCACGTTGAAAGTCACTGAGCTCTTCAGTAACGCCATTCTACTGCCAATGTTTGTTTATGGAGATTGCATGGCTGTGTGCTCAATTTTATACACCTGTCAGCAATGGGTGTGGTTGAAATAGCCAAATCCACCAATTGGAAGGGTTGTCCACATACTTTTGTGTGTATAGTGTATCTTGGCAGGGGCATTTCTAGACAATAAATCTTTGATAGAAACATGGATGGCTCATGTATATTTCAATACAGCCATGATGATGATGATACTGATGAAGAATACATCTTGAAATCGAAAGTATCGACAATAGTGATGAGGTAGTAGTCAGCAGGACGCTGCATGCTGTACTTTATTTTGAACTGCTGTAACTCGGCAACCTACTGTATACTGTCCAGTAACCATTGGCATTGATATACTGTATATATATATATATATATATATATGTATATATATATATATATATATACACACACACAGTATATATACACAGTATATATACACCTTATACTGTATAGACCCAGTTTGAATGTAAGACTTGTTATTTGCATTCTAGAGGAGCCTAAATACAACTGAAAGCATTGAAGGGAGGTGCCTGGAGTTTACGTTGCATTGTATTGGGTGTGAATTTTGGATCACTACAAAAAGCTTATTGTAAAGTTTTTCTGCTAAACTGTCTGATCTGTTTCATCTGTACTTGTCCATACAAGCGCTTGTATTTTACAGTAGAGCAATGAAAATATAGTTCTGATAGTTATTTTTGATAAGAATAATTTTTTAATAATATGGAAATATTAATCCAATTGTCCAAAATCTTGGTAAAAGCATGCTTACAGCATGGTTTCAGTCAGAATTGGTCCCCGTTGTATTGCACAACAGTAAAATAGTTCAAGTTACATGGTCACCCCCTAAAGTGGAGCCTGTTAAGTAGACAGCAGCTAGTTCAAGTTGGATTATTAGGTGCTGGGGTGTGTAGTCATCCTCCATTAAGTGACCAATCAGGCTGCAGTAAAATAGGGTGCTGCAGGATTAACACTGGTCAATGATATCACAAGCAGAGTAGCAACCATCCCGTCTACAATGTCAGGGATTCGTTTGATCACAGTTTCATATTGTGACAGCACCAACATGTATCACATCACATTAATCACGTCAGTAGTATACTCATCCCCCTCCCATCACATTCTCTCCCATGCAGAACAAGAACAGCATGAGTCTACAGTACTGAACTACAGTGCCCAGCATGCACCATGGAGGTCGACCTACCTACACACTGGGAGCATGGGGGCCCTCTCGTCACTTTCCCACCGAGATCACACCTTGTTCAGACACACCATGGGACTGGTGCTACCCTTTGAAACATGCTGACACTTTGTAGCCTGCATGGCTTCTCACAAGAGGAGCACCTTGGGGAGTGATTTGCTGTCTTTAAGGATGCCTGTCTGTCTCCTGGTCTGTTGAGAGGTGTTACACCACAGCTACTGTGTCAACATGGGGTCAAGCAGCGTTCCACGTGTCTACTGTACTCCTGGAGGGAGGCAGAGCAGGCAGGCAGCTACAGCAATAACCTCCTTCTGGGTTAAAAATACCCCCAGTCAGCGTGAAGCGCTAGCTACCAACACATCACTGCACCTGCCATTCACCTCAGTTTGGCTGTAGCTCCATAAAGACAGTCCCAGCTATAAAAAGACAGGCCGCTTCTAAAATGCTGCTAGCAGATGCTGGACACCTTGCTCCCTGTTTGGAAGGACTCTGCCACGGTCTTAAAGGACCCAAAATAGAGCATTTGACACATGGGCCTCTGATTGTTTGAACATGGAATCTTCTGGACTTCTGCCACTCGGCAGTAATCCTTTGATACCCCCGCCCCCAAACCCACTCATCATCTTTCACCCTGCCCAGATGAGGTCATTCACTCAGTTGCCAAGAGGCAATTTCCATTGGCTTGAACAATCACCAAATGTGGGGTTTACAGAGGAGAAACACTACAGTGCAACAGGTGAGTGGTGCGTCCATTGCCAGGACTCACACTCACACACAAATGGGAGGGCATGGTCTTCTAGCGACAGACAGACAGACAGAGACAGACAGACAGACAGACAGACAGACAGACAGACAGACAGACAGACAGACAGACAGACAGACAGACAGACAGACAGACAGACACAGACAGACAGACAGACAGACAGACAGACAGACAGACAGCAGTGTAGTGAAGCAGATGATATAGGAGGTTTAACATGACTTGTCCACGGCACGGCTCCCTTTATTGCTGAGTTACTACAGAATAAGACGACTGACTACCTGGCTACGCTAGTTTGGTTAAACATGTCATGTGACCAGTTTATCTTCTTCCTGTCTGAGACCAATCCACATCACACAGCTCACTGCTCTGAAGAGGTATATTCAAGGACATTTAGATCAGTAGAGCTCACATTTAGGTAACACTTTCTGTTCTTTCTTTCTTTTCAAAGAAGGAGAAAGAGAGAAAAATGGCCGTCGGCTTCACCAGACATAACTGTACACTCAGCCAATCATTATTAATAAATATATACATGTCCTGGTCAAGTCCAGGAGGTGAAACAACTGTCTAACAAGTGAGTCATAGTGGTTGACTCAACTGTATATTCTGACTAGAAATAAAACCATGTTAATTAATAGCCTGTAATTATTCCTTCTGAAGATATAGAGGGGGAGATCCTTCACATACAGTATGACCACAGACCATAAACAAAACAAAATTATTACTGTACATAGTATTTCTAATATATTTTAAATGAATCTGCATCATTTTACATTTATACTTTTAACCAAGTTTAGCATTTGTTCTTCTTTATTTGTATTTGTTTTATTTTTGAAATGTCTTGGGTTCAAGGGGCAAAGCGCGAGAGAGGTCAGTCACAGTCACAGGTCAGTCAGTCTCCTGTCACAGTCAGCAGGGTGTTCCTCTCCTGTCCTGAGTCCCCTCTCTCCATGTCCTTCTGTCTGCATCACCTGCTCCTCCATCAGACCTTGGCTTCCAGCATCTCCAGGAAGAGTTTGTGCATGGGCACCTTGCCCTGAACCTTGATGCTGTAAAAGTGCTGCACGGCCTTGGTGGCAGTCTGACGCAGCAGGGGCAGGGTCATGAGCAGCTTGCCTGCCCGCCGGGGGTCCTCCTGATGCTGGCTGCTCTCATAGTCCTGCAGGGCCTCATGGAGCGCATCCTGGAGCTTCTGCACTGCCTCCACGTCCTCTATATGCATGGAGTCTGGAGAGGAGAGGGAAAGAAACGGTCAGTGAGAGGGGGCTCTTCAACATGAGTCATGTTAACATCTTCAGGGATACAATGACAACACAAACCAGTGCTTGATTTAATGCAATGTAAAATAGTTCTGTAAATAGTAACACATCAAAACTTTGCAGAATACAGTGCACATTTCCAATGCAATGAGAGCTGAGCGAGGCTGATGAACACAGCAGGAATTCCATTTTTGCTAAAGTAAAACATGGCTGGGTGTGTACTAGTGATCAGCTATTAGACACGTTATCGGCATAATTCACACTGCGACAAGATAAACAATAGAACGTAAAGAAAAACACAAAGCTTAATGTATTTTTTTTGCCAGGTGGCCTTGGTTTGATTTTCGTATGGCCTTTGACCAACGAGACTGAAAATCCATATAATGCAGCAGTCTCCTGCAGCACACAATGGAATGAATAGCAGCCAACCCCCAGTGAATGAATACATATTAAACACCTCACTGTTCCAAAAGACAGCTCCGGAATAGATTGTTTTCTTATAAACACTCCATCAGGGAATTGGATGGTGTAAACTAGCTTCAATAAAGAAATAATACTTCCTTCACATTTTCATTCATTTCCTCCCTCTTCTCTCACAGACACATGTGGAACAACACATGAGTGGAATGAAAGTAAACACTATTGTACATTTGATTAAATAATCACTGGAATGTTAGTGCTTTAGCTTGCTGGAAACCATATTTTGACTGATGATTGATTGATCGATCAAACAAAACAAATTATATTAACTCCAATTGAACTAGTGTAACTACATGTATGTACTGTAGGTCTACTGTAACAGTGTAACTACATGTATGCACTGTAGGTCTACTGTAACAGTGTAACTACATGTATGTACTGTAGGTCTACTGTAAGAGTGTAACTACATGTTTGTACTGTAGGTCTACTGTAAGAGTGTAACTACATGTTTGTACTGTAGGTCTACTGTAACAATGAAACTACATGTATGTACTGTAGGTCTACTGTAACAGTGTAACTACATGTATGTACTGTAGGTCTACTGTAACAGTGTAACTACATGTATGCACTGTAGGTCTACTGTAACAGTGTAACTCATGTATGTACTGTAGGTCTACTGTAAGAGTGTAACTACATGTTTGTACTGTAGGTCTACTGTAAGAGTGTAACTACATGTTTGTACTGTAGGTCTACTGTAACAGTGTAACTACATGTATGCACTGTAGGTCTACTGTAACAGTGTAACTACATGTATGTACTGTAGGTCTACTGTAACAGTGTAACTACATGTATGCACTGTAGGTCTACTGTAACAGTGTAACTACATGTATGTACTGTAGGTCTACTGTAAGAGTGTAACTACATGTTTGTACTGTAGGTCTACTGTAAGAGTGTAACTACATGTTTGTACTGTAGGTCTACTGTAACAATGAAACTACATCAACAACAACCATGTGTACAGTATCATACTGACTCTGTAGCCCATATCCTCCCTGACCTTTCAGTCTCAGAGGAGGGTTCTCTCTCTGACTCATTGCAGTCTCTCCCTGTCTGATGTGCTGTGGTGTATTGCATTGTTCAAGGATACTCTTACGGTATGTACAGAATGCTGTAACACTCCCTTTTCATATTCTCTCTCTCTCTCTCTCTCTCTCTCTCTCTCTCTCTCAAGGATGCACTGGGCTTGTGGTTAACCAGTGTCTGGCACTTATGAGACAGTGTGTCATTGCTTGACTCATATCACCTTGGCAGTGCATATTTCACCACGCGGGACAATAAAAGGCAAAACAGATTTCAGACTTCGTCCCAAATTCATTGACTGGAACAACTATATTCCCAAGACCTTGAGACATTTCTCACCCTGACGCTTTCCAATCCACAGCGGTAAAATGAAGTAGGTCGTTTTGGAAAGTGAATGAGCAGTTGAGCAGGGGGGTGGGGGGGGATATGAGCAGATGGGGGGGCAGAATAGAAGAACAAAAGGGAAATTCACCAGGAAGTCAGAGAGTATCGTAACTCCTCTTTGCGTCATACAGGATTAGTCAATGATAAACAGCATATTAGGTAATATGTACAAGTCAATGCCCAGACAAATTATTAGCAATTAAATGCATTTTAATTACTGTGATAAAATAATACAACCAATAAACGTATCAAAAACATAAGTGAGTATATGTGTGTGTGTACATGTGTGCTTCAGCACATGCATGACATTTTTGCCATTAAACTCATCTAATGCCAAGAATGAGTGAGCAGTGGACAAAGGTCTCGGGGTGAAGTGCAGGCAAGAAGGAAGGAATGAAAGAAAGAGCTAGAGACCAGATGAGAAAGAAAAGAGAGCAATAGACAAAGAGAGAGATGGAGATATGGAGAGAGAGACAGAGAAGGAGGAGTTGGAGATATGGAGAGAGAGACAGAGAGGGAGAAGGAGATATGGAGAGAGAGAGACAGAGAGGGAGATATGGAGCGAGAGAGACAGAGAGGAAGAAGGAGATGGAGATATGGAGAGAGAGAGACAGAGAGAGGGAGATATGGAGCGAGAGAGACAGAGAGGAAGAAGGAGATGGAGATATGGAGAGAGAGACAGAGAGGGAGATATGGAGCGAGAGAGACAGAGAGGAAGAAGGAGATAGAGATATGGAGAGAGAGAGA
Organism: Oncorhynchus tshawytscha; assembly: GCF_018296145.1. NCBI lineage: Eukaryota > Metazoa > Chordata > Actinopteri > Salmoniformes > Salmonidae > Oncorhynchus > Oncorhynchus tshawytscha. Next base: position 33,032,438 of record NC_056439.1, on the reverse strand, counting down.
CAGAGAGAGGGAGATATGGAGCGAGAGAGACAGAGAGGAAGAAGGAGATGGAGATATGGAGCGAGAGAGACAGAGAGGGGGAGATGGAGATACAGAGAGAGAGTGAGATGGAGATATGGAGAGAGAGAGAGCGAGGGAGAGCATGCAGCATGTAGGCTATGGAGGAGGGGATAGGCTTAAAAAAACTACTTTGAAGAAACAATTTCCTTGCAATCCATCAGAGAGCCCAAGTCGATCCGATTGATAAACTGCTAATTACAAAATCAATCGCTATGAATTTTCACAGCTGTCAGACAGAGGGGCTCCCGGGAGAGTGATCTCACAGAGACCTTGTTCAAACGTTCCGGACGCCTCCTCCCTACCCCGACACCCGGCCTCCCTCCCTCCCTCACCCGCACCCACCCCCCAACAAAGCTCTGTTGTCTGAAAGCAAAGCAAAGCAAAGCCCACCGTCAGCGTTTTCATTTTTCAGCCAGACAAAAGAAGAGAAAGCGTGCCCGTGGCCCAGCCAGGCATTGATCAGAGAGGGACAGGCTCTGCCTACTCAAAAGCAGCCTGTCGATACGAGTGTACCGTCTTCGCATTGGAACAAACAAGCCCCATCACTCCCTGATACTCATTCCATTCGACTTAACACATTGTATTGACAGGCCCTGTGCTCCTAATGAAATGCTAAATTTATCTCCCATGGTTGGCGTGCCCTGCAGCTACTGTTATGGAGAATTAACCAACATAAATTATGAACAATTGTTATTATGAATAAGATAATAAGATAATATTCCAATATAAAATTAGAAACAGTTTTATGTATTTGTGCAATATAAATGGAAAATGTTTTGGTTTTGGCAAATTAATGGAAAATGTTTTGGTTTTGGCAAATTAATGAGTGTTTAAAAATATTCCTAACAAATTTTATATTTTTGTGTCACTGGCACTATAGTAATCGTTTGTTCATTTGAAATTAACTCTGGCTCAAGATTTGATACAGTATATGACAGTTTTTGAGATTAATGAAATGTGTCCTAAAATGTATAAATACTAGCTTTATTCATAAAATTACAACAAAAAGTTAAAAAGTCCAAAAAGTATTATTTTTGTCCACATGGATATATTGCTTGTGATTGCCCATTTTACAATATCATATTGGGCAATGATACTGAAAAATCAGACTCTTCAAAACATACATTTTCAGCAAAAATACAATATTACCTTAAATAATAAATGTGATTGTTTTTTAGATTGATTGTTCTCATCATATTGCATAAATTAAAAAACCTTGTAAAGAATAAAATGTCAAAATATTCACCTATTATCCCTGACTGCCGTCTTATTTATGCTACATACGGAGTCGGTGTAAATTGTCCTACCTGAGTTGGCGAGAGCGATGGCCTTGAGGGTGACAAACTCCTCCTTCTCCACCTTCAGCTTCTTGTACTTGCGTACGAGCTGCAGGATGGACACGTAGAGGTCGAGCAGGCCAGTGAGCCGCGAGTGTTCTTCGTCCATGATGTAGTCCTCTGCATACACCAGCTCGTCCTCGTAGGGCAGCGAGCGGAACACGATGCTTAGGATCAGGATCTCCATCCAGGCGCTCTGCAGTAGACTCATCTGGTCTCCCAGCGACAGCGTGGAGAAGCCTGGGGAGACAGAGGAAAACACTCTGAGAATCTCTCACCTGCAGTTATCTGCACTACAATGCAGACACTTAAAATATATTTGTTTGTTTGTGTGTGTGTGTGTGTGAGTGTGGGTGTTTCCAGCTCATGCTCTGCCCTCAAGATTAAATAGAAACAGTGAAAATACTCGAATAGGCTCTTTATATTTTCTCTTTGTTGATGATCAATGCAATTATCATCGGTAAACTATTAAATGGGGTGAACTAGTTAAGGGTGAACAATTAAATGAACATTACCACCCTGATTGTTTTAATGAAAACACTATGAAGCCAAACATGTACTGTCCACCTTCAAGGTCTTTCTCATGGACAGATCTGATCAGTAACCCAAACATGAGTTCAAAGTCTCAACCCCGACTGACTAGAGTACATGCCACGGTATGTTAGCAGCAGAGGTGTTTAATTTTAAATGCACTCTGGAAGGTCCTCTCTGAAACGGTTGTCACAGCACTCCAGTGGGCTTTACTGTAAGTGAAGACAGTAAATCGGTGCAAAGGTCTTTGAGACACAAAGCCGTCTGGTCAGCCCTTGTTTCCTGTCACACTGCTATTGGTGGGATTAGCACTGAGACAGATCCTCATTGGAGGGGTCGAGGACGTGACACACACTCAGTACCACGCTGGGTGAGTTGATAAAAAACACACACACAACACACTCATGCATGCTAGCACGCAGGCATGCATACACACTCACACTAACAGACACACACAAGTGTGGGCACACACTCACACAGCGAGGGGTCGCGTGGGTCAACACAGCCCTAAAGGCTTAAATCCTGTCCCCGTTCCTGACAAACAGCAACTGGATGAGCTGAAATGGTCTGGGTCATATAAAACTATTGTCATTTCCCCCTTCAAACACACAGGCTGCTACCTGTACATATAGATAGAATTAAACCTTTTAAAAACAACCATCCCCACAAATCCTCTGAAGATGAGGTGAGGTATTACCTGTTCCCCGTACTACCCTTTCCTCCGTACTACCCTTTCCCCGTACTACCCTTTCCCCGTACTACCCTTTCCTCCGTACTACCCTTTCCTCCGTACTACCCTTTCCCCGTACTACCCTTTCCTCCCTACTAACCTTTCCCCGTACTAACCTTTCCCCGTACTAACCTTTCCTCTGTACTACCCTTTCCCCGTACTACCCTTTTCCCCGTACTACCCTTTCCTCTGTACTACCCTTTCCTCCGTACTACCCTTTCCCCATACTAAACTTTCCTCTACTACCCTTACTACCCTTTCCCCGTACTACCCTTTCCCCGTACTACCCTTTTCCCGTACTACCCTTACCTTTAACCTTTCCCCGTACTAACCTTTCCCGTACTAACCTTTCCTCTTACCCCGTACTAACCTTTCCCCGTACTACCCTTTTTCCCGTACTACCCTTTCCCGTACTAACCTTTCCCCGTACTAACCTTTCCTCTGTACTAACCTTTAACCTTTTCCCCGTACTAACCTTTCCCCCTTTCCCCGTACTAAACTTTCCTCTGTACTACCCTTTCCCCGTACTACCCTTTCCCCGTACTACCCTTTCCCCGTAACCCTTTTCTACCCTTACCTCCGTACTACCCTTTCCCCGTACTAAGCTTTCCCCGTACTAACCTTTCCCCGTACTAACCTTTCCTCTGTACTACCCTTTCCCGTACTAACCTTTCCCCGTACTACCCTTTCCCCGTACTACTAACCTTTCCTCTGTACTAACCTTTCCCCGTACTAACCTTTCCCGTACTAACCTTTCCCGTACTAACCTTTCCTCTGTACTAACCTTTTCCCGTACTAACCTTTCCCCGTACTACCCTTTCCCCGTACTAACCTTTCCCGTACTAACCTTTCCCCGTACTAACCTTTCCTCTGTACTAACCTTTCCCCATACTAACCTTTCCCCGTACTACCCTTTCCCCGTACTACCCTTTCCCGTACTAACCTTCCCCGTACTAACCTTTCCTCTGTACTAACCTTTCCTCGTACTAACCTTTCCCGTACTAACCTTTCCCCGTACTAACCTTTCCTCGTACTAACCTTTCCCCGTACTAACCTTTCCCCGTACTAACCTTTTTACTAACCTTTCCCCGTACTACCCTTTCCCCGTACTAACCTTTCCCGTACTAACCTTTCCCCCTAACCTTTCCCGTACTAACCTTTCCCCCTAACCTTTCCTCTGTACTACCCTTTCCCCGTACTACCCTTTCCCGTACTACCCTTTCCTCTGTACTACCCTTTCCCCGTACTAACCTTTCCTCTGTACTACCCTTTCCCGTACTAACCTTTCCTCTGTACTACCCTTTCCCCGTACTACCCTTTCCTCTGTACTACCCTTTCCCGTACTACCCTTTCCCCGTACTAACCTTTCCTCTGTACTACCCTTTCCCGCACTAACTTTCCTCCGTACTACCCTTTCTCCGTACTAACCTTTCCTCTGTACTACCCTTTCCCCGTACTAACCTTTCCCCGTACTACCCTATCCTCTGTACTACCCTTTCCCCCGTACTAACCTTTCCTCTGTACTACCCTTTCCCCGTACTAACCTTTCCTCTGTACTACCCTTTCCCCGTACTACCCTTTCCTCTGTACTACCCTTTCCCCGTACTACCCTTTCCCCGTACTAACCTTTCCTCTGTACTACCCTTTCCCCGCACTAACTTTCCTCCGTACTACCCTTTCTCCGTACTAACCTTTCCTCTGTACTACCCTTTCCCCGTACTAACCTTTCCCCGTACTACCCTATCCTCTGTACTACCCTTTCCCCATACTACCCTTTCCCCGTTACCCTTTCCCCTACTACCCTTTCCCCCGTACTACCCTTTCCCCGTACTACCCTTTCCTCCGTACTACCCTTTCCCCATACTACCCTTTCCCCATACTACCCTTTCCCCGTACTACCCTTTCCCCCGTACTACCCTTTCCCTGTACTACCCTTTCCCCGTACTACCCTTTCCCCCGTACTACCCTTTCCCCGTACTACCCTTTCCCCGTACTACCCTTTTACTACCCTTTTCCCCTACTACTTGGAGCATCCCTCTCCTTACCTCCTGTCCTGGTCTAGCGTTCCCACGGGCGCCCCCATTCTGACAGCATATTAGCCCGTCGCCTGATTAAAATGATTGCTTTTACAAGTTTGCTGTTGCAATACTATCTGCTCCCAGGTTATTAGGAGGCGATAGATGACAGTATTGACACACACACACAGAGAGAGAGCAACACTGAAGGGGGTAGAAACAGAAAGAAAAAGGTAGCGAGGGAAAGAGAGAGAAAGGGGGTAGCGGAGAGTTTCATTTCCCTTATCGTAGTGATGACCACAGGAGGGAAGAGCTGGAGGATACATTCATTAACAGATTGCGATCGGAATGTGAGGGCCTTCACAATGTGAAGGGGAATCAATAGTCAGTCGAATGGAGGGTCTGATCAAACAGAGACAGGTGCAGGGCCCAGGACAGGCAGGGCAGGCCCACCCCACCCGGGTGGCCAGGGGGTCTGTGAACCACAGACAGGACCAGCACAATACAGACACTAGCCAAAACTGCTAGGAGGCACATACTAATATAATTGTAGGAGGAAGCCATGAGTGCCTTAGTGCAGGTGCCTGTGCTACTATACATCAAAATGCATTTTAAATCCTTTTTAAAGCTCTGACAAAGGCCTTCAGGCCGATACGTAAAGCTAAATAAAGAGCAGTGTGCTGGTTTCTTCATTTTTCTCATCTTATTCAATTGTTACCATTCACCTGCAACAAAGATAGCTCAGATGAGCGAGTGCCTTTTGAATTTTAAATCCTTTGCTGTGAAATGTCCCTGTCAGCACTGGAAAAGCCGTACCTTGCCATTAGCGAGATAATCTGGACTGGCCGCAAGGAAATGGTCATGCAAGTGTAGACAAGGTACAGCCTGATTTCTGCGTCAGGTTGGCATGCAATCACAGCCTAGGCTTTGTGCACCCTTTTAATGCCAAGGAGCACTCAACCGGAACACCTTGCCCTCAATGTGACAGCACATAGAAAGCACTTGTTCTAGATTTGTACAAGAGAATGCAAAATCCCTCTGTTATACCAGACACCTCTCAGCAATATGCACACACTGAACACAGCAGCCTGCAATTACGTTTGACGCTAAAAGTCCTTGAATTGAATCCGGTGTTGTGAGATGGAGAGGAGGGGTTTTCCCCCTGCTCTGTCTCTCTCTTCAGGGCCTAAATTATGGCTCCAAATGGGATCTTGTGTCGTTGACTTGCCGTTTTCCACTCAATTTAATCGAGTAATGAAGTGACTTCCAGACTCCATAGGTCACACAGCGCTCTGGCCGCCATGCTGTGAAGGCAGCCCGGTTAAGTGCTGTCGGAGTGGGTGATTTCCTCTAATGAAATATCAATATTTACATCTTCATTTCCACACCACTGCCTTGGTGGGGTTTGAGGAAACACGGCACAATATTGACCAAAACTTAGAGACCTGTCTGTGTGGTTGAAGGCCCTTTTCCACAAGGCTACCCTGGGTAAGTAGGCTAAAATAGCAGAGGGCAATAACAACATCTCTGAAATCTCTGTTGTTCATTTTGAATAAGCATGCTTTCACATACGGTATTGTGATGTTCAGGGACGATTGTGTTTTAAAGGCATCTACATTATCAATTTAAAAATGACATTACATGACAGTATATTTATTTGATCCAGTAAACACAATGGAACTTCAACATACAGTAGGTTACAGTGAATCATCTCTACTGTATCACCGTTTAACTACAGTATACCTCTTCATTACATGTGGACAAGCAGTCCTAGGAGAAATGTCATGTTGACATAGCATACTACTGTGGTCCATACTACCACACAATCACAGTCATGCGGGGGGCTGTGGACAGGGAACATGCTCTCTTCCTCGCCTCTTAACCAGACACTGAAGACCATGACTGGGTTCAACAGTAGACTAATTCACTTCATGCTTCAGCTGGTTCTCTCAATGATCCCTGTCCCTGGCTAGGCACAGTATAAAATTACACCAGTTTTGTTTGTGTTTACAATAAACACAGCCACTTGAAATGGGTTCGAAAACATTGACAAGTTTGGCTGGTCTCTCTGGTTGATAAAGGCAAATCTTGAATAGGATTTCACTGCAATATTTTGTATAATACACATATGAAAGTTATAACACAGGAATAAATGTTTTCTTTGACAGATGATTTCCCTCAGCTTTTCCTGCTCTGCTCCCTGACTTACCTATACTGGATTTAAATACAACAATATCCCTGTCCAAACAGCCCTGTTGCAGTCTCTTACCTCTGTCCTCTAAGGTGAGAATCCTATAGATGCACACATGTAGAAATATATTTAAGTTCATCTTCGGATTCTTAGCTTGTTATTCTGGATACAACTGTAAAAAGCCAATTGGGGAGAGCCAAAATCCCCATCCTCCTTATCTCCGACAGACCCCTTCACCGAGGGAGGGGGGTGAGATGGTGGCAGATCAGGCAGGCCACACCAGTGCCGGCTGCCTCTGGGTCCACCCCTCGTCAGTTTAATCAGGGTGCCATTTCATCTGCCAGAGCAGAGGACGGCCCAAAATGAAATGCTGGAGATTTCTGTTGAGCGGGAGTTCATATTCTATTAATTTATTATTGTTTCCCTCTCCCCGAGGGCCATTAGCACGGGTCATAAAAAGAGAAGTAATTACGAGGCATGGTGGCCCCCTCCAGCTGCAGCCCCCTCGTATTTCATCCTCAATCAGACTACTGAACAGACAGAGAGAGCAAGAGAGAGGGATAGAGAGAGAACAGACAGAGAGAGCGAGAGAGAGGGATAGAGAGAGAGAGATGAAGCGAGGGAGGGAGACGGAAAGAGAGAGTGAAAGGGGTGGATGGAATGAAAGAGAGAGATAGGGAGAAGATACAGAGGAATTGAGAGATAAGGAAATGAGAGAGGAAGAGAAACACAGAGAGATATACAGAGATACAGGGAGAGAGAGAGAGAGAGAAAGCGATAGAGGGAAAAGAGAGTCATTCTCGCTAGACAGGGGCTGCTACACTATATACAGTTGAAGTCGGAAGTTTACATACGCCTTAGACAAGTACATTTAAACTCAGCTTTTCACAATTCCTGACATTTCATCCTAGTAAAAATTCCCTGTCTTAGGTCAGTTAGGATCACAACTTTATATTAAGAATGTGAAATGTCAGAATAATAGTAGAGAGAATGATTTATTTCAGCTTATATTTCTTTCATCACATTCCCATTGGGTCATAAGTTTACATACACTCAAATAGTATTTGGTACCATTGCCTTTAAATTGTTTAACTTGGGTCAAACAGTTTGGGTAGACTTCCACAAGCTTCCCACAATAAGTTGGGTGAATTTTGGCCCATTCCTCCTGACAGAGCTGGTGTAACAGTCAGGTTTGTAGGCCTCCTTGCCTCCACGCTTTTTCAGTTCTGCCCACAAATTTTCTATAGGATTGAGGTCAGGGCTTTGTGATGACCACTCCAATACCTTGACTTTGTTGTCCTTCAGCCATTTTGCCACAACTTTGGAAGTATGCTTGGAGTCATTTTCCATTTGGAAGACCCATTTGCAACCAAGCTTTAACTTCCTGACTGATGTCTTGAGATGTTGCTTCAATATATCCATATAATTTTCCATCCTCATGATGCCATTTATTTGGTGAAGTGCACCAGTCCCTCCTGCAGCAAAGCACCCCCACAACATGATGCTGCCACCACCATACTTCACGGTTGGGATGGTGTCTTCGGCTTGCAAGCTTGCCCCCTTTTTCCTCCAAACATAACGATGGTCATTATGGCCAAATAGTTATATTTTTGTTTCATCAGACCAGAGGACATTTCTCCAAAAAGTACGATATTTGTTCCCATGTGCAGTTGCAAACCACAGTCTGGCTTTTTTATGGCGGTTTAGGAGTAGTGGCTTCTTCCTTGCTGAGTGGCCTTTCAGGTTATGTAGATATAGGACTCGTTTTACTCTGGATATAGATACTTCTGTATATGTTTCCTCCAGCATCTTCACAGGATCCTTTGCTGTTGTTCCAGGATTGATTTGGACTTTTCGCACCAAAGTACGTTCATCTCTAGGAGACAGAATGCGTCTTCTTCCTGAGCGGTATGACGGCTGCGTTGTCCCATGGTGTTTACACTGGCATACTATTGTTTATACAGATGAACGTGGTACCTTCAGGCATTTGGAAATTGCTCCCAGGGATGAACCAGAGGTCTACAAATTTCTCTGAGATCTTGGCTGATTTCTTTTGATTTTCCCATGATGTCAAGCAAAGAGGCACTTAATTTGAAGGTATGCCTTGAAATACATCCACAAGTACACCTCCAATTGAGTCATATGATGCCAATTAGCCAAACAGAAGCATCTAAAGCCATGACATCATTTTATGGAATTTTCCAAGCTGTTTAAAGGCACAGTCAACTTAGTGTATGTAAACCTCTGACCCACTGGAATTGAGAATTATGTGAATTATAAGTGAAATAATCTGTCTGTAAACAATTGTTGGAAAAATTACTTAGATGTCCTAACTGACTTGCTAAAACTATAGTTTGTTAACAAGAAATTTGTGGAGTGGTTGAAAAACGAGTTTTAATGACTCCAACCTAAGTTTATGTTAACTTCCGACTTCAACTGTATATGAAGATATGCGGACACCCCTTCAAATTAGTGGATTTGGCTATTTCTGCCACACCTGTTGCTGACAGGTGTATAAAATCGAGCACACAGCCATGCAATATCCATAAATAAACATTGGCAGTAGAATGGCCTTACTGAAGAGCTCAGTGACTTTCAACGTGGCACCGTCATAGGAGCAACAACGGCTCAACCGTGAGTGCTGAAGTGCTTAGGCCATAAAGAACGTCTGTCCTCAGTTGCACCACTCCCTACCGAGTTCCAAACTGCCTCTGGAAGCATCGTCAGCACAATAACTGTTCGTCAGGGGTTTCATGAAATGGGTTTCCATGGCCGAGCAGCCGCACACAAGCCTAAGATCACCATGCACAATGCCAAACGTCGGCTGGAGTGGTGTAAAGCTCGCCACCATTGGTCTCTGGAGCCGTGTAAAAGTGTTCTCTGTGGTGATGAATCACGCTTCACACAGACAAATCTGGGTTTGGCAGATGCCAGGAGAACACTACCTGCCCCAATGCATAGTGGAGGAGGAATTATGGTCTGGGGCTGTTTTTCACGAGTTGGGCTAGGCCCCTTAGTTACAGTGAAGGGAAATCTTAACTCTACAGCATACAATGACATTCTAGACAATTCTTTGCTTCCAACTTTGTGGCAAAAGTTTGGGGAAGGTCCTTTCCTGTTTCAACATGCCAATGCCCCCGTGCACAAAGCAAGGGCCATACAGAAATGGTTTGTCGAGATCGGTGTGGAAGAACTTGACTGGCCTACATAGAGCCCTGACCTCAACCCCATCAAACAACTTTGGGATGAATTGGAACACCGACTGCAAGCCACGCGCTCCCAACAGCAGTGCCCGACGTCACTAATGCGCTTGTGGCTGAATGGAAGCAAGTCCCAGCAGCAATGTTCCAACCTCTAGTGGAAAGTCTTCCCAGAAGAGTGGAGGCTGTTATAGCAGCAAAGGGGGGACCAACTCCACATTACTGCCCATGATTTTGGAATGAGATGCTCGACTAGCAGGTGTCCACATACTTTTGGTCATGTAGTGTACAGTATATCATGGCTGGCTATCAGAAGGACAAGCGAGCCCTGAATAATTTTGCCCAACGGCATTCTCACCTCAGCCAGTCAAGTGCCTGCCATCTACTTTGAGCAATACTGCCCTTAAAAGAGCCCCAGAGGTTCAGCTCATCTTATTCAGCTCTGTACTAAACTGACTGCTCATCTACCTAAATCAAAGCTTTTATTTCAAAAACATTTCTCTTTTAAAACATCCCAAATCTACTACTTTTATTTCAGAGACAGATACATTCATTTTTTAAAACCACATTTAGTGTTTATTGCAAGAAGCTGTAAAGTGTATGATATGTGCTCCTGATCAGTTATACAGTACTGTTTTAAGGTTGATTAAATGCATCGGTTTGATACAAACAGACTGGAGCAGATGCAAAGCTGTCTGGTCATTTTGGTTGGAATATGCGTGTGCAAGCTTGTGTGTGTGTGTGTGTGTACCAGTGTGTGTGCCCGTGTGTTTTGTGCCTGGCCATGTGTGTTTGTGCGTGTTTCTGCGTGTGTGTGTGAGTAGGCTGCAGCTGCCGGCCACGATTCTTCCTGAATTTACATGAAAGTGTCAGGAGGACCCAATCAATAGCTTCTTGGTAATAAATTGCTGTGCTTGACATAAATCATTTGACCTGAACCTCAGCCACACGTACAGCACACAGCTCAAGTCAGGCCGCCACAAGCCTTCACTTGTAACATATTACATAACACATTACCCAAACTACCCTGTCATAAACACTTTTACAGATACAATTCAGTACACCTTCAATTTCAGTGGTATATCCATTTCAGTACATCTTGAATTTCAACAGTGGAAAATCTATTATTTTAGATTTGTTGTGAATCATTTTTAGATACTACTGCATTGTTAGATACTACTGCACCATTGGAGATAGGTACACAAGCATTTCGCTATACCCGCAATAACACCTGCTAAATATGTGTATGTGACCAATACAATTTGATTTGATTTGATAGTCACATATAGCTGGATGATAGATAATTAATAGATTTCATCCTGTTTTGTGACTAAATGGTTCAGTAATCCAATTTTCAGGAGTGCCAGCTATCTCTACTTTTAAAATGAACACCAGACCATTGTCCAATTATAAGTAGCTGGGAATGGGTGATTTGACCAGCGGCCTGTGAAAGTTATGAGGTTGTATAACGTTAAATACAGTAATCCCCTTGTTTTAATCTGCACCCCCCCGACCCTGTGACCCCGGCTCGGGAGTATTTAGCCGTCTCAAGAGTCCCACAGCCCTCGTTTGGTGTTATATATATCTCTGTTTAGCCCAAAGACCAGGAGGATTCTGACTTTAATCATTCACATAATTACACATCATTTATCTCTGCTGCCAACCAGCAACACGCCTTAATGAGGGAGGGACAGCTAATGCCTAGTTGACAATGTCTACAGGCAAATCATCAGCTCTCTGAAAGACTTCCTCACTGCAAATTAGTAATACTATTGAAACCGTGCTGATGTTGAGCCTTTTGTACGTCATCTTACATCAAAATGTAAAATGCATTCAGACAGATTTGATGCTTGGCTTGCTGGTATCTGCTCATTTAAAATTGTAACAATTTGTAGCATTGTAACAAAACCAAATACTCCCCCTTCTCTGTTCCTGGCAGATGCCCCTTTCCTAACCATCTCCCTCCCTGCTTCTCTCCCGCTGTCTCTCTCCCTGCTTGCCTCCCTGCCTCTCTCCCAGTCTCACTGCCTGCCTCCTTGCCTGCCTCTCTCCCTACCTGCCTCTCTCTATCCCTGCCCCTCTCTCTCCCTCCCTGCCCCTCTCTCCCTCTCCCTCCCTGCCTTGCTCTCTCCCTCCCTGCCTTGCTCTCTCCCTCCCTGCCTTGCTCTCTCCCTCCCTGCCTCACGCACTCTCACCCTCCCTGCCTGCCTGCCTCTCTCCCTACCCGTGTCTCCCTCTCTCTCTCCCTCCCTGCCTCTCCCTCTCTCTCTCCCTCCCTCCCTGCCTCTCTCTCTCTCTCCCTCCCTGCCTCTCTCTCTCTCTCCCTCCCTGCCTTTCTCTCTCTCCCTGCCTTTCTCTCTCCCTGCCCTTCTCTCTCTCTCCCTACCTGCCTCTCTCTCCCTCCCTCTCTCCTCTCCCTGCCTTTCTCTCTCTCCCTGCCTTTCTCTCCCTTCCTGCCTCTATGTCTCTCCATCCCTGCCTTTCTCTCTCTCCCTGCCTGCCTCTCTCCCTACCTATGTCTCTCTATCCCTGCCTCTCTCTCCCTCCCTGCCTCTCTCTCTCCCTCCCTGCCTTTCTCTCTCTCTCTCCCTCCCTGCCCCTCTCTCTCTCCCTCCCTGCCTGCCTGCCTCCCTACCGGTGTCTCGCTATTCCTACCTCTCTCTACCTCCCTGCCTCTCTCTCTCTCCCTCCCTGCCTCCCTCTCTCTCTCAGTCTCCCTCCTGGTCTCCATCCCTGCCTGGCCATCTGATACTCCCCCCATCTCAATCTCCCAGAAACCCACTCTGCCTGCCTGTCTGCCTCCCTGGGTTCAGCATCCACCTGATTGCTCAATCTATCTTTATCTGGTGTGTTGAAGTCTACGTCAGAGGGTAAAGTGAATATACTAAGAGCTGTCTGTTGGTGTCTATATTTAATAAAGTACACTGATGAGGTGCTGATGTATTGCCCGGCAGTATTCGCACTCTATTACAAGGATATTAAGCAGCTTGAGTGGGATCAGCCTGGCAACACAGTAAGTAGATTTCACAATTTAATGACAAAAAGAAAACAGGAACCCGAAGGGGGCTGTGGGAAGGAGGGGGGTGTAGGGAGCTGACACAGATAAGACAACATACAAGAGGCGTGATCTCTCCTAAACATCACCGCCTTGTTCCCCGCTAATAACTAAACATAAGCTTCATGACCAACGTAGTCTGTACACTGAGCTAACAGGCTGCAATTAAATCAAGTAGATCACTAATAAATAGCAACAAGAACCAGGACAATTCATTAGGTTGTTTGGGTCGAACTGCAATGCTAGACTTTGCTATTTCAAAAACTAAATCAGCCATTCTGGGTTTTATCAATTTGGAGAAAAAATATATTGTACCATGAAATGTCTTACAAAACATACTAGGATATGTAGTGTGTTTCACCTATTGAAATACACTATCAATCATAGCAGAGCAGGTTTAGGTCTGTGGACTAGAAACAAACAGCAGGAGGAGAACATCCAGCACTCAGTGAACCCACAGAATCATGCCACAGAATTCCCGTCAGAAAACATTCCGACCCTGGAAGCAGAATGGGAGGTCTGACAGCAGGTGACAAACGTCTGCCTCCTCTAACAATGAGACCCTCTTATAAAAGCGGCATGCATGGCAGATTCCACATTGGGGCACGTGACATTCACACTGTGCCTGGGTTAGGTGCTGAGGGGGTAGTTTTGGAGGGGTTGGGGGTTCAGCAGGGCACCCGCCCTCTGTGACCATCACCACTCTAATGAAGGGGAACACACAGGTTATAGCCATGTGGAGACTGGCAGTATACTGAGTTCAATCCTAAACCGCGTGGACAGTGAAATGCAGCTGGGGTGGGTGGGTGGGGGGGCAGTGGGCAGCTATGTGTGTCAAAGTTTGTTAGCACCTTACGAGCAACAAGCCATCTGTCATCGTCCCCCTAACACTGACCTTAATGACCGGGCCCCAGCCCCAGTCCCAGTTAGCCCACGGCCATATTAGTCTCCTCCTTCTGCTGCTGGCTCTATCTGGAGCAGAGAGAGATGCTGGTATTCAAAGCTTCATAATGATTACTAATTAATCAAAAGTAAAGGCTGTCATTAGAGAACCTTATCCTCAGAGATGATAATAGCAAACTGTGCCAGGGAACAGCAACACCAACTTACTTCCTGGTACGTAAACTCAATGTACTGACTGTACAGTCTGATTACAGTGTGTGGACTATTGACTAACAATTATTATGTCTATCTAGCTATTGTGTTAGTTAGTCCTGTGGTTGAGATCACAGGAGCCTGGTGAGGCGAGGACGACTCATAATTATGGCTGGAATGGAGTGAATGGAACGCTATTGTCACCCCTTGATCTGTTTCACCTGTCTTTGAGCTTGTCTCCACCCCCCTCCAGGTGTCGCCCATCTTACCCATTATCCCCTGTGTATTTATACCTGTGTTCTCTGTTTGTCTGTTGCCAGTTCGTTTTGTTTGTGAAACCTACCAGCGTTTGTTCCCCTGCTCCTGCCTGTATCTTGCTCCTGTTTTCTAGTCCTTCCCGATTTTGGCCGTTCTACCTTCCCTGACCCTGAGACTGCCTGCCGTTCTGTACTTTACCCCACCTTACTGGATTATTGACCCCTGCCTGCCCTGACCCTGAGACTGCCTGCCGTTCTGTACCTTACTGGATTATTGACCCCTGACACTGACCCTGAGACTGCCTGCCATTCTCTACCTTACTGGATTATTGACCCCTGACACTGACCCTGAGACTGCCTGCCATTCTCTACCTTAGCTGGATTATTGACCCCTGACACTGACCCTGAGACTGCCTGCCATTCTCTACCTTACTGGATTATTGACCCCTGCCTGCCCTGACCCTGAGACTGCCTGCCGTTCTGTACCTTACTGGATTATTGACCCCTGACACTGACCCTGAGACTGCCTGCCATTCTCTACCTTAGCTGGATTATTGACCCCTGACACTGACCCTGAGACTGCCTGCCATTCTCTACCTTACTGGATTATTGACCCCTGCCTGCCCTGACCCTGAGACTGCCTGCCGTTCTGTACCTTACTGGATTATTGACCCCTGCCTGCCCTGACCCTGAGACTGCCTGCCGTTCTGTACCTTACTGGATTATTGACCCCTGACACTGACCCTGAGACTGCCTGCCGTTCTGTACCTTCCTGGATTATTGACCCCTGCCTGACCCTGAGACTGCCTGCCGTTCTGTACCTTACTGGATTATTGACCCCTGACACTGACCCTGAGACTGCCTGCCGTTCTGTACCTTACTGGATTATTGACCCCTGACCCTGAGACTGCCTGCCGTTCTGTACCTTACTGGATTATTGACCCCTGACCCTGAGACTGCCTGCCGTTCTGGACCCCTTGCACCCACTCTGGGTTATTGACCACTGCCTGCCTTTGACTGTCATTTGCCTGCCCCTGTTTTAGAAATACACTTTTGTTTCTTCGACACTGTCTACATCTGGGTTTTACCTGAAACGTGATAGGTATCAACCATGTGTTTGTGTCTGATACAATTCCATCCATTTCAGCCAATACTATGAGCCTGTCCTCCCCAATTCCGGTGCCACCAGCCGTCTAGGGTTGAGATCCTCAGCTACAGTATAACTGTACAATTATACTATAATGTAGTATGGTAATGTAATGTATTTCCAGCCCATAAATTAGAGGAGAGATAACACACTAAATTGATATGGGATCTTGTGAGAGAATGATACCGTTTACGGAAGCTAATAGTACCGCTTTGCTGTTCCTTAATCATCCTCCAATTAGCCTCGGTTAGATCTACTCCATGTCAAATTACAGCACTTTTAAAACACTTTTTCAAATGTTAGCCAAGAAAAGGGGCAATGAAAAATATATTGGGGGAACTTAAGTGCCAATTTTCTTGACGTATAAATTGTTACCTTTGGAATCTGGTCATTGCCCATCTGTCAATGTCCTAATCAATGTGGCCCACTTCATAATGAACTGTTCATCTTTTTAATTCCATTGCCAAAGGCCAAAAAAATCTATCAGAATGCAATCAGCAGTTTTCTCCCTCTCTTTTCCTCATAGAGAGCGTGGATGGGGGGAGAAATATGGTCCTCTGTGCTCTGTGGCTGTGCTAGACTGCCCTGGGGTGCCATTGGTGCATAGAGTATTAGTGCATGGAGTCTGGGTCAGCCAGTGAACCATCTCTGATCAGGTTCAGCCATGTACAACTCAATTATGCAGCCATTTCATGGCTGGTGTAGAGGGAATGGCCTAATACAGAGCTCACCACAGGGAGAACAGGGGAGCTTTGGAGTTACAGTTTCAGTCTCCCATTTCATTCGAATTTGACCATTTTATTACCACTTTTGGGGTAGGTAAAGAATCATAAAGGTTGAAAATTAGATTATAGTCCTGACACTGTGTTATCATTTTTAGAAGTTAAAAATAGAATTTAGACTCTGTAATTTAAATGTATAACCCCTGAATGCAGTAAGTCGCTGTTGTTTATATTTATCTGACTCCTATGAGTAGTCATGTAAATATAAACAGTTTGTGTGTGGGTATACAGGCAGATCAGAATGCTAATTCATCCTGCTGCAGCTTGTACAGTACAACAGTAACACTATGCAAAGCCAAGCGTTTCCACACATTTAGAAATGTCAGACAGTCTGGCTTCCGGTTGGATTTTGGGTTAAACCATCATTATGGAGTGATGAGCATTCTCAGGCCTTCCATGGCAAATCCAATTAAGATTAGTCAACTATCCACTGTACAATGCAGGTTATGATAATCGGATTAACACAGCACTTAAAAGCTTTGCCATACAGAGCATTCCAGTTAGCACGCCATATTTACTGTCCTGTATGTCAACACAGGAAGACAAAGGCCCTGACAACATGACAGTTTAATAGCCTATCGGTAATCAAACCGATTCAACTCTCATATACTTTTAAAGTTATTCAATCATTTGAAGAGAATTCTATCATATCCTCTGTATAATACTACAATCCTGCACATTGTCAGAGGTGAACAGTGGTGTTTTCTCTGTATATTCTGGCCAGAGGTAGTGTACCTGGCTGGCTTGTTTTGGCAAGGTAAATGGGATGGGACTGTGTTACTGGGTCAGTCTGATCCAGTCCTGGGTAAGCTCCTTGGTTAAACTCTCCCTCTGCTGACAATGGGCTGTACAGAACAGTCTGGTTGGGAAAGTCCTAATCTCTAGATCTGTAGCTGACAACTACACTTCTTCTCTTCTAAGATATACCGACCACCTGTCTGTCCAGGTACAGTTGTCACACCTACATGTCCTGCACACAACCAGGAGAGGCCCAGCTGAAACTACAGCAGGCGTTCTCCAGCTGATGTCAGCGCAGACACGTCTACTATGCTGATGAGAAGACGAGGGTACAGAGAGGCTATACAACAGAGGCTGGACTGAGGGACACAGTCTTTCAGTGGGTTACCTCTATGCCCAGTGTGCTATAATGTTCTAGAGTTATCAGGGTCAACCTCAAGATCAGACAGACTCTGCTTTGGTTGCTAAAAGAGTCCTTAAACAATATGTTGACTGTCAGAATCAGGAGAAAACTCTAGAAGGGAGCAGAATGTCTGCTGACATAGAATGTGGTATTCTTAATTTAACAGCATCTCATTACCTAACACCTCGTCTATCACGATGTCTATGGAGCAGAGAAGAAACATGATTATGCCTATCAATAATTCAATTGAAGTGTGTGTGTGTGTGTGTGTGTGTGAGTGAGTGAGTGAGTGAGTGAGTGAGTGAGTGAGTGAGTGAGTGAGCTGTCTTGTTTCAGAGGGAGGGTCCTGTGCTCTGCTCTAAATCTCCCCTGTGGTTATGGCATATATTGACACCGGGGCTGTAGTCCCTCCCCATTCAGAGTAGGGATTTTAGCTGGACTCGATTGATTTGATTATTTTAAAGCTGTCTCCATTTTGCCCCTAGGTCCATGTGAGCTGCTGACTTTAATTATATGTGTTTGCATTTGTGCGCGTGCGTGTGCGTGTGTGTGTGAGTGTGTGTGTGCATGCGCACCCATCGGAAGCAAAGGCAAGGAAATGGATGATGGGATAGAGGGTTCATTAGGGTGACTTGGTGTTGAACTACTCTAAATGGAACTAACAAGGACTAATCATGATGTCAGATTCTACCAGTTGAAATGAATGGCTGGTTCTGTATCTAAACTTCTATCACATGCTGTTGTTTTAACTACACAGTATGTTACAGCTGATCATGAGTGAATGGTGTTCTATATCTTTCTATGGTGCTCAACTAGTGCAGTGGGCTGTAGATGGGTGGGCGTACCTGGGATATGCTTTGCCCAGCCAATGATGACCACCAGCTCCCGGTCAGCCAGGTCACACAGCGTGGTGAGGGCCTTGATGTCACTCTCAGGCATGGTGGGGTCAGGCATGGCGTAGATCTTCTCTGGCTCGGCCACCAGCAGGTGGGACACTATCTTTGTGACTGACAAGGAAGCAGAGATGGTCAAAACAACAGTCAAAAGTCACATTGCTGTGATGCAAATACAGGTACTCTCAGATACAAACGTACATGCTAGGATATACAATCATTCACTCTCTCTTTCTCCCTCTAACAAGTAAACGAATGAATGGTTTAATATGGTTGATAATAAAAATTCTCCTCACATTACTCAACATTATGTGAGAGGATATTCCTAGGACTGCTGTCCCTGAGAAGCCAGTCACTGTTTAATATCGGTCATCTGCTCTGAGATTTGTCATAACTCAGCTGTTACCAGAACAATGCCTGTCTGGCCTAATATATATTCTCTAGAAGTGTTCTCCTATGGAAATACATCTATCCAGACAACAGGAGAATCTGGTGTGAATAAAATGCATCTGTCTTTAACTGAACCTGGTCTGGGGGAACGCTGTGGGAAGGGGGATGGGTAGTGAGGTAACAGAGCACTACTCACGGGGTTTTTTGGCAGGAGGGGGGAGTGTGAGGCCCAGGTACGCTGTGTTCTCTGCATCCATCCTCCTCTTGTACTTCTGTCTTCCCCCTCGCACACGGTCCAGACGCACACCTGACACATGACAAGATGCAAGGAGACCTTTGAGTAGGAAATCCAATTTCAACATTCTGACAAATAAAATGAATCAATCAATTCTACAACATAGGAATGTTATCAATAAAAATACAAATTTAACACAGTTTTAAGTAGTTCCACAATTAGTACATTGTTATTGGTAGAGAGTTACACAACACACATTTACGTCTAATTCCCCAATCACACACTCAGATTCACTCATCAGATTCCGAAATGATCAAAAACAAATACTAGACTATTCCTCTTGTTATATGAGGGGGCATTACGTCTGAAAGCCTGACCAAGCTGAGGTGTGTGTGTCTGCCCAGAGGAATGGCTCTGTTCTGTTGTCTGCAGGGTGAGAGAGAGTAAAGGGAGTGCCAGTGTGTCAGAGGGACTGCCGGCTGGCTCTGCGTTCCCATATGTGGTCCATGCCTGGCTGGTCTACTGTGACACTGCCGAGCCTGACGGAGCTCTAAACATATGAATATTTAATGCAGGGTCAATGATCTCACAGACTGGTCCTCTAATTATTTCGTTTTTTTTGGGTGAGGTGGATGGCATACTAATGAACAACAAGGCAGGTACCGGTGAGCTCAGTGTCTAGAGGCCTCTGTGTCCAGCCATGTAGCTCCTGTAGGAGGAATGAACACACAACCACATCCACACACTGTCTGGTGTACAGTCTTATAGAATTATGACACAGATAGATAGAGGTTAGCTTTCCAATAAAGGCTCCTTATTTCACCCCTCTTTCACGGGACAGGAGTGAGGCCTTATCACTCTCTGCCACTCACAGGGGACCCGCACTGATACTGTAAATGTCACCAGCCTCATCGTAACATAAGTTATTTATTATTTCATTATTTGATAAGAGTGTTTCCATTTGGATTGTCCTTTCTATTCTATTATTTTTCAACAGAGTAAAAATATTTAATCTGCAGTGTTCCATTTATGTGATACAGGATGGTGTTTGGTGATTTCATTTAATCGTATGCAAAACATTTATGTGATACAGGATGGTGTTTGGTGATTTCATTTAATCGTATGCAAAACATTTATGTTTCACGTGCATCATCCTGTTGGGGCTGCACAGGGACACGGCCCTGCACAGGGACACGGCCCTGCACAGGGACACGGCCCTGCACAGGGACACGGCCCTGCACAGGGACACGGCCCTGCACAGGGACAAGGTCCTGCACAGGGACACGGTCCTGCACACTGCTGAATGTGCCTGATGGATCTTTACCCTGTATAGCAAATGTCTATCTATTTCCCCATTATGTATAACCTAAACACCCCTAAACAAATGGATGCTAAACCAGATTTGATCAGAGGTATTATCCTGTAGTGTATGTATGGTCTAGCTGGTGGAGGAGATTTATTTGTCAGCACACCAAGTGCCCTCTGCTTAACATCACTGACAGGGAGAGGACTTGCTTGATGATTTCATCACTTTATAACTACAAAGACAGTGTCATAGCTGGGTATTGTGTGACCACTGCAAATGAGGCTAATACAATTTCCCCCTCAGCCTGTACTCTCTTGGAGGATGGGTTTGGATGTCCCTATGTACAGTGATTAGAGGTCGATGGAGGGAACAGACAGTGGGGATGGATGGGGGGCAAAAAGGAGATGATTTAGTACGTAAATAATAGCATTCATTCAATAGAGAGGACTGAAACGATGGATTATGAAAACGGTAATTTTCAACCCTTCCATTGAGTGAACCATACCCCCTTCTCCCAAACTAGACTCTATGCATGGGTAGCTATAGCAAACAGGATTATCGTGTAGGAATAGAATAAGGAGATTTTATTCGACTTATATAAATGATTTGATTCCCTAGAAACACATCTGATTAGGATTGTCTTTAAATTTCCTGACACTGTCAACCTACTAACCTAATTACCCACAATTCCCAGAAGAGACCCATCCTTCTCAGCAAACACTGGGGGATCATCTGACAGCTGCCACATTAGCGAACATCACAAATTCCTCATTCCCCAATTTACATCTTTCATATGTAGCATGTAAAAATAGTGTCAAGGTATATTTGACCAGTAAATCTATTCAGGGACGAGGCCTCGAGTATGAACCCATGACAAGACGGACTCCTATGTCACCAAGTTGGTGCTGGCAAGGTTTAAGTGCTTAGAAGGGTTACGATTCAGATTTATCTGGTTGTACTATAGGAGTGGAAAATACCAGCGATAATTGTGATGTCACCATATTCTAGAGTTTCTCTGGGCTCTCCTGAGGAGCTCAGATACAGCCAGGTGGTATGAATGTACCGTAGCCTATGAGCTGTCCCGTGGTTTTGGGCTGGGCTGGCTGGTGAGTCATGTGGCTGTACGTGTCAGCCAGCGTAAAGCCACAGTGACGAGGAGTCCCAGGTACATGGGTGCCTCTTGTAATTAGAGCTTTCCCGGTCATAATTACCAGATGCTGACAGGAATTAAAGCTTGGCACTAACCTGTCTCATTTTACAGTCAAACAGGACCATACAGGGAGGGAGGACAGGGAGAGAATGAGACAGAGAGCAAGGGATTGTGTGAGAGAGAGAGAGAGAGAGAGAGAGAGAGAGAGAGAGAGAGAGAAGTAGACCAGTTCTTTCCATGTGTCTGAGATACTCACAGAGGCCTTGGTCAAGCCTATGTGTCACTTCGGTGAGCCATGGACAAAGCTTTGGATTGTTTGTTTGTGTCCGGTGCATCGGTACTGCATGTATTTGTGTGTATGTGTCTGTGTGTATGTAAATGTGTCTGTGTATATGTGAATGTGTGCGTGAAGAGGGGTGAGTTCTGCCTCATCACCTCTGTGTTTAATGGCCTGCACCATCACCCTGTGTTTGGGTAAAGGGAGGGTGATTGTGGCTGGTTATCTCGGGTATCAGCTCAAAGCAGGGTGCAGGGGTAAAGGGCTTTTGGCCAAGGCGGCTGGCATTTGTGCACAGATTAGCGGCGGGCTAGGGGCGGGGGCTGGGGCCAGCTGACCTAGGGCTCCTCTTTCTCTCCAAAAACAATAATAATCCCACTCAGAGCACACTCCTACAAAAGGGCCTGTCTTCCCTCACTTTGTGTGGCCGGCCGTAGTAGGGGCCCTTATTTTGAGCCCGTCACCTGTTCTGGATGTCTCTCCCTAGGGAAAGTGTCAGGATGTCTGGGATGGTTGGCAGTGCCAAGGGGGGCTTAGGCGGACCCTATTTTAGCTGGGAAAATCAGAAGGCCACATGGCGAGGCATGGTGAACCCTGCCTTTCAAGGCAGCCACCCTGCTAAACCCCCGTCAGCACTATTTCAAAGAGCCCCTGTTGCCAGCTTTGCATGCTTGTAAGCGTGTTGCAGCATTTTTAATCACGAGTGGTGATGAGCGAGGGCAGCGGAAAAATGGTCACACGATGGCCCTCCTATCCCTATCTGCTGATTGGGCCCCCAGTCTGCTCTCATCACATGCTCTGTCCACCTGCCCATAGCGTAGTGGAACTATCTAACCCTATTGCAGTAACATCAAACTGGGTTCACTCCCCACTCAAGATGCAGGCTCCATATGAAGGCCAAGTTACACTTGGGCTGTTTGAAACATCTCACATTGCATGTTCATTCTTTTAATAGGTTCTTATGGAACCAAACAATTGAATCCCCATTTCCTGAAGCACACATTCAGTGGCTGTCTGTGTACATGTCTTACTTATGTGTTGGTGTGAATCCATTTTTATGTGCATGCATGTATGTGGCTTGTGTGTACGTGCTTTATGTAGTAGTAAGGCTGATAGGGGTGCTCTTATGGGATGTGGTTGTTCTATCGCATGTCTTCTAATCAGAGTGATATACAGGAAGGTTTATTGTGTATCAGCCTCTTTCACCCTCCTTTAAAAAACATGTCTGTTGTGCTCTCACCTGTCAGCCCAGGGAACATTACAAGATAGAGCCTATTACTGAGAGGTGGCACAGCGGTACTGTAGCGTGGGAGTGTGTGTCGTGTGTGTATGTGTCTGTTTGTGTGTGTGTGTCTGCATGTGTGTGTGTCAGTGTGTGCGGGGGCATCTGCCACTGAATTATGTCAATGTAATCTCTCAATAGTATCTGTTCCTCTTTCTCTCTCTCTCAGCTCTGATCCCCCTCCATTGATCAGAGGAGAAACCTGTAGCCCCTGACATTTGATTCTTCTATTGATCACTTCCTCTTTTATACAGTCGGGGGAAAGTAGAGCGATTCAACTCAAGTCTCTGGCAGATCCCCTTTAAGCGGACTGCTGATCTTTGGAGATCACTTCCCTTACACTTCCCTTAAGACGTCTACAGAGATAAACTGGAGCCTTTTCCAATGGACTAAAAACATGCACTAATTCCTTACCATGTACTCGCTTAATCAGTAGGGGAGGTAAAGCCTTGAAATGCCTTGCTTTGAAAGGTATTAACTATTATCCTTAACATGGGCACTGAGGGAAAAAAGTAATTCCTTTGCACTTCCAAGATCTCCCTGAATGTCTTGAAATTCAGTTATATCATGGCCCGTGTGGCTAAGATGTTAGAGCATGGGGCTTGCAACGCCAGGGTTCAATTCCAATGGGGGGACCAGCATGAAAAAGTATGACAAATGCATGTAGTCACTACTGTAAGTCACTTTGGATAAGAGCGCTAAATGACTCAAATGTGAACCTTTAAAAAGAGATGTTAGGTGTGTTGTGATGCATTAAAATGGACTGTAGTTCTATAGAGCGCCTGATGTTAGGAAACTGCATTACACCTTTTTGTAGAGCTAGAAAGTTATAATTAGTATTTTCTTTTTTCTTGAGTGAATGACCTTTCTGCAGTAATGAACTCCAGAGGGGTTGCTTTAGTCACATGAGCATTGACCATCTCCAGCCCTTGAGCCTGGACATGGCGTTGAGCCGATGGCTTCGTAGAGCTTAGACTAGCATCTCCTCCAGTCCCTAGTTCCCGTGACCAGATTCATTGGTTTCACACTCACGCACGCCGCCGTAAGACGCCTGACCTTGATCTAAGGAGAAGATAGCTTGTGGCGTGCATTAAGATGCATTTCACATTTTTCTGTTAATTTGGGAAATGTATTTACTTCTTTTGATTGTGTTTGAAAAGCGTCACTGGAGGTGGGAGAGAGGAGGGTGACCTGGTTCCTGAAGGACTTCACAGAGCCAGAGGTAATCTCTACCTCCATTCTAATATGTGGTGAAACCCACTCTGTAAAAATTAGCGTAGTTTTCAATCTGTGGATATGCTGAATATACAGAAGTATGCATTAGAACGCTGGACTAAGTCTCTCTCTGCATATTTGATCTCTACACTCTCTCTATACTATCTCCTACTTTGACCCGACACTGGCCAGGCATTTATGACCATCACTACATATTTTGTAGTCTCTTATTCCCCCAGATGATATATTGGCATTAATTTTTCATCAGATAGTAAAGCGCTGAACCTGTCTTTCTGGCCCAGTCTCTTTATCTTGCTTCATGCAGTACGGAGATTATGTTACAAACCAGAGATCTATATAGACTAATATGCCGCTGGAGTTGGAGATGGGATAGGATGTACTATACATTCTCTGGTGAATTAAGGGAGAGGTGGTTGGGGAAGCAGTTGGGTATACTGCATGTCATGTTGACGAGTAAGGATACCAAAAACAACATGAAAATGGTTGTACTTAGTTAACAACATATTTTAAGGGATTGTAATTAGGCTACTGCTATGGAGTATAAAATGAGAGTATGACTAATGACTAATCATGTTGTGTTCTTCTGCCACTGTAATAGAGAATATCTCCCTCTGAGTCTTCTCTTCACGTCTACCCTGTAGTACAGTGACAGTGGAGGGATAATCATGCTTAGTCAAACATAAGCACCACTTGACCTATTCTCACCAGCGCTTGCGGAAAGTAAGACATAAAGAGCATGTTTCCTTAAAGAGCTCTTCCCAGCGGGCAGCTAAATAAATATGACAGCACCTCCCCATTCCCCAGCCACGCTGCTCTCATTATTCATGTGTTGGGGCTGTTTGGAGAGACCAACAAGTGAGGAGGGGAGGGGGATAAAGTGGCAGTAATGCAAGGGAAGGGGGCCAGGTTGGTAGGGGGCTAGGACCTCCCCCAGAAGGAGCAGCCCAGCCTGGGGTCTCAGGGGGCCTGGTAGGGGGTAAGAAACCTGGCCGGAGAAATCCATCCGCAGCATTTTTAATTGTCACTGAATTCCCAGTTGGGGTGACTTTATAAAATCATCCACAAGAAGAGAGCTGAGATGTTCGGAAAACATTTAGTGGATCAATATGCCGGGGAGAGCTGAGACTAGCCGGAGTGTGTGCTCAGGGACCCAGCAGAAGCCTTTCCAGTCGGAATACTGTTACATTTCTATTACTCAGACAGCAGGATCGACCTATTCAGCATATTTCTGTCCCCAGCTCAGCTGCCCATGATTTACTGCTGTGTTGGTAGGGGGAGGACAGAACAGACCAGGGACTCAGATCAGTTGTCTGGCCACTGCTGCGAATTTTGAGATTATTTTAATTAACATAAAGAGAGTGATACCAAGACAAACAGACAGATGGACAGACAGACAGACACTTGCAGAGATCTACTTGCCTTCCTTGAGCATCCCCACTTTGAGACACTTCATAAAGCGGCAGGCTTGACATGACTTGCGTCTCCGTTTTGTGATCTCACACTCGTTTGTGGCGGGACAGCTGTATTCTATGTTGCCTGAGAAGGACAAGAAATATGAGTCAGCCTTAACCTGATCCCTCTTTATAACGCAGTGTATCTTCCTATTGAGTTATAGGCAAAGGAAAAGCAAAAGGTTAAATGTTTTTACCTTTTTTCTCTCCTTTTTTACATGTAGAATAAAAGTAAGCATAAAAGTAAGGATACAATACACATTTTAGGACATTGTCATTCACATTGTACGAGGCAGTGTGTACTCTAGGTTAAAACCCCAAAACAGTTACTGTATATCACACAGGATTCTATGGTCTATAAAAATCAGTTTGTGCAGACCAGACATTGGGCATCAGCATTTGTTAATCATCTCCTGGGCAACAATCCATTACAGTAGTGTGTCTGAGGTGAGATGAGGTGACCTCCAGGGAACAAGGTAACTTCCAGAGGTGGGGGTGAAGAAGGAGGGAGGGATGGAGAGGAGACCTCCAGTACTCCTCATGGACCCCTTCATAAATGCACCCTTGCCCCTTGCTAAATTGTTCTCATTAATTCTGAGCATGTCTCCTTCAGGCCCCTGGAGCAGCCAACCATCCAGCCTGCATCCCGCTTCCCTTCAGAGGGGCTGGCCGCCCTGCCGCCTGCTGCCTCAATAGCAGGGGAGAGAGCCGGACACACGGCCCCCGGCCACTTTACATAATGCTCCAGGAGCCCCAAACCTGTTGTTAGCGCTGTTGCCATTGTTGACTATTTACATAGTGTACAGGCAAGACGCCTTATGCATTATTCACATCCAGTACTACAGCGTCTGATCCCGGGACAACACAATGAAAAAGAGTTTGACTTCTACTCAATAAAAGAGATGTTTCTGCCTGTGCTGTAGCACTAGCAATAGAAAGGAAGGGCAGGATAAACGATGGTGTTCTCCTTGTGTCCGATTCCCTACATTTTTACTGTCGTCAAGGTTTTCAATGAAGGCTTTCAAAATAATATCAAGCTACTCGAGGTCCTGAATTAGAATCATTCCTTGTCCACCATGAATGGAAGAACAGAGAAGCACATTCTGAGGCACACTGGAGACACAACACTTGTTTTATCATTGATGTTTTCTTATGTGCATTCTTAAACTTGGATTCTTTATTTATCTACCACAAAGCCATGTTATCTACTCAACTATTATCTATTCAATGCTGTGTACAGTTCCTTTTCCATTTAGAAGGATTAACCTTGATGACTTCAATATAGACTGACATAGGCCTATATACAGTATTATCCTGTCTAACTGCGCACAGACTGTGCTCCAGCAGCTCTCCTGCCTCTAGATAAACAGCCATACACAGGCACATTGGGATTCCATCTCAACACAGCCAACCTGCTTTTCTCTCCACACTGGCCCTCGCTCAGAGTTTTCTAAAGAGAGAGAGAGAGAGAGAGAGTAAGAGCTGTATAACATTCCAGTGGGGTTCCCCCTTCAACCCTCCAACCCCCTTTAACAACTTATGCAATTATGTTAATGATATTGGACAGATCAAGTGGAGGGTCCCAAGATGTATTAAATAATTAGAAATGCTTCTGTATCTGGGTTAGAAATCATCATGCTAATTCCTCTCATCTCTTTGGAATTGAGGTAAATAAATGTGTGAGAAAAGGGAGATGATGCGGTATGTCTCTCTTCCTGTTGTGTCTGTTGTCATAGCACAACCATACCATAATAATAAGCCCATCTATTTCCCATCTGTTGCCAGGAGGCAATCATCAGAGTAGCCGACTCTGGAATCTGTATATAGCCTCGTTGTATATAGCCTCTTTATTGTTATTCTTATTGTGTTACTTTTTATTATTACTTTTCATTTTAGTCTACTTGGTAAATACTTTCTTCTTCTTGAACTGCACTGTTGGTTAAGGGCTTGTAAGTAAGCATTTCACGGCAAAGTCTACACTTGTTGTATTTGGCACGTGGCAAATCATTTTTGATTTGATTTGAAACAGAGACCATGCACAAACAACCATACTCATTAAATCCAAACACACACACAGGCATACTCATTAAACCCAAACACACACACAGGCATACTCTCTCATATACACTAAAAGGACAGTGTGCATAGACCAATATACACTGAGTGTACAAAGCAGTTGTACAAAGATCTTTCCATGACAGACTGACCAGGTGAATCCAGGCTATGACCCCTTATTGATGTCACTTGTTAAATCCACTTCAATCAGTGTAGATGAAGGGGAGGGGACAGGTTGAAGAAGGATTTTTAAGCCTTGTGTATATGTGCCATTCAGAGGGTGAATGGGAAGACAAAATATTTAAGTGCCTTTGAACAGGGCATGGTAGTAGGTGCCAGGCACACCGGTTTGAGTGTGTCAAGAACTGCAACGCTGCTGGGTTTTTCACCCTCAACAGTTTCCAGTGTGTATTAAGAATGGTCCACCACCCAAAGGACATCCAGCTAACTTGACACAACTGTGGGAAGCATTGGATTCAACATGGGCCAGCATCCCTGTGAAACACTTTCAACACCTTGTAGAGTCCATGCCCCGACGAATTGAGGCTGTTCTGAGGGCAAAATAGGGGGTGCAACTAAATATTAGGATGTTTTGTATTTATATATAAAAATACATGATTGGTTCACCTTTATTGGCGTTTATAGCTCAAGGACTAATCCTCAGACAAATGTCTATTTATACAGCCAGTCAGTCAAGCATTGGAGGAGTTAATATATACCCTGAACTAGAATGCAGGGTTCATCTCTGGTTTCAAAGGTTACAGTATTAAACAAATAACATAAAAATCTGAGAAGGAAAGAAGAAAAAATGATTTTCTTCTCTCGATATTTATGTCTCAATTTATTTTATGGCTTTTCAGGACCTGTGCCAGGGCAGTGAGGGAAAGTCAGGTCCTGTAAGTAAATTATAGTAAAATCGCAGGTATTTCTCATCAAAATCTAAACAGACTTTTACAGGCTTACTGTCAAGGTCTATTACTTCATATAAAAAAGAGGGCCACTGAGTTCAGTTGGTTTTCAAGCAATTTTATACTTGGGTTCAAAATGAGAGAAAAATAAGGTTCAATAAGAGATCGATGCTTTTGATTGGCAGGGCACGCGAGGTGCGGCACGGGCCTGTGATTAGGGAGCTATGAGAATAGGAGTTTGTCCGGGATGGATGGTGATCTAGGTTGACATTAATTTGGGCCTCGAGAATGACTAATGTCAGAAGATGGATTTGCCATTCTGTCCTGTTGAAGAGGTAGGGGCAGCAGGTCTCTTTTACAGCAGTGGAACATCAGGAAGTAAAGGAGAGAAGAGAAGTTAAGAGTAGGCAATGCTAAATGAATCCAGGAACCCCAGGTAGAGAAACCGAGATTTCTGGAAAATATTCAACACAGACAGTCAACTGTGTTGTCACTATCGTCTCACATGTCATTATGTGCTAAAAATGTCACGGAAAAAAGTCCATTAGCTTTAGTGTTATTGCTTAAAACCAATGTGATGAATGTGTGTAAAAGACACATCTTCTGTGTTGTTCTCATTAAGGGACGTCATCTCACACCCTCCACCCTGGATAGACAGCCTCGTTATTTCTTTAATTAATCAGGTCTCATCTACTGCAACCTCTTCTTCATCCAAGGGCTTTATGTCCCACTGTTTACTGCTCCCTCTATTCCTCCTTCATTCATCCTGTGTGGTTTTTATTAATTCAGAAGCTTTCACCCCCTCCTCAACCCCCTCCTAAAAAGTCCCATGGTCCTCGTCCCTGTCCTCTACTGCCTGGACTGGTACCCCTGTCTGATTATTATGCCATTAAGCTTTTCCTCTCCTCCTCTGAAAGAGCGCTCGGGTCCCTCTCCAATCTAAAGAAATCCTAGGGTTTTTTCTCCCTCCTTTCCCTGAAATTACCCAGCGTGCGACGCGTGCCTGAGTTTCTAATTGGCCCTGCAGTCCCTGGAGACAGCCCCCTCCCTTCCTCCTAATGAAAAGCCTCGGCCTTAATTACACTTTCCAAACGCTGATTGTTATTGACAAAACTCCTGTGGCTCGGACAAACGACGGCAGATTAGTTCCATTACAGGCAGCCCTCCAAGAGGAGAAAGAGAGGAATTTCAAATCGACAATGTAAAGTGAGGGAGGGAAAAAAGGGAACTCTTTCCATTTTTCTTTTCATGTACCAGGCTATTGCTCCACTTAAGACTTCTCTTTCTTTACAGATTGCTCTTTTCTGTTCTATTGTGTGTCACTGTCAATGGTTTGTAGCAAGGGGACAAAAGCGCAGTTATGTTACTTGAGAGAAAATGATCATCTTATATCAATAGACAGGATAGCTGATGGCAGCATGGGTAAACAGCAGGATTTGGCCTAATGCTTTTGTTTGACTGCAAAGATACATAGACTGTTTAAAGCTGATAGGATTTGGGGTGTTCAAAACCAACACCTACTAGACAGCCTGCACTCGATAACCTGGGCACAATAGTGGCATTTTGTGGACAATTCTGTGGACAATTTGTGAACAAGGACGTAAATTGAGACATACAGACTATTATTTTTACAGAACATTTGAGGTATAAAACAATTATACAAAATAAAGAAATAAAAGTTGAAATGAATTTGTCTCCTTTGCAAGATAAATAGGTTTACTTTACTGCATGCCATTACTGTAGCTGAATAGTTCAATATTTGCCTCCTGCATTTTTCCTTTTCATTTCTCAGATTCTTAAGCAGACTTAAGCAGGGGCAGCTATGCATGTTCAGCAGTGATTTTCCCTGGCTCAATAATATCTCCCTCCGTACCGTAGGTCCCAATGATTAATGTAGGACAGAGCACACAGAGAGACACACAGTGGGGGGCCTGTCATTGCCTCTCTAATGGGAACCTGTGATACATCATACCATGCAGATCTGCACCACTCACACCCTATTCCCTAGGTGCACGCACGCACGCACGCACACACGCACGCACGCACACACACACACATATAGTCAATCTCCTGCTTTGGACCCCCCACAGGCATCTGGGCACACAACACAACCACTCTCCACCAAACCTGATCCCTGATGATGATGTCACCACCACTGCCCCCTACCTAGCCTGACCCCAGCTGATGATGTCATTGCGAGCGGCTCTGGCTAGTGGCCTGTCCTGTGTGTGGCTGCCCATTGTGTATGCAACGCCCGAGGAAATGTGTGGCCTCATACTGTGCTGCATTGCATGTAATTTCCCTCACTATTAAGTTGCCCTGGGTGTTTTACCAATGCTGGCGATCCATAGCAGCACAACTGGAGTCACCGGCCTTGAAAAATATACCTTTTCCCAGGGAGATAAATGGAAAATAATGTAGATGAACACAGCTACATGCAACAACTCAGCATGTTCTGTCTAACAACAAGATAGTGGTTTAGGGCAGTAGGTGATTGTGTTAGGAGGGGGGGGGGTAAAATGCTATATGGAGTGTCTGCATGTGTAGTAGGGCAGATCCCTTGTGTGTCTGTAGGGAGCGGGAGGAAAATACCTTGTATTGTCCTTTTAAAGAAGGCTTTGCAGGCCTCACAAGAGGCCACGCCATAGTGATACCCAGAGGCTATATCTCCACAGACCAGGCACAGCCTCTTGGGGATGGAGTTCAACATGTATTCGCACTTAATGGGTGAGTCCTCCATGACGGTGCTGGAGCAGTCGTCGTAGCGCTTGCGGCAGGGGCCGGCGCCCAGCCCGCCGGGCGTAAACATGGGCGGAGAGTCCAGGCCGTTGGAGTGGCTGTTCATGGCGCTGACATAGCCACCGCTGGCGTCCGAGTTGCCGCTTGGGCTGTGGTGGCTGACCGTGTCGATGACTGAAGAGGGGCTGGACGGCTCCGTCTTGATGTAGGACCCGCAGCTGGAGGGAAGGTGCCGGTCATCAACAGCCATTCTATTCAGCAGCCTGGAGAAGGGGAGAGAGGGGAGGGGAGAGAGGGGAGGGGAGAGAGGTGAGAGAAACATGACCATTAGCATGGCCTTTTAGACTACAGACATTAAAAGTTTCAGATCGACTGGTGCTACCCACAAAACTAAAATCTATACATTGCCTAACGATACCATGACAGCTATAGAGAGAAAACACATCTTTGCACAATTTGACTACGTGTGAAAACTCTGTAGGCTACTGTTCACACAGAACAATTCACTTCACACTCCAAAGAGAAGGACTTCTTCCATATCAGCACACATTCAGTGACACTTATGCTGCTCTCTTTTATTCAGATCTCTCTCTCCCCCTCTGTCTCATCCTCACCACAGTGTTTCCTAACCCTCATCATGAACCAGCCAACCAGGTGGGAGGATACTAAGAGCTTCATTAGCACCACATGCCACCAGCCATGAGAGAGAGAGAACACACAGGTGAAATAAACACACTCAACACTGACCACACTTGTTAACACAAGAACACAGTCAACAGGGAGGACTGCATTCCTGGGACCCATATTTTAGACTGGAGCCAGAGTACAGAGAACATACCGGGAGCAGTCTCCTTGAGTCAGCAGGCAGGCAACAAAAAAAATAAGGATATTGACTTTGTTCACTGTCTGGTTAATAACAGCATCTCATCTGATGTATTGCCTGCCGTGACTGAAATAAATTGCAACCTCTAGCTGTGTCGATACAATGCATCTAACCCTAAAACAGCTCTTTGTCCATACAAATGTATTTCTGTCGCCACCGCATTTAAAGCGGATTCTTCTAACCTGGTCTTTTCCTGGACAAACAGAGGGAATTGAGGAGATAGAGCACTATGAGAGATGGACAACCTCTATGCTTTCTAAAGGTCGTGTGGACACAGTGACCCATCAGGGTCGTGGCAGGGTCACACACACACACACCTCTGCATTAGGCACCACTGACAAGGTGAAAGGTCATCTGCACTCACCCACATTAATGAAATTGAGCCTTGCGAGGCCTATGCAAATGCAGACATCGGTGTTCATGGTTGATGGCAACTAGACAGCCTAAGTTCTGCTTTAGTACATTAGTTATATTAATATGTTGCCAACTAATGGTAATGTTTCCATAGTTGACATGTCAGTTTCCCATCAGCAGCGCAAGAAGAGAGGGGATACTTTCTACCAGTATGCCTAACGTCACCATCAGGATCTATCCGACACATGGTCGGCCGTCTCAGAATGCAGAGAGGGTGAGACAGAGACCTTTTCCATATCCCCATCGGACAGCTAGAGAAGGGCCGGGCCAGCCGGGATAGCTGTCTCTCTCTCTCTGGTTGATTTAATTGTAAGGGTGGGTGACAGTAGGGTTCAGGCCCAGAGGTCAGAGGGTCAACCTTATTTTCTCACCCTGGCTTCATGGGCCCGTGGAGATGGGGGTCAGCATGTCAAATTAAATCTAATTCCCGGGTTCCCCTCCCTCCTGTCATGTATATTCATTGGAGGTCCAGATGCCCACCACCTCTGGAAATTCACAAAAAGGTTAACTGCTAAAATAAATAATAAAAAATGCCCCCTGTTAAAACCGTTGACCTTGTGGAATAAGTCCTTCGGCTGAACACTCCGGGAATTTCTTTCAATATAGAGCATACATAATATAAAACCCATAACCACACTTTTTACTAGGTATTATGTGACTCTATTTACAGTATTTCTCACAGTAACTATAAAACCAAGTTGGACAATACCTACAAAAAACGAGGTAAAAGTAAAGCCAAAGACGTTTGAAGGTTTTTTTCTCTCTTCGTGTTTTAAGGAATATTTATATCTCAAACAGATGACTCTATGTACTCTTACAAAGTGAGAGCAAAACAAGAAAATAACAAGATAATGAAATAAAAAGCTCCATTCCCTTAATGCTTTTTAACGTAATGTCGCTGTTTAAATAACTCATGCGGATTGCATCCACATAAATGAATGAAAGGAGCCTCTACTCATCTGCTTTAAGTTCTCTGTTTTAGATAGCTCTGTGCACCTGTATAATAGGTCACATGCACTTGGCTTATTAAAGGCAATATATTTAAAATGGCAGCATGCGGGATGGTTCCATTTAGCTTTTATTTCACAAATTCAGAGTAAGCTTAACCCCAGTTCAAAGGTCACCTCCAGGGTGACACTTAGCATAATTGCATAAGTGTCTTAACTGTTTCCCCTCAAGCTCTATGTGGTCATTTATAATACATGTTCTGGCTAGAATCTCCTTAACTCATTCCGCATTGACACATTATGCTACCGCTGTGCTTATATTTTTAACAAGGCTGCTTATATTGATTAATGACATTGAATGAATACTAACCATTTGAACCTAGTGTACATTCATCAAATATTTTCTTACATTTCTATTAATATTCTATTAATCTTATTCTCAAATGGGACAAGTTCAAATTAAATCTATAAATACTATTATTAATATGGCAAATAAAATATGAACATGAATAATTTGACAGCAGGAACTGTGTTAATAAAAATACAACATATGGACCAGGTGCTAATTAGGATGTATCCCAGATAGGACATAAAATAAAAAGGTCGACGGAACGGATGAAGACCCAGGTATGTTGTGAAATCCATAGTTGTCTTCTTCTCAGGTTCAGTAAATGTCTTTCCCATTATGCTGCTTGGCTGAAAGATATCTCTCTTTCTCTCCATTTTCCTCCTCCTTTTGTTCCCTTTGTACGGATCAACATTCATGCTGAGTGGTGGGTTATGGGCCCACAAAAGCACACTGAGCAGTTTGGTTTTAATCAGATTCCAGCTGGTCCTCCTAACAGCATTTCAGATCCCTAATATCATTCCAGTGCTGCTGCCGTGACCAGGATTAGCTGCCCTAATGATCTCCTCTCCCGCTCTCTGCTCCTCTCCCGCTCTCCGCTCCTCTTCTTCTTCAGGAGAGGGAACTAAAGAGCACTCATCCCCATGTCTCAGCGCTTCCCTTCCCTTCCCTGGCTGGGCCGCCAGAAGCATTCTGAACACGGCCTGAACATTCTGCACACTGTCACAGGAACACGACAGAGCCTGGAGAAACTAATTGGGCCAATTTGTAAGTATTCCTGCTGTGAGCTCTATGCTGACTTCTGTAGGGTGCTAATGCCCATACTGAAGTGTTAAACACAGACACAGTCACTCCGACATTCTGTATCTCTTATTCACATTAGCATTGACTTTGTATATGAGCACATCACACACCTCGAGTGTTTATAATAAAAATGGGGAGAGATGTAAAATGGGGAGAGATGACAAATGGGGAGAGATGACAAATGGGGAGAGATGACAAATGGGGAGAGATGACAAATGGGGAGAGATGACAAATGGGGAGAGATGACAAATGGGGAGAGATGATGTAAAATGGGGAGAGATGAAAATGGGGAGAGATGACAAATGGGGAGAGATGACAAATGGGGAGAGATGACAAATGGGGAGAGATGACAAATGGGGAGAGATGACAAATGGGGAGAGATGACAAATGGGGGAGATGATGATGTAAAATGGGGAGAGATGTAAAATGGGGAGAGATGACAAATGGGGAGAGATGACAAATGGGGAGAGATGACAAATGGGGAGAGATGTAAAATGGGGAGAGATATAAAATGGGGAGAGATGACAAATGGGGAGAGATGACAAATGGGGAGAGATGACAAATGGGGAGAGATGAAAAATGGGGAGAGATGAAAAATGGGGAGAGATGAAAAATGGGGAGAGATGTAAAATGTGTACTCAAATGATTCTTCCTTTGACAGAGTTTTACAATGGCATGAGATCATTTTAGAATGTACTGTTCACTCTCTGGCTGTGGGCTGTGGGATGCCAAAATCATGGTTTGATAGAGTTGGCTAACCTCACCCCAGCCCCCCTCTCTGCTCCTTTCTGGGGGGGTGGGGGGTGACATCCACAGGCGGGGTGATGGTGATATCAGATGCCCCAGTAGGGGCAGATCTGCCTGGAGGCCCCTTGGCGATGTCCCTGATAAGCCACTGGCCCAGAGTCAGCGCAGGAGGAGGAACTCAATTAGCTCCTGACAGACCATCTCAGTCTCGCTCAGCCTCCCGCCACCTCCAGAGCCCACTGGCAGCTGCCATGGTGACCTCACCTCCAGGGGCCACCGTCACCTCTTACTTCTCGGCTGCATGGAGGACGACTCATTTAGGGAGAGAGGCCTGACTGACTGGAACCAGGACCAGGCTGACTGGCTACAATCATTGGAATACTTACTACAAAGGAGACGTTTCTTTAGGAGACGTTTCTGGAGGGTGTCTGTATTCACATGGGGCCATGTAAATGAAATGAGATGGGGGGATCAGAGCTTGGGGGGAAGGATGTCTTGCTATATAACTGGGTCCAGGTTAATGACCATCAGGGGAATGGGGAGGTGTGTGTGTAAGTAGGGAGGAGGAGACGCATCGTAGTAAATGTTAAAGGAGGCCGTGGTTGTTATAGAGGTAGAGGCACTCCCTGCACCCAATAGAAACCCATTTTGTTCTTAGTTTGTGAAAACCTCATTCATTAGGCCTGCTCTAAACAGATAGAGGAAGGGGCAGGGTATGTGTAAAGGGGGTGGGATAGGTGGGCCCTCTTTGTTAACGGACACGTCAGCTGACAGATATGTATAACGTGCTGATCTATAGAAGAACACAATAGAGGAGTAAGAGAGACAGACAAACAGAAAGCAAAAAAGAGGGTGTGATAGAGAGAGAGAGAGAGAGAGAGAGAGCGGAAGGGAGACAGGGCTGGTTATGCGTGCTTATGGAGAGCGGCGTGGGCCCCAAATCAATAGTCCGTAGGCCAGGGGATGGGGCTGGATGGAGCTGGGTGGTGCAGGGTTACCACTGCGGGGACCATGCAGCTCCGTGGCCCGGCCAATTCAGTTTTTCAGTCTCCAACAGAGGATTAAATTTAGCTGCTCCACAGCGATGTCACTGTAGTCTTTATAAAGCCATGAGCTCACCCACTACGACAACATGAGCCCCATGCTCCACCAGGCCAGCCACAAGACAGTGCTGGCTGCCCAGACACAGATCACATCTATTGATCCCCCCCTCTTTTCTTCCTGTTGAAACGATGCTGGCAGGAAAAACAGGCCCTCTTATGATACAGGCACTGCTGTTTGTCTGACGTAAACTGTCTGAGTGACACTGGAGTGATCCTATTCTGAAAAGGGCTAAGAATCCTCTGAAAACAAATGACGGTAGGAAAGGTCAGATGAAGATGCCAGAACTCTGTTAGGGAGTGGGTTACCAGTTCAGACATGGTTGTACGGCAATAAAAGAGTGAGCATACTACTATGCATACACAGCAGATAAGCTCCCTGTAGAGTAGAATAGCTCAGGGAGCTATTCTGTATCATCACATCTCACTATAGGAAGAAAGTCTAATGGTGCTCTTTCAGCAAAATAATTAGCCACCATTAAATGTGTCATCGAGAACATTAATCGTTGGCAGTGGATGCCTAATGCCTAATCATAAATAGTCTTGTGTAATTCAGATCCCATACACTTCACCATGTCTAACCGAAGACGTGGATGTTGATTATGGCAGCCCCCTGCACCTCTCTGAGTCAGAGGGGTTGGGTTAAATGCAGAAGACACATTTCAGTTGAAGGCATTCAGTCGTACAAATGACTAGGTATCCCCCTTTCCCTTTCCTAACTGAACCTTACCAGCTGTTCTATTCCCTGGCCTAAACCACAAGCACAGAGATCTGGTTCCAGCTGTATACCACACGACACTGTTCTGGAAGCAGAACAGACACAACCCTGTGAACCAAGGAGAACTAGTGTATAACCAGCAATGGAAAACTATACATGTATGTCAAATCTAACTAGAACACACATATATTTCTAGAAATATGGATAATACACAGAGGGTGTGTATAGGGTTAAAGTCATTGCATGCACTCTGCAGTGTGAGCGTACAACCAGAGGAAATATTATTGTAAAGGGTTAAGCCTATTTAAGGCAAACCAATGTAAATCACAGGTTGAGACACAGTGACTCCGAGTACAAGGGGACAGAGGCAAGGAGCCATGCATGAAATTACTTCATTAATCTTCCTCTGATAGGCTGTCCTTGTTTAGGGGGGAACTCTACCTGCTTTAAACAAAGAGCCCGTCCTGCCACTACCATAAATTACCCTCTTCATCAGAGGAAGGGCCAAACACACACACACAATATATATACACACACAAGGCAAGACTAACGGGTTTATCAGGTGTCCAGAATAATTTAACTGCAATCAAATGTGTCAATGTTTACACAGGCTCACAAATAAACATAGCACATGGATGAGTTCCACATTTTTTTGTGGAATATGGAACACTGAAATAATGTTCAATGTTGAACATACAGTATGCTGATAAAAATGTGAGGACAAAATTAATTCGATTTTGTTTGTTTGTTTTCATCATCTTTGAGGCGATAACTGAATCTCTCTTTTGATCTCTTTTGATGCAGAGGACACCAATGATCTCTAGTTATTCCACTGTATGGAACCGGCCCCAGGCCTTTATTTCACGGCTATGGTGTGTTAAAGCCCTTCAAATCGCTCCAGAGACACTCAGGGCCCCTCTCCCTAGTCTCTCCCTGGTCTCTCCCTAGTCTCTCCCTGGTCTCTCCCTAGTCTCTCCCTGGTCTCTCCCTAGTCTCTCCCTAGTCTCTCCCTCGTCTCTCCCTAGTCTCTCCCTCATCTCTCCCTAGTCTCTCCCTCGTCTCTCCCTCGTCTCTCCCTTGTCTCTCCCTAGTGTCTCCCTAGGGTCTCCCTGGTCTCTCCATAGTCTCGCCCTAGTCTCTCCCTGGTCTCCCCCTCATCTCTCCATGGTCTCCCCCTAGTCTCCCCCTAGTGTCTCACTAGTCTCTCACTAGTCTCTCACTGGTCTCTCACTGGTCTCTCACTGGTATCTCACTGGTATCTCACTGGTCTCTCCCTGGTCTCTCCCTGGTCTCTCCCTGGTCTCTCCCTGGTCTCTCCCTATTCTCTCCCTGGTCTCCCCCTGGTCTCTCCCTGGTCTCTCCCTGGTCTCTCACTAGTCTCTCACTAGTCTCTCACTAGTCTCTCCCTGGTCTCTCCCTAGTCTCTCCCTGGTCCCCAGCTCTTTACAGGCTCATGTCCCAGACCCTCCCCTCACTCCCCATAAATA
This sequence comes from Oncorhynchus tshawytscha, assembly GCF_018296145.1. NCBI lineage: Eukaryota > Metazoa > Chordata > Actinopteri > Salmoniformes > Salmonidae > Oncorhynchus > Oncorhynchus tshawytscha. Next base: position 32,993,529 of record NC_056439.1, on the reverse strand, counting down.
GTGGTGATTATAAAAAGGTGGGTGGGGTGGATGATTTATATGCTGACATCCAACACCATGCCATTCAGGAATAATTACACTTTGGGGATATTTTTTTGAATTAATGAGTCTCCTTCAGGGGGCAATCTAAACATACATCTCAGCAGCCGACACCGTCTGGTGTCATAGCAGTGTTAGTGAAAGAGGAATCCTACCTGGCAGTTTATACTACTCAGTTCAACTAAACCATTTCACTGTGTTTTGTGTGCATTTGAGGGTACAGGGTATACAAATATGAAATGATAAAAAGGTCAAACACAAACATGTAAAAACACAACATGACTAGCTTCCACCTTCCATAACACATGCAGTTCCCACTGCCAAGCCTCAATGTACCCTCTACGGCATCATGTATGTCCATGCCCCTGCTATGACATTCCAGAAATGAAAGCCGAGAGGCTTCTTTCAGGCAGAGAGAATGATGAATAAAGATTGACATTATAATGCAGTCTGGTTTACTGAGACAGCCACGGGTCAGCACAGCACTGAGAGAGGGACAAAACGGACGTCTAATGGACTTTGATTTACGTAGAGAAGATAGAACTTTGACATTGAATTAAAACAAGAAATGAAATGGACGTTGTAACCTTCCTAAAAGACAAACCCCAGAAAAAGATCACAGCGGACGACTGTCAGTGACACATTTCTAACTCACGGGTGAACCCCCCAGAAATCTCTCATTGACCCGCTAATATTCTAAAAAATCATCTAAAATTGAAATATTTTCAATTTACCGAAAACCCAAAACAACAAGATTCCCATCCATTTTGTAATGCGACTACAAAGCCTATTGACAAGGTCCCTAGGAAATAAACACATTAATACATATTCCCAGTCACCACAGTGAAACTAGCCCTGCACACTGAGGCAGAGGATAGGTAGCAGTTAGCCTGCATGCTAGGATGTTAATGGTTGGTGATTCAGACGTTCTGGCCCCAGGGCAGGCAAACCTAACCAGGAGAACGTGCTAGTGTTCTCTCTCTCTGGGAGAGACACATGCACACAACAACAGCGAGGGTCCAATGAGTATGTAAACACCCGGCAATGTCACAACCTTTACATCAAGACTGGTTTGCATTTACTCCAGTATTAATGTAAACTCTTGAACTTGTAGCTTTAGTGTCGATCCTTATCCAAGCTCATCAATGTTGTCATTCAGACTGTCCTACAATATGTCTTCAGAACCTCCTAGAATGCTCCATGCCATCAGTCTGCCTGGGTGGCCAGGACAGAACAGGACAGTGTAGAGCAGTGTAGGGCAGGGCAGAGCAAGGAGGCAAATGGCTCTCAGGCTAACAGCTGTTATGGCTGGGAGGCCTGGAAGAGCTGCAGAGGCTGTGTACAGTCAGTCCATCCGTACTTAAGCTGTCAGTAAGAATCAGAGCTGCTATTGTGACGGACGGTTTCAATATTGATTTCATAAATAAACAGAGCTAACCATCGATCCTAATGTTATTTTGCATTTCAATTACTGCTCAGAAACATAACCTTCAAACGACTGGCCGCTCAATACCAATAACATTCACTGATAAACGCCCGCATCGTCCACTCCACGTCACGCTTTTTACCAAGTGTAAATTAGCGGACTTAGCATGTTCCCTCCATTACATTTACGACAGAGCGTATCTAAAAGCTGCAGAATTATCATTCCGTCTGGCGTCTATCGGGCGGCAAAGCAGACGCAAATACAGACAGAGAGAGGAATGAATGAAAACAGACAGATGACGAGATGAGTAACACACCAAACCAAAGAAAGATCTTCAATGATTAAACTATAACTAGATAATCACACTCTAACCACATATTCACTGTGCAGTGAATATTAGTAATACATATGTAATTACAGCTGTTTGTCCCAATGTGTAAGAAAAACAAATCTTGGACTCTGAAATCGTATATTCTCATGATAATACCTCATGACTAATAATGTATTATAATATTCAGAATGCATTTATTATGTTTTTACACAACTTCTCTGACAGTCCTCCATTTGAGCCTCCTTATGTGTGTGTGTGTGCGCGCGTGTGTGAATCAAGGGGAGCCTTTCAGTGTTGGAGCAACAGAAAGAAGTGCTGACGCACCGTGTCAGTGATAGCACTTCGCTGCCACAAGGGCGTGAGAGTAGCCCACGTAGCCAGGCTAGCATTATCCTCCTTGACTAATGGACCTGGTTATTTTTAAACACATTCTCACACTGCAGTGAAGGTGTCCAAGGTTACCGTGGCCAAAATCAGGAGGGACGACTGGTGAAGTTTGGTGGTTTCAGTGCGGTTGGATGTCGTGAAATGGTCAAAGTGACACGTGGCTCATCACAGAAAAGACTAGAAAGGCCAAACACTGCATGAGCTCGTATGAGTCACGGTATCCAAAATAAAGCTGTCATTTTAGAGTGTTAACAATGGGTGTTACAAACAATTATCGAGGTCTTCTGAGATAAACTATATCATTACACACATTTCACATAAACAGTCTGTAATCTAAAGCAAAATGATCAAAGAAACATCAAACAAACAGAAGTTGAAGTCCACCTAGTTCAGTAAAAACTATGCTCTATACCATATGTCTAGGAATGTATCATCTTTATTATGTTTTCTACAAGAAATAAGTAACCATCTCAATGAGGCCCTAGTTAAATGGGACCCCGGGATGCTATGTTCAGGGAAGGTGAAGTAGATGTGTGCAGTTTGAATCTCAATACTCTGTCCTTATATTCTGTCCTGCCTAGTTAACTGGGGGATAAGGATGCATGAAGGGCCAGAGTGGGGAAGAGTGGAGGGTGACACTGCATGTGAAGGTGTAAGTGAAGTGCTGTGAAGAGCTTCCCTTAAATAGCAGATGCAAGTAGCCAACAATTACAAACACACAGAACAAAAATGGAGAGCAGGGAGGGTCAATCCACTCTGCATCCCTTAACGCCCTGGGGGCCGGGGGCAGCATGTTTACAGTGAAAGAAATTATACTTATATGCAGGGCTTACCAGAAATGTGAGGGCTCCAGTGTGGCCAGTGGACTGAGTAATCGCCCTAATGAATTGGACAACGAAGCCCTGTTGGTACAAGGAGATGCATTTAGAATTGGGTGACAAAGTGAATTTAAAACATTAGGTTTTTCTTAAAAGGCACTTATCCCGACACCTCCCCTTAAGTGCAGAGGGAGAGAGGCAAGAGGAGGGTTGGAATGGGCCGGGGAACAGCGGTGGTCACCTGGGCCGGCTGGAGCTGGCTGTCTGCAGTGGCCACAGCGACCACAGACTCCTAGCTCTTAGCGGGGTGGCCGTTCTCGGCCAGGAGCCTCTTCTGGTAATGTATTCTGAAACCAAATTACCGTAAGCTGATCCCATCTGGATGGTGTCTGTGCAGGACTGCTTTGGTTACCCGCCACTACCTATACCCTGCGATAGCATCTCCATGAAGACAGCAAAAATCAGATTAACCCAATCACACTGAAACACTTGGTCAAAGAGCAAAGAGCTTTTAACTTAAGATACACTAATGTAATTCCCTCGCCTTGTTCTCTGAAACCTAATAAGAATAAAGAGAGAAGGGACAAGAATGTTAGAGATGGGCATTTTACTAAGCCTAATGCAGCAACCTGGAAATGAAGTCAAACAAATTGAAATGTTATTCATTGCTGTGTTCTAACTACTGCTCTTTTATGAAAATGCATCAGAAAGCATTTACTAAATGGAAAATGGACATGTAGAGTATGGCTGGGAGGAGCAGTGAGGGTGTTGATGGAACATTTAGGGAGGGAGAGGAGTCCCGTCTCAATCAGCTGCCTGCCGCTCAGCGTGTGTTTGCTAGAGAGCCCAGATGAACTCAAACTGACAATCCTCAGCACTGGCTGATTTCTGAGTTGCGCTGAAACAGCCAGAGCAATAGGAGAGCAACAATAAGCCTGTCTGACTGCCATATGTTACCTCCTGCGGACTGAACCAAGAGCGACTTCAATTTAAACAAATCAAGTTCTGTGAATTTCAGCTTACTATCCATCCCAATCTTACAATACGTAGCTTACTATCCATCATCCCAATCTTACTATACGTAGCTCACTATCCATGCCAATCTTACTATACGTAGCTTACTATCCGTCCCAATCTTACTATACGTAGCTTACTATCATCCTAATCTTACTATACGTAGCTTGCTATCCATCCCAATCTTACTATACGTAGCTTACTATCATCCCAATCTTACTATACGTAGCTTACTATCCATCCCAATCTTACTATACGTAGCTTACTATCATCCCAATCTTACTATACGTAGCTTACTATCCATCATCCCAATCTTACTATACGTAGCTTACTATCATCCCAATCTTACTATACGTAGCTTACTATCCATCCCAATCTTGCTATACGTAGCTTACTATCCATCATCCCAATCTTACTATACGTAGCTTACTATCCATCATCCCAGTCTTACTATACGTAGCTTACTATCCATCCCAATCTTACTATACGTAGCTTACAATCCATCCCAATCTTACTATACGTAGCTTACTATCATCCTAATCTTACTATACGTAGCTTGCTATCCATCATCCCAATCTTACTATACGTAGCTTGCTATCCATCATCCCAATCTTACAATACGTAGCTTACAATCCAATCCAATCTTGTTATACGTAGCTTACTATCATCCTAATCTTACTATACGTAGCTTGCTATCCATCATCCCAATCTTACTATACGTAGCTTGCTATCCATCATCCCAATCTTACTATACGTAGCTTACAATCCATCCCAATCTTACTATACGTAGCTTACTATCATCCTAATCTTACTATACGTAGCTTGCTATCCATCATCCCAATCTTACTATACGTAGCTTGCTATCCATCATCCCAATCTTACAATACGTAGCTTACTATCCAATCCAATCTTGTTATACGTAGCTTACTAGCATCCCAATCTTGCTATACGTAGCTTACTATCCATCATCCCAATCGAGAAGGGAGAATAAATATAGAGCAAGCTTGAAGCTGTGGAGAGAGACATGCCACTTCATACCTACTATTGCTCTTTTTTAGAGAAAATGTATTTGAGTGAACAATTCAAACAAGCAGTAATAGGCTATACGTACCTCTCCATATTGTCTGAAATAAAAATGATTACTGATTCAATCCGATTCCTACAGTCGTAGGCATTGTCACTCAGGCGCCGAGGTCAATCTATAGAGCAACATACTACACTGCTTCTACATCATTGCTCTGCTAATTGCATGGTGTACATACGTCCCAGTAATCCCAGCAACCAAGCACCGGAGACACACACCACCACACCACACCGAGGGGCTGGAAATACTGCTGTCCACGGACCAAGCAGAGGGACTAGACACTGTAAACTCGATGCAAACTATGTCCTATAACGAACAACACTGCATTAGCTGGAAGCAAAGACTTTAATTTGTCGTCCAATGATATTTTCATTATAAAGTATTTCATCCTTTGCGTAATGATTTTACTTTCGGATGAACTGCATTGTAAAGATTTTTTTAATTTTAAATAGTTGGACATTTTATTTTAAATCAATTCAAATACATCTTAAGTGTATACTAGAGTGTTACTGTACATAAATATCTAAACTATTTCAATGCAATTTATGAAAAAGATCACAGCTGATCTTAAACTGATTTATGTTTGAGATATTGCCAGCCATTGCATGTCAAATGCATGTGAAGTTTGGTGGTTTCAGTGCGGTTGGATGTCGTGAAATGGTCAAAGTGACACGTGGCTCATCGCAGAAAAGACTAGAAAGGCCAAACACTGCATGAGCTCGTATGAGTCACGGTATCCAAAATAAAGCTGTCATTTTAGAGTGTTAACAATGGGTGTTACAAACAATTATCGAGGTCTTCTGAGATAAACTATATCATTACACACATTTCACATAAACAGTCTGTAATCTAAAGCAAAATGATCAAAGAAACATCAAACAAACAGAAGTTGAAGTCCACCTAGTTCAGTAAAAACATCTACTGTATGTAATTCCTGCTATACATGGCTAAAGCAGTAATACGTGTTCAATTGACTCATTTCATTTGACATGCACATACATCTAATACCTATATCATGGAACACCACAATTATGTCAAACCTATATTTAATAGGGTGTTATATGTTACATTTACAGACATGACCTGTTCTATATCACAGAAGAGAAGGAAATGCACGCTGTCTCTACATCGTATGGGATAGAAAATAAAACATGTAAAACACAGTATTTTGAGTGCCAACCACCCCTTGTAGTTGTATTTTTTTGTATTAGAATTGCTTGTCTTATAAATGTTACATGAATGGTGTGAAACACAACATTGGGACACAAAATGATTTGTATCTAATAATTGCATTCCACTGCATGATATATATGTTATATTACATGATGGAAAATAAAATAAATAAATCATTCTGCATCACCTAGTGTACATGTATCATTAAAGCCACCAAAGAAAAGCTTTGCTTAATTTAACACTAACATTATTTGTATTGTGCACTGTGCCCACCTTTCCAATGAAATCCAAAATCATTATATTGCACATTTCTGTTGAAACACTTGCCACAATGATCTTAAATTCAACATTCCCTATCGAAAATATGTCAGTCAATCTAAAATAAAAACTGGTTTTATAGACTGCAATTTAATTATTTAATTTATGCACCCCATATTGGCTAGAGTGTTTACAGTGAATAACCACCAAAGTAGGTTAGAATGTTGTTAACAACATTGCACCAAACAACATGATTTGGAGGAAAATCATAAAAATGAATACATGAGTCACATTGAGGTGGAAGATTGCATTTGAAAGGTTTGAGTGTGAAAAATAATGTTCTCATAATAAATCAGTATACTATGTAAATGTTAATACTAATAAAGGTATCTTAAATATGTCTCAGTAGTTATTGTATAGTTATTGTATATTATGATGAGCAAGTTTGTTACTTTGACCCTTTACCACTGAAGTGTACCTAAAAGGCAGAGTTGTATAGAACCTCTGTAAAACAAAGGAGATTATAACAGTCCGTCTAAGGAGTTAATGAGTCCATTAGATTGTCTTTTCTCTCTCTGAGCGGGATATGGTTAATGCCCAAACTAGAGTTCCTGAAAACAAGTGAGTGAATCCTTAGGCTGTCAGAACAATTCAACCCGTTTCCTCTTTTGCATGACATCCCATTGAGAATTCCTCTGGTTGTATTGCTTTCAAACACTACACATGAAAATCTATACTGCTCAACTACTTTCATGTATTATTTTCTATCATATCATAGGGCGGCGGGTAGCTTAGTGGTTAAGAATGTTGGGCCAGTAACTGAAAGGCGTCTGGTTTGAATCCAAAAAGCCGACTAGGTGAACAATCTGTTGATGTGCCCTTAAGCAAGGCACTTATTCCTAATTGCTCCAGTAAGTTGCTCTGGATAAGAGCATCTGCTAAATGACAAAAATAAATAAATATACCTCAATCTTTCAGCAGACATGCCTTTTAATCATAATCCAGCTACAACGACAGACAGACACATTTGGCTGATTAGATTTTTGCGTGGAAAGAGTTATGGGTTGAAATAATGACTATCTGGAATACTACATGAGAATGTGACAGCAAGAATAAAGAATTTCATCAAAAGCACATGATAATACTTACAGACCCTGCAAATTAAAAGATTGTCACTGCTGAGTGGAATATTGGGCCTAAAATATATAGCTGTACTGTAAAATGTTTTTAAAACATACATGTATAGATATCTAGCTGTTGTATTTTTAGAACACTTTCTAAAGTAGATTACTAAAATAGGATTTGAGATACTCCATTTTTATTCAAGCAATCATACCAGTCTGCTCTAAAATAAAAAATACATCTCCTACATGCCAACAAGATATGAATGTATAAAAGCAGAAGTGCATATACAATTACCAGGTAACTTTAAGCAAGCCCACAGTTAGCGAGGGCTTCTCAGACAGGCAGCCTGGCTGATGTGCTACTAGCTGGGATGGATCTGACTGATCACTGGGATTACACGGTTCTTTCATACGTCTATCCCCAGACATACAAATATTGCAGCGTGCAATTCATCCTCCCCAATTCCATGAATTCACTTTAATCTAATCTTTTTAAATGTATTCTGATTCTGTCAGGGTGGCAGTCCGGCCGGGACACGGACAGAGAACAAAGCCATCCCAGAACAAGCTCCTAACCCAACAGGACACATTCCCTCTATTCTTTAGGAAAAACACACTTGCCCGTTGCAATGAGCTACTCCTAATTGATCGGCCATGCTCTTAATGAAATGTGCACAGTGACACATGGCTGACAATGTGTTAAAGGGTTAAGGGTCCTCTCTCCCTATTGAACACAACCAAAGACACACCACAGTACACCTGTCTTGTTGCTTTTAGGGTATCACTGGCAGCAGACAGTCCTGTATGAATTAACAGCCCTCCATAACATATATAGAGAGAAAGAGTCAGATAGTGCAAGTTTTGTGTGTGTGTGTGTGTGTGTGTGTGTGTGTGTGTGTGTGTGTGTGTGTGTGTGTGTGTGAGAGAGAGAAAGAGAGCCAGGAAAAGCACAGTGCACCATAACAATAGCAGTAAAAAGTTCAGCGTCGAGATCGGCAGGTCCTTTGTAAAGGAAACAAATGCAAGCACTTCTACAAGAAAACATGAAGAGAAAGGAGAGAGGAGGAAAAAGAAAGAAAGATTGCAAGAGGGGAACAAAGCTATATCCAACATCACAAAAACGGGTATGTTAAAAGAAAGGTTGAAAGAAAGACGTGCACCTACTGGTTATGATAGCTGAGAGGGTCTGGCAGACACAGTTCTGAAATGTCCATCAGTCCAGTTTTAGCATTCCAGGAATGAGAAGAGGAAGAGGAAATAGGAAACAATTGAGACCCGCTTCTCCCCCAAAATGACAGCAGAGCACCCTCAGAAAGAACGGTGAAAAGCCCCTCCAGAACTGCTTCCCCCAGCCTGCACAGGTATGCTGTATCTGACTGTGTTCCAGAGTGTGTGCGCAAGAGAGTTGAAGAGTGTTTGTGTAGGTGTCTATGGTTGTGCGTGTATGTGTGTGTCTGTGTGTATATGAGAGATCGAGAGAGGGGAGTGGGGGAGAGAGAGAGGTAAAGGGGGGGCGAGAGACAGTGCGATCGAGAGGAGCGCAGGCAGCGGCGGATGAGCGCTAAGATGCAGAGAGCTTGAGAGAGCGAGAGAGAGGAATGACTCTTTCCATGGTCAGGATAGGGCTCTTTAAGACTCAGTGGCTTGATGAATATGGAACAGCTGCTGTTGTCTCCGAGGGGTAGGACTTAAAGGGACAGAGCACGGAGGAGGAGGGAACCAAACACTCAATAGAGCTCTCTGCTACACAGAAATACACACACATGCTCACACACACATACACAACGCCACAGTCATTAGAACAGACAGATGCATATACTTTACAACATGCACTTAAAAGAGTTCACACGACACACTAAAACATGTTGAAAAACACACAAATAAAAATATGACAGCTAAAAACTCACATGCAGCCATTCACACTGCTAATTTCAAATATGAATACATGCACGGGTTGCTGGACATGTATGCCCTATTGATGTTGAAAGAAAGCACATATCTATAAAAATAAAATAATATGATTTCCCCCTTGAGCCCACTTAATCACAATTAGTCTGGGAAAACAGGAAAACATTTATAGTAAAACAATATTATTAATTCAATTCAAGCTTTATTTTCAGATTCACAAAAATAAAGCTTTTATACCAATTGAAATAGCACAAGGAATATTTATGTAAAAAACATTTTGTTTTACACAACATACTGTAGTGTGCACAAGAATAACAACAGTTCATTACAAAAAAAAGTATTTGTTTCAGCAGGTTATGACAGACAACCACAACAAAGCAATGTAACCAAGCAATGCTTTACTGTTGATCCTTCAAATGAGCTTAATTTAAAATTGCTAACAGCAGTAGTGGTTTTTCAGTACCCCAGAGACATTTCAGCCTGTTTGAATGTCCCGTCAATAAATCTTTCAGATCTATGCAGAAACAGAGTGCTCCATTTTTCTAGATAGTCACCCAGTGAAGTCATGGGCTAAGGAATGTTTCTGGGATTTCTGCTGAAGTAACAACAAATCTGACATGTCAGGATTCAGAACAAGTCAAAAAGCACAGAAAACTGAAACCACAACAACACAGAGACAACTGGGAACACACATTTACTTGCAAAAGACAACAACTTTGCATCCGTTGAGGAAAGTAAATCCATGTATTGAGTTGTGCGTGGCCATTTGCGCTTGGTGATACATGTGAAGGACTATTGTGGACCTTTCACCAGCTGTGAGAGATGATCTAAAGCCATAACTCAAACTCTGGGAGCCCATCAGCTTCTAAAGCAGCGGAAAATCCAGCCCTGTCTTCTCTGACCTCGGTTTAAAACCGCCTGTGTTTCACTGTTGATCAAGCCTAGGAAGCATGTGGAGAACGCAGATAGCATTTCACAGTCAATGAGGGGCTCCATGTTACTGTATCCCTATATTATAAGAACACAGCGTAACATGGCATCTTAAAGTAGAAAAGAGCAGTCGAACAATGGCTGACAATTCTGGGATAAGTCAAATAGCATGACTTTACTGTTTTTATCTAATTAGCTCTACTTGAATAAAGCAAGTTCAGAGATGGTGGCCAGTGGCTTACTTTTCATAGTTGATTTAATCATTTCATCATTGAAGAGTCGACAACTTGGGGAACTGAATACAATGTCTTCCAATAATAGATTACAAAAGAGAGGAGGTTGGCAAATTGTCCCTCCTTACTGTAATACAGTAACAGTATGTCTCTGGTAAAACAGGACTGCCCCATAACTGCATGTTGGTATTCCAGTTGAAAAAATAATCCAGGTATTAATCAGCTCACGTTTCCATAATCGACGCAAAACCATCACTCAATCCCTCTTGATCATCACAGGCCTATTGATGTCCAGCAACATCCCCATCAGAGCTGCTTTAAAGTAGCTCACATAAAAACATCTAGTCCTTCTTAAAAAATACAAAAAAATGACTTACAGTACACCAAAGAACTATATTTCCACATCTAAACCATTGATTGACATGGCTGCTACAGTATATAAAACACAATATACAATCCAAAATCAAACTAGTGTGAATCAATTATAAAATCTTAAACATCTGTTAAAGTTATAATAACCCTGACTGAATATTCCAATGGAATAATGAGAAATAGCCAGACAAAATCCATGACAAATCAAGACTGTGTTTTCTTAAAAACAAAGTGCTACCCAATTTCCTTGACCTAGATACAACCCTAAAGACACGTGGTGGAGATTTCAGGCAACGCTGACAAGGGATTTCATGAATCAGCATACAGTATGAATAAAACTGCTATCAACCAACTGTAAAATACAACAGACAGTGACCTACGACCTCACGGCATAGGGCTTTGGCATGTGCTAAAGGCACATATCAAATAGATGATTGATGTCTTAAGATATTTTGAAACAGACTGTAATTTCATTGAAAAACAATGGATTAAAGGTCATTCATCCTAATTTGTAATCCATCTGACTTGGTTAAGGGGATGGGTGCAATCCCTTTGGAATGCTTATCAAGAAGGCTCGTTCACTGCTGGAATCCTCCATTGAAAAAATCCTGTCTCATTCATTATGCAGCTACAGTACGTAACTATACACGCACACACACACACACACACACACACACACACACACACACACACACACACACACACACACAGGTTTTTATATAGCGAATTAGATTACTTACAGGGTTACATATTCAAGTTCGTATTTGGATGTGATGTCTCTTTCAGCAAATTTGCTAAATTCATTCTTGTCCTTTATGAGCCTACCAGAGTTGATACTGCCCCACATTTACAACCTGCCTGAATATCAGACAATGAGATGACAGAATATCATTGAGAAATATTACACTTCACTTCTGGTGCTTACTAGATGACATTGGCCAGACTGTTGTAGCGTAGGCTCAGTTATGAAAAAAGTGATGTTGTTTATAATGCCCTCCTATCAGGTGTGTTATGAAACCTTCCCTTACCACTATAGTGTAAAATGATTTGACAGGGAGAAATTGGGTACAAAAAGACAAGAGACTGCTCTACACATTGAACACACTTGATCACTATTCGGTGAGCAAATGTGGAAGCAGAGTTATGACAGAAAGTAATACAACACGCACAATTCCTGTCATACAAGACTTTGGACTATTGTTGCATTCACAGACCTCCCTTACTTCATAGCACATAGATAACCAAAAATACATTTGCACCCTGCAGATCCAATATAGAGGCTTCAATTTAGACAATAGACACAACACATATTCTATAAGAATAGCAACATGTTGAAGCAGTGAGTGTGTGTCACCACAAGATTATGAAGTACTAAAACATGCATTCTTGTGTCTTAATTTCCTGTTAGACAAATACAGCACTAACACTCCCGAGTTCCATTACACCTCACATGACCTGTTTTTGATCCAAAAAGTAGGCTAGGCTGCTGGTTGCTAAGTGGCTAGAATTTGGGGTTCTCAACGACTTCAGCTGTCTCAAAATGATAACAAATGTCTGTCACGCACTTCCAGTTTCTTACAGGGACTGTTATGCGAATTAACAATAGGCCAAATTGCACAGGCCCAATTGTTTTTCGAACAGGCAATAGCAATAGTAGGCCCCAGTATCTGGCGTTAGAAGCCCCGACTCGAACTCCCATTAGACAGCGCTGCAAGTGTTACAATGTCAAAATACGTTTGTTACTCTGCAAATGTGGAGTTTCGCTGAGCAACTATCTTAATTTCTTCCCGTTATGTACTTCCTCAAAATGTCTAAATAAAAACCTCTACTGTATTGAGCTATTGTCGACTTCCGACCTGTGCGTGGCAGTAATGAGTGATTGGAGGTGCCGAATCACAATTTAACTCACAAATTCTGAATGTAAGATTACACATGAATACGACGTGGGCTGGCAATTGTGTTGACCGTTTGGCTTTAGGGGATGTCCTCCTCTCTTTCGCTCCCTCGCTTTAATCATGTTCTTGTTTTTCATTATGCCCACGAGGCGCGTGCGACGCAGTTCAAGTTGATTTAAATTTCAGCTCCATTGATTAACAGTCCTTCAATAAAAAAAAAAACAGGCAGCCCTCATCATGACTCTGATTCAGCGCCACAAATCAATACAAAAAGAAAATCATAAAGAAAAAAAAGAAACTGAAAAGAGAGTGCACACTGTCCAGTTATAAAACATTGAATAGCTGGGTTATTAAAAATGTGCACTGTTTCAGGGTACTGTTTCATAAGTTGGTAGGCTAGGTAGCCTACATGCATATGAGCTGCCAACGGGGTCAGCAGTAGGCTATAGCGTTATCATTAATAACAGCAGGCAACATTAAATATTAACTTTTAAAAAGTTGCATGAAATGAAAAGTAAAGTTGCTATAAAAAAAAGTTGCTAATAAATGAAGTGATAGTGGACGTGCCAACAACTTGTAAATAGCCTTCAGAAAAGTAGTCCAATGATAATAAATGGCAGAGAAAAGTAAGGTGGAGAATACTCTACCTTTACAGACAGGTCATATCAAATCCCTCAGGTGCTACTGTGTAGGGTTGGTGTCTTCAGGTTGTAGGAGCGGCTACCTATGTGATTGTGAATGCGCCGTTTTAGTCATACGACAGTAGGCTACATCTATCAACTCCTCCTCCAGCCTTCGCCCTTTTACAGTATATTCTCCATCCCCTGCGGCGACACCAAACATCCGTCGCAGAGATCAAGATGCCTATGCAGCTGAGAAGCCATTACTGACCTTTACTGTTATAGTTACTGAGAAAAAGTCCGAGATAATTTGGATAACTGCCACTGAATATTCGCTCTCTTTCCCCTCCCTCTCGGGGTCCATAACAGCAACGTGTGCCTGGATTAGTGTAAATCTTCACCAAGAAAACAACAGTGACAGTTCACACGCGGTACAAATCTTAAATACCACCGCAGTTCTGGAAAAGGTCGGTTGGATTCCACTGTTGATAAATAGATAACAAGACAATAGTAGCGTCGCGTCTGTAGCAGAGTGAGATCAGGGCGTTGCAAAAGTATCATTGTGACAGATCCCCAGGAAGTTTTGAGACGGTGAGAGTGGGGTCCAGATGTGTATGCAAATGGTCAGAAACCCCTTTCTTCATTACGGATGACCTCATTTCAGTTATTGTCTGAAAACTTGTAATTAGTTGTTCCTCTTGGAAAATATCCCACTGCGCAGAACCCGGTTGATCCAATGTTGTTTCACGTAATTTCAACAAAAACAATCAATGTGACGCGTTGAAGCAACGTGGAAAACTGATTGGATTTGCAAAAAGTCATCAACATAAGCGAATTTCGTATGAACCACCCAACTTTTAACCTAAATCCAATTACCTTTTTTTTGTTGATTTCGAATGTAATTCACGTTAGTTGACAACACAACCGAATGAAATAAACAGTTGAACTGACTGACATCTGTGCCCAGTGGGATGCACCAAGAGTTGCTGAAATTAGTCTAAACTATGGACAGTAAGCCATTGTTGGTGTGTCAGCATTGAATTTAATAAACATAAAAGTAATTTTCAATGTTTGATATGCTTGTTATCAAATCTATTGTTTCATAGGTTTCGTAGGCAATTGTGTAAAATAAAAATACATTTAAAAAAATGTAATGAGTTGGCTAACATAAAATAGCCTACATTTAAAGACAACAGTATGGGATGATCATGAAGTCTTCCATTTGATGCTGGCCTTAAACTGAGAAAACCCCTAATTCCTGAATACACCTTCCTTGAAGGCTTGTAGGTTATAGTTGAGGGACTACAAGGCACGTCATCTTCTCCGCTAGAGGGAGTGGTATTTCACCAGACCACCTAGGACGGGGGAGGCACTTTTATTTATTTATAACACATTGCAATTCATGAACTGAAGGAATGACAGGAACCTGCCAGCAACAAAATGCAATTTGTTTCTATAATTTGCCCACTCTAGATCAATAAAAACATAAACCTTTCTATTATGGAAATCATGAAGTAATCATCATTATAAATGAATACATTAAAACGCTAAAGATAAAAGACTGGGGTCCATATTGATAGGCTATTGATAAAGTCATTTGAAAGAGAACATTAGGCTAAGTTACATTAAAATGATAATATAGTCACTTTTAAAATATCAATATATTTAAATGCAATTAAGTGCATGTGAAAATGTATTCCAATTGAGGTGCACCAGGGGTTTCAGAAGATCACTTGATGTTTGAGTTTCATGGTAGAAATATAAATTAAAAGATCAGATTATCCCTTCAAAGGGAAAATCTATAAATGCAATTTGTTAAACGCACAGAATCCATCAGGCTGGAGAAATTACAACAGTGGCTTGTTTAGTTCACAATAAAAAAACGCTTCCTTAGGTGGTTACATTTCAAGGTGATTATTGGCTCAGCTTTCAGCAACTCACTCACTTACTAGGCAGGTCAATGAAACCAGTGAGTTTCCATCCTGCATGGAGTTATTATCAGTGCCTTGGTGGGAGCAGTGGTGTCAGAGACTCCAACCACCCAAGCCCCATGGCAAGCGGTACCAATTCACCAAGTCTGGAACCAACAGGACCCTGAACAGCTTTTACATCCAAGCCATGAGACTGCTAAACACTGCTAAATAATGAATAAAATGGTTACCCTGACTATCTACCTTGACCATTTTTTGCAGTAATTCTACCCACACACTCACAAATACTAACAATGACACCAAACAAACACATACACACACACTATGCACGCACGCACACACACACACACACTAAACATACGCTGCTGCTACTGTCTATTATCTATCCTGTTGCCTAGTCACTTTACCCCTACTTATATGTACAGAGCTACCTGAATTACCTTGTACCCCTGCACATCAACTTGGTACAGGTACTCCCTGTATAGCCATGTTATTTGTACTTGTTGTTCGTTATTCGCTGTGCATTTATTCCTTGTGTCACAATTTGTTTTATATATTAGTTTATTTTTTTAGCGTTCTCTTTAACTCTGCATTGTTGGAAAATTACCCGTAAGTAAGCATTTCACTGTTAGTCTCCACCTGCTGTTTACGAAGCATGTGACAAATAACATTTGATTTTATTTGATGAATGAATAGACTGATTTCTTTTCAAACTACTGTGCACTCGTGCTTTTCAGTGTAGGCCACTATTATAATTGTCTTATTTACTTAATATTGTGTATTTTTTCTCCTATTTCTATACGTCTGTAGGAGAGAGCTGGATAGAGACTATAAGGTAAGCTCCGTGCATGGTTGCTTTCCTCTACACTGTATACTAACTTAATCATGATGATGTTGTAAACCCAGTGAAGTAACTCCCATGTCAAACAGGCAGAGAGGAGCTAAGAAACATCAACCATCAGACAGAATCACCATTAGTGATGTCCCGGGATCAAACAAACCAGACATTAATCTCAACTCCCTCTCAAAAAATTTGCATAATTCAAAGAAAGACAAACATTTTTCTTTCCATGGTTCGAACCAAATCAGAGTGCAGCTTCTCTCCCAACAACTGCTGTCAGCTCGCCTCTATCCCCCATCCCCTAAATTTCATTTGGAAGACATCTCCCCTCTCTTCCCCTTTCTATGAATTCAGTGCACCTCATCCCTTAGATTTACTTGCTTAACAAATATGGACAGGAGACCTAAGTGGTTTTTGAAATCTTTGAATGGACTTTGGAGTGCCTGTGTTGTGCTGTGCTGGGTGGCTGCAGGGATGTTTTTTCTGCTCTCCCAGACTCCCTGGCTGGGAGATGGCAGTGCTGGGTGGAGAGGCAGTCTGGAAATGAGATAAGGATGTCTGATTCATAGGATCTGACAGGAAATCTATACTCTGCAATGTTTATAATCCAGCCATTACTACACGGCCAAATGAAAGAACAATAATCCAATCATTTACTCCATATTTACCTGAGGCAGATTCTCGGCTTTAAAAGTGAAGTGCTCACTGTGGCGGTGCGGTGGGGGCTGTAAAGCGGCTGATGGAGAGTTGACGGACATGCTCCAGACTAGCAGAGAGTAGCAGAGCATGGACCTCCATGATGGAGAGCAGAGGGGGTCCAGAGAGCAGCAGAGCATGGACCTCCATGATGGAAGGCAGACAGGCTCCAGAGAGCAGCTGAGCATGGACCTCCATGATGGAGAGCAGAGGGGGTCCAGAGAGCAGCAGAGCATGGACCTCCATGATGGAGAGCAGACAGGCTCCAGAGAGCAGCTGAGCATGGACCTCCATGCTCCCCAGACTGCAGGGGTGTGGACTGTCCTCTGGAGGGCAGTGTTCTGAGCAGTGGGGGTCACAGTGCCTGATGATCTACCTGTATGGTCCTCAGGGTCAGAGGTCAGGGGTCGGTCACCACTGGTTATTAAGATACCATATATGTGACTCATTTCTGGAAACTAGACATATGTCGCAGAGCACTACTTCACAGGAGACACATTTGAACGTAAACATTTTTTGGCAGAAATGCCTTTTGGAAAATGTGAACTTTAATGTGCCTTAAATCAGACCTGTATGCCATCTGTAAATACAAATAAAAATGTTAAATTATGAGCCTAGTTGGTTTAGCCATAGAAAAAGCCAGCAACCTTACCGCTAGCCATGATTGGCTGAGATAATGAGTGGTCTGACATGCTGAGAGATGAGTTTGGATTGGTCTGCCATATACTGTAGCAGATTTCTGTCTATTTGAGCTGGTCAGTATGTGTAGGAAATCCTGTCTAACGTGGCTTTAAAAAATATAGAGAGAGAACAAGGGCATAAGTGTTGCTCTCCGCTTTCTGAAGGACCAAGTTTTGAAATCAGTGGAATTAGAGTACGATAGCTAAGGAGATGGAGAAAACACCTGTCTCCACATTACATCTTCAAACTAAGGGCAACCATGGCATCTGTGACAGGGAGGGGCATCCATCCATAACGTATACTGGTAAGATACTCCAGCTAGCTACATTTTCAGATATTACACATTTCTAATTTTGACAGAAATCATTTTCATTTCAAATTAAAGTGTACTGTTAGCTAGCTAGCTAACGTTAGCTGGCTGGCTCGCAAGCTAACGTTATGTGTATGATCTTATTATTTGTATCTAAGAGCCATTTGCTTTGCTATTTATAGCCTAATGTTAGCTAGCTAACATTGAACCTGGTTGGTTAACTACCTGCAGATTCATGCAGGACAGTAAACGTCATGAGTTGTGATTATGTTTCATTGTTTAGCTAGCTAGCTACATGTCTTAACAAAAGACCACTATGCAGGTAACCATTTCAATAGAATGTCACTGCGACAACTGTTGATAGACGAAGCTGGTAAATTAGCTGGAAAACTACTCCGATTGTGTGCCAGAGTGCAGAATAACTGACAAATTTACGAATGCTCAACACCCGTTGAAAATGGCCGTTGTCAGTAAACGTTGTCAAAAAGCGTACATTTTTGCCAGCAGCCCAGTTGCAGTCACCAACTCTCTGGATATCATAAAATTATCCTAACCAGCTCAGTTAGTGAGCTGTTCCTGAATTTGTGTCTGGAAGTAGCTAGCCAACGTTAGCCAGTTAGCTTGGGTGCTTGACTGCTGTTGTTAGGACAGGATGCTCGGATCAACCCTTAAAGAGATGGGTGGGGCTAAAGCTTAAGAGGGTGTGAACGATGCTGAATGGGTGTAGACAAAGAAGAGTTCTTCACTAGATACCAAAATGTTCAAATGCAGTGTATGATATACCATGTTGTAGCTCTGTGTCTCTGCTTTTATGCAATGTAAAAAACACAATTTCAAATAAGACAGAATCAAGGCAGTCAGTCACATATTAAGGTGGAACTGACAGCAGAACTATAGAAGACACCTGAAATAATGTACCAACACTGTCAAGACTGGCAACACTTGAAGATAATGTTAGGAGAGATTAATGGTTGCCCAAATAAAGACCTGTCTCGTTTGTCTTCGCTGTGTTGTCCAATTATGTGTAAAATTACTGGTCCTAATTCAGATTCCTGTTGTTTCTGGATACATGAGATGGAATGTCTTCAGCTCCATAGATAACTTGACATAGAATACTATATAATACTTGGGGGATTACCTGTCTCCATAAGCATACATTGATTCCTAAGTGGAGAATTACTTATAATAAAGTATTTCATGGACAGTTGGAGCAGGGCCTCTTTGTGTTAGGGGTGGGGTGGGGGAGGTTTATCTTATTTGGGAAAGTGAAGGGGGCCTGGCCTTATCTGTCAATAAACAGTAATTAGATTTTGTGGCCGATAGCGTCGATTGGTTTCTAATCTAGCTGTCGCTCTGGACGTGTGTAATTAAAATCTTGATTGATAAAGGGGCAGAAACCCGCCCACGCCACCACTTACCTGACCCTACCCCCGACCCCTCCGCAGCACACACAGGGGGAGAGATATGAAGGAAGGCCTGGGGAAAAAACGGCACTTCTTATTGATCAGCCCTATCTACTTTCCTATCAATGCCCTCTTCTCACAGTAGAGGGGACAGTACAAAGGTTTCATTTGCACATGTCATACGTGGAACTTCATAGCTTATCTTAAACGAAGAGATTTATCTTACAAGCAAAAATATAGCTACTCTATGTGATTTGGTCAGCTAAATCTAATCATAACCCTCTTTATCTTCCATGTCTATTGTGACTTAAATCTAAGACAAAATATGGACATGCGTAGCCTACAAAACTACCCTACAAAACACACTAGATCCTTTGTTGTAATTGTGTGTGTGTTTGAGTGCCTGCCTGCGTGTGTGTGCGTGTGCATGTGTGTGTCCATTTGTGTGTGTGTGCGTGCATGCAGAGAGGTGTCTAGCCTCAGATCAGCCAAGTGAAATAAGGAGTTAAAACATGGTTGCCACTAATGAGGCGAAGGTTGCTGTGAATGTAATGCAATCAACGGAAGACACCCCTGAGGCCGTGGAGAAGATGAAACAAGAGCCATACACCTTCATCTAGTCCACTGACAGGCCTGTGAACCTGTGAAAACCGTCTGACACACACACACACACACACACACACACACACACACACACACACACACACACACACACACACACACACACACACACACACACACACACACAGATACACTTATACACCTACACATTCACTCTCACCTACACACGCACATTCACAAAGGCTGAATGTCTGGTGCATAACACATGAGATAAATAACAGTTACCTTAAACTCAGTGGAATCCTACAGAGAATAGCTGGCAGAGAGGCAGTTCAAAAACACAGCCTCCAGACTTCACCGTCATCAGACTCATGCAGACACACCAGTGAAGAAGAAAGGATTTGTGCCGACTAAGTTCTGGAGAGAGAGAGAAGAGGGGAAAGAGAGAGAAAAAGAAAGAGAGAAAACACATCAAGCTGAAAGGGATCCAACTAATGCAGTGGTTCCCAAACTGTTGGGTGCGCCCCCCAGGAATGGAGCGAGGGGTCGGCAAGGGGTGCACTGGGGTTGTGCCCCCCCCCCACAAAATACGTAATATAGATAGAGAGATTTCTTTTAAGCAACTCAGTCCAGCTTTAAACTTACTCTTGAAAGTTGTAATAGTAGAATGCACAAAGTGTAATTTCATAATTGGGTAGTGCATCATCAATTCCTCTTGTCATGTTAGTCATTGCATACCTTAGAGAGCTAGATTATTCATAATTTGTCAGAAATGTCCAGATCAACTAGCCCATTTTTTTGTTAGATTTTTTAGGCCAACGATTTGTTGTTTTAACGTATGCTGGAAGGGGGACCGCAGTGAAAAAGTTTGGGAACTGCTGAACTAAGTCAGCATAGTGAAACCTGTACATACAGGTGTTGCTTCTCTTGCCTCCAACCTGGCAACATGCTTCGTTCAGTATGTCATGTGAGGATATGAGATGTGCATAACAATTGTGCGCACACGCACAGAAATGCACAAACACACTCACCATTGTGATAAACCACCTCTCACTCAACATCATTCCAATTTGGGCTACCTCTACGAGAACATAATAAATAAAACATTTAAAGCATGTGCGTGCATGCTATTGTGCACATCGTGGTGGTGGTGGGGGGAGCAGTTAAAAGCGACTCTCAGAAAGCACTTAATTTGATTTTAATGGAAGGCAAAATTTCCACAGGAAAACTTCCATTGAGCACAAAATGAATTTCCTTAGTTTTCAATTTGGGAGGCTGTGAGTGGGATTGAGATTGATAAATGCTGGCAGAAGCAGCCCATGCGTGCTCTACCTCATTTAGTTGAGCAACGTAATTTCCACACTAAACAATGTGATTTATATGTGATCATCTAAACAAATTAAACATAGACTGTGTAATAAATCTCACTCTAAAAAGTATTTCACTCATTGACCATAAACAAAACACTTATCTTACAAAACATCACATTTTGTATCATGACTTTATTACTTTGTAGAAATGTGTTGGAATTTAGTTCCATTCCAATTACTGTTTAGACTTAGACTTGTTTCCAACAAAGCAGTGATTCACTCTTACGTTCTGGTTGAGAATTTTTCCTCTCCCCATCTCCACCAGTGGGAGTGGCGGGGGGTCCATTAGGGCGTTAGGAGTGGTGCCCCACTTGAAACAAATACACATTTTTTTTTTTTTTTAAATGTGTATGTATTTTTTTACAACAAATTATATATTATAGAATTCAAGGACTATGTTTAAAATGTACATAAAAGTGTGGTTAATTTGTGTACCTTTTACTGTTTCAAATATACAGTATATTGTTCAAAACAAGCTGTTTATTTACCTACTGCTCTGCCAGAGCAGTAGGCGGCCTGCCGCCCAGCGCTCGCAAGCTTTACATGACTTGCTATTGGGGGGGGGACTGCAGCAATGAGATTGCAAGATTTCATCACATGATTCTCACAGCACAAATGAAATGGACAGTCCTGGGGCATTGAAATGAATGCCCACGCCTTCTGGGTCTGCTCTATCAGGTACTGAACAGATGGCTCTAAATTGCAATGAACATGTGAGTAAATAATCATGACAGTCAGTGGGAGCCTGGGACCTGAACCGGACATCCACATCCATCAACAGTCGAAGGATAGAGGGATGCTCTAGCTAGAACCTTCTCGCAGATCTGGTATGACAAAAAAAAACATGCCTCTGTCACCAATTTGCAACACTGTTTTTTGTTTCTCCAGACGTTAGATGCTAGCTAGTGGACACTAGCTACCAGCAAGCTAGCATACCAGTAGCTTGCTAGCTCGCATACCAATCAAGTCTAACTAAAGTTGCTGGCAAGCTCATCATACTTGTGACATTATACTAGCTAACTATCCCCAGTTAGATCATTTGTGGCAACATGGGCAGCAGGAGATTCTGTTTCTACATGCAAAAGTGAAATAGGTGCATTTATGCTGTTGTTCAAATGCACAGATGACACTTTATATATCTTCCCAAACAAACCACCGGTAATATGAAAACTGCCACCGCCCTAGGTATTCAGCCAATCAGCGGCTGATCAGTGGTATCACACTGGTGTTTTGGGAGGCACAGTGGTAGACCCAGGGAGGGGTGATCAGGGTATCTCCCTGCCCACATGCTGCCCGCTCTGCCCACATCGCAACATTAAGAACGCCTGCAGCACCAGGGACAGGGGAAGCTCCAGGGAGAGGGGCAGACCAGGGAGACGGGAAGACCAGGGAGACGGGAAGCTCCAGGGAGACAGGCAGCTCCAGGGAGACAGGCAGCACCCAGGGAGACGGGCAGCTCCAGGGAGACGGGCAGCACCAGGGAGATGGGCAGCTCCAGGGAGACGGGCAGCTCCAGGGAGACGGGCAGCTCCAGGGAGAGAGGTAGGCCAGGGAGAGGGGCAGCTCCAGGGAGAGAGGTAGGTCAGGGAGAGGGGCAGCACCAGGGAGAGGGGCAGCACCAGGGAGAGGGGCAGCTCCAGGGAGAGGGGCAGCTCCAGGGAGACAGGCAGCTCCAGGGAGACAGGCAGCACCAGGGAGAGGAGCAGACCAGGGAGACGGGCAGACCAGGGAGACGGGCAGCACCAGGGAGAGGGGCAGCACCAGGGAGAGGGGCAGCTCCAGGGAGAGAGGTAGGCCAGGGAGAGGGGCAGCTCCAGGGAGACGGGCAGCTCCAGGGAGAGGGGCAGCTCCAGGGAGACGGGAAGCTCCAGGGTGAGGGGCATCTCCAGGGAGAGGGGCATCTCCAGGGAGAGGGGCATCTCCAGGGAGAGGGGCAGCACCAGGGAGAGGGGCATCTCCAGGAGACTGGAAGCTCCAGGGAGACGGGAAGCTCCAGGGAGAGGGGTAGCACCAGGGAGAGGGGCAGGCCAGGGAGAGGGGCAGCACCAGGGAGAGGGGCAGGCCAGGGAGAGGGGCATCTCCAGGGAGATGGGAAGCTCCAGGGAGACGGGAAGCTCCAGGGAGAGGGGCAGGCCAGGGAGAGGGGCAGGCCAGGGAGAGGCCCAACAGTCTTACTGTACGTATAGAGTAGACTGTGGCCTAGGAGCTGATGGAGCTAGGAGACAGGAGATAGAGAGCCATAGAGTGAGAGGCAAATCATGGCTCAGGAACAGATATCCCTCATGGAGGTAAAGAACCCAAATGATAAATTGGTAATCAAGGTTGGCTATGCCTACAGAATTGAAATTTGAGTAGTGTGGATATGGGGACAACAATAGCATAAAAGCATGTGATATTGTAAGATCAGTACAATAACACAAAAATGTCACTCTTGCTTTTGTCCATATCATATTGATGCCTTTATTGATATCTTTCTAAAAATGTGCACAGAAAGGGCTATATAAGTTCATTCATGTTTACTGTTATGAGAGTCCGGGACTATTCGCAGAGTGGTAAACACACAGTAATAGATGAGTGTGAAGAGAAGCCCTCATTTCCCCCCTGTGATTAAAAATGTATGTTGCCACACGCAGGCTCTGGTGTGGAACTCCCTGGCAAAGGAGCTCGTTAATATTCCAGACCATGTCTGGCTAATGTCTTAAAGTGATGGATAGGAGGGGGAGCTGCTTTTTGATTGTTCTTCACAGGCAGTCAGGGAGCTGGCTGCGCAGCGCGTGGGGATTTAAGGTGGAGGAATCCTCTTAAAGCTCCTCATTCATTCTCTCAGAAAACTCTGGGCCATTAATTGGCCCTGTCTACATGACTTCAGTGTTCTGAGGGCCAGTGGTAGCCAGCTACAGCACTGGATGTGGACTTTTAGATATTTCAAAGAGCCCTTGTCCCATAAAAGCCATTCAAGTGACATGAAATGACATTCATGTCAAGCCTGGGAGGCACATATACACTGCAGAAGAACGTCTTGATTCATGCACTGCCTATCTGCATTGCTGTATAAACCTCCTCTTTAGAAAAAAATGTATGATTTACACTGGTCAACGCGTAAGGAGGTTTATTTCAAGAAAACATGGATTGGACAAAAGCGAGTGACAAAATATAGGTAGAGGAAATAAATGATTGGCTTCATTGTTTTGAGGAGACATTATTCTCTACGAATATAATTCAGTGGTGTAATACACCCAGGAGTAACTTTGACGATAACAGTGGATAATTCATATTTCCAAGGCATTCATATTTTGCTCCATGTAGCACAGGATGTAATAACCCTTAGAAACATTTAGGAATGTCAGTATTATTGCACCAAATAAAGAGTGAATAAACCAAGGGGCTGCATGAGTTAGCACCATAGAGTACATAAAATACACTGAGTGTACAAAACATTAAGAACACCTTCCTATTATGGAGTTGCACTTAAATAGAGATCATAGCTTTCACCTGGATTCCCCTGGTCAGTCTTCAGTGCCTTCAGAAAGTATTCACAACCCTTGATTATTCCACATTTGTTTTCTTTTGCAGCCATAATTCAAAATGGATAACATAAAAAAAACATTCTCACCCATTTACACACAATACCACATAATGACAAAGTGAACACGTGTTTTTAGAAAGGTTTGCAAATGTATTGTAAATGAAATAAAGAAATACCCGAGTTAGTACTTTGTAGAAGCACCTTTGGCAGTGAATACAGCTGTGCGTCTCTCAGGGTAAGTGTCTAAGAGCTTTCCACACCTGGATTGTGCAACATTTGCCCATTATTATTTTCTTTTTTTTCAATATATGTCAAATTGGTTGTCTTGCCATACATTGTATTACGTCAAAACTGTAACTCGACCACTCAGGAACATTCACTGTCTTCTTGGGAAGCAACTCCAGTGTTGATTTGGCCTTGTGTTTTAGGTTATTGCCCTGCTGAAAGGTGAATTTATCTCCCAGTGTCTGGTGGAAAGCAGTCTGAACCAGGTTTTCCTCCAAGATATTGCCTGTGCTTAGCTCCATTCCGTTTATTTTTTATCCTGAAAAACTCCCCAGTCCTTAACGATTACAAGCATACCATGACATGATGCAGCCACCACTACGCTTGAAAATATGGATAGTGGTACTCAGTAATGTCTTTTATTGGATTTGTCCCAAACAAAACATTTTGTATTCAGGACAAAAAGTGAATTGCTTTGCCCCATTTTTTGCAGTATTACTTTAATGCCTGGATGCATGTTTTGAAATATTTATATTCTCTACAGGCTTCCCTTCTTTTCCCTCAGTCAATTAGGTTAGTATTGTGGAGTAACTACAATGTTGTTGACCCTTCCTCAGTTTTCTCCTATCACAGCCATTAAACTCAGTAACGGTTTTAAAGTCACCATTGCCCTCATGGTGAAATCCATGATCGGTTACCTTCCTCTCCAGAAATTGAGTTAGGAAGGATGCCTGTTGTAACGGCAGATTTTCTCTTTGTCTGAAGAGGAGTAAGGATCGGACCAAGATGCAGCGTGGTAAATCATGACGATTTATTAAAAACGAACTGAACACTGAAATACAAAACAATAAACGATGTGATGAAAACCGAAACAGTACCGTGTGGCGACAAACATTTACACGGAAACAAACACCCACAAACCAACAGTGAAACCCAGGCTACCTAAGTATGATTCTCAATCAGAGACAACTAACGACACCTGCCTCTGATTGAGAACCATACTAGGCCGAAACAGAAACCAAACATAGAAAAACAAACATAGACTGCCCACCCCAACTCACGCCCTGACCATACTAAATAAAGACAAAACAAAGGAAATAAAGGTCAGAACGTGACACCTGTATCTTTGATAAACCATGCAAAGAGTAATTAATAACTTCACCATGCTCAAAGGGTTATTCAATATCTGTTTTTTCTATTTTAACCCATCTACCAATAGGTGCCCTTATTTACGAGGCATTGAAAAACCTCCCTGCTCTTTGTGGTTGAATCTCTGGTTTAAATTCACTGAAGGACCTTACAGATAATCTCATGTGTTGGGTACAGAGATGAAGTTATTATACATAAATCGTTTTTAACACTATTATTGCACACCAAGTGAGTCCATGCAACTTATTGTGTGACTTGTTAAGCACATTTTGTCTCCTTAACTTATTTAGGCTTGTCATAACAAAGGGGTTTACTCAATACATACTGTACATTTCAGCTTTTCATTTAATACATTTTTACACATTTCAAATAACTTAATTCCACTTTGACATTATGGGGTATTGTGTGTAGGCCAGTGACAAAATATCTCAATTTAATCCATTTTAAATTCAGGCTGTAAAACAACAAAATTGGTAAAAAGTCATGGGGTGTGTGTAACGTAGACGCAGGGAGTCAGGAAGCAGGTGCAGTTAGTGAGTTTAATGATAACAAACAAGGAACGATACAAAATAAGAGAAGCGTCTGACATGGAAACACAAACAATTCTACCTGATGACTGACAAAACAGAGTGCTAGATAAATGGTAATTCATGAAGGTAGTAATGAAGTCCAGGTGTGACTAATAATAGGGTGCAGGTGTGCATAATGATGGTTGCCAGGTGTGCGTAAAGAAGATGCGTTGCCAGGACCGGTGGTTAGTAGACCTGTGACGTCGAGTGCTGGAGCGGGAAAGCGGGAGTAGACGTAACAGTACCCCCCCCCTGACGAGCGACTCCAGCCCCAGGACCACCTCTGTCCAACAGAGGTGGAGGGGTGTCGTGGGGAATGGCATCAGCCAGGGGACCAGGAACCACTGGCCTGAGGGAAACATGAAAAGATGGTGAGATCCGGTAGTTAGTGGGGAGTTGTAATCTGTAAATTACCTCGTTGACCCTCCGGAGGACCTTGAATGGCCCCACAAACTCAGCTTCTTACAGGGCAGGCAGAGCGGAAGGTTCCTGGTGGAGAGCCAGACGCGGGGCCTCACTGCGGTGGCGATCCGCCTGCTCTTTCAAATTGAAATAAAATCTAATTTTATTAGTCACATGCGTCGAATACAACAGGTGCAGACTTTACAGTGAAATGCTTACTTACGAGCCCCTAACAGACAGTGCAGTCTTAAAAAATACAGATAAGAACAAGAGATAAAAGCAACAAGTAATTGAAGAGCATTAGTATAAAATAACAATATATACAGGGGGGTTCTGGTATAGAGTCAATGTGCGGGGGCACTGGTTAGTTGAGGTAGTATGTACATGTAGGTAGAGTTATTAAAGTGACTATGCCTCGATGACAATAGAGAGTGGCGGTGGTGTGGAGAGGGGAGGGGGAGGGCAATGCGAATAGTCTGGGTATCCATTTGGCTAGATGTTCAGGAGTCTTATGGCTTAGGGGTAGAAGCTGTTTAGAAGCCTCTTGGATCTAGACTTGCCGCTCTGGTACCGCTTTCCGTGTGGTAGCAGAGAGAACAGTCTATGACTAGGGTGGCTGGAGTCTTTGACAATTTTTAGGGCCTTCCTCTGACTGGTGTATAGGTCCTGGATGGCAGGAAGCTTGGCCCCAGTGATTTAGTGGGCTGTTCGCACCAGTCTCTGTAGTGCCTTGCAGTCGGAGGCTGAGCAGTTGCCATACCAGGCAACGATGCAACCATGCTCTTGATGGTGCAACTGTAGAACCTTTTGAGGATCTGAGGACCCATGCCAAATCTTTTCAGTCTCCTGAGTGGGAATAGGTTTTGTCGTGCCCGCTTCACAACTGCCATGGTGTGTTTGGACCATGTTAGTTTGTTGGTGATGTGGACACCAAGGAACTTGAAGCTCTCAACCTGCTCCACTGTAGACCCGTCGATGAGAATGGGAGTGTGCTCGGTCCTCCTTTTCCTGTAGTCCACAATCATCTCCTTTGTCTTGATCACGTTGAGAGAGAGGTTGTTGTCCTGGCACCACACGGCCAGGTCTCTGACTACAAAATATCTAATAAGTTACCTGTAATCTTTGCCCAAACATTTCAAACAACTTTCCTAATACAATTTTAGGTATTTTTTTTAACATAAATAATCGATAAAATTTAAAACGGGATAAACTGCGTTCAATACCTGATAAAAACAAAGTGGAGCAAGCTTTCAGGTCGTGCTCCCCAACCACAACAGTACACTAGACTCGACCCTCGTTCTGAACAGCCCTACTTCTTCATTACACAAAGGAAAAACATCAACCAATTTCTAAAGACTGTTGGCATCTAGTGAAAGCGATAGGAACTGCAAGCAAGTGCCTTAGAAATCTAGATCCACATAGAAAACCAATTGAAAAGAGAGCGACCTCAAAAAAAATGTCCTGGATGGTTTGTCCTCTGGGTTTCGCCTGCCAAATAAGTTTTGTTATACTCACAGACATCATTCAAACAGTTTTAGAAACTTCAGAGTGTTTTCTATCCAAATCTACTAATAATATGCATATCCTAGCTTCTGGGCCTGAGTAGCAGGCAGTTTACTTTGGGAACACTTTTCATCTGGACGTGAAAATACCGCCCCCTAGCCTAGAGAGGTTAACGTGACCCCCAGCTTCTCCATGAGGGCCTTCCATATAGGTGATGTGAATTGGGGGCCACAATCAGAGATGATATCCTCCGGAAGGCCAGCTGGAACAGTGCCTTAGTGACCTGTATGGAGCCATATGGAGACCAGAGAGAGGGATTAAAAAAGCATTATTTAGAGATTCTGTCCACTAACACAAAAATCGTGGTAAAAACATCAGAAGAGTGGAGTTCAGTGACAAAATCAATGGAAAGATTAGACAAAGGATGCTGAGGCACTGGAAAGGGAAGGAGTTTCCCTGCTGGAACATTCCAGGGTAATTTGGATTGGGCACACAAGAAACAGGAGTTGACATAAGGAGTGATGTCCTGTCCCAAGGTGGACCACCCTACTCTCCAGAGATGAACTGAATGGTGCAGGTGATACCTGGATATCCAGCAACAACAACTGTGTGTGCCATGATCAACAGCCGATCCCTTATCCCCGTGGGAATGTAGGTGTGTTCAGGAGGACAGGTAGCAGGTGCTGGTTCCTTCTCCAGGGCCTGGCAAATATCCACATCTACATCCCAGAGCACGGGGGCTACGTCTCGAGAGGGCGGAATTATGGGTGCACTCAAGACAGGAACCTCTCCCGAATTGTAGAGACGGGACAGGGCATCGGCTTTGATGTTTTTTTAACCTGCGTGATATGTCAGTGTGATATTGAATCTGGTGTAGGACCCACCTGGCATGTCGCGGGTTCAGTTGCCTCGCTGTTTGTATGTCCTCCAGGTTCCGATGGTCGGTAAGGATGAGAAATGGGTCCTGGGCGCCCTCCAGCCAGTGTCTCCATTCCTCTAATGCCAACTTCACAGTCAGGAGCTCCTGATCGCCAACATCTTAGTTCCTTTCTGAAGGAGAGCTTTTTAGAATAATATGTACATCAAAACAATTTCTGTGGATTGCCTTGATGTTGGGACAGGACAGCCCCCACACTTACTTCTGAAGCGTCCACCTCCACAATGAAGGGTAGCGTAAGATCTGGATGCATCGGGCGAAGTTGAAACGTCCCTTCAGTAGGTGGAAGGCTTCATCAGCTGCACTCCAACTTTCAGGGACCACCCTTGAAGAGGAGAGGAGAGTGAGAGGATTAGGCGATGGAGCTAATGTTCTTAATGAATCAGCGGTAGAAGTTGGAAAATCCCAAGAAACGTTGTAACCCCTTTATGGTGGTTGGGACTGGCCATGACCTGACAGCATCCATCTTCTTCTCCTTCATCCTGACCCGTTGCTGGCCAATCTGGTAACCCAAAAATGAGTCATCCTCCTGATGGATTTGGCTCTTCTCCGCTTTGAAGTACAGGTGGTTGGCCAGGAGGCATTCCAGGACTTCTCGGACGTGAGAGATGTGATCCTCCAAGGTAGCCGAGGATACCAGGATGTCGTCGATATACACGACCACCTGGCGTCCAAGCATGTCCCGGAACACCTTGTTGACGAATGCCTGGAACACTGACGGAGCACTGACAGAGCCTTGGCTAATCCAAAAGGCATCACCAAGTACTCGTAGTGACCAGACATCGTGCTGAAGACCGTCTTCCATTCATCCCCCTTCCGGATGCGGATCAAATTGTAGGCACTCTGCAGGTCCAACTTGGTAAAAAAAAAACGGGCCCCACATAGTTGTTCGATCGTGGCTGGCAGAGAGTAGTGGTACTTCGTGGTGATGGAATTCAGATTTCTGTAATTGATGCACGGGCGCAACCCTTTGTGAAGAAGAAGCCTGCCGACATAGGGGAGGTAGAAGTGCAAATGAAACCCTGCTGGAGAGCCTTCTGGATGTACTCCTCCATAACCTTGGTTTCAGACACTGGCAGAGATGCGGCCACACGGAGGCGTAGAGCCTGCAAGCAGGTCGATGACACAGTCCCATGGGCAATGAGGAAGGAAACAGGTGGCTTGGGTCTTGGAAAAAACTCCCGAAGGTCCTGGTATACCTCCAAGATGTTGGGCTGAAGGGCAACCACATGACTCTCAACCGACGTGGAACCACAGGGAAAAGAAAAGCCAGTATTCGGGTTTCCGGTATTCGGATGCCCACTGTGATTTTCATCCTCAGCCATGAGATGGTGGTGTTATGACGTTGAAAACATGGTAGGATGATCTTTTGTATGGGTGCACTGATGATGAGGAAGGGAAGGCTTTCTTGATGGTGATGTGATGTGTGTGATTGTCCCAGATCCTAATGGTTGACTATCCAGAGCTTGAACCGGACAAGGAGAGGAGAGGGCCAAGTCAATCAAATTCCCTGCGGTACCGGAGTTCACTAGAGCTGTAGAAACAAAGCATGAAGGACAGCCAGCCAGTGAAATCGAAACTAGGGAAGGTTTGGCGGAATGTGATGATGGAATTTTCACGTCTAACCCAGGAGACAGATGATCACGTGGCTGTCCTTCTGCTCTCATGGAACCCAGGTTAGAAGGTACCGGACACCGTTGAAGCTGGTGCCCCTCCTGTCCACAATAAGGACAGAGCCCCAGTTGTCTACAACGTCGTTGCTCAGCCACGTAGAGGCATGTGGCCCCCACCTCCATGGGTTTGGGATTTGACTCAGAATGATCAACAGCGGAGGGAGAGAGATGATATGGGTACCGACGCTCCCGAAGCAGGTTATCCAGATGGCTGGCCATCACGATGAGGGCATCCAAGAATAGTTCATCGTCTCACCACGCCAACTTCGTCTGGACCACTTTGCGCATTTCTCTTCTGAATAGGGTGCGGAAAGGTGAGCGTGTACTCCACCACAGTCTGGCCATACTGGCGCAGTTGAAGTAAGCTCTCACCCCCTCTCTGTCCTCCGGTGGACGGTCAAAGACCCCCCTGAACAGAGCTATGAACCCCTTATAGGAACCCAGCTCCTCCTCTCCTCCCTCCCAGACGGCTGTGGCCCACTCCAATGCCCATCCGGTCAGCAGAGAAATAACCGTGGCAACCTTGGTGGCACCCATTTGATGAACAAAATAGAGGGAGCACTGGAGAAGGAAGCCACAGCATTTTGATGGAGTCCTGCCATATTTGTCCGGGAGGGACAAACGAGCATCGCTGACCAGGACGGACTGCTGGATGGGATGGGTACTGGCTCGCTGAATCGACTTGTGGTAGAGAATCCTCTGCTGTTTGGAGAAGCCGCCCCTTAAGTAATTTTGACTCGTTGAAGAACGGGGAGGCCCTCATCCATAGCTGTTCCCAAATGAGCCAGCTGGTCATGGTGTTAGCCAACCATCTGGGAGATGTCTTGATTAACTGCTACTTCCGTTTGTGGAGGTAGTATTCTGTAAAGTAGACGCAGGGAGTCAGGAAGCAGGTGCCGTTAGTGAGTTTAATGATAACACCATGGAACGATACAAAACAAGAGAAGCGTCTGACATCTGACATGGAAACACAAACAATACTACCAGATGACTGACACAACAGAGTAATTCATGAGGGTAGTAATGAAGTCCAGGTGTGACTGAAAGTAGGTTGTACAGATGGGTTGCCAAGAGTGATGGTTAGTAGAACGGTGACGTTGAGCGCCAGAGTGGGAGAGCGGGAGTAGACATAACAGTGGGAATACTGTATGTCATGGAAAGAGCAGGTGTTCATTATGTTTTGTACACTCAGTGTATTAACGACCAGCAGAGTTATCTGCATGTCTACAGTAGACCAGTAGAGTTATCTGCATGTCTACAGTAGATCAGTAGAGTTATCTGCATGTCTACAGTAGACCAGTAGAGTTATCTGCATGTCTACAGTAGACCAGTAGAGTTATCTGCATGTCTACAGTAGACCAGTAGAGTTATCTGCATGTCTACAGTAGATCAGTAGAGTTATCTGCATGTCTACAGTAGACCAACAGAGTTATCTGCATGTCTACAGTAGACCAGTAGAGTTATCTGCATGTCTACAGTAGATCAGTAGAGTTATCTGCATGTCTACAGTAGATCAGTAGAGTTATCTGCATGTCTACAGTAGACCAACAGAGTTATCTGCATGTCTACAGTAGACCAGTAGAGTTATCTGCATGTCTACAGTAGATCAGTAGAGTTATCTGCATGTCTACAGTAGACCAGTAGAGTTATCTGCATGTCTACAGTAGACCAGTAGAGTTATCTGCATGTCTACAGTAGACCAGTAGAGTTATCTGCATGTCTACAGTAGACCAGTAGAGTTATCTGCATGTCTACAGTAGACCAGTAGAGTTATCTGCATGTCTACAGTAGACCAGCAGAGTTATCTGCATGTCTACAGTAGACCAGTAGAGTTATCTGCATGTCTACAGTAGACCAGCAGAGTTATCTGCATGTCTACAGTAGACCAGTAGAGTTATCTGCATGTCTACAGTATACCAGTAGAGTTATCTGCACAGCTACAGTAGACCAGCAGAGTTATCTGCACACCTACAGTAGACCAACAGAGTTATCTGCATACCTACAGTAGACCAACAGAGTTATCTGCATACCTACAGTACACCAGCAGAGTTATCTGCATGTCTACAGTAGACCAGTAGAGTTATCTGCATGTCTACAGTAGACCAGTAGAGTTATCTGCATGTCTACAGTAGACCAGTAGAGTTATATGCATGTCTACAGTAGACCAGTAGAGTTATCTGTATGTCTACAGTAGACCAGTAGAGTTATCTGTATGTCTACAGTAGACCAGTAGAGTTATCTGCATGTCTACAGTAGACCAGCAGAGTTATCTGCATGTCTACAGTAGACCAGCAGAGTTATCTGCACAGCTACAGTAGACCAGCAGAGTTATCTGCATACCTACAGTACACCAGCAGAGTTATCTGCATACCTACAGTACACCAGCAGAGTTATCTGCATACCTACAGTAGACCAGTCGCTCAAATGTCAGTAATTTAAGAGATAACTTTTGCCTCCGTATTGGAGTTCATACAAAATCTAAATGTGGTGCAGTTTTAGCTTTGTTAGCCATCCATTTTGGCATAGTTTCCAGGTTTGACAAAATATTGCTATACTGTATAGCTATACAGGACAAGGTGAGTCCACTCTTCAAAACTTTCTGATTCCTACTGATGTGTAGTTGGAAGGGGAAAGCAGTAGGTGGTCAGATTTGGTTCATGGTGTCAAGCATGTGATACTTTACTATTTATAACCATTAAGATGTGTGTATACTGTTTGTCATAAAGTACAGCAGGACTCTTTTTCAGTGTTTCCATTGCCCTACTTCACTTGTCACCCATCCTTGCCCGACTTTCTCTCTTTATAAGCCAGAACTGATGGCCCACTCACCTTCAGGAGAGAAGATAGATTTAACCGAGTGAACTGAGAGGGTCTGTCCCCAATCTACACTATGAGCGTATTTGCACCATATAGCCAGCCAATAACTGAGTGTAAGGCCTGGAATAAAAGTATTCTCCTTCGTAACACCAACATTTAAGGGAGTAGGAAAGGCCTTAGTGGTATCCGTAAACATCTCAGTCCCAGTGTCAGTGTTATTGTCAGACTCAGACTGCTCCTTCACAGTACCAGTGTTGCATCCTGACTGGTTGCATCACTGCCTAGTACGGCAATTGCTTGGCCTCCGACCGCAAGGCACAACAGAGGGTAGTGGGTACGGCCCAGTACATCACTGGGGCTAAGCTGCCTTGCCATCCAGGACCTCTACACCAGGCTGTGTCAGAGGAAGGACCTACAAATTGTCAATGACCCCAGCCACCCCATTGCCAAGTCTAGGACAAAAAGGCTTCTCAACAGTTTTTACCCCCAAACCATAAGACTCCTGAACAGGTAATCAAATGGCTACCCGGACTATTTGCATTGCGTTCCCCCCCCTCGTCCGTCCCGTCCCAACCCCTCTTTTATGCTGCTGCTACTCTGTTTATCATATATGCATAGTCACTTTAACTATACATTCATGTACATACTACCTCAATTGGCCCGACCAACCAGTGCCCCTGCACATTGGCTACCCGGACTATCTGCATTGTGTCCTGCCACCCACCACCCACCAACCCCTCTTTTAAGCTACTGCTACTCTCTGTTTATCATATATGCATAGTCACTTTAACCATACCTACATGTACATACTACCTCAATCTGCCCGACTAACCAGTGCCTGTATGTAGCCTCGCTACTTTATATAGCTTTGCTACTGTTATTTTTCACTGTCCTACCTATTGTTCTTCTAATATGCACTGTTGGCTAGAGCCTGTAAGTCAGCATTTCACTGTAAGGTTTACTACATTTGTTGTATTCGGCGCGCGTGACAAATAAACTTTGATTTGATTTGACAGTATAAAGCGTGTCAAACACACAGTGGAGAGCAGGGTTGAGCTGTTGGAGGATGGCTATGTAGACCAGGCAGGCCACACAAACACACACGCTCCCCCACAGCTCTGCCGAGCAGAGAGTACAGCCCTGGGCTCTGGCTGGGATTGGCTTGTCTCTGTTTGTTTCCACAGGGGCCTCTCATACAAAGCTTACAATCAGGGCCACCATGGCTGTCTGCTCTCTCTCTCTCTCTCTCTCTCTCTCTCTCTCTCTCTCTCTCTCTCTCTCTCTCTCTCTCTCTCTCTCTCTCTCTCTCTTCTCTCTCTCTCTCTCTCTCTCTCTCTCTCTCTCTCTCTCTCTCTCTCTCTCTCTCTTCTCTCTCTCTCTCTCTCTCTCTCTCTCTCTCTCTCTTTCTCTCTCTCTCTCTCTCTCTCTCTCTCTCTCTCTCTCTCTCTCTCTCTCTCTCTCTCTCTCTCTCTCTCTCTCTCTCTCTCTCTCTCTTCTGTCTCTCTATCCTTCTCTCTCTATCCCCTTTTCTCTCTTCTGTACTAGTAGTGGAAGTAGTGTTGTGGCTGTGGGAAAGCTACCCGCAGCGGGAGAGATCCTAATTAACAGCCTATTCATTTACGTGGAGCGGAGGGCTCCTGCTTTCTGAGCACTTGTTTTATCGTGGCGCAGGGGAGCCCTGTCCGGGGATTTGGAGAGGGATAATTGCCTTTGCCGCAGGCTGCAGTAATCTGGTTGGCTAATTCATTATTTTAATAAGTTAGCTTCTCCTCGGGGGTGCGCTAGCTGCGTCGCTCCTCAAACCTTGGTGGTGCACCTCGTTATTGTGGCGCTCTTTTACGCAGCTGCCCGCGCGGGGTTAACAACTGTTATTAGCCTCTCTCCTCAGCCTGTAATTTCTCGTTTAACTGGGGCGATTCAAACGAAACCTTTGCGAGCGTCTAATAATCAACCTCTCCCGAACTAGGGGTAATCCCTGTGAAGGGGTCTGTATAGTGGAGAGGGGTAATGAATGCAATCACCTGAGTGCCTCTGCCTCTGCTCCATTTCATTATGGGCCCTGATGTTGTTTTGGTTGTTGTTGTTGTTTTTATTCAATCCATCCAAATTCATTTGAGGAAATACATATTTGCCTGAAGCAGGGGAAATGGATCATATTTATATACACAAATAGGATGATCATTAGGTTTGCGTAACTAATGACTTAATTTAGAACATAATCTTCCATCTCTCTAATAGGCTGGACAGACTGTGTGTGTGTGTGTGTGTGTGTGTGTGTGTGTGTGTGTGTACAATTCAGTAAGACATTTTGCACATTGGCTGATTAAAAAGCCTGACATTTAAACAGGATGAGAATACAGAGAGGACTCAGCGAATAAAAGTATTTGAAAAATCCAATATTGGAGATTGGTGACTGCTGGATGTACGATTGGATCTGCAGTTAAAATCCAATTATGAATACAGCTCAAAGTGGTTAAATGGTTTTCAATGCGTCCCTTAGATACATTATTTCACTTTGTGGGAGACAGAGATATTCTAATTCTCGTTTGAATCATATCAAATGAAAATACAATGTAGCAATTGTCTATCCTATAATATCTGTCTAGATATTCCTCCTTAGCATCTGACAATGACCCTCACAGCCCGTCCCTGTGTCTGTGTCTGTGACTGTGAAATCCTAAACGGAATGGATATGGCTGCATTTGTCAAACAAACAAAAGGTTGTGGATGGTGTCCACCCACAGCCATAGCCTGTCTGAATGAGAATCGTGTTGCCTCAGTTTGACACAAAATGCTGTATCAAGAAGAGCAGTATCAATACAAAAATAAATACAAATACTTAGACAATATGTCTTAGCATATCACAAGACGGCATATACTGAAGCAACTCAGTATAACCACTCCATGCAGCAGGTGTAGTAGTTGCTCCTACACTGAACTCCATTGAGTTGGAGAATGTAAGAGCTGGGCATTCTCAGGTTGAGCAGGCTCATGTGTGGGGGTCAGATATGATCATCAGATACAGAATGTGTTAATGATTCAGCAATCAAGGGGGCGGAAAGGTGCAGTAAAAACAGGTGAAGCACATCGACCCCGGTAGATTTTTAAGCAAGGCAGTTGGCACATCACAGGTAGTAACTTGTTTAAATGAAAACAGATTCAATAGTAGTTGGCGAGTTTTCAAGTCAATGAAAGGCTGTGAGCAGCAAACTGACTGATCAGGGTTATTTAAACCACCAGTCCTCTCAAACAGAACGTCTGTTAAGATAAAATGTTGATTAAATTCATCACTTATCTAATTTTCTTTCAGTAGTGATGCCTGTCTGACAGAACTAATTAACAGTTTTACAGAATTTAGAAGAATCACCAGCAGAGTCAGAGATAGAGCTTAAAAAGTAGCTAGATTTAGCTTTCTTAATAATCATTCTCTTAAATCAAATGACCAACAGAATAATATTATGCTAATATTATGCTAAAATAGTTTTCTACTGAGAATTTCATCAATCATAGCCACAGCCATTAAGCACCTACTGCATTGCACAATGTTTATCCAAGTCTTTTAGAGTCTGTAATAAGTTATAGTCTGTAATAATATATTATTGGCAGTGATCATGTGCAATGTAAAAGTTAAACCTGCGGATACCGGCCACAGCCCATTGTGTACACAGGCAGGCTGGTGGATGTGGCCCATAAAGTTACACGTGATGCTAATGACCTGGTTCACTATTAACTACTATTACCACATAATATCATTCCTGACTGGCCACATGTGGAGAGGAGGCTCAGTGCTGGCCTCTAGGGCTGCCTGGGGCTCGTTCAGGGCGATCGCTTTTCAAACCCCACCATGCCATCTGTTAGTGCAGCCGATACCCCTTCACAGGACGGCCATTGGTGGGGCCGCGGCAGCCTGGCTTCATGCATATGGATGCTTGAATATTGGAATATCTAAATTGTTCCTGTCCATATCTGTGAGCTGAGTGCACAAGTTTCATTATAAGTGCAGTTGGACAAGTGGACATCTCTAAAGGGGAACTACATACATTTGAATTGTAACAGGCCTATTGTAGCTCCATGAAATAAAATAAAATACATTTTATTGGTCGCATATACATATTTTGCAGATGTGTAACAATAAACAACAATGCACACTAATCTAAAAAGTAAAATAATGGAATTAAGAAATATATAAATATTAGGACGAGCAA
This sequence comes from Oncorhynchus tshawytscha, assembly GCF_018296145.1. Lineage (NCBI taxonomy): Eukaryota > Metazoa > Chordata > Actinopteri > Salmoniformes > Salmonidae > Oncorhynchus > Oncorhynchus tshawytscha. The sequence goes on along the minus strand of NC_056439.1, from coordinate 32,955,118 downwards.
TGTCAGAGTCCAGAGTATAAAGATGTGTGATGGGATGTATAGACAATATGGACAGTATATGGATCAAATATGTTGTATATCTGAAGAATAGTATATGTACAGCAATAGTTAAATAGGATAGGTCTTGACTAGAATATAGTATATGCAAGGTGCGCCGCAGTACGCTGCAACTTTTAAAGGATGAACCCCTGTATAAAGTAGGTAAAACTATATGTAAACATTATTAAAGTGACCAGTGTTCCATGACTATGTACATAGGGCAGCTGCCTCTAAGGTCCATGGTAGAGTAACTGGGTGGTAGCTGGCTAGTGACTACATTTCAGGGAAGGGAACTGGGTGGAGGCCGGCTAGTGGTGACTATTTAATAGTCTGATAGCCTTGAGATAGAAGCTGTTTTTCAGTCTCTCGATCCCAGCTTTGATGCACCTGTACTGACCTCGCCTTCTGGATTGTAGTGGGGTGAACAGGCTGTGGCTCAGTTGGCTGAGGTGCTGTGACACCGGGTGCTGTAGATGTACTGGAGGGCAGGCAGGGTTCCCCCGGTGATGCTTTGGGCATACTGTACCAACCTCTCTAGAGCCCTGCGGTTGCGGATGGTGCAGTTGCTGTACCAGGCGGTGATACAGCCCGACAGGATGTTCTCAATGGTGCAAAGTTTGTGAGGGTCTTAGTTGTCAAGACACATTTCTTCAGCCTTCTGAGGTTGAAGAGGCGCTGTTGCGCCTTCTTCACCACACTATCTGTGTGGGTGGACCATTTCAGATTGTCAGTGATGTGAATGCCGAGAAACTTGAAACATTTCATCTCCTCAACTGCGGCCCATTTGATGTGGATGGGGGTGTGCGCCCTTTGCTGTTTCCTGAGGTCCACGATCAGCTCCTTCGTTTTGTTGTCGCTGAGGGAGAGGTTATCCTCCTTGCACCACTCTGCCAGGGCCCTCACCTCCTTCCTGTAGGCTGTCTTGTCATTGTTGGTAATCAGGCCAACCACTGTTGGGTCGTCTGTAAACTTGATGATTGAGTTGGAGACGTGCATTGCCACGCAGTCCTGGGTGAACAGGGAGTACAGGAGGGGGCTGAGCACGCACCCTTGTGTCTAATGTGTCTACATATGGTGCAAATGGTCTCTGATAGGAAAGGAGACTTCTTTATTGATTTGGCCTTTTTAAGGCATCAGATGGCTTCCAAAGAGTCCCACATATAGAGTAGCTTTCATCTCTGAAATGACTAGTGGGATTGAAACAAAGTGGTTGATCTTTCCCATCTAATGCGGGCCTAGCCCAGTTGAGCCCAGCTCAGCTTAGCCTGACTGGATGCTAATGAGTGGTCTCTCCTCTCATCACACTCTCCCCAGTCCTGCATGCTTTCATCAATTCTCATTAGGGAAAATCATTATGTGTAATGCAAACTTTTGGCCAAATATTCATCACTGTCAGCCCTGATCCACGCAGGCCCAATGGCAGATGTAGGCATTGTGAGAGGCATTGTGAGTGCCTGAGCACTGACTTAGCTCTTATATTCCCTAATCTAGTCTCTTAAAGCGGAACCCAAGCACTGCACTGCACTGCACACACTCCCTGACAGCAATTACTTTATGCAAAAAGAGTGGAGGAGAGTTCACAGAGTGGCGTGAGTGAGAATAAGACGGGTGGAAACACTGGCTGTTGGCGCTGCTCTGGTCACAGCATGCCAATAATCGCCTCCCATGAGCACCACAGGGCAGAGGGGAATGTTTCCCCAAAACACTGACATCACCGTTGTGTGAGTGCCAACATGCCATTTGCTTGTTGTCTGGTTAATGTAACGTAGAGAACTGTGGCCATTACATATTTGGAGGCTCGTCCAGGAACAAGAGTGACTATAAGGGTGTGCAGGTGGACATCATCAGTAACCACTCAGTCCCCAGGTCCAGTACAGACTACGGGAGGCACACAGTACTACAAAGAGCCATGACTACATGGAACTCTATTCCACATCAAGTAACTGACGCAAGCAGTAGAATCAGATTTAATAAACGGATAAAAAGACACCTTCTGGAACAGCCTGTGAAGAGACACACACACAGGCACAGACATACATACACATACACATGCTAGCACGCGCACTCTACACACACGTACACATGGATTTTGTATTGTAGACATGTGGTAGTAGAGTAGTTGCCTGAAGGAACACACTTAATGTGTTGTGAAAAGTGTTATGAAATGTAGTGTAATGTCATGTAATATTTAAAATGGTATATAACTGGCTTAATGGTGCTGTATGAGATGCTGTATGTTGCTGTATGTGAGGCATCTGTTTCTCAAACTAGACACTAATGTACTTGTCCTCTTGCTCAGTTGTGCACTGGGGCCTCCCATTCCTCTTTATATTCTCGTTAGAGCCAGTTTGCGCTGTACTGTGAAGGGAGTAGTACACAGAGTTGTACGAGATCTTCAGTTTCTTGGCAATTTCTCACATGGAATAGCCTTCATTTCTCAGAACAAGAATAGACTGATGAGTTTCAGAAGAAAGTTCTTTGCCATTTTGAGCCTGTAATCGAACCCACAAGTGCTGATGCTCCAGATACTCAACTAGTCTAAAGAAGGCCCGTTTTATTGCAGTTTTCAGCTGTGCTAACATAATTACTAAAGGGTTTTCTGATGATCAATTATCCTTTCAAAATGATAAACTTGGATTACATAACTCAACGTGCCCCTGGAACACAGGAGTGATGGTTGCTGATAATGGGCCTCTGTACGCCTATGTAGATATTCCATAAAGAGTCTGCCGTTTCCAGCTACAATAGTTATATACAACATTAACAATGTCTACACTGTATTTCTGATCAATTTGATGTTATTTTAATGGACAAAAAATGTGACCCCAAACTTTTGAACGGTAGTGTATGTGGACTCGACATAGGAGGGAGCCCACTTGCCCTGTAAATATGATGTAGACACAGCTTGGCATTGTCAATGAAAGGGATTTGAAATAATCCCTTTTTATTGAATTATTACTCCTAATGTTGCTGAAATGTCATCAACCATACACTGGCTATCTGTCCAACAATGATATCTTCACCAGAACCAGTCAGCAAAGGATCCACTGGCATTATTGTTACATAGTGTACCTTACTTACAATGTGTGATGGATGTTCCATAGAGCCTTTATGACATGTGTTTATGCATCATTTAATAAAGTTAATATCTTCTGTAGCTACTCCTCATAGACCATGTGTCCCATCCACTTTTTGAAGAGCTTATCTACGTCACAGCCATAATGCATAGTGTGTTCCCCCATACAGAAATAGCTTGTTCATGTCATTCTCATAAAGGCCGTGGAATCAATACCTTCATTCCCATTTGAGCTCACCTGCCCCCATCTGCCCACCCACACCCAAGAATAGACCAGCTTGCAAAACGAAGCAGCAATGTCAGCTAATCACAGCCCTATTGCTTCAGTCATCCATGCCCCACCGCCGTCTCGCGCAGGCTACATGGACCTCCAACCACGGAAAGATTTACCCAGAGGTCAATGGGATGGCTGCTCCGCCTCCCTCCTGCCAACCTGATCACAGGGAGCGTACCAACTCACCCCTATGCAGAGAAAATGAGATCACAAGAGAACCATGGGAGGGCTACCTTTGAGGACCTTCATTCCAGGCCGGAAGATAATAGCAAAAAAAAACATTTTCATCAACCAGGGGAACATTATAATAAATCAGACTCAGTCATAAATTCTCTTAATGCTTACCACTAACAGGTGTTAACAACTGACTCTCAGCTATTGTCGTTCAGCCCTCGCTACAGAGCTGTGTGAGACTGAGTGCTTTTGCCTCTAATTGACTTCAATGAAGGCCAACTGTAGATGCAGGGAGGTTATCAAGTGGTCTGTTCTCCGTTCAAGAGAGACCTATTCAGATAGCTCTTCAACAGCCAGATGCATTCTAACACACAAGTCTTTCATTTCCTGTTGATTTGTATTAACGTTTGGAGACTAAGACCTTTCCACATATTTGAATTCACTTAGTGGTTTACCGTGCTTGTATATGTGTCCTTCCTATGTCTTCACATACATGCAGGTGCTGTCTTTGTTCCACTGTATACAGGGCCTTCAGAAAGTATTCACATCCCTTGACTTTTTGCACATTTTGCTGTGTTATATAGCCTGGATTTAAAATGGATTCAATTTAGATTTCTGTCACTGTCCTACACACAATATCACATAATGTCAAAGTGGAAAGATTTAAAAATATATATTTCTTACAAGTTAATAAAACATGCCAAGCTGAAATGTCTTGGGTCAATAAGTATTCAACCCCTTTGCTTTTAGCAAGCCTAAATAAGTTCAGGAGTAAAAATGTGCTTAACAAGTCACATAATAAGTTGCATGGACTCCCTCTGTGTGCAATAATATTGTTTCCTCATCTCTGTACACCACACATACAATTACATGTAAGGTCCCTCAGTTGAGCTGTGAATTTAAAACACAGGGAGGTATTCCAAAACATGCATCATTTTTGCTATAAGGCAATAATGTAACACTGCAATAGATATAGCAAAGCAATTCCATTTTTGACCCGAATACAAAGTGTTATGCTTGGTGCAAATCCAATAAAATACATTATTGAGTACTCATCTCCATATTTTCAAGCATAGGGGTGGCTGCATCATGTCATGGGTATGCTTGTAATCGTTTTTAGGAATAAAATAAACGGAATGTTGCTAAGCACAGGCAAAATCCTAGAGGAAAACCTGGTTCAGTCTGCTTTCCACCAGACACTAGGAGATGAATTTACTTTACAGCAGGACAATAACCAAAAGTTTGCTGGATCGAATCCCGAGCTGACAAGGTAAAAATCTGTCGTTCTGCCCCTGAACAAGGCAGTTAACCCACTGTCGCTGAAGACGTGGATGTTGATTAAGGCAGCCCTCCGCACCTCTCTGATTCAGAAGAGTTGGGTTAAATGCAGAAGACACATTTCAGTTCACAAGGCCAAATAAACATGGGAGTTGCTTACAAAGAAGACAGTGACAGTTTTAACTTAAATCTGCTTGAAAATCTATGGCAAGACTTGAAAATGGCTGTCTAACACACAAGGTTGCTGAGGGGAGAGCGGCTCATAATAATGTCCGGAATGGTGCAAATGGAATGGCATCAAACACCTGGAAACCATGTGTTTGATGTATTTGATACCACTCCACCTATTCCGCTTCAGTCATTACCACGAACCCCGTTCGCACCAACTAAGGTACGACAAACCTCCTGTGTTGTCTAGCAATAATCAACAACCAATTTGACAGAGCTTGAAGAATTTTGATAAAAATAATGGGCAAATATTGTACAGTCCACGTGTGCAAAGCTCTTAGAGACTTACCCAGAAAGACTCACAGCTGTAATCGCTGCCAGTGGTGATTCTAGCATGTATTGATTCATGGGTGTGAAAACTTATGTAAATTAGATATTTCTGTATTTCTTTTTCAATACATTTGTAAACATTTCTAAAAACATGTTTTTTACTTTCTCATTATGGGGTATTGTGTATATGGGTGAGAGAGAAACAATATATTTAATCAATTTTGAATTCAGGCTGTAACACAACTAAATGTGGAATAAATCAAGGCGTATGAACACTTTCTGATGGCACTGTATCTATAGTCAGTAGTTCGGTAACTGCCATAAAATGATGAACTCTATTGACAATCCATCCAGTCTTATCACCTCTGGCAGATATCATTTAACTGTGGCTGTCTTGTCATTGTGAATCATCAGGGGTATACACATACATGTAGTCTCCTGCATCTACTGAGGAGAGGCTGAGTAATGACACATCAGTGCTGAGATGAAAAGCCAGGGAGACAGGTGTATGACCCCTGAGCAGCACTCTTCCAGATAGCAGGGAGCCTCATCTCAGTATCCCCAGCCTGTTGGGATGCTGTTGTGACACACACACACCACCACCACCACACCACACCACACAAGCTATTGGATGCAGATTGGAGAGGAGAGGGAGCTTTGAAGGGCAACATATGATGGCCTGAAGCTGTGGCTCTGTGGTAGAGGCATCCCTTACTCCCTGAAGGCTGCCACTGAAAACATAAACAAACTGAATTTCCACTCTGGGAGGATGGGAGTGCAAAGGTGTAGACTACTGCTATAGACTACAGTATGTATGCATGTCGTTATTTAACAGTGATTTAATGTATGTGAAAACACGTATGTCAATCATCTAAAAGAAATGTAGGTGACGTGGTGAAACTCAAATCAGTTTGAAAGTGAAGGCCGGCTGGCCGTTTACATTCTTAGATCCCTGAAATATAGGGTGTGCCATTCATGAGTGGCCAGGAATGAGAAATGGGTCCAGCATAAGTCTGAACAAACATTCATAAACAGAGTGAAGTAGCATGGAGCAGTTTGTGGTGATCAATAAGAACTACCCAGCCTCCCAGTCCTCCTCAAACCTGAGCCTTCAGCCCAGGTGTAAGGCCTTGCAGGAACTCAGTGAGGCGACCATAAAGCGATGGGGGAATAAATCCAAAATACCGGGATGGTGGGAGCTCAGCAGGGTTTCTCTCTCTCTTATTCACACTCTCTCCCTGTGTGGATTTCTGTAGTGGTGGCTGTTATAACACAGCCCATGACACACTCTCTCACACATGGCACATTTCCTTTGTCTCCCAGTGATATAGAGCACATTAACTTTTTCTCCGGCTGATTCATGGGGGAAGTCCCTCAGGGCCCAGTGATTAAACAGGAAGTAGAGTGCGTCAGTCCAGAGTGCCAGTTATACCATGACCCTCCCCCTTCCTCCCTCACTCACTGATCTGCTCGGATAGAGTGAGTGAAAGAGAGAGGTGTAGAGGGAAGGGAAGAAGGAGACATGGATTATCAGTTGAGTCAATATGTAGTTGAATTACGTCTAACCTCTGACCTAAGCATGGTATCTGAGTCTAACACTCATATCTCACATTACGCAATGATGCAGCAAGTGCCACTATTAGAGATGAGCTTTGTAATTCATCTGTATTCAACAGCTGGATGATTTTATTTTATCTGGGTCCTTATCATAATCATGGATTAAATAATGTTATGATTAAAAGGGTGGAAATGCATAAACTGCCTCTAAACTATAGGCCTACGGATGGTAGAATCATCATTTACAAGCTTCTAGAATTATTGTAATAAAGAATAAAATTGCTTTAATTAAAGTTACTTCATTCATTAAATCATTTTTTATAATTTTTTCGTAACACACAATTATAATAATCAGTGTCTCCTTGATTTAAAGTTTGAAATTGTAACACTACTAGAACATGTTGCAGAAACGCAAATTAGCTTTTTCTCAAAGGACTTTCTTTCTTTTTGCAAAATGATGATTCAAGTCACTCAGTACTTTTCAATATATACCACTATCATGTACGTACAGAACCATTTCAGAACTGGAACCCCATCTGTCTGTCTCTGAATTGACACTTTAATTCATCTTAAGCATTCCACGTTTAGCCTAGCTTCCCCACAGGGACTCTAACTCTTTCTGCTGTCTAATTTTAATCTGAGGCTTTTTTGTTAAATGTTTAACTTAAATTGGGACCCTCATAAATATTCCAAATCACTCACTCTGTTTGATGAGGAAATGAGACTCCTATCCGCTGCGATTCCCCAGGCTACACATCCCTACAACTTAACTCTTAGAACTAGACCTATGCGGCTCCCTGACAGCCTACATTAGTGCGCAGCAAATTGTTTTAACAATGCCAAGGCTGCCTTTGTGCAGCCAGCGATAATGATGATATTTCATTTCTGTAGGTAATACTAAAAGCAATAGGGCTAATCATTACTGGGTCGTTCCACGAAAAGAGTCCCTTTGATATTTTAAGTGTAAATTGTGCACCAATATTGAATTTTAAAAGCCTGTTATATTAAATAAAGTCCCTTTTAATATAGACCACATGGAGAATTCAATCAATCAGATAGACATCCGTACATCCTCTGTGACTTCTAGGAAGATGTTTACCCACTTGACCCCAACATTTCTTCATGTTTTCACTATCATTGTAAAACATTAGTTATTTTGTTGCTTTGATAAAGTAATTTCTGAAAATGGTTATTTATTTAATGTTATTAGTGATTCATTTACGTCTGTCCCTCATTTTAAAGTCAACCTTGTTACGTGAACTGAACTCTCATTTTAATATGGTGAAACTATTCCTTTTTATATATTTTTTTCAAAGAAACATTGAACATCTAATTGTCAAATCATAGTGTAAAAGCAGGTGAGCTTGTTCTACTCTTTTTGGCAATTTTCTGGTGTTTCGTGGAAAACTAAGCGGGTCGGGCATAACACGTCAACCCTGTTAACCATAAATAGACAGGCTAGAAATGTTTTAACAATTACGCTTTTTTTCTTCTTTTTTTACCTTGCATTCAATTGCCACCCTGTTGCACACCATTCCCCCTGTCACAAGCAGATTTATGGCTGATTTAAGATGAAATCGTCAACCCTGTTACGGTCAACCCTGTTACGGTCAACCCTGTTACGGTCAACCCCGTTACTTTATATGGAACTTAATAGGCACTTACTATAGTATTTTTTTAGAAATGTATTTAACCTCATAACCTCATAACATATTTCAACCCCTAAAAGCACCAACAGGGGTCATTTTTTACCCCAAATTGGAAATAATGACAAAACGACAAACAGTCAAACTATCAAACAGTATATATATTTTAACATATTTATAGACACATTTGTTGTTTTGAATGTTTTAAACAGTTATTTTGATACATTTAATCCATAGCAACTCTTCATGAACATGTATCTGTTATTCATTCTAAGTGGTGTGTTTCTGTGATACTTATCTGTGATAAGTTATAGGTTATAGGTTATAGGTGATATGGGGGCTATAGGTGATATGAGGGTTATATGTGATATGAGGGTTATAGGTGATATGAGGGTTATAGGTGATATGAGGGTTATAGGTGATATGGGTGTTATAGGGGATATGGGTGTTATATGTGATATGGGGGTTACAGGTGATATGGGGGTTATAGGTGATATGGGGGTTATAGGTGATATGGGGGTTATAGGTGATATGGGTGTTATATGTGAAATGGGTGTTATAGGTGATATGGGGGTTATAGGTGATATGGGTGTTATATGTGAAATGGGTGTTATAGGTGATATGGGGGTTATAGGTGATATGAGGGTTATATGTGATATGAGGGTTATAGGTGATATGAGGGTTATAGGTGATATGGGTGTTATAGGTGATATGGGTGTTATAGGTGATATGGGGGTTATAGGTGATATGAGGGTTATATGTGATATGGGTGTTATAGGTGATATGGGGGTTATAGGTGATATGGGTGTTATATGTGATATGGGTGTTATAGGTGATATGGGGGTTATAGGTGATATGAGGGTTATATGTGATATGAGGGTTATAGGTGATATGAGGGTTATAGGTGATATGAGGGTTATAGGTGATATGGGTGTTATAGGGGATATGGGTGTTATATGTGATATGGGGGTTACAGGTGATATGGGGGTTATAGGTGATATGGGGGTTATAGGTGATATGGGTGTTATATGTGAAATGGGTGTTATAGGTGATATGGGGGTTATAGGTGATATGGGTGTTATAGGTGATATGGGGGTTACAGGTGATATGGGTGTTATAGGTGATATGAGGGTTATAGGTGATATGGTTGTTATATGGGATATGGGTGTTAAAGGGGATATGGGTGTTGTAGGTGATATGGGGTTTATAGGTGATATGGATGTTATAGGTGATATGGGGGTTATAGGTGATATGGCCCTGGTGCCATCAGACCTTTAGCTCTGACTTTGGAATGCTCTGGGCTATCAACTCAGTTCTATATTAACACAGAAATCATCGTAAATTGTGTTTATATGTCGGTAACTAGTTGCTTACAAAGTCCTACCATTTCTGAAGGAATACAAAAGGGTTTTCAAAATTATGTTTTTGCCCCTGTAAAATTGACCTCTAAAGGTGCTTTTAGGGTTAAGATGGGAAAATGAGTTGAACGTGCTCTTCATGACAGAATGTTAAAATGAGGTGAAATCCAATGTTTTTTTGTGTTTTTTTTTTACCAAGTTACACTTCTCAAAAGGCACAAAATTGGTGGAATGACCATACTGTTGTTTGTTCTGTCATCACCAGCTAACAGCATATTGAATGTCGTAAAGAGATGACAGCTTGCATCAAATATGAACCTAAAATCAAACTCTAATATAGCACATGCAGTACACGCATGGTAGAAGAGTCATATATACAGTATATTGGTGTATTTATTTTCAAAGCCTACATGTGTGTACTGTTTGTATGACAAAATTAATATGACCTGATGTGGTCACAATTATTTTCTTTGACCATTCCCAGGGTCCAGTTTCTCTGTGATACCAATGGTCCTGGGTACAGTAGACATGCCTAACCCCCATATTACCTATAACCCCCATGCAACATGGCTCCCCAAGGTGGGTCAAATGGCCTGACCTCTGGTTTAGCCACGTAGGCCAGGGCTAGCTAGGGCTCCGATGTTCCACAGGGACTGGCATCTTTATGGGTGAGTTGCTCTCTCCTGGCTGGCCCAGCCCCGTGGTCATTAATCTTCTACATAGGTGCTGAAGACCCTGACCCCCTGCTCCACTTCCTCAATTAGCAGCATGACACTGTGGAGTTAATCTAGCCAATGTTAGCCCCATCCTTCTTCAGCTAGTTACCAACTCCTATCCCCATTCCTCTTCAGCTAGCTACCAAAGCCTAGCCCCATCCCTCTTCAGCTAGTTACCAACTCCTATCCCCATTCCTCTTCAGCTAGCTACCAAAGCCTAGCCCCATCCCTCTTCAGCTAGTTACCAACTCCTATCCCCATTCCTCTTCAGCTAGCTGCCAAACCCTAGCCCCATCCCTCTTCAGCTAGCTACCAAACCCTAGCCCCATCCCTCTTCAGCTAGCTACCAACTCCTATCCCCATTCCTCTTCAGCTAGCTACCAAACCCTAGACCCATCCCTCTTCAGCTAGCTACCAAACCCTAGCCCCATCCCTCTTCAGCTAGCTACCAACTCCTATCCCCATTCCTCTTCAGCTAGCTACCAAACCCTAGACCCATCCCTCTTCAGCTAGCTACCAAACCCTAGCCCCATCCCTCTTCAGCTAGCTACCAAACCCTAGACCCACTCCTCTTCAGATAGCTATCAAACCCTAGCCCCATCTCTCTTCAGATAGCTACCAAACCCTAGCTCTACACCTCTTGGATTAACCCTGGATTGTAAACTGTCATGGTCAAAACATATTGATACAACAGTAGCTAGGATGGGGAGAAGTCTGTCCATAATAAAGTGTTGCTCTGTATTCTTAACAGCACTATCAACAAGGCAGGTCCTACAGGCCCTAGTTTTGTCACACATGGACTACTGTTCAGTCGTGTGGTCAGGTGCCACAAAGAGGGATTTAGGAAAATTGCAATTGGCTCAGAACAGGGCAGCACAGGTGGCTCTTGGATGTACACTGAGAGCTAACATTAATAATATGCATGTCAATCTCTCCTGGCTCAAAGTGGAGGAGCGACTGACTTCTTCACTACTTGTATTTGTGAGAGGTATTGCCATGTTGAATGCACCAAGTTGTCTGTTTGAACTACTGGCACACAGCTCCGACACCCCATGCATACCCCACAAGATATGCCACAAGAGGCCTCTTCACAGTCCCCAGGTCCAGAACAGACTATGGGAGGCGCACAGTACTACATAGAGCCATGACTACATGGAACTCTATTCCACATCAAGTAACTCATGCAAGCAGTAAAATGTGATTTTTAAAAAACATATTAACACCTTATGGAACAGTGGGGAATGTGAAGCAACACAAACATAGGCATAGACACATGCATACAAACACACAATAACATACACACTATACACACACTATACACACACGTACACATGGCTTTTCTGCTGTAGATACAGTGGGCCAAAAAAGTATTTAGTCAGCCACCAATTGTACAAGTTCTCCCACTTAAAAACATGAGAGAGGCCTGTGATTTTCATCATAGGTACACTTCAACTAAAAAAAATCCAGAAAATCACATTTTTAATTTATTTGCAAATTATGGTGGAAAATAAGTATTTGGTCAATAACACAAGTTTATCTCAATACTTTGTTACATACCCTTTGTTGGCAATGACAGAGGTCAAACGTTTTCTGTAAGTCTTCACAAGGTTTTCACACACTGTTGCTGGTATTTTGGCCCATTCCTCCATGCAGATCTCCTCTAGAGCAGTGATGTTTTGGGGCTGTTGCTGGGCAACATGGACTTTCAATTCCCTCCAAAGATTTTCTAAGGGGTTGAGATCTGGAGACTGGCTAGGCCACTCCAGGACCTTGAAATTCTTCTTACGAAGCCACTCCTTTGTTGCCCGGGCGGTGTGTTTGGGATCATTGTCATGCTGAAAGACCCAGCCTCGTTTCATCTTCAATGCCCTTGCTGATGGAAGGAGGTTTTCACTCAAAATCTCATGATACATGGCCCCATTCATTCTTTCCTTTACACGGATCAGTCGTCCTCGTCCCTTTGCAGAAAAACAGCCCCAAAGCATGATGTTTCCACCCCCATGCTTCACAGTAGATATGGTGTTCTTTGGATGCAACTCAGCATTCTTTGTCCTCCAAACACGACGAGTTGAGTTTTTACCAAAAAGTTATATTTTGGTTTCATCTGACCATATGACATTCTCCCAATCTTCTTCTGGATCATCCAAATGCTCTCTAGCAAACTTCAGACGGGCCTGGACATGTACTGGCTTAGGCAGGGGGACACGTCTGGCACTGCAGGATTTGAGTCCCTGGCGGCGTAGTGTGTTACTGATGGTAGGCTTTGTTACTTTGGTCCCAGCTCTCTGCAGGTCATTTGCTAGGTCCCCCGTGTGGTTCTGGGATTTTTGCTTACCGTTCTTGTGATCATTTTGACCCCACGGGGTGAGATCTTGCGTGGAGCCCCAGATCGAGGGAGATTATCAGTGGTCTTGTATGTCTTCCATTTCCTAATAATTGCTCCCACAGTTGATTTCTTCAAACCAAGCTGCCTACCTATTGCAGATTCAGTCTTCCCAGCCTGGTGCAGGTCTACACTTTTGTTTCTGGTGTCCTTTGACAGCTCTTTGGTCTTGGCCATAGTGGAGTTCGGAGTGTGACTGTTTGAGGTTGTGGACAGGTGTCTTTTATACTGATAACGTTCAAACAGGTGCCATTAATACAGGTAACGAGTGGAGGACAGAGGAGCCTCTTAAAAAAGAAGTTACAGGTCTGTGAGAGCCAGAAATCTTGCTTGTTTGTAGGTGACCAAATACTTATTTTCCACCATAATTTGCAAATAATTTCATTAAAAATCCTACAATGTGATTTTCTGGATTTTTCTGTCATAGTTGAAGTGTACCTATGATGAAAATTACAGGCCTCTCTCATCTTTTTAAGTGGGAGAACTTACACAATTGGTGGCTGACTAAATACTTTTTTTGCCCCACTGTACATGGTAGTAGAGTAGAGGCCTGAGGGCACACATTTAATATGTTGTGAAGTCTGTTGTGAATGTATTGTAATGTTTAAAAAAAATGTATAACTGTCTTAAAACCTGTTTGGGATAGGGGGAAGCATTTTCATTTTGGATGAATAGCATGCCCAGAGTGAACTGCCTCCTACTCTGTCCCAGATGCTAATATATGCATATTATTATTAGTATTGGATAGAAAACACTCTGAAGTTTCTAAAACTGTTTGAATGATGTCTGTGAGTATAACAGAACACACATGGCACGCAAAATCCCGAGAAAAATCCAACCAGGAAGTGGGATATCTGAGGTTTGTAGTTTTTCAAAGCTTGGCCTACCTAATACACATTGAGATATGGATGAGGTTGCACTTCCTACGGCTTCCACTAGATGTCAACCGTCTTTTGAAACTTGAATGAGGATTCTACTATAAAGGAGGGGCTCATGAGACCTCTTTGAGTCAGTGGTCTGGCAGAGAGCCTTGGTCTCATGACGCGCGCTTCCGACAGAGTTACCTCACGTTCCAGTGCTTTTTCTGAAGACAAAGGAATTCTCCGGTTGGAACATAATTGATGTTTTATGTTAAAAACATCCTAACGATTGATTCCATACATCGTTTGACATGTTTATAAAGGACTGTAACGGAACTTTCTGAGTTTTTGTCTGGATGAAGTGCTTGCGCCTCATGAAGATGGATTACTGGGCTGAACACGCTAACAACAAGTCGCTATTTGCACATAAATGATGGAACTTTATGCAACAAATCAGTCATTAATTGTCGAACTGGGATTCCTGGGAGTGCCTTCTGATGAAGATCATCGAAGGTAAGTGAATATTTATGGTGTTGTTTCTAACTTTGCTGATTCCAAAATGGCGGATATTCCTCTGGCTGTTTTGGGTTCTGAGCGCCATTCTCAGATTATGCTTTTTCCGTAAAGTTTTTTAAAAATCTGACAGAGCGGTTGCATTAAGGAGAAGTCTATCTTTAATTCTGTGAATAACACTAGTATCTTTTATCAATGTTTATTATGAGTATTTCTGCAAAATCACTGGATGTTTTGGAATCAAAACATTACTGCACGTAAGGCGCCAATGTAAACTGAGATTTTTTTTATATAAATATGCACATTATCGAACAAAACATACATGTATTGTGTAACATGATGTCCTATGAGTGTCATCTGATGAAGATCATCAAAGGTTAGTGATTCATTTTATCTATATTTCTGCTTTTTGTATCTCCTATCTTTGGCTGGAAAACTAGCTGTGTGTTTTTTCGACTTGGCGGTGATCTAATATAATCATATGTTGTGCTTTAGCTGTAAAGCATTTTTGAAATCGTCACGATGGGTAGATTAACAAGATGTTTATCTTTCATTTGCTGTATTGGACTCGTTAATGTGTGAAAGTTACATATTTCTAAAAAATATTTTCGAATTTCGCGCACTGCCTTTCCAGTGGAATGTTGTCGTGCGGAACCCCTGCGAGTAGCTGCTGTCTTGGCATGGGGATCCATAATAAATACAAATGCAAATCCCACAAACTGGCAAACCCCAACTCAACTATTCGGTCATTTTGTTCAGTGGGTTGGATGTTTAAGGTGATTTTTGCAAACATGTTAGTCTTATGATCTACTGATTTCTTTTAGAACCTAGAAAATATCGCATCATTTCCAAATGGCATACCCTGTCTTTGCAAAAATAATAAATAAATCTGTCAGTAATCAGTGTCACAATGATCCCAAATAATTGAAAAATAGACACATCAACCCCATTCTTAGAAAAAATAGGGTAGAAAATATCAGCACCTGTTTTTTAATCTGTCTCTCCAGACAGATCTCAGACAGAGTTGTGAATCTGTGCCATGTTCTGGGGTCGTGGCCTCTCGGCTGCTGCCTCCACCAGAGTATCTCAGTTTCACATGGGAGGAAGCTTTCACTCAACAGCTGGGCCGTCTCTCGCTCTCCTCTGTCCTCCTGTACAGAACACAGACAGACAGATGCTGTTATTTTACATATGTAGCATCTCTGCATCCTCTCTTCTTCACCAGCCACCATACGCCCGGGCCCAGGCCCTGCAGCGCGCAGGGAAATACAAATGTCACTCAGGATGGGGAAAGGTTACGCGGAAGCTGAGAGCAAGACACAGTTAATTTGTTCCCCAGGGTTGAAGTAGTGGACTAGTAAAGTGATCTGGCTTTCCAAACTCCAAGTAGTGAGACTATACTTCCAAAAGAAAGAGCTGCACACACCTTTGTGTGAGGCAAGAAGCAAGACATACTACATTGTAACTGGCTTATACAGGTTGATTTTAGTAGAACGTCATTACATTTCTTTATTATAATGTATTGACATATTTTAATACCCTTTTCAATGTTGACTATTGCAATGAGTACAATTTAATGAATACATGATTACTGTAGTCTTCGGTTAAAAGTTCATGATGGATAAATCCTATGTTTAGTAAATGCTTATGTGCAATGTACACATATATAAATTGGAGATAGATTGTATAATTTAAACATGCAATTGATATCAGCCATTATCCATGCACTTGCTACCTTGTTGAGAACTTCTAGATGTTACCATGATGGAAGTCCTAGACTCTCTCTCTTTCGCTCTGTCTGTCCTCTCACTGAATCACTGACTTTCAGCGTGTGTCTCTCCCCCATCTCACAGAGGTCACCCCGTTGGTATCACAAGCACAGCAGTCACATTGTGCTTCAACGCAGACAGATTGCTTATAATAACCGTTAGGGACCTTTCATTTTTCATTGTCAGCGATTTGCGGGATAATTTTGGCACCCTTTAAGGATCCAACTCTCCTAATAAGAGGATACAAATAAACAAGCTAGTTGTGAGAGCACTATATCGGGATGGCATAATCCTATTTAGGTCTGAACGCGCTCTGGGCAATGAGATCAAGCCACTGCAACACGGTTATAGGCGGAAATTTTTACTATTTTTAAAACCAGAAACTACTGAGCCTAAGGCCTTAGAGCGCCAGGATTACTAAATGGATAAAACATCACTTTCTAAATTTCATTAACCAAGGCCAACTAAGAAAAATGCTCAGTCAATCTATGTCATATACCCAATATTAGACACTAGTAGTTTATTTATTTTGCGGTCCGGTATCGACCAGTACGTTTGATAATTGATTCATCCATAGATCTATTTTCATTTGCCATTTAAACATGTATAAACAAGTTTCAAATTCTGCAGATGTGGAAAGTATTGATTTATTAAGTAAGATGCAGAATTGCTGCCTATCTACTCTATAAGACCTCTGTATAGTACAATGTGTCTCTTCTGATTGGAAGGCTGTGTGAAGAAGGTTCTGGTTGACTCAGAGTCAGATATAGGCTTTTGTGTTCAACAACTAGTGTCTGAAAACCAGTTTCTGACAACTCTAGGGGGGTAGGTGGATATATATTATACTGTCAAATGTGAGGGTGGTAAGGGAGGGGTGAATTTTGGGGGAGAATTTACATGAAAAGTTAAGTAATGGTATGAAGCGGTGAAGTCAAGAAGGAGGTATAGTCAAAAGGGTGGCTAAACACAAGATAGATGTGTCAGAGGAAAGCAAGTGGAAGATATGAGGAAAAAGGGGGATAGGAGAAAAAAAGGAATGCAAAGTACTGTTGTAGGAGAGAGAGGAAGATGAATTGATCGAGGGAGGCTGAGGGACAGACAGGAGTTGAAGGAGCGAGCTGATTTAACAGCTTCTGTGCTGAGTGAGATAGACATTTTTAAACATAGCATTAGATCAAAAAAGGAGTCTATTTCTTATGATAAAATCAAATCCATTACTGTCTTCCAACTTCAACACAATGACTTCTACCTGCTGGGTAAAAAAGTTATACCTATTGCTGTATCAAACCTTCTATCCTGCTCCATTATTATGATTTATTTACAACTCAAATATGTTACCAATTCATGGATGATGCCTCTTGGATGATGCCTCCACAACATTTTCAATATACCAGGTTTAAACCATTTAAATTGTTTACATAAACCTATCAAATGGTGTATTGAAAATGCTTGGCTTCAACCCGGGGCAAATAGCCCAAATGAAATATTTCCCCCTTTCCTGCACTCTTTATGGATCTAATATTTCTCATTTACCACCGTCCAGGAAAAGTGACACAAGAAGCAATAAATTCCCTTCTAATTCCAAATAATTCCGATTACATGGACGAGTAGTTTTCAATCAGAAAGATAATCTGGATGATAGATGGTGGGATAATTGGCTGTCTGTGCCACGTAAATATTGTGTCGTTCTATTAATCTTGCCGAATGAGGTGTCAAGCTGTCACTCATTCGTCAAACTGAATTAGGAAATATAACGAATAAATAAATGTATGTGGGTGGAGGCGGTGTGAGTGAGTTAGTGAGTGAGAGTTTGTGTGTGCGTGTGTCTACGTGCGTGTGTATGAGAGAGAGAGAGAGAGAGAGAGAGAGAGAGAGAGAGAGAGAGAGAGAGAGAGAGAGAGAGAGAGAGAGAGAGAGAGAGAGAGAGAGAGAGAGAGAGAGAGAATAGAAATAGATGTGGTTGCTATAGTTACTAACAGCTGATAGCATATGGTAATAGTAAGGGTTACATCATGGTATAGTTTCAGTAAAAAACAAACATTTTATTACACAGCTATACCTCTCCTTCAGTAGAGGTTGAAATAAAACCATATGCACTATTACACATCTTTAAACATTACATTGTAACCATACCCCATGCTAAATCTTGCCAAGGGCCTTTTTATCAGTAAAGATACCCTCGGTACAGTACTGTATTTTCTGTTTCAGGATCCATATCTCTCACATGTTAAATCACTCACAGGCAGCTCGTCCAGACAGGGAATATTTTCCTCCACCGTCAGGTGACTAGGATGTAGCTGGGGAGAGACAGTTTATGGCCACACCAAGAAGGTCCATCCTTTTAGATTTACATCTAACCCTAAATAATATTTTGGACATATTTGCTTGTACAGAATTATCCAGACACACAAAAGAGACCATATTTTTTTTCTGCTGTTCAGTAGGTAAAATGTCAGCTAGTCTGTTAACCTGTGTGGGAGGAATATAAAAAGTAAACCAGTGACATCTTCTTAATTTAATTTATAAAGATCATAATTAATGACCTGCAGGCTGCAGGAGACCCCATTTCAGAGAGGAGACAAAAAAAAGGCCCCAGCCATAAGAATAAAAATTCATTGAATTCTGAATTAAATCTCAAATATCAGTAATTTAAAAGAAAAGGTCAGCTCTAATGGAGTCCCTCCCTGCTTTTTAATATCTCGTAATTCTCTTTAAGGAGCCTACCAGGTGTGATGTGGCCTGGTGTGACGTGGCCTGCTAATTGCACTCTATTAATTAATAGAACCATCAGGTGTTTGCGATGGCAAACAAAGAGCGAGCCTCTCCTAAATCACCACAGTGCTGGCCTGGCCTTCCCTCCACAGGGTTATAAAGTGTGGGCAGCTGAACTGATCTTCCTGCGTGACACGTGTCAGATTATATCTGCTCAGAGAATGGGCCGTCGATTTATCTGTGTGATAAAGTCAGTGCCTTGCTCCATTTTCAATCATCAGAAAGGAAATTAGATAACGAGCTCATGGCATCAACATACAAATAGAAAACTCACATTTTCATCATGCCACTGCAGATTCCTCAACACTGTTTGAATTATAACAAGGAACAATAATATTGACTAATATTTAGTATAAATATCATTTGGAGTTTTTCAGAAAAAAAGGGGAACTTTGAGTAAAGAGAACCTCTAACCGGTCTCTGCTTATCATCCTGTCCCAGTTAATACTGCAGTGGGCTGAATCGGGGTCACACTGGGTGTTTCTTGGTAGTCTTAAACAAATCTACTTTGAAACAAAAGTATACAACTCACACACATGGTTATTTGCTTAAAAAAAGAAGACACCTGTACAATGTCAGATATAGTGTCACGCCCTTACCTTAGAGATCCTTTTTATTTCTCTATGTTTGGTTAGGTCAGGGTGTGACTCGGGTGGGAAAATCAGGCAGCTGTCTATCGTTGTCTCTGATTGGGGATCACATATAAGTTGCCATTTTCCTTTTGGGCTTTGTGGGATCTTGTTTTCTGTTTAGTGTTTCTGCCTGACAGAACTGTTCACTTTCGTTTTTTGATTTTGTTGTTTTTCGGTGTCATCAATAAAATGACGATGTACGCCTACCACGCTGCGCCTTGGTCTCCTTCTCCCAACGAGAGCCTTTACAGAAGATCCCACCACCAAAGGACCAAGCAGCGTGGCCAGGACGAGCAGCGATCCTGGGCCCGGAAGAAAAGGGAGTGGAGGACATCCTGGCCCTGAGAGGAGGTAATGGCAGGGGACAAGACACTGCCATGGAAGCAGGCGGAGGCAGCGAGTGAGGAACGGCGACGATACGAGGAGTTAAGACAACGATGGAAGCCCGAGAGACAGCTCCAAAAATATTTTTGGGGGAGATTGGCGGAGTCAGGGTTTAGACCTGAGCCAACTCCCCGTGCTTACCGTGGGGAGTGTGTGACCGGTCAGGCACCGGGTTATGCGGTGATGCGCACTGTGTCTCCAGTGCGCATTCACAGCCCGGTTCGCTCAGTTCCAGCTCCCCGCAGTTGCCGTGCTAGAGTGGGCATTCTGCCAGGACGGATTGTGCCGGCTCAGCACTCCTGGTCTCCGGTGCGTCTCTTCGGCCCAGGATATCCTGCGCCACCTCTACGCATGGTATCCCCAGTTCGCCAGCACAACACAGTACGGCCTGTTCCAGCTCCCCGCACTTGCCGTGCTACAGGGGGTATTCAGCCAGGAGGCGTTGTGCCAGCTCTACGCTCCAGACTTCCAGTGTGCCTCCACAGCCCAGTATATCCTGTGCCGGCTCTACGCACTATGCCTCCAGTGCGCCTTCATATCCCAGTGCGTCGTGTGCCAGCTCTCCACACACACCGAGCTAAAGTGGGTATCCAGCCAGGCCGCGTTGTGGCAGCTCCATGTACCAGGCTTCCAGTACATCTCCTCAGTCCGGTGAGACCTGTTCCGGCTCCACGTACGAAGCCTCCAGTGATGATCCATGGCCCGAAGCCTCCAGTGATGATCCATGGCACGAAGCCTCCAGTGATAATCCATGGCACGAAGCCTCCAGTGATGATCCATGGCACGTAGCCTACAGTGATGATCCATGGCACGACGCTTCCAGTGATGATCCATGGCACGAAGCCTCCAGTGATGATCCATGGCACGTAGCCTACAGTGATGATCCATGGCACGACGCCTCCAGTGATGATCCATGGCACGAAGCCTCCAGTGATGATCCATGGCACGAAGCCTCCAGTGATGATCCATGGCACGAAGCCTGCAGTGATGATCCGTGGCACGAAGCCTCCAGTGTTGATCCGTGGTCCGGACCCTCCAGCGATGGTCTGCGGTCCGGAGCCTCCAGCGATGGTCCCCAGTCCAGAGCCTGCAGCGACGGTCCCCAGTCCGGAGCCTGCAGCGACGGTCCCCAGTCCGGAGCCTGCAGCGACAGTCCCCAGTCCAGAGCCTGCAGCAACAATCTACGGTCCGGAGGTCCCGGCGACAATCCCTGCACCAGAGGCGCCACCGAAGTGGAGGGAGCCTCAAGCGGAGCGGGGTCTGCGTCCCACACCAAAGCTCCCACCGAGAGTAGATGCCCACCCGGACCCTCCCCTATAGGTTCAGGTTTGCGGCCGGAGTCCGCACCTTTGGGGGGGAGGAGGGGGGGTACTGTCATGCCCTGACCTTAGAGATCCTTTTTATTTCTCTATGTTTGGTTAGGTCAGGGTGTGACTCGGGTGGGAAAGTCTATGTTTTCTATTTCTTTGTTTTTGGCTGTGTGTGGTTCCCAATCAGAGGCAGCTGTCTATCGTTGTCTCTGATTGGGGATCACATACAAGTTGTCATTTTCCTTTTGGGTTTTGTGGGATCTTGTTTTCTGTTTAGTGTTTCTGCCTGACAGAACTGTTCGCTTTCGCTTTTGATTTAGTTGTTTTTCGGTGTCATCAATAAAATTACGATGTATGCCTACTACGCTGCACCTTGGTCTCCTACTCCCGATGAGAGCCGTTACATATAGTGTTGAAATGTATTACATTTTGAGTTTGCATCCCAATATTACACTTTATATACATCACTGAAGACTGAAATATAACAAAACCGTTTTACAGAAACACTGGATTTTCAGAAGATTTTTGAAAATAATGTTTATTAATTATGAAATTATTAAAAATATTAATAACATTCCACCCATGAGGCCACTGGGTAATTTTACTGCAGGGAAGGGCAACATCACAAAGCACAACATGCGTTCATAGGGCCAGGGTATGGGGACAGGTCTGTCATTTCATTGCTGTGAAGGAACAGGCTCCATACCTCAGTCAGCCCTAAATTTACAGTGCAGTGCTGCTGTGCCCCCCTTCTCTCCCAGCCCCTCCCCTCCCTGCCCTGACATGCATAACAAGCATCCCAGGCCTCGTAAAGCTGACATCTTCACTAAACTATGCTAACAAGGCCATGGTGATTTGTATATGCACAGCTCCCTGGCACGTGGCAGAGGGGAGCAGGAAGAGAGAGAGCCCAGGGGGAATGAGGGGATCAGGGGTGGAATCTACAGGCCTGTTGAGGGGCAGCCCATCAAAGCACCACCGCAC
Organism: Oncorhynchus tshawytscha; assembly: GCF_018296145.1. NCBI lineage: Eukaryota > Metazoa > Chordata > Actinopteri > Salmoniformes > Salmonidae > Oncorhynchus > Oncorhynchus tshawytscha. The sequence continues at coordinate 32,932,895 of NC_056439.1, read as the reverse complement.
CCGGACAGTGGGGTGGCAGGGTAGCAAGACAGGGGGCAGGTGACCCCATGGAACATGGAACATTCCTCCTGTGATTCACCACAGTGGTGGGATTTATAGACCCCTGGGTGAATGGTTGGTGCAGGTGCAGAGCACAAACAACTGCCTCTCTCTGCTGTTGTAATATATTACAAAGCAGCAAACATGGCTTAGGGTGTCACTACAAACAACACAGTTATTATTGAAGGTTTCTTTTTTAAAAGGTGATGAGATTGAGCGGCAGGACCGTTATAATCACATTGTATTCAGGGTTGGAAAATCAGGTGTATGGATATGTCAAATGTAGGGTCAAATGAATAGAATTTATGTTTTAGTTTTTCTGGTAAATAAAACAATAAAAAGCCAGAGTTTTTATATTCCATTTTAATGGTCTTAACATGTTATTTTATTTCAAACAAATATCTGTTTTATTAACAGTGTTAATACCAATATATTGCAAATCACATGGATAAGACAGAACACAACATAAAGCCATGTCCTGGTTAGGCATGGTTTCACCTTCCTCCTCTCTATTAATACAAACCTGTCCACTGCTCACTACAGAGTGATTGAGGGCCTGCGTGCTCTTTAACTACCCGACAGGTGAGGCTTATTTGAGAGCATTGATGAGAACAGCACCCCTGTCATCCCCCAGCCACTGCTAATTTGAGAGACTCCCAAGTTAAAATGTTATTACACTTTATTAAAAACACTAGTTTTATTTGTTTGAATCTGCAGAGGAATGACATTCAGAGGATTAGATAAGATCCAGTTCAGTGCAAAAGATCTTGAACTTTTCAATATAAAGACAAAAAACAGATATGAAATAAACCTATCGATCAATAAACAAAAAGTGTTAAAGCATTAACAATGCATCAAGTTCAGCAAATCCAGTCATTCTATTTGAATTCAGGTTCTGCGAGACCATTATTCAATGGCTTGAATGGTTATTCCAAAACACCTTGCTACACATTGTATTGTCTGAATTGCATGTCAATGATGTATGTTACCTGCAGGTCAGAGGAGGTCATGATAAAGGAGTGTGTTTGGGACAAGGGTAGGTAAACAGTACAGTGACATTATGATTATGTTGGAAGCAGAGGAACAGTGGTTGAGTTACACAGAGGATGAGGGACAGAGGCCATGTAGATAGAGCTGCGTATAGCCCAACACCTCCTCCTGTACAGTATCTCTACCTCCTGTCACACCTGTCCCGGGGTTCATCCCATCCGACGTTTGAAGTTCCAACTTATCTCTCCTTTCTATCTCTGGGCCCATTTCACTCCACTCTGTTTTCTGCTACATCCTCTCCCTCTGTAACTCTCTCTCTCTCTCTCTCTCTCTCTCTCTCTCTCTCTCTCTGGTTTGGGCACCAGGGCCAACTAGGGAGATGAAGAGGTAGGAGTGAATGAGAGTATCCCCACTGATCTGCTTTTGCCAGGCTGTCAACATGTCCTGGAGTGGGCCGTGTGGGCTGCTGTCGGAGGGTGTCTCGTTTCCAGGGCTGACACTGTGGCCCCTCTGTCCTGCCCGTGGCCCGTGGCCCGGTCTCAATGGGCCCTTTGATAAGACACCCGAGGCCTTTCATAGTGCACCCTGCCCTGGAGCATGGGGCTGGGAAGGAGGGGGTCACAGACCAAAACACCTGGACAGATACTGAGGAGGACCATGTGCCTTGGCAAAAACAAAAGCCACTCTGTCAAGATGTTTATTGCAAATTAATTTCCTCTCCCCATCTTTTTTTGCATTCATAAAATGCAGGATGGGAAGAGGGTGCTTACAGAGACAGGGTACTTACAGAAAACCACTCAGCACGTACAGATGGACTGTCAGCTGCAGGAAGGAGGTTTATTTACAAAGGCAGATTAAGGAGATCAATATTCAAATGAAATAAAAATTGGGAAATCATCATGCTCTTTAGTTAACTGGATAACAGCTAATCTCTCTGCTGAATACAATTTGCACATCATACATTTTTCATGAGATAAGTGCCTGTCATCTTAAAAGCATTCAATACTCATTGACATCTTTTTGTTACTCTTCATTTGATGGTTTTATACATTTTTAAGCTGCTTATACTTCCTACATAAGTACACTTCCACCTGCACTGGGTCCTACAGATGTAGGTTCTTAATTTGATCACCCTGTTGCAGGAGAACCTTAATGCAATGCAAGAAATGTAAAACATGTAGTGTATTTGAGGTTTAAAAAGGCTTCTGAAGTTTGTAATTTCCACAATAAAAACCTCTCTATGGCCAGGGCGTGACAGTACCCCCCCCCCGGGCCTTCTTTACAACGGCGGCTCTGGTGCGGGACGTGGACCCCGCTCCACCTTAGGCTTGGCCCACTTAGGTGCCGCCTCTGGAGCGGGGACCCTCGCCGCCAACCCCGGACTGGGGACCCTCGCAGCGGGCGATTCTGGCAGCGCCGGACAGGCGGGAGACTCTGGCAGCTCCGGACAGGCGGGAGACTCTGGAGGGAGGAGACGGAGAGACAGCCTGGTCCTTGGAGGAGGCACAGGATAGACTGGGTCGTGGAGGTGCACTGGATGTCTCGAACTAAGGGCCTGCACAACCCGTCCTGGCTGGATGGTGATTTTAGCCCAGCACGTGCGGGACGCAGGCACAGGACGCACTGGGCTGTGCAGACACACGGGAGACACAGTGCGCAGCGCCGACGCAGGATATCCTGGCCCGAGGAGACGCACTGGAGGTCTGGAGAGCAGGGCTGGCACCATTCGTCCTGGTACTGGAGACACCGTGCGCTCCACCGTATAACACGGTGCCTGACCAGTACGATGCCCGCCATGGTAAACACGTCTTGGAGAGCTGTAGCGCCGAGTTGGCACTGGATGTGCAGGGCTAGGGAGGCGCACAGGAGGTGCATGGGGCTGGCACAGTCTTCACCAGATGGCGAGCATACACCTCAGGACGAGTATGGAGAGCTGACTCAGGTGACATCAAATCCCGGACACGCTCCGTCGTGCGGATGTCGTGCCTCATGCACCAACACAGCAACTCCCTCATTACTCTCTCCTCCAATCTCCACATTAACTCCTTCACTGTCTCTGCTTCGCTCCCTTTGCTCACCTCCAATTCCACCCCGACTGGCTCTGGTTCCATCCTCGGCTCCTTACGGTAAGCACAGGTCTGAATCTTGACTCTGCCACACTCCCCGTGTGCCTCCTCCCAAAAAAGTTTTTTGGGGCTGTCTCTCGGGATTCCTTGCCAGCCGTGCCAACTCCTCGTAGTGTCTCCGCTCAGCCTTAGCTGCCTCCAGTTCCTCCTGTGGACGGCGATACTCCCCAGCCTGTGCCCAGGGTCCCTTGCGTTCCAGTATCTCCTCCCATGTCCATTTCTCCAGATAGTGCTGCTCCTCCTTTACCATGCTGCTTGGTCCTTTGGTGGTGGGTAGTTCTGTAACGGCTGTCCTCTTCGTCTGATGATGAGGAATAGGAATCATCGGACCAACACGCAGCGTGGTACTTGTTCGTCATGTTTATTCGAAACTGAACACTAAAATGCAAAACAATAAAGAGACAACGGAAACAGCTCCGTCAGGTGCAACACACAAGAAACAGAAATTAACTACCCACACCACACAGATGAGAAAAGGCTACCTAAGTATGGTTCTCAATCAGAGACAACGATACACAGCTGCCTCTGATTGAGAACCAAGCCCGGACAAACAACACAGAAATCCAAAACATAGAAAATGAACATAGAATGTCCACCCTAGTCACACCCTGGCCTAACCAAAATAGAGAATAAAAACCTCTCTATGGCCAGGGCGTGACAGCTGCAGGATTATTATTTTCTTGCTGTAGCAAGCTGGCTTGGACCTTTAATGAATCCCTTGTGGCACACCTGTCCTCTCCAGTGTCCCCCTCTCACCCCCTTCCCCAAAACACTGGTCCATCCCCAGGCTAATTCTCTTTCTTCCTATCTACAGTTCAAAGCCTGATGACTGAATTATCTCTGGACAGTCTGCAGCTCTCAGCTTGATGGAGGCACTCTTCTCTCACAAACGCTGGGTTAACTCTGCTTCCCTTCTTAATCTGAGAAGAGAGAAGAGCCTAAATCAAATCAAATCAAATCAAGATTTTATTTGTCACATACACAGAGTTAGAGAGAGATGTTAAGAGAGTGAGAGAGAAAGCTTGAGAGAGAGTTCCGACAATGCAGTAAGAGAGAGAAGTAATCTAAGAAGAAGAGAAAAAAACTAGTCATACAGAGTTGTAAGGGCACATAAAGGCCAGTGCTGGTTTCTCTGTCTAATGGTTGAAGTGCAAGGACAGGGATCTCTCCATAGACAAATGGCCTCTCTATATCCTCTCCAGCGCAGCGGTGTCATCGGATAGTGGATGTTAGTAGCGGAAGCTGAGGTCTCATGTTTGACTGGCCACAGAGAAATGGTTGACTGAGGTGTTGAAAGAGGGGAGATGTGGGGACCAAAACCACAAGAGATGGAGTGTGGGGAGAGAGGGTGGGAGAGAAAGAGAGAGAGAGAGAGAGAAAAAGGGGTACAGAATGAGAGGGACCCATTAAACAGAACACCTGTGCCCACTGATCACAGGGAATGTACAGGTAACTGCCAAAATAGAGGGAACTAGGGAACTATGGACCTGCTGTACTGCATGTAACATCTGGTTTGAACATTTACAATAAACCACATAAAAGACCACAGTCCCACAGTGTAACTGTTACCTAAAGTAGATGGAAAGTAGCCCCCCAGTCCCACATAGCTCTCCATCCTGAACTGGATAGGGGGCGCTCTTTTAATTTATGGATAAAAAAACGTTCCCAAAACGTTCCCATTTTAAACAAGATATTTTGTCACAAAAAGATGCTCGACTATGCATATAATTGACAGCTTTGGAAAGAAAACACTCTGACATTTCCAAAACTGCAAATATACTGTCTGTGAGTGCCACAGAACTAATGCTACAGGCGAAACCAAGATGAAACTTGAAACCGGAAGTGAGCCAGATTTTTGAGGCGCTGTGTTCCAATGTCTACTTATATGGCTGTGAATGCGCCAGGAACGAGCCTACACTTTCTGTCGTTTCCCCAAGGTGTCTGCAGCATTGTGACGTGTTTGTAGGCATATCATTGGAAGATTGACCATAAGAGACTACATTTACCAGGTGTCCGCCTGGTGCCCTCCGTCGAAATTGGTGCGTAATCTCCAGCTGCATGTATTTTCCCATGTGATTCAGAGGAGAAACCAAACTGCCACGAATGACTTATCATCGAATAGATATGTGAAAAACACCTTGAGGATTGATTCTAAACAACGTTTGCCATGTTTCTGTCGATATTATGGAGTTAATTTGGAAAAAAGTTTGGCGTTTTGATGACTGAATTTTCGTTTATTTTTCTCAGCCAAACGTGATGAACAGAACGGAGCGATTTCTCCTACACAAATCATCTTTTTGGAAAAACTGAACATTTGCTATCTAACTGAGAGTCTCCTCATTGAAAACATCCAAAGTTCTTCAAAGGTAAATGATTTTATTTGAATGCTTTTCTTTTTTTTGTGAAAATGTTGCCTGCTGAATGCTAGGCTTAATGCTATGCTAGCTATCAATACTCTTACACAGATGCTTGTTTTGCTGTGGTTGAAAAGCATATTTTGAAAATCTGAGATGACAGTGTTGTTAACAAAAGGCTAAGCTTGAGAGCCAATATATTTATTTCATTTCATTTGCGATTTTCATGAATAGTTAACGTTGCGTTATGCTAATGAGCTTGAGGCTATACTTAAGATCCCGGATACGGGATTGCTCATCGCAACAGGTTAAACCTCTTGGAGCTCGGGTCTTTTTTTTCAACATTTTGTTAAAAATCGCGCAAATATTTAACGTCCTGCTACTCATGCCAGGAATATAGCACATGCATATGATTAGTATTGTTGGATAGAAAACACTCTGAAGTTTATAGAACTAGTTAAATCATGTCTGTGGCTATAACAGAGCGTGAGGGGCAAGCGAAAGCCCAAGGAAAACTGTGCACAAAAAAAAAATGATATCCTTCCGCCAGTTGCCTGTATTGTCAATGGGAAGGGAAAATATATGGGGATGAGGTTGCAATGCCTACAGCTTCCACACGATGTCACCAGTACTGTCATTTGCATTGCTTTTAATTCTTGGTCAGATGAGAAATAGACCCTGCCTGTCATCAAGTACACATCTTGAACTTTTGAGAGAGAGAAAACGGAGCTTCATTTCAAGAACTGCTGCTATTGAATACAGATCGCCCCGTGATCAATTTGATCGATTATTAACGTGTACTAATACCTAAAGTAGGCTTATAAAAGTAGTTTGAAGTGTTTTGTCGAAGTTTATCGTCAACTTTTTGAATTTTAAAAAATGACGTAGCGTTTCCTGGATCTGACTCGCTTCATAAATGGACATTATGGGTATACATGGACGGATTTAATCGAAAAAAAAGACCCAATTGTGATGTTTATGGGACATATAGGAGTGCCAACAAAGAATCTCGTCAAAGGTAATGAATGTTTTATATTTTATTCCTGCGTTTTGTGTAGCGCCGGCTATGCTAATTTCTTTGTTTACGTCTTTTTCTGGTATTGCGTGGGGGGGGTGCATGCTATCAGATAATAGCTTCTCATGCTTTCGCCGAAAAGCATTTTAAAAATCTGACATGTTGGCTCGATTCACAACGAGTGTAGCTTTAATTGAGTACCCTGCATGTGTGTTTTAATGAAAGTTTGAGTTTTAGCGAGTACTATTAGCATTTGGCGTTGCACATTTCCATTTCCTGTAGGCTATGTGAGACGCAGACGTCTCACCTGGCCCTAACAGGCAGGGACACTTAGCAAAAATTAAATCAGGAAGGACCAGTGACTCGGTCTATAAAAAAGTGGTCAGTTGAAGCAGATGCTAAACTACAGGACTGTTTTGCTAGCACAGACTGGAACATGTTCCGGGATTCTTCTGATGGCATTGAGGTGTACACCACATCAGTCACTGGCTTCATCAATAAGTGCATCGAGGACATCGTCCCCACAGTGACTGTACGTACATACTCCAACCAGAAGCCATGGATTACAGGCAACATTCACACAGAGCTAAAGTGTAGAGGTGCCGCTTTCAAGGTGCGGGACTCTAGAAATCCTGTTATGTCCTCCGATAAACCATCAAACAGGCAAAGCGTCAATACAGGGCTAAGATTGAATCCTACTACACCGGCTCCGACGCTCGTCTTATGTGGCAGGGCTTGCAAACTTTTACAGACTACAAAGGGAAGCACAGCCGCTAGCTGCCTAGTGACACAAGCCTACCAGATGAGCTACATCACTTCTATGCTCCGGACAACTGTGTGATCACGCTCTCCGTAGTCGACGTGAGTAAGACCTTTAAACAGGTCAACATTCACAAGGCTGTGGGGCCAGACGGATTACCAGGATGTGTGCTCTGGGCACGTGCTGACCAACTGGCAGGTGTCTTCACTGACATTTTCAACATGTCCCTGATTGAGTCTGTAATACCAACATGTTTCTTCCCCCCCTTTTTACCCGCTTTTTCTCCCCAGTTTCATGGTATCCAATTGTTAGTAGTTACTGTCTTATCTCATCGCTGCAACTCCCGTACGGACTCGGAAGAGGCGAAGGTCGAGAGCCATGCGTCCTCCAAAACACAACCCAACCAAGCCGCACTGCTTCTTAACACAGAGTGCATCCAGCCGGAAGCCAGCCGCACCAATGTGTCAGAGGAAACCCCGTACACCTAATGCCCTGGTCAGCACGCACTGTGCCCGGCCCGCCACAGGAGTCGCTAGTGCGCGATGAGACAAGGATATCCCTGTCGGCCAAACCCTCCCTAACCCGGACGACGCTGGGCCAATTAATACCAACATGTTTCAAGCAGACCACCATAGGCCCTGTGCCCAAGAACACGAAGGCAACCTGCCTAAATGACTACAGACCCGTAGCACTCACGTCCGTAGCCATGGAGTACTTTGAAAGGTTGATAATGGCTCACATCAACACCATTATCCCAGAAACCCTAGACCCCACTCCAATTTGCATACTTCCCCGCTACAGATCCACAGATGATGCAATCTCTATTGCACTCCACACTGCCCTTTCCCACCTGGACAAAAGGAACACCTATGTGAGAATGCTATTCATTGACTACAGCTCAGCGTTCAACACCATAGTACCCTCAAAGCTCATCACTAAGCTAAGGATCCTGGGACTAAACACCTCCCTCTGCAACTGGATCCTGACGGGTCGCCCCCAGGTAGTGAGGGTAGGTAGCAACACATCTGCCATGCTGATCCTCAACGCTGAAGCCCCCCATGGGTGTGTGCTCAGTCCCCTCCTGTACTCCCTGTTCGCCCACGACTGCATGGCCAGGCACGACTCCAACACCATCATTAAGTTTGCAGACGAAGCAACAGTGGTAGGCCTGATCACCGACAATGACGAGACAGCCTACAGGGAGGAGGTCAGAGACCTGGCCGGGTGGTGCCAGAATAACGACCTATCCCTCAACGTAACCAAGACTAATGAGATGATTGTAGATGACAGGAAAAGGAAGACCGAGCACTCCCCCATTCTCATCGACTGGGATGTAGTGGAGCAGATTGAGAGCTTCAAGTTCCTTGGTGTCCACATCACCAACAAACTAGAATGGTCCAAGTACACCAAGACAGTTGTAAAGAGGGCACGACAAAGCCTATTCCCCCTCACGAAACTAAAAAGATTTGGCATGGGTCCTCAGATCCTCAAAAGGTTCTACAGCTGCAACATTGAGAACATCCTGACTGGTTGCATCACTGCCTGGTATGCCAATTGCTTGGCCTCTGACCGCAAGGCACAACAGATGGTAGTGCGTATGGCCCAGTACCTCACTGGGGCTAAGCTGCCTGCCATCCAGAACCTCTACACCAGGCGGTGTCAGAGGAAGGCCCTAAAAATTGTCAAAGACCCCAGCCACCCCAGTCATAGACTGTTCTCTCTACTACCTCATGACAACAGTACCGGAATGACAAGTCTAGGACAAAAAGGCTGACTAAATACTTTTTTGCCCCACTGTAAGTAAGCCTTTCACTTTAAAATTCGACGCACGTGACAAATAAACTTTGATTTGATCTGATTTGATTTGAAGAGCCAATTCAACACAACATAAAGAGAGACCCAAGACAAAAACATAGCAAGGCAGCAACACATGACAACACAGCATGGTTGCAACACAACCTAACAACAACAGGGTAGCAACACATCATGGTAGCAGCACATAACATGTTACAAACATTATTGGGCACAGACAACAGCACAAAGGGCAAGAAGGTAGAGACAATAATACACCACACAAAGCTGCCACAACTGTCAGTAAGAGTGTCCATGATTGAGGAAGACACCTTGAGGGCATGACCATTTATAGGCCCTGGGCTCCAACCAGGATCACAGGGTGTTACTGTCCAACCTGCCACGCAGATCCAGGAAAAAAAGAGTCCCAACAGTAGTGAGATTGCAGCTGCCATCTCTACAAAATACTTCCATCAGCGTCTACATCCCTCATCATTTTCCATCTATAGTTTCATACATAGAGAGAAAGAGAAAAAGGTCTTATAGCAAAAATTATATAAACGGTGAGAAAGAGAATGATAGAAAAAGAGACAGGGAAAGGGAAAGAAAGTGACAGGCAGAGAACAAGAGAATGAGACAGAAGGTAGTGAGGGAGAGACAGGCAGAGAACAAGAGAATGAGACAGAAGATATTGAGGGAGAGACAGGCAGAGAACAAGAGAATGAGACAGAAGGTAGTGAGGGAGAGACAGGCAGAGAACAAGAGAATGAGACAGAAGGTAGTGAGGGAGAGACAGGCAGAGAACAAGAGAATGAGACAGAAGGTAGTGAGGGAGAGACCGGCAGAGAACAAGAGAATGAGACAGAAGGTAGTGAGGGAGAGACAGGCAGAGAACAAGAGAATGAGACAGAAGATATTGAGGGAGAGACAGGCAGAGAACAAGAGAATGAGACAGAAGGTAGTGAGGGAGAGACAGGCAGAGAACAAGAGAATGAGACAGAAGGTAGTGAGGGAGAGACAGGCAGAGAACAAGAGAATGAGACAGAAGATATTGAGGGAGAGACAGGCAGAGAACAAGAGAATGAGACAGAAGATAGTGAGGGAGAGACAGGCAGAGAACAAGAGAATGAGACAGAAGGTAGTGAGGGAGAGACAGGCAGAGAACAAGAGAATGAGACAGAAGATATTGAGGGAGAGACAGGCAGAGAACAAGAGAATGAGACAGAAGATAGTGAGGGAGAGACAGGCAGAGAACAAGAGAATGAGACAGAAGATAGTGAGGGAGAGACAGGCAGAGAACAAGAGAATGAGACAGAAGATGTTGAGGGAGAGACAGGCAGAGACAGAGGTAGGCTCCACGAAGCAGGCAGGCAGGCCGGCCCCAGCCCGTAATGAGTGTGTGGTTATTGATTGTATTGTCAGGGTGGTTGACCAGGGTCCCGTGTGCTATGGGCCCCAGTCCATCTGTGGACAATGCAGTCAGTTACAGCTCACTGCCCCGTCTAATAAAGAACAGGCAGATTGATGTCACGAGTATGGGTGAACTCTGCCTAACACTCACCAGCCCAGCACCCCTCAGCACATTCAGCCAACCAGGGAGGGGTGAGTGGGTGAAATCATCTTATTCCTTATCTTTACTGCTCCTCTATAGGGGCTGCTTGTCTGGGACTGAGGCTCCCTCCAATTGAGGGCATTTCTATGATGATAGCATGATTAGAAAGTGATTCTTTGTGTGATCTATTTTTTTTCCTTTATTCATGCTGGGTCAATCAATTTCATACCAATGCCATGCAACTCTGATCACGTACTGCTTTCAGTACACATTTTAATTGACCTTTTGGGCATTGTAGCTGCATCTGAGAATTCACATTAATCTGTTTACCATTTGGATATTGTAGCTGCATCTGAGAATTTGCATGAACCTGTTTCCCCGAACAGAAAGTCACAGATGCTGAAGTAAACACACACAAACACACACACACACACACACACACACACACACACACACACACACACACACACACACACACACACACAAGTAATGTACACCCTGTTTGTGTCAAGCACAGCCTGAAGATGCCGTCTGTCAGAGACCTCAATGTGTCCCCTGAGGGAGAACTCCTCTCTATCAGTCAAGCACAAGAACAACAGACCGTCTACACCAGCTCCCAACAAGGCTCCACACGTCTATACACATATCTATCTCTAAAGATGTCTGTCATAAGAAATATATATATATACAGTAGACAAAGATGCTGCTCCTGTTGACTCCAATGCTTCCCACAATAGTGTCAAGTTGGCTGGATGTCCTTTGGGTGGTGGACCATTCTTAATACACACAGGAAACTGTTGAGCATGAAAAACCCAGCAGCGTTGCAGTTCTTGTCACAAACCCTGCCACTTACTAACATACCCTGTTCAAAGACACTTCAGTGTTTTGTCTTGCCCATTCACCTTCTGAATGGCACACAATCTGTCTCAATTATCTTAATGATTAAAAATCCTTCTTTAACATGTCTCTTCCCCTTCAAATATTCTGATTGAGATTGAAGTGGATTTAACAAATGACATCAAGAAGGGATCATAGCTTTCACCTGGATTCACCTGGTCAGTCTATGTCATGGAAAGAGCATGAGTCCTTAATGTTTTATACACTCAGTGTATGTTTTATTGTCTCATACACTGGATAGGGGCAGTGAAATGTGTTGTTTTACAGGGTCAGCCATAGTAGTACAGTGACCATGGAGCAAATTAGGGTTATATGCCTTGCTCAAGGGCACATTGACAGATTTGCACCTTGTCGGTTCAAGTATTTGAACCAGCGACATTCAGTTACATGTCCAACACTAACCGCCCTACAGCATTACCCTATTAGTGAAGGTGTTGTATTGTGGTCAGTTGGACAAGGCTAAATGGGCTAAAGTCAGTATGAGATGGGGATGACTACAGTCATATTGCATTATCATGGTTTAAGTACCTCACTTTGGGTGGAAGTCTCAGTCCAGGGTCCCACCTTACGATTGGCTGTACCCCAGCCCCGGGCTGGCCGGTAGCTCCAGTGGCAGCAACAGCCCAAACGATTACTCCAGCGCAGCCAGCCAAAACACAAAAATCAATAAACAATCTCAACGTTTCTGAGGGCCTTTCGTCTGACCTAATAAATGTCTCAATTCACTGTTATGACTTCATTTCACTTTAACGTCTTCTTCATGTGCATCTTTTGCCGATCAATTAGAGAATGGAGTGCCCCATGTCACGACACCTGCCCTCGCTCTGCTACCAACACACACAGACAATATTCCACTCTTGTGAGCACAGTAAACATATATATATATATATATATACAGTGCCTTGCGAAAGTATACGGCCCCCTTGAACTTTGCGACCTTTTGCCACATTTCAGGCTTCAAACATAAAGATATAAAACTGTATTTTTTTGTGAAGAATCAACAACAAGTGGGACACAATCATGAAGTGGAACGACAAACTTTTTTTTTTTCAAACTTTTTTAACAAATCAAAAACTGAAAAATTGGGCGTGCAAAATTATTCAGCCCCCTTAAGATAATACTTTGTAGCGCCACCTTTTGCTGCGATTACAGCTGTAAGTCGCTTGGGGTATGTCTCTATCAGTTTTGCACATCGAGAGACCCAATTTTTTTCCCATTCCTCCTTGCAAAACAGCTCGAGCGCAGTGAGGTTGGATGGAGAGCATTTGTGAACAGCAGTTTTCAGTTCTTTCCACAGATTCTCGATTGGATTCAGGTCTGGACTTTGACTTGGCCATTCTAACACCTGGATATGTTTATTTTTGAACCATTCCATTGTAGATTTTGCTTGATGTTTTGGATCATTGTCTTGTTGGAAGACAAATCTCCGTCCCAGTCTCAGGTCTTTTGCAGACTCCATCAGGTTTTCTTCCAGAATGGTCCTGTATTTGGCTCCATCCATCTTCCCATCAATTTTAACCATCTTCCCTGTCCCTGCTGAAGAAAAGCAGGCCCAAGCCATGATGCTGCCACCACCATGTTTGACAGTGGGGATGGTGTGTTCAGGGTGATGAGCTGTGTTGCTTTTACGCCAAACATAACGTTTTGCATTGTTGCCAAAAAGTTCAATTTTGGTTTCATCTGACCAGAGCACCTTCTTCCACATGTTTGGTGTGTCTCCCAGGTGGCTTGTGGCAAACTTTAAACGACACTTTTTATGGATATCTTTAAGAAATGGCTTTCTTCTTGCCACTCTTCCATAAAGGCCAGATTTGTGCAATATATGACTGATTGTTGTCCTATGGACAGAGTCTCCCACCTCAGCTGTAGTGATCAGAGTGATCATGGGCCTCTTGGCTGCATCTCTGATCAGTCTTCTCCTTGTATGAGCTGAAAGTTTAGAGGGACGGCCAGGTCTTGGTAGATTTGCAGTGGTCTGATACTCCTTTCATTTCAATATTATCACTTGCACAGTGCTCCCTGGGATGTTTAAAGCTTGGGAAATCTTTTTGTATCCAAATCCGGCTTTAAACTTCTTCACAACAGTATCTCGGACCTGCCTGGTGTGTTCCTTGTTCTTCATGATGCTCTCTGCGCTTTTAACGGACCTCTGAGACTATCACAGTGCAGGTGCATTTATACGGAGACTTGATTACACACAGGTGGATTGTATTTATCATCATTAGTCATTTAGGTCAACATTGGATCATTCAAAGATCCTCACTGAACTTCTGGAGAGAGTTTAAGGCACTGAAAGTAAAGGGGCTGAATAATTTTGCACGCCCAATTTTTCAGTTTTTGATTTGTTAAAAAAGTTTGAAATATCCAATAAATGTCGTTCCACTTCATGATTGTGTCCCACTTGTTGTTGATTCTTCACAAAAAAATACAGTTTTATATCTTTATGTTTGAAGCCTGAAATGTGGCAAAAGGTCGCAAAGTTCAAGGGGGCCGAATACTTTCGCAAGGCACTGTATATATATATATATATATATATAACATATATAAGATAGTATTGGCAATCTTTTCTCCAAAATGACACAAGATAGAAGATGAAAAAATAAATACTGTGAATGACATTCTATACATTTTCCTTTTTTGGAAATGTTTTTGAGAAATGATTGCCATTGTAATTTTAGAGTAGACAGTAGAGCTAGTAAATGCTTGTAAAGCAAGCAATTGTCTCTTGCTTGATTCTTGCCTCCTAAGAAGACGTGCAAGTGTATCGGATATGCTCGATTTCTATGCTGTCAGTGACGATGACAAGTACACAGCCTCTCTTCAGCCCCGTCCCCCTGTCACAGGCCCTAATCCGTGGAGGTGCAGGGATGACAGGTGAGCCGTGCCAGAGCCCCTGGTCTGTGACTGGGAGCTCCGGGAGAATCTCACACACACACCCCTCTCTTGTCTCCCATCGATTCTGCCAGTTCCCATTATTGTCAATCAGAGCAGCGGTGTCTCCACGGGCAAAGAGGAGAGCAGCGGCAGGCAGGAAGGGAGGCAGGGAGGCATGCGGGCAGGCAGGCGAGCAGGTAAGCAGTAGGGCAGTGGGGTGCGGAGGAGTGGAGGCCAGGGGGAGAGACGATGCTCCACCCCTGCCAGGCCCCACAGTGCCATGGGGCCACCAGGGGCCTCACTCTGGGGGCCACACTGGGCAGGATGCCACTACTAAGATGGGACCTTTTGCTCCACAACACACAACACACACTCGTAGAAGTCAGCGGGGTGAAACCTCTGGAGCTGACTTTATGCTTTCCACCGTGGCAATAAGAGCAGCTGAGACTGTGCTGCAAACATAGTTTCACAGGGGCTGTCAGCACGAAAACATTACTGCTCTCTCAGATGTGACTAGCTTGTTAGAAAAATGACATAATAACAATGACAGGAGTGATGGAACAGAAGTGAACCGCTGTTGTGCAGGATGGAGTGGGGTGGGAGGTGTGCCCTCTGGGTCCAGGTCCATCAGAGGAGCCCAGATGGGTCCTGAGTGGGCCGCTCCCCTGGCGCCCCCTGACCCCGTGTGGGCCGGTAGTGTGCACAGCGAGCCGGTGTTCTAGTTGGGTAATGCAACCATGCAGTGGCCATAAACCCTGGAGATTGATGGGAGAGGTGCTCTCCCGCCCTGCACTGTAAAAGATTATCCGCTCACCCGGTGGAAACAAAGCTGTGATGGAACTTCGTCTCGCATCATCAGCAACAAAATATCTACACACGGAAGCGGTAGTCTTTCATTTTTCATGGGCAATATATTAAATAAAAAAAGGGCAGTACAGAAAAAGAGAAGGGGGTGGCCTGAGTGATAGCGCTAGTTAGTGTTTTTTTTTTAAATGGCCCACTTGAATCGGGGAGATTATAAGGTTTTTACTGGCTGTCAGGAAACACAACTTTCTGCGTACTTCACCCGCTGGAGCTCGTAATGCTCTGATTAGAATGCCGGGAGAAATGAGAAGCAATGGTGGTGTTGTAAGACAGCAGAGTGGGAGGCACGCGGAGCCAGCAGATGTGCTGGGATCTGCTCAGATACACACAGACATGGCACAACAGGAATGAATGGCCCAGTCACTGTCTGGAGGCACAGGATAAATAAAAGGAGGTTCAAAATAACTCCGCTCTGGAAGCACAGGAGGCAGGATGTGTTTACATTTTAAGAGACTGAACCCTAGTAATGCTAAGAGAGATACAGTGACAAGTATCAGTTCAAATACTATCTCTGTAAGCAAACATATGGTCAATTTTTTTGAATTTTCCATTATGGGAACCCCAAAGTGAAAAATGCCACTGATGTGTATTTTACACAACCACTGTGTAGAAAGCTCCCCTGTTCCAAAGGTAAAGGAGTATTAATACGGATGGACTGATGGAAGCTACAGCTGCTGTGTGGGTGGCTATCCTAGTGCAGGAAAATTGACTGCTGTAAGCCGAAGGGTCACCTCAGAGGTGATGCCATGACTGTTTGCCAACCCTCTAAATCAACCTTTACCATCCTCCTACACACCTTGCTCCCTGGGGCATACCACTCATGACCCACCATCATTACAGGGATACTCATCAAACAAATTGGAGTGAGAGAGAAAATGCAAGACAAAAATGGGTAATTAGAGAGAATGGCGAGAATCTACTTAGTTCCTGTCAGTGTGTTCAAACACTACTTTCACACCGAGAGCCGGGAGGAGAAAGCAGCAGGTTAGGGAAAACTCTGGAGCGATGCACATCAAACTCCTAAACACGACAGAGCTGGTTCTTTCTGATGAGGAAACCATTGATTTTTCCTCCATTTGGCCATCAATCTGCTGGAGAAGAGGTGGTTGTGGGTGCTCAGACAGCTGATGATGTGATTTGTAACGCTGGACCACTGGTGAGCAGTAGAGAGAATTGTTCGACTCTCAACACATGGAAAAGTGACTGCTGCTGACTCCTTCACCATCCAGACACAAGATTAACAGTGGGGGGCATATTTCTAAGCTCCACAACAAGCCTACAGAGCATTTCCTCTGTCACAGCAATCTAGGAGGCACTTGTTCAATTAACAGTGACTCAAGCAATGGGCAGACTGAAGGTTTCACAAATAGTTACTGCTTCCTGTTGTGACAAACATGTCAGAGATCAATTATAAGGGCAGAAACGTGTGTAAAGATGTTCTCAGAACCAACCCATACCGTAATAATGTTTTTTCAATATATTTAACTTCACGTAAAATATATTTCAATTACAGTTACAGACATTTGCATCTTTGCTAAAATGCATGTAATGCCTGATAATTCCAGAAATGCATGGCTATGACCACTAGTCTATAGGGTAGACAAAGCGGTTCCTAATTCGACATATGACATACAGTAGTTGGGCCTTTCAGAGGATTCTTAAATGACTCTTTACATTTTGATCAATAGAGATATTTTTTGATCCCCCAAGTAAACTTTGGCAGTGAAATAATTTAATAGTACTGTGAGTAAAACAAAAAAACGTTTTAACATTCTGTCATAAATGTTGATAAATGTTCAACTTTATAAAAACAAGTTTCCATTCTCAAGAGGTATTTTTTTCATGATTATTAATACAGTAAGTTCCTCTCTTCAGCTTAATTAAATAATGAAAATAATCTAGTGCCTGAGAAGTGAAAGACATGGAGTAACTACATGACCGATAATGCATCATTTTTGTAGTCATTTCAATGCATTTAAATGCATTTGAGTGCTTTTGGTATGACTTTGGTATGTGTCAAGTAGAGGTCTTCTGTACCCGAATACCCGAGACCCGGATCCAGCATTCTAAATAATGTCACGGGTCAGATCTCATAGGATTGTCAGGGGTTTGGGGTATGTGTAATTTTAACTGACTTGTCCAGAAGGGCCTGTACAGAACTGAACATGGCAGAAATGATATAATTTATGCTGCTGCCCTTGCTTTTGACGAGAGTGATGCATGGCGCGTGTAGCTTGTTGTTGGCCAATCACAAGTCATCAAAGTGACAATAGGCTACAGTCATAAAGCCTCTGTGTGTGGCAAAAGTTAGGAGATATCTAATCGATGGAAGATAGAATTTAAAGTTAAAGGAAAAGGCTACAACGACCAAGAGCCAACAGTTAGGCTGCTACTTAATATTCTGAGTTTTATTTGTAACTGTAGGATGAGAAAGCACCCAATTAGCATTAGCTAGCTTAACTAGCTTCTCCGGTTTGATGCAGTCAAGACAGGTACTATAGTACACAATCACATTTGATGATAAATAACCTAGCTATGGCAGCTTTTAGTCTACGATAGCACTCGGTTGGCTCGGTTGGTTGCTGTCTCTCATCTCGCCCTCCCTCCTCCATGCTCCCTGTGCCACTCGCTCACAGAAAGATCCCTCCCCCACCTGCTAGAGCCACCTCTCACTCTTTATCAGCTCCGGTTAATAAAGTAGCTTAAAAATGACTTTTCTACTGCTTCCCTCACTCGGATGATCGGATTGGACTGGTTCTGGATCCAACCAGGTCTATACGGAACGGGTCTAATTGTCTTTGGGTCTGTTCGAAAAGGGTCTCTATATTTAAAAAAGGTATTTATGCATATTGGGTCTGGGTAGGAAAGCCCTAGGTGTCAAGTACAATAAAAATACATTTTGACCAAATATTTTGTAGCTGCCACAGCCTATTAGAGGATCTGGGGGCGTGGCATGTTGGAGTCGTTGCCTTGGGTTAGCTCTATTTAGGCCACCCATGGGATAAAGTATCATGCCAGTTCATGAGTTATAGGTGGTGGGCCATAGCAAGCAACTGGCTTTCGTTTTTGAGATGATAAATCTCTGTCGAGGGAGGAGCTTGTTTTTACATATGTATTTATTCTGAACACAATTCTGTTTGTAAGCAATGTTAATTGTTTCATTTTTTTGCGAAATACTTGCTTTAATTTTCGCTAACTGGACAGCTAAACGCCACCACGTACTAAATTGTAAACCAATCAAAACTTGTGTACTATCCATGGCACTATCTCAGCTGATCACATCTGCCAATCACATTATCCGTATCTAAGGTAGTGGACAACGCTGTCTGATGAACTGCTATCAGGTATAGCATTTTTTTATTTATTTGTCATTTGTAACTATTTAGTTATAGAAACATGATACCATCAATGCAAGCTGTAAAATTACTCACGACTTAGAACACAGACACCTTATTAAAGCTAGCTTGCTAGTTAAAATAATTACATCTGTTACCAGCTAGTAGGAGCTGATAACTTTATCACTAGCTACAATGTAATCAGAAAGTTTTCATACCCCTTCACTTATTCCACATGTTGTTATGTTACAGTCTGATTTCAAAATGGATTTTTTTTAAATCTCACTCATCTACACACAATACCCAATAATGACAAAGTAAAAACAGTTTTGCAAATGTATTACAAATGAAATACAGAAATATCTAATTTACATACACACTACCGTTCAAAAGTTTGGGGTCACTCAGAAATGTCCTTGTTTTTGAAAGAAAATCAAGGAATACAGTGTAGACATTGTTAATGTTCTAGCTGGAAATGGCAGATTTTTTATGGGATATCTACATAGGTGTACAGAGGCCCATTATCAGCAACCATCACTCCTGTGTTCCAATGGCACGTTGTGTTAGCTAATCCAAGTTTTTCATTTTAAACGGCTAATTGATCTTTGGAAAACCCTTTTGCAATTATGTTAGCACAGCTGAAAACTGTTGTGCTGATTTAAAGAAGCAATAAAACTGGCCTTCTTTAGACTAGTTGAGTATCTGGAGCATCAGCATTTGGGGGTTTGATTACAGCCTCAAAATGGCCAGAAACAAAGATCTTTCTTCTGAAACTCATCAGTCTACTCTTGTTCTGAGAAATGAAGGCTATTCCATGTGAGAAATTGCCAAGAAACTGAAGATCTCGTACAACTCTGTGTACTACTCCCTTCACATTACAGCGCAAACTGGCTCTAACCAGAATATAAAGAGGAATGGGAGGCCCCAGTGCACAACTGAGCAAGAGGACAAGTACATTCGAGTGTCTAGTTTGAGAAACAGACACCTCACAAGTCCTCAACTGGCAGCTTCATTAAATAGTACCCGGAAAACACCAGTCTCAACGTCAACAGTGAAGAGGCGACTCTGGCCTTCTAGGCAGAGTTGCAAAGGGAAAGCCATATCTCAGACTGGCATATAAAAAGAAAAGATTAAGATTGACAAAGTAACACAGACCCTGGACAGAGGAACTCTGCCTGGAAGGCCAGCATCCCGGAGTCGCCTCTTCACTGTTGACATTGAGACTGGTGTTTTAAAGTTAGATGGGAAGTGGTGGTGAACAGCCAGGAACTTAAAACTTTCCACCTTCTTTCCCGTCGATGTGGATAGGGGGGTGCACCCTCTGCTGTTTCCTGTAGTCCACGATCATCTCCTTTGTTCTGTTGACGTTGCGTGAGAGGTTGTTTTCCTGACACCACACTCCGAGTGCCCTCACTTCCTCCCTGTAGGCTGTCTCGTCGTTGTTGGTAATCAAGCCCACTACTGTTGTGTCGTCTGCGAACTTGATGATTGAGTTGGTACTATGGTGTTGAATGCTGAGCTGTAGTCAATGAACAGCATTCTTAAATAGGTATTCCTTTTGTCCAGATGGGATAGGGCAGTGTGCAGTGTGATAGCGATTGTGTCATCTGTGGACCTGTTGGGGCGGTATGCAAACTGAAGTGGGTCTAGGGTGGCCGGTAAGGTGGAGGTGATATGATCCTTGACTAGTCTCTCAAAGCACTTCATGATGACAAAAGTGAGTGCTATGGGGCGGTAGTCATTCAGTTCAGTTAACTTTGCCTTCTTGGGTACAGGAACAATGGTAGCCATCATGAAGCATATGGGGACAACAGACTGGGATAGGGAGCGATTGAATATGTCCGTAAACACACCAGCCAGTTGGTCTGCGCAAGCTTTGAGGAAGCGGCTAGGGATGCTGTCTGGGCCAGCAGCCTTGTGAGGGTTAACACGTTTAAATGTTTTACTCACGTCAGCCACGGAGAAGGAGGGGGGGGGGCAGTCGGTAGCACTGTATTATCCTCAAAGTGGGCAAAGAAGGTGTTTAGTTTGTCTGGAATCGTGACTTCGGTGTCCGTGGCGAGAGCGGGCCGCGACGGTGGCACTGTATTATCCTCAAAGTGGGCAATGAAGGTGTTTAGTTTGTCTGGAAACGTGATTTCGGTGTCCGTGACAAGGCTGGATTTCTTTTTGTAGTCCGTGATTTCCTGTAGACCGTGCGACGTACATCTCGTGTCTGAGCCGTTGAATTGCGACTCCACCTTGTCCCTGTACTAACATTTCACTTGTTTGACTGCCTTGCGGAGGGAATAGCTACACTGTTTATATTCAGACATATTCCCAGACCTTTTTCCATCTTTAAATGCGGTGGATAGTGCTTTCAGTTTTGCGCGAATGTCGCCATCCACGGTTTCTGGTTAAGGCAGGTTTTAATAGTCACAGTGGGTACAACATCTCCAATGCACTTCTTTATAAACGATCTCACCGAGTCAGCATTTAGGTCGATGTTGTTCTCTGAGGCTGACCGGAACATATTCCAGTCCGAAGCATGGCTTCCGATTGGTCGGACCAGCGTTGAATGGTTCTCATCACTGGTACATCCTGTTTGAGTTTCTGCCTATAAGACGGAAGGAGCAAGATAGCTTCGTGGTCGGCTTTGCCCAAGGGATGACGGGGGAGGGCTTTGTTTGCATCACGGAAGTTAGAGTAGCAGTGGTCGAGGGGATTGCGCATGCGCATGGCGCAATCAATATGCTAGAAAAATTTAGGCTTTGTTAAAATCCCCAGCCACAATAAATGCAGCCTCAGGATGCATGGTTTCCAGTTTGCATATAGTCCAGTGAAGTTCCTTGATTGCCGTCTTGGTGTTTCCTTGAGGGGGAATGTACACAGCTGTGACTATAACTGATGAGAATTCTCTTAGTGCTTTACATTCATGCCAAAGGGTTTTTGCAAACTCCAGGCATGCTGTCATGCGCCTTTTTGTGACATCCGTCTGGTCTCGCATAAAGCCCAGATTGGTGAAGAGCTGTAGAGACGGTTGTCCTTCTGGCATGTTCTCCCATCTCAGCCAAGGAACTCTGTAGTTCTGTCAGAGCGGTCATTGGGTCACCTCCCTGACCAAGGTCCTTTTTGCCCAGTTGCTCAGTTTGGTCAGACGGCCAGCTCTAGGCAGTCTGGGTAGTAGCATATTTTCTTCCATTTTCCAATGATGGACACCACTGTGGTCTTGGAAATGTTCAACACTCTATAAATAGTTTTAAACCCTTCCCCAGCTATATGCCTCATCACAATTCTCATCACAAATCTCAGAGATCTACGGATAGTTCCTTGGACTTGGTATAGTTTCTGCTCTGACATTCAGTATCAACTGTGGGACCTTATATAGACAGGTGTGTTTTTTCTAAATTATGTCCAAATAATTGAATTGGCTACAGGTGGACTCCAATCAAGTTGTAGTGACATCTCAAGGAAATTAGATGCACATGAGCTCAATTTGGAGTGTCATAGCAAAGGGTTGTGAATACTTACAGTCAAAAGTTTGGACACACCTACTCATTCAAGGTTTTTCTTACCTTGTACTATTTTCTACATTGTAGAATAATAGTGAAGACATCAAAAATATTAAACAACTCATGGAATCATGTAGTAACCAGAAAAGTGTTAAACAAATCAAAATATATTTATTGGTTTTGATTCTTCAAAGTAGGCACCCTTTGCCTGGATGACAGCTTTGCACACTCTTGGCATTCTCTCAACCAGCTTCACCTGGAATGCTTTTCCAAAAGTCAGGTCATCTGATGCAGCACTCCATCACTCTCATTCTTGGTCAAATAGCCCTTGCACAGCCTGGAGGTGTGTTGAGTCATAGTCCCACTAATTGCAAACCAGATGGGATGGCGTATCGCTGCAGAATACTGTGATAGACATTCTGATTATGTGTGCCTTGAATTCTAAATAAATCACAGTCTGTGTCACCAGCAAAGCACCCCCACACCATCACACCTCCTCCTCCATGCTTCACGGTGGGAACCACACATGGTCCCAATGTCTAAATAGTAATGGCAGGGCTAGTTCAAACTACAGTTGGATGGTTCTCCTCACAGATGAGTGAATCAGCCCATGCTTGGTGAATAGCTCTTGGTTGATATGTGAGAACAGAACACAGGAGAGCTGAAAAGACCATGTGAGAGACAAGAATCAATTACAGAAATCATCACAGCAAAGGAACATCCTGACAGTCTGAGGCAGGGTGCTCGGCAATCATCCTACTCCAACTATTGACAGGGATAATGTGCCTTTTCTTATTTGTCAGTATGAATGAAATTAGCGGGTCCTGCCTTGATGACTATTAGACTTACACTACATGTCCTATAGATTTTTGTAAGTCGTAAATTATGACTTGGAATAAACTGAAAGCTAAAATGCTGCTTGTCCCGGAATGACAAGCTACAGTGTCTTCAAAAAGTTTTCATACCCCTTGACTTATTTCAAATTGTGTTGTGTTACAGCCTGACTGCAAAATGGATTTAAAAAATGTCTAACTCATCTTATTTTATACATTGTAGAATAATAGTGAAGACATCAAAACTTTTAACTAACACATATGGAATCATGTAGTAACCAAAAAAGTGTTAAACAAATTTTAGATTCCCCAAAGTAGCCACCCTTTGTCTTGATGACAGCTTTGCACACTCTTGGCATTGTCTCAACCAGCTTCACCTGGAGTGCTTTTCAAACAGTCTTGAAGGAGTTCCTTGTTGGCTGCTTTTCCTTCACTCTGCGGTCCAACTCATCACAAATCATCTCAATTGGGTTGAGGTCAGGTGATTGTGGAGGCCAGGTCATCTGATGCAGCTTTCCATCACTCTCCTTCTTGGTAAAATAGCCCTTACACAGCCTGGAGGTGTGTGGAGTCATTGTCCTGTTGAAAAACAAATGATAGTCCCACTATTTTTTTTTTTATCGCAAAGGAATATTTCACTTTCTCTGTTCATATGAGTAACAACATGAATTTGTGCATGAGGTAGAAATAATGTGGTGTGACTCGAGTTTTGCCCTCAGCTGAAAGATGGTGTCCCTTTTTGGTCAGTGTCAGTGGAGGAATGGCAGAGTGGAGGGACGTTGAGAGGCGGACCCTCAGTTTGCAGCTCACTGCTTCCGCTGAAACTGACCATCAGATGCAGGCACCATCAGCCCAGTAAAATAATTTGTTTTCTTTTTAATGTGTGCTCACCTAGCTATGCCTCACAAGTAACACAACATCTGATCTATTACTGGTGTGATCATATAGCCTACATCAAATTTTGAAATATATATTTTATGCTGGTAATGCTCGATAATGTCCGAACAACATTGAGTGGTAGATCTTGGCTTGCATTTTGACTCAGAAAGTGATCTTGATTCAAAAAGGTTGGGAATCACTGCTCTAGGCTGTGTCTTACGAGAACTGACTTGCTCTGGTATTATCATCCCATTGAGTGACTAGCATAGTCCCTCAAGTGAAATAGAACGAAGGTTACTCACGTTACCACGGTTCTATGAGCTAGGGACTATGCTAATCCAGCTGCCGGTTCCCTTGTAGCCTTGGGAAGAGTCTCGAGGAAATGATGCCAGGTATTTATAGGGGGTGGGGGGCACACGCATCACACCTGTGGCATGGAATTACTCTGAAATGAATATCTCGACTCATCCTGCCGCAAGGCAGAAGGATATCCCATTGAGTGACTAGAATAGTCCTTAGCCCCTAAAACCGTGGTTACGTGCCTGGAGCTAGTTACTTGAGATAAGACATATGATCATGATAAAACATTATTCAACAATTGAATTCACTGACAGAGAGATGGCTAATGAAACACAGATTGACATTTACAGTAGCTGCCTAGGCTAGTCTGTAACATTGGCTAGCCTTCAATAAATTGGCTAAATTTTTAGCGGAATTCATATGATCAAGACAATTTGTATTGCATGCTGCATATTTCAAGAGCACTCGAAAACAGATATTTCTCTTATTTCAGTCTGGGAGCTAGCTAACTATATCTGTTCCTCTTCATCAGACAGCAGCTCACGTTTTCACAAAAGGCTGTGTTTACATTGTAGATAGAAGCAGGCCATTGGCTGCCGTCATCACGAGGTGTATGTACTTGAATTCTGATTGGTTCGAAGTTCAGTAGTTTGTAAAATTAGCCTGAGCGGCCGAGTTTTGAAATATACTTTTTTTATGAGAAAATGTGCAAGAATTGAAGGTTTTCGATAAATGTTATAGTCATCATAATAATCTTTTACTGCCATATACAAAAAATCTGCTCCTTCCTCGACGGGGATCGATCAACTTCATGTTTAAAGGCTTCAGCCCACCACCTATTATGTTGTACTCTGTTATTAAAGGTTGAGCTTGTACACTGCCAGTTCTGCAGTCTTCATGAGACTGACATAAGTGTATGTGATACTAAGAGCTCCATTGTTAAGACAGTCACCATTGCAATAAGATTTGGCCAATTTTTTATATTTGCCATACATTTTAAATACATTTTATGTATTTCTTACAAAAACAATCAAATCTAATATATTTCCAAGACATTTACAAATACATTTGAAAATATATTTATCAAATATATTGATAAATACATGTGAAAATATATTTGAATACATTTACAGAATGTATTTTGAAATACATGAAATACATTTTCCGATGCATTTAACATATATTGTGTTATACATTCTACATACATTTATATACATATTATAAATACATTCCGTAATATGTGTTGGAATGTATTAAAAATACATTATTTGGTCAATTTGAAATATTTCACATGTATCCTAAGAAATGTTAGGTTTTTTTTCGTATGGGAAGTGAGTCAATTTGTTTCTTGTGAACATTAATTCCAGATCACAAACAAAATGCATTTATTAAACACAAACTCAGTTACAGCCTTTGGAATTAATATATTTTAAAGGCATGGATATTGAGTACTGAAGACACACATGAAAACAATATACTTGGAAATATGAGTATACATGGTTTTATAATATTATTAATGTGTTCAAGATTCCTAATGTTAATTGAACATTAAATTAGTCATGGTATGGAAAGTTGGGCATAAATACAGTATACTCCCGAGTGGCATAGCGGTCTAAGGCACTGCATCTCAGTGCTAGAGGCTTCACTACAGACCCTGGTTCAGTTCCAGGCTGTATCACAACTGGCCGTGATTGGGAGTCCAATAGGGCAGCGCACAAAATTGGCCCAGCGTCATCTGGGGATAGGGTTTGCTCGGGTAGGCTGTCATTGTAAATAAGAATTTGCTCTTAACTGACTTGCCTAGTTACAGTGGCAAGAAAAACTATGTGAACCCTTTGGAATGACCTAAAATTAATGTAAAATGTTATCTGATCTTCATCTAAGTCACAACAATAGACAAATACAGTGTGCTTAAACTAATAACACACAAATTATTGTATTTCTTGTCTATATTGAATACATCATTTAAACATTCACAGTGTAGGTTGGAAATGTGAACCCCTAGGCAAATGCTAATTGGATCCACGAGTCAACTACCCTGGAGTCGAATCAATGAGACGAGAATGGAGATTTTGGGTCGAGCTGCCCTGCCCCATAAAAACACAATTTTAGCTTGCTATTCACAAGAAGCATTACCTGATGTGAACCATGCCTTGAACAAAAGAGATCTCAGACGACATAAGATTGAGAATTGTTGCCTTGCATGAAGCTGGAAAGGGTTACAAAAGTATCTCTAAAAGTCAGTCCACGGTAAGACAAATAGTCTGTGTTGATGTTGTTTGGAAGGATACCACAACACTGTGTGGAGGAAAAAAGGCACAGCACAGCACACCAACATCAAAACCTTATCCCAACTGTAAAGTATGGTGGAGGGAGCATCATGGTTTGGGGCTGCTTTGCTGCCTCGAGGCCTGGGCAGCTTGCTATCATCCATGGAAAAATGAATTCCCAAGTTTATCAAGACATTTTGCAGGAGAATGTAAGGCTATCTGTCCTCCAATTGAAGTTCAACAGAAGTTAGGTGATGCAACAGGACAACAACCAAAAAGACAGAAGTAAATCAACAACAACATGGCTTGAACAGAAGGAATACGCCTTCTGGAGTGGCCCAGTCAGTCCAGACCTCAACCCGATTGAGATGTTGTGGCATGACCTCAAGAGAGTGATTCACACCAGACATCACAAGAATAATGTGGAACTGATACAGTTTTGTAAAGAGGAATGGTCCAAAATTCCTCCTGACTGTTGTGCAGGTCTGATTTGCAACTACAGAAAACATTTGTTTGAGGTTATTGCTGCCAAAGGAGGGTCAAACTGTTATTAAATCCAAGGCTTCACATACTTTTTACAACCTGCACTATGAATGTTTACACGGTGTGTTCAATAGACATGACAAATTATAATTGTTTGTGTGTTATTAGTTTAAGCAGACTGTGTTTGTCTATTATTGTGACTTAGATGAAGATCAGATCAAATTGTACAACCAATTTATGCAGAAATCCAGGTAATTCTAAAGGATTCACATACTTTTTCTTCCCACTGTAAATAAATGCTAAATATGATTTTAAATAAATGCTAAATATGATCTAATATAATATAAACATGCATAGAAATAGAAGGACAACAGCTTAGAAGATAAGATGCTGCTAGTGCTGTTTGTCATATGGAAAAACGTTTTACTGTTCTAATTATATTGGTAATCAGTTTATAATAGCAATAAGGCACCTTGGGGGTTTGTGGTATATAGCCGATATACCAGGCACTCCACGTTCCTTTGTACATAAGAACCGCCCTTAGCCGTGGTATATTAGCCATGTGCAGTACCACACCCCATTGTGCCTTATTGCTTAAATATTCCATGATCTATCTGTGGATGAAGCTTTCATATTTCATACCATACTATATGAGTGCAATGTAATCAACACTATATTTATGTTTAAGGTTTCATGGAGATCAACATTCTGACAATCCATGCAAAAATGTAATATTTTCAAGCTGCCAAGAAACACAGAATGGATAATGTACAATTATACTGATCCTTGATAGTGCAGTGCCGTAATCAGGACTCAGGACATCCTGTGACCAGAGAGACTGGATCCTATGGATAAAATATCACCTCTGAATATTACAGCTCTTAATGACTGGATCATTGATGTCATTGACAGAGGCTATTTCATCAGGGCCAACCACTGTGACTCACAAAATCTACATTTGTTAACAGGGACTGATCTGTTAGCTATCAACACATGCAATGATCTGTGTTTCTGACATCAATGAATACAATATGTAACAAAAAAAGAATTGATTAAAAAAGCGTTCACAAGACCTCTGACCTACAGAGGTGGAGGAATGAGCCTGCCCCTCTTGTTCAGAGAGCAGGTTCATGCAGAGTTTGACTACATTATATCTCCCCCCATCCCATTCCCTGTTCAGTGGACACGGCCTGGAAGCCCCCCACTGGAGGAGACAGACTGGGCATCACTCATTCACTCGCCTCCTAGGTGCGTTTGTCAGGTGATTGCTGCCGGAAAAAGGCAAACAGATCAATACATCTCCCATGGGCCTGACAGGTAATCTTTACCCAGGATGAAATATGAGTGGTACCAGCCTGCTGGATTCCTTAACTGTAACAGGGCAATTGACGGGCTGCACATAACCCTCTCTCGCCCCACTTCCTGACTGCCTGGCCATTGGAAATTCATTTTGGAGGCTGGCTGATATATCACCATGGTGACCACTAATTACTATAGAGGTAGGCAGGTAAGGAATTCTCCCTGCGATTGACAAGAATTTATCTGAACATTCCTTCCTATCTGTCAATTCCTTTGGTATCAAAACACAGAGTGACGGATAAAGCATTAGGGACAGGGACCTCTCCAGGAAAGACCAAGTAAAATTCTTATCCAACAATGATGGGGTTCCCTGAGAAGCTGAGTAGCCTCTGTGTTCAGGTACCCACTGATGTGTTCTCTCCAGGATGGAGCTGGGGGCGGGGTTATGTCGGTCTGTCTATCGGCAGACTGACTGATTCCTGTGGTAGGATGACATGTGAAAGGCATCCATTTAGATGAGTGTGCACAGAGCATTTATAAATATCAGCTAGCACTGACATGATCACACAAAGCCTTCTCAAAACGGTGATTAGAGATCTATATCTCACACTAATTTATGAAACTGTGACTATTTCACACACAGTGCATTCGGAAAGTATCCAGACCCCCTTCTCCACCTTTTGTTATGTTACAGCCTTATTCTAAAATTGCTTAAATTGTTGTTTTCCCACATCAATCTACACATAATAACCCTCTCTGACAAAGCAACAAAAAAAAGGCTAATTATTTACAAATAAAACACTGAAATATCACATTTACATAAGTATTCAGACCATTTACCAGTAATTTATTGAAGCACCTTTGGCAGCGATTACAGCTTCGAGTCTTCTTGGGTATGACGGTGCCAACTTGGCACACCTGTCTTTGCGGAGTTTATCCCATTATTCTCTGCAGATCCTTTCAAACTCTGTCAGGTTGGATGGGGAGCGTTGCTGCACAGCTATTTTCATGTCTCTCCAGAGATGTTTGATTGTGTTCAAATCCGGGCTCTGGTTGGGCGATACAAGGACATTCAGAGACTTAACCTGAAGCCGCTCCTGCATTGTCCTGACTGTGTGCTTAGGGTCGTTGTTCTGTTGGAAGGGGGACCTTCCCCCCCAGTCTGAGGTCCTGAGCTCTCTGGAGCAGGTTTTTATCAAGGATCTCTCTGTACTTTGCTCCGTTCATCTTTCCCTCGATCCTGACTCGTCTCCCAGTCGCTGATGCTGCCACCACCATGCTTCACCTTAGGGATGTTGCCAGGTTTCCTCCAGATGTGACGCTTGGCATTCAGGCCAAAGAGTTCAATCTTGGTTTCATCAGACCAGATATTCTTGTTTCTCATGGTCTGAGAGTCATTTAGGTGCCTTTAGGCTAACTGCAAGTGGGCTGTCATGTGTCTTTTACTGAGGAGTGGTTTCCATCTGGCCACTCTACCATAAAGGCCTGATTGGTAGAGTGCTGGTTATCCTTCTGGAAGGTTCTCCCATGTCCACAGAGGAACTCTGGAGCTTTGTCAGAGTGACAATTGGGTTCTTGGTCAATTCCCTGACCAAGGCCCCTTTTCCCCGATTGCTCAGTTTGGCCAGGAAGAGGAAGTGTCTTGGTGGTTCCAAGCTTCTTCCATTTAAGAATGATAGAGGCCACTGTGTTCTTGGGGACTTTCAATGCTGCAGAAATGTTTTGGTACACTTCCCCAGATCTGTGCCTCAACACAATCCTGTTTCGGAGCTCTACGAACAATTCCTTCGACCTCATGGCTTGGTTTTTGCTCTGACATGCACTGTCAACTGTGGGACCTTATGTAGACAGGTGTGTGCCTTTCCAAATCATGTCCAATCAATTGAATTTACCACAGGTAGAAACATCACAAGAATGATCAATGGAAACAGGATGCACCTGAGCTCAATTTCGTGTCTCATAGCAAAAGGTCTGAATACTTACATATATATATATATATATATATATATATATATATATATATATATATATATATATTTTTTTGTTCAAAATGTCTAAAAAAACTGTTTTCACTCTGGCATTATGAGGTATTGTTTGTCGATTGATGAGGATTTAAAATAAGGCTGTAACTTAACAAAATGTGGGAAAAAGTCAAGGGGTCTGAATACTTTCCTGAATGCACTGTAAGTGTTATCTGCACCTAATCTTTATCAAATATTGTTTATGTATTATTGAAAAAATCATATGTATTAACTGGGCACCATGGGCAGTAAAAATTATCCCATATTATAATTATACTGCATTAGTAAAATAGTTATCTAGCCCAATATAGTTCATAAAGAGTGGGTCCTCTATGATGAAACAGCCCTCAGTTTCCCAAATCATACCACTGACAAATCAATGTATCATTTGATTAATTTGCATAAAAATCCAGATTGGTCCACATAACTACCTTGTTTGATCTACTGTATGAAGAGCTCTCACAATGTTGGTTAGAGTGAGTGTGAGTGGGCTCATATGACTGGGCTGTGTGATATAAAACCACTGACAGAGTGTCAGCAGGGAAAGCGGTCCTCTCACATTCTCATTCTCTCACAGCTATTCATTATCAGTGGTCCTGCTTGTTTCCAGGAGTGAACCCTCTGCTCTCTAATGCAGGGAATTCTGATCCCTGTTCTGGATGGTGAGTGGATGCTATCATCATGCTATCATGCTGATCTCTCTGTGCCCCTGGAATGCCAGGGCAGCCAGTCACAGATCAGCGTCACAGCTAGCTCGAGCCACCAGGGCTCCCCTCTGTGTGCCACTTCAAACACTGGTGAGATTACTGTTAATTACCCTCTTCTCTCCTCCACTATCTCCACCCCATCTACCTCACTCTGAACACACTCTCTACTCTCAACATTAGCCCAGTCAGTCACAAAACAATGGCTTTTCCACTAAAAAACAGGGTTTTTAAAACGGATTGTGCGGCTTGCCTTGACCTTGAATGTGTTGTGAAATTTTTATATGGAAGGTGAGCTGAAGAGAACAAAGAGGCCCCTCCAAGGAGTGTGACCACAGCCCCTCTTTGCAGCCAGTGTAGGAACCAATCAACCCTCCTTGACCATCATTTTAGTGTCCCTGCTGAAAAATGCTGGGCAACTCAAAGATGACATCATTGTTAGGCCTGAGTAAAGGGCAGGTGGCCTAGAGACTGTGTAGTGTAGAGACAGGAGGAGCTGCCTGGCTGGTGCTGCAGTCTGAAGTAGCAAGGCTCTTCAAACTGCCTTCCTCTTCAAGGAAATTGCTGGCTGGCTACGTAGTGATTAACAGCGCTTGATTGCATTAAAATGTTTCATCCTTAAACGCTAGATGGAAAGACTTGATCCAGCAGCACAATACTGATTCAGAGAGCGATGACGAGTTCTGTGTTTCTGTTACTCAAAAAGTAATTTCAGCAGGAGGAGTTAAAGCCCCTTCTCTCCTTCTCTTGCTGTCTCTCTCACACACACACCACTCTGTGTTGCTACTGTAGGCCTCCCATACTATGCTGCGTCTCTCCAGCTAGGCAGAGCGTGTGGGAGCACCCCAGTCCTCCTCCTGCTCCCTCTGGGGGCTAGGTCTAAATAAAGTCCCAGGCTTGATGAAGTCATGCTTGTCAGATGTGGAGGACCCAGGGCCAGCAGCCTCAATGCTCAGAGAGGTGGAGGTGTCCTTGCTGAATCCTTCTGCCTCTCCCAGGTCATCCTTATGGAAGGGGATGCATGCTGTAGAGTAGAAGGACATACAAATAAATGTGATTTTGACTTGTCTTTTGATTTTCCCTTGTAACATTTTTGAACTGTTTCATCATTTTAGGGTGGTTCTTCATTTTTTCTACATGAGTGCATCCTCATTATAAATCATATGCCCTAATAGAATCTGTATTAATTATGTTATGGTCAAGTGATCTCAATCCAATTTGGTTGTCCACGGTTGTTAGAAGGGACATCTGATGCTCCTAGGCTAAAACTCCCCTTTTGAATATGATCTAGCTCAGTGATACCTTGTGTGGCTGATATTCTACAGTACCTACATCACTAGCATATAGTACCATCTTACTGAAAACTTAAACTGAAAACATCTTCATTTTCACTACATTAACCCTCCTCACTTTTTAAGCCATTTTGTCTCAATATAAGAGTTGGAAGGGAAATATCTGAAACACCTCCCGGGCCAATTTACACAGAAGGAACAATAGCTCTAAAACAATTGCAATTTCTAATATCTGCTCTCCTATCCTACTTTCCGTTAATAAATCAATCTGTGTTGGTCTCTTCTGAAGTTAGCGGTGAAAGGCAATGCAGGTGCAGAGGACACAGAAAGTAAAAGTGACATTGTGGCTCTGGGCTGTCTCAAAGGATTAGGCATTACAGCATTCACTGGCATGTGCTTTTGCTCGTTCCCATTATATTTGCTTGTGCCTCTTTCCAGATGACTTCTTCCCCAAACTGATCCAGCAGGCTAGGTAATTGATTAATATTTCTGGAGGGAATGATGACTAACTGTTGCTGTGGTTGGGCATTTCAAGTTAAACACAGTCAAAATTATTCATAAAAATTCAGGGGGGAGGTTATTACTTGATACTGCCTGGGGAACAGATGAGAGTGAGTCCAGTGAAACACTGAGAAAGCTGAATACAACAGTATATAATTGTAACTTTTGTCAAGAGTGACTTTTCATCAATCTATATTTTAAGTGTTGTTTGTTTCACTAATCCATTTTTTAGTGACTTTCCATTAATCCATTGAAATATATACTGTGAAATATGTTACCTACTGTACCTACACCATATAATATGACATGTTAAACTGCGATACTGTGGAGGTCAATATAGATGATGTAAAGCAAAGATTTAGTGTCAATGGGAGAATTACTTGCATTTGATTTGCGCAATAATGGGTGGAGTGAATGGAACCATCTTAGCATCTTAACAACCTCTCTTGTGAGGCTGTTTAAAAACAATAATTTCAACACTTCCTGGAACCATCTCCTCCCCTCCCTATGTTTATTAATCAGCTAATTACACATTGACAGTAATGGGCCTGCTGATTCTCACAGTTAAATGAACAGCACTGAATGGGCCTTTAATCATTAGCCTCTGTGTGTTTCTCCCATACACTCCAGATTCCATCCATTTCACTGGACCACAGGAGGACATTGAAATGAAAACACTCAGAAGAGGGCTGGATCACTTTAACACAACTAGCACCTGACTGGTAGGGCTGTTCCACCAGCTACTCTGTGATAGTGCAGTATGGTCCTGTAATGCAGAACTGAACATAGAAGAACCAGTAAAGAGGATGACAGCTCAATGAAGAAAACAATCATCATATGATCTAGAAATAAATGTGATCCATGTGAAGTATCACAAACCTGGTTAAAAATCACCAAAATACTTTTGACCATACAGTGTGTACTCATGCATGTTCAGGCCATCTCAACAGCGACTCCACTCTAAACTTTTGGTGGAGCAGTGGTGGTAGCAGGGGCAAGTGGGTGGAGGTGGGTTTTTTGAAGGACGTGAGAGGGGAGTGGAGTGGAGCGGGAGAGGGCAAAATAGTGCGGTGGGCTGCATTTCTGTCAGCAGAAGTGATGGCTGAGGGGTGGCGTTATTTGTCTTGTGCTGCCATACAGCCCTCGCACCAGCCTGGGCATTAATGAGAAAGGGCTGGACCGGCGTGCAGGGACACGCAGGGCCTCAGACGCAGGTGATCTGTCACACAACACCCCTGCTCTGACTTCGCCAAGGAGGCACACGAAGATGGAGAGTCAGGGGGGCAGGAGGAGGCTGTGGGCTGAACCCACCATGGGCATCCACTTGGGTCCCATGATACAATGTAAAGCTGCTACGTTACATGCAAAGCGGTTACTTAATATCAATTGGGCGGGATGTCCATAAATGGAAGTTGCCGGCCAATTATGCAATAAATGGTTTGAGTAAACCAATCATTTACTTAGTCCACTGGTCCCACTCACACAGACCTTACGCCCTGACCTTTTTCTCCCCTCTCTCCAGATGAAATCCTGCGACTAGTGATGTCCGGCTGTCCGACAACCTGCCCACTAGACCCCCTCCCTTCCTCCCTCCTCCAGACCGTCTCTGGAGACCTTCTCCAATTCCTCACTTTCCTGACCTGGCTGTGTCCCCCCTGACTTCAAGATGGCCAGAGTTGTTCCCCTCCTCAAGAAACCAACACTCGACCCCTCTGACGTCAACAACTAGAGACCGGTATCCCTTCTTTCTTTTCTTTCCAAAACACTTGAGCGTGCTGTCTCTGACCAACTCTGTCATTGTCTCTCTCAGAACGATCTTCTTGACCTGTACCAGTCAGGCTTCAAGGCTGCTCACTCAACTGAGACCACTCTCCTCTCTGTCACAGAGGCTCTCCGCTCTGCCAAAGTTGACTCTCTCTCTGTTCTCATCCTTCTAGATCTATCCTCTGCCTTTGACGCTGTGAAGCATCAGATCCTCCTTTCCACCCTCTCAGGGCTGGGCGTCTCAGGCTCTGCAACCTCCTGAATTGCATCCTACCTGGCAGGTTGCTACTACCAGGTGGTGTGGAGAGGATCTGTGTCTGCACCACCTGCTCTCACTACTCTTTTCACCAAGTCACTCGACTCTGGATATATTGGAACTAGTGGATATATGGAGGCTTAAATATCCTGACCAAGTGAGATATACATGGCGGAAGCTCAGTCAAGATAGTCGTCTTGACTACTTTCTTATGTCATTCTCGTTGGCACCCAAAGTTTAAAAAAAAGTGTTTATAGGGAAGAAAATGCGGTCGGACCATCAATTAATTGGCATATATATTACTCTTACAGAATTTCCACGTAGGCAAGAATATTGAAAATGTAATCAGAGCGTATTGGATGATAACTTGTTTTTAACTAGGACAGAATCATTTATAACTGACTTTTTCCCAACATAACATAGGTACAGCAGATCCCCTTATTGTATGAGACACTTTTAAAGGTGCCTTTAGAGGCCATGCAATTCAATACTCATCTCTAAAACAAAAGCAATTTAGGTCAAAAGAGTCCATATTAACAAAGGAAATAGAAGGACTAGCAGAACAGATAGATAGCAATAAAACTGTACCATAGAGCCACAGAATAAGTCAGAGGAAAAAGAAAAAGAAAAGGGGGAACATATTAAGATCAAGTGTAACATATTATACAAAATTAAGTGAACTGGAAGGAATATAGGGAAAAATGCACCAAATTCCATTGTAATCTTCAACATAGAAATGCTAATTAATTACTTAAAAATCATACAATGTGATTTTCTGGATTTTCGTCTCTCACAGTTGAAGTGTACCTATGATCAAAATTACAGACCAATACATGCTTTGTAAGTAGGAAAAACTGCAAAATCGGCAGTGTATCAAATACTTGTTCTTCCCCACTGTATATATATGGGGGATACAACCATCCCAGCTCTGCAGATTTTGCTGCGAAGAGACAGAATAATTAGATCATTTGTTTTGGTACTGTCCATTTGTAGCTTGTTTTTGGTCGCAGGTCCAGGAATGGCTGAAGAATTGCAACATTTACCTGGAGCTAACTCTGCAAATAACACTGATGGGTGATTTGAAAAGTCATAGTCAATCGATCAATAAGATAATACTTTTAGCAAAAATGTTCATCTTTCATTTACAATCTGTATACACTATGAGAATACAAAGGTTTAGAACTTTGTGAAACATCACAGCACTGTTGAAAATGAACAAATATAAATTATAAATGGATGGTGTTAAGAGATAGATGGATGGGGTTGAGTGGAGCTGAAGGGTGGGACTAAAAACTGCAAGATAACTAATGTAAAATATACTGTGTCCGTAAAATTAATATATGTTCAGAACTTTTGTTGAAACAGCACAGTTCAAAATATATGGCAAATAGAACTCAAACTAGATGGTCTTTAGAGATAGATGGCAGGGGTTGGAAGTAGAAGCCTAAGTGTTGTTGTCCATTTGTTACCTTCAATTAGGGGAGGGGTGGTAGGGTTAGGAGAAAATAATAATAATAATAATAAAATAACCCTTTGGAATTAACTGGATTTCTGCAGGGGTGGCCGGGTAGCCTAGTGTTTAGAGTGTTGGACTAGTAACCAAAAGGTTGCAAGTTCATATCCCAGAGCTGACAAGCTACAAATCTGTCATTCTGCCCCTGAACAGGCAGTTAACCCGCTGTCATTGAAAGTAAGAATTTGTTCTTAACTGACTTGCCTAGTTAAATAAAGGTTAAATAAAAAATAAATTGGTCATAAAATTTCATCTGATCTTCATCTAAGTCACAACAATAAACAAACACAGTCTGCTTAAACTAATAATACACAAACAATTATATGTTTTCATGTCTTTATTGAACACAGCATTAACATTCACAGTGCAGGGTGGGAAACGTATGTGAACCCTTGGATTTAATAACTGGTTGACCCTCCTTTGGCAGCAATAACCTCAACCAATCATTTTCTGTAGTTGCAGATCAGACCTGCACAACGGTCAGGAGGAATTTTGGACTATTTCTCTTTACAAAACTATTTCAGTTCAGCAATATTCTTGGGATGTCTGGTGTGAAACCGCTCTCTTGAGGTCATGCCACAGCATCTCAATCGGGTTGAGGTCAGGACTCTGACTGGGCCACTCCAGAAGGCGTATGTCTTTCTGTTCAAGCCATTCTGTTGATTTGCTTCTGTGTTTTGGGTCATTGCTGCATCACACAACTTCTGTTGAGCTTCAATTGACGGACAGATAGCCTTACATCCTTCTGCAAAATGTCTTGATAAACTTGGGAAATCATTTTTCCATTGATGATTGCAAGCTGTCCAGGCCCAGAGGCCCGCAAAGCAGCACCAAACCATGATGCTCCCCCCACCATACTATAGAGTTGGGATGAGGTTTTGATGTTGGTGTGCTGTGCCTTTTTTCCTCCATGCATAGTGTTGTGTGTTCCTTCCAAACAACACTACTTTAGTTTCATCTGTCTCCAGAATGTTTTGCCAGTAGCGCTGTGGAACATCCAGGTGCTCTTAAGCTAACCTCAGACGTGCAGCAATGTTTTTTTTAGACAGCAGTGGCTTCTTCCGTGGTGTCCTCCCATGAACACCATTCTTCTTTAGTGTTTTACGTATCATAGACTCGTCAACAGAGATGTTAGCATGTTCCAGAGATTTCTGCAAGTCTTTAGCTGACGCTCTAGAATTCTTCTTAACCTCATTGAGCATTCTGCGCTGTGCTCTTGCAGCTGCTCTTGCAGCCACTCCTAGGAAGAGAAGCAACAGTGCTGAACTTTCTCCAATTACAAACAATTTGTCTTACCGTGGACTGATGAACATCAAGGCCTTTAGAGATACCCTTTCCAGTGCTATTTGATCAAGAAGGATAGTGATGTAGTGGTGCATCAGATGACCTGGCCTCCACAATCATCTGACCTCAAACCAATTGAGATGGTTTGTGATGAGTTGGACCGCAGAGTGAAGGAAAAGCAGCCAAAAAGTGCTCAGCGTAAGTGGGAACTCCTTCAAGACTGTTGGAAAAGCATTCCAGGTGAAGCTGGTTGAGAGAATGCCAGGAGTGTGCAAAACTGTCATCAAGGCAAAGGGTGGCTACTTTGAAGACTCTCAAACATAAAATATATTTTGATTTATTTAACACTTTTTTGGTTATTACATGATTCCAAATGTGTTATTTCATAGTCTTGATGTCTTCCCTATTATTCTACAATGTAGAAAACAGTCAAAAGTAAACAAAAACCCTTGATTTAGTAGGTGTGTCCAAACTTTTCACTGGTACTGTATATATATCTACCCAAAATATATGGGCGACTGGAAATTATGACACCCAGGTGGCGACACGCATCTCTGCGTGCCTGGTAGACGTCTAAGCTTGGATGTCGGCCCAACATCTCAAGCTCAACATCAAGAAAACGGAGCTGCTCTTCCTCCCAGGAAAGGCCTGCCCACGTCAAGACCTCTCCATCACAGTTGACAACTTCACCGTGTCCCCCTCCCAGAGTGCAAAGAATCTTGGCGTGACCCTGGACAATACCCTGTCATACTCTGCAAACATCAAAGCAGTGACTCGCTCCTGTCAGGTATTCCCAAACTGAGACGCCAAATACAAATGTGATTCACATTTAAACCATTAAAAATTTAAATAAAAAATATATTTTCATTTATATTCATTTATATTTTCCAACGGGGCTATACATTTGGGTGAATTTGTTTTCTCGCCTGAGTAGCCTTGTTTCACTGGCAAAAATACAATTTAAAGTTCAGCGAAATAACAACACAATGTCAAATACAGGTAGCCTAGTCAAAAAATTAACATCCAATCAAATGAACCATTACTCTCTTACAGGAAACCTTCACTCTTGCGCACACATTTCTTATCGGCAGACTCAGTAGCCTCGGTTTTTCGGATGACTGCCTTGCCTGGTTCACCAATTACTTTGCAGACAGAGTTCAGTGTGTCAAATTGGAGGGCATGCTGTCCGGTCCTCTGGCAGTCTCTATGGGGGTGCCACAGGGTTCAATCCTCGGGCCGACTCTTTTCTCTGTATATATCAATGATGTTGCTCTTGCTGCGGGCGATTCCCTGATCCACCTCTACGCAGACGACACCATTCTATATACTTCCGGCCCGTCCTTGGACACTGTGCTATCTAACCTCCAAACGAGCTTCAATGCCATACAACACTCCTTCCGTGGCCTCCAACTGCTCTTAAACGCTAGTAAAACCAAATGCATGCTTTTCAACCGTTCGCTGCCTGCACCCGCACGCCTGACCAGCATCACCACCCTGGATGGTTCCGACCTTGAATATGTGGACATCTATAAGTACCTAGGTGTCTGGCTAGACTGTAAACTCTCCTTCCAGACTCATATCAAACATCTCCAATCGAAAATCAAATCAAGAGTCGGCTTTCTATTCCGCAACAAAGCCTCCTTCACTCACGCCGCCAAACTTACCCTAGTAAAACTGACTATCCTACCGATCCTCGACTTCGGCGATGTCATCTACAAAATTGCTTCCAACACTCTATTCAGCAAACTGGATGCAGTTTATCACAGTGCCATCCGTTTTGTCACTAAAGCACCTTATACCACCCACCACTGCGACTTGTATGCTCTAGTCGGCTGGCCCTCGCTACATATTCGTCGCCAGACCCACTGGCTCCAGGTCATCTACAAGTCCATGCTAGGTAAAGCTCCGCCTTATCTCAGTTCACTGGTCACGATGGCAACACCCATCCGTAGCACGCGCTCCAGCAGGTGTATCTCACTGATCATCCCTAAAGCCAACACCTCATTTGGCCGCCTTTCGTTCCAGTTCTCTGCTGCCTGTGACTGGAACGAATTGCAAAAATCGCTGAAGTTGGAGACTTTTATCTCCCTCACCAACTTCAAACATCTGCTATCTGAGCAGCTAACCGATCGCTGCAGCTGTACATAGTCTATCGGTAAATAGCCCACCCATTTTTACCTACCTCATCCCCATACTGTTTTTATTTATTTACTTTTCTGCTCTTTTGCACACCAATATCCCTACCTGTACATGACCATCTGATCATTTATCACTCCAGTGTTAATCTGCAAAATTGTAATCATTCGCCTACCTCCTCATGCCTTTTGCACACAATGTATATAGACTCTCCTTTTTTTCTACGGTGTTATTGACTTGTTAATTGTTTACTCCATGTGTAACTCTGTGTTGTCTGTTCACACTGCTATGCTTTATCTTGGCCAGGTCGCAGTTGCAAATGAGAACTTGTTCTCAACTAGCCTACCTGGTTAAATAAAGGTGAAATAAAATAACAAATAAAATAAAATTTAGAAATGAAACATGACCATTTGAAAAATAAGCAACAGGAGTTTTTTGAGTGAGAATTAAGACGGCTTTCGAGTAGTAAGACATGTATAAAAGCAACAGATACCATTAATAAAAGGGGCTAGAAGCATCTTATATGGTGAGCTACCGAGTGGCTAGGACAGGCAAGCCACATACCAATGCTGGGAGAAAAGGTTAAAAAAAAATACGGACAATGCCTTCATCAAACAACACTGTTTCACGACACATCAGTGACATGGCAGGAGATGTTTTGAAACAATTACTGCTTTGCATACAAGCCAGTGAATTATATGCATTACAGCTGGATGAGTCAACCGATGGTCATCTGGCACAGTTCCTGGTATATGTCCGTTACGTTTATGGGGATCAATTCTTCTGCAAACCACTGGAAACCAGGACAACAAGGAGAGGATATTTTTTAATTACTGGAGAGCTTTGTGACATCAAATGGACTTTGGTAGTCAAGATGTGTTGGTATCTGTACTGATGGCACAAATACCATGACAGGGAGACATAGTGGAGTGGTAACACTCCACTTGGTGTCAGCGCCGTGTGTATAGGTGGCAGGGAAGTCAGGCGCAAGAGAGTCAAAATGGAGTGTAAATGGAGTCTTTTAATAAATGTCCACGGAACATGCTCCATAACACTAAAAGTACAGACATGAACAAACATGGGTACGAGGACCCGTCGCGCACCAACACAACAAATAAACAACACTGACAATAAAATAATCTCTGACAAAGACATGAGGGGAAACAGAGGGTTAAATACACAACAGGTAATGAATGGGATTGAAAACAGGTGTGTGGGAAGACAAGACAAAACCAATGGAAAATGAAAAATGGATCAATGATGACTTCGGCAGAAGTCGTGACACTTGGGTACACTGCAGCATCCACTGAGAGGCTCTTGCTGCGAACGGAATGCCTGACAGCTCGAAAGACCTTTTGGACATGACTGTGAAAATGGTTAACTTTGTTCAAGCAAGGCCCCTGAACTCTCGTGTGTTTTCTGCATTATGCAATGATATGGGCATCGACCATGTAATGCTTTTAAAACATAAAGAAG
Source organism: Oncorhynchus tshawytscha (assembly GCF_018296145.1). Lineage (NCBI taxonomy): Eukaryota > Metazoa > Chordata > Actinopteri > Salmoniformes > Salmonidae > Oncorhynchus > Oncorhynchus tshawytscha. The sequence continues at coordinate 32,891,796 of NC_056439.1, read as the reverse complement.
TGTGCTGGTTATTAAGGGGCAAAGTATTCACACATTTTTTTTAAACTGAGAGATGAGCTTAAAGTTTTCTTTACTGACCATAATTTTAACTTGTCTGACCACTTGCATGATGACCAGTTTCTCACACAACTGGCCTATCTGGGTGATGTTTTTTCTCGCCTGAATGATCTGAATCTAGGATTACTGGGACTGTCCGCAACTATATTCAATGCGCGGGACAAAATTGAGGCTATGTCTGCATTAACTAGGACAACACACAGGTCTTTCCATCATTGTAAGATTTTTTTGTGTACAAATGAACTCAAGCTTACGATCAATGTCAAATGTGATATGGCTAAGCACCTGAGTGAGCTGGGTACACAATTATGCAGGTACTTTCCCGAAACAGACGACACAAACAACTGGATTCGTTATCCCTTTTATGCCCTGCCTCCAGTCCACTTACCAATATCTGAAGAAGAGAGCCTCATAGAAATTGCCACCATCGGTTCTGTGAAAATTGAATTTAATCAGACGCCACTGCCAGATTTCTGGATAGGGCTGCGCTCAGAGTATCCCGCCTTGGCAAATTGAGCTGTTAAGACACTGATGCCCTTTGCAACCACGTACCTATGTGAGAATGGATTCTCGACCCTCACTCGCATTAAAACTAAATACAGGCACAGACTGTGTGTGGAAAATGATTTAAGACAAACTCCAATAAAACCCAACATTGCAGAGTTATGTGCATCCTTTCAAGCACACCCTTCTCATTAACCTGTGGTGAGTTATTCAACATTTTTGATGAACAAGTAAGATTTTATATGTAAGATGGCTAAATAAGGATCAACATTATTTATTATTTTGATATTATTATTTGTGCCCTGGTCCTATAAGAGCTCTTTGTCACTTCCCACGAGTCTGGTTGTTACAAAAACTCACACTCATTCTTATGTTTAATACATGTGTATAGTGTGTGTGTGGCAGGCTTACAATGATTGAAAAAAGCAACATTTGAGAGTGCGCTGACCCTGGTACTAGAAGGGGTACGCAGCTGGAGGTGGAATGTTTGAAGGTGTACACGACTACAAAAAGTTTGGGAACCACTGCTCTACAACATCCGCAGAGTACAACGACCTTTCCTCACACAGGAATCAGCACAGGTCTTTATCCAGGCACTTTTCTTCTCCGGTCTAGACTACTGCAATTCTCTGTTGGCTGGGTTCCCCACTTGTGTCATCAAACCCTTCCAACTTATCCTGAATGCTGCAGCCCGCCCGGTGTTCAGCCTTCCTAAGTTCTCCCATGCCACCCCGCTCTACCGCACACTCCACTGGCTTCCAGTCAGAGCTCGCATCCTCTCCAGGTGCTTGCCTATGGAGCAGAAAGGGGAACTGCACCTCCTTACCTTCAGCCTATGTACAAACCCTACATCCCAACCCGCGCACTCTGTTCCACCACCTCTGATCACTTGGCCCTCCCACCCGTACTGGAAGTCAGCTTCCGATCTGCCCAGTCAAAGCTTTTCTCTGTCCTGGCACCCCAGTGGTAGAACAAGCCTCCCCCTAAAGCCAGGACAGCGGAATCCCTGCCTATCTTTCGAAAACATCTGAAACCCTACCTCTTTGAAGAGTATCTTAAATAAATCTCACAGTGACTTTGCTGATAAATAATTTGTTGAGGGAAAATGTACATGATACGATTGTGATGAGTTGTTCTCAACTAGCTATCTTGAGATGAATGCACAAATTGTATGTCGCTCTGGATAAGAGCATTGGCTAAATTACTAAAATGTAAAAGTATAAAATGTACACAGATGCAAAATGGATAGAAAACAAGAAACTAAACCCATGCAATTGTTTGTACTGATATGTCTATCACCTAAAAGAAAACTTTGACGTACCCAAGCTTCTTGAAAAAGGTTCAGTGTATGAGTGTGTAAGTTGGTGAGTTGGTGCTTATTATCATCCTCGTATTTCATATTTCAAATGAAGATGAAGGGCATTGTGCAAGACAGTGGGGGAGGGGGGAATTAGAATAATTAATTAGTCTGCATGTGAAACAAGCCGAGGGTATTAAAATCCATCAGGATCTTTACACTCACTGATTTATCCCTGCCATACAATTAATTATCTTTTATGCTAAATGTAGATGAACCAAATGAAACATGCCCAACTTAGGTCTCTTTTTATGGAATAGTGTACAATGAAACCTTTTCAAACCTTTACAACTTCAATAAACCTCCCTCAATAATCCACTTTTTGTTAAAGAATTGGATGTTTTAAAAATGTAGAATTGAAGTCAAGATCTGAACACAGTATGCAACTTAAAGGGACAGTGTCTACATAACGTGACTGGCACTTTTCTATGTTCTGAAGTCCAAAAAATAAGAATGAAAGGACCCTAAGAAAATGACTCGCGTTGATGCCGTAGGTCACACAGGAGACCGCCAACCATGGCATTTTCTGTTCTAAAGGATGTTGTTGCGTTTTTTTATTGATGGTAGTGAGAAGTGTACAGAATAGCCAATTTGAGCCTGAGAAGTGGAGTGGTCATCCAATACAAACAGATACCTGGGTTGATAAGTTATTTCACAGCCACCTTCAACACTCAAGCTGGTAAGCGCTAAAAGTATAAAGATGGAAGACACAGCAACAGCTGGGTACCGTCTCAGAAATCCCCTCAGGAATCCTGGGAGACACCTCCCACTACAGGCCATTCTCAATCCTTATTATAGAGATTAAATCAACCACGACACAAAAAAAAATTCACGTCCCAAATTCATATATTGTCTTTCAATACTCATCAGACAATCTGCACGTGTATGTCTAAAGGAATTCTCTACCTCTCAGAAATTCCCTTGCAAATTCAATCCGACAAAGTTGTTTACAAGGAAAACAACCCATTTAAATGTGAAACTACTAAAGAAAACAAATGTGTGTGAAGAATTGGTCATTCCAGCAATAATGAGAATGCCTATTATTTACTATTTCTACAAATAAACTGCAAATGCAATTAGGAGCCATTGTGCTCCTGGGTTCTGTGATATGACCAAGCAGAGGCATGGAATACTGAAGCAGGGCGCCAAAGTAAAGATTTATACAGAGCAGTAGCAGCCGCAGAAACTGACATTGGATGACATCCCCTGCATGATAAATCCCTCTGGACAGACTCCAAAACAAGGAAAAGAACCGCTCAGAACAGTGGCATTGGGAAAGGAGGAAAATACTGTTAGCTTAAGCATTTAACTTCAAAAGGGTTGGGAATATGTTAATAACTTTAATGAGGCCTATTAAGAATGTTAAAAAGCTCCCTCTTAATAGCCGTTATTATTTATTGAGAATGTTTTATTAATTCCTCACCAAGTTGTCTGTTTGCACCTTGTCTACTTATTGAGTGTGGCATCTTTTTCTTTGGGACACATAAAAATGACCCAAATATAATGTTAAGGTTGAATACAATATTTACTTCAGTTCAACAAGCCCAATGTGTCAGTTCCAGCAGATGTGATGGTAACGGAATGTCTCTCCTGGGGGGGTGAGGGATCCACCATCCCTGCCTCTGCATGGAGAATAACATGGTGAATATGAGGGGTCTTTAAGGGCCAGGGGTGAATCTTTTTTAGTTTTCTGGGAAGTGGGTGAGGTGAAGGACAGAGTCGCTGGCCGTTCCATCACTCAGTGCAATAAATGGATGTAGTCTGCATCCCAGTTAAGCATTGGCTGTTTTTAAATTCTACCTCTTTTATCCAAATGAATGATGGACCCCGGTACAGTGCACTGTGCAGCAATATTAATATACATCAAGGGCCAGCGCCCCTCACTAAATCAGGGAACCACCGGCATTTGTTATTGAAATGACAAACAGAGGCTGCAGAAGCGGAGCAGGAAGAGGGGACTTTGGAGAAGAGGTGGACAAACCAATTCAACTTTCAATCCAGTAAAGACGCCAGGCCCGGAGCCATCAGTCTAATGAAAAAAGGCAGCTCTATGAGCCTAAACGGACAAGGGGATACTGCAGGGTGCCAACCCTAATACGGCCTACTTCCAATGATTTATATACACACTAGATGACTACCAGGGTGTACTGTTTTGAAGCAACCGTGCCTCCATCTTGGCACTCTCCCACTGTTGTAATTTTTTGGGAGGGAAGCTATAAATTGCATTTATTAATGGCTACATTTGTTTTTTCCATGTTTATTCTGTTACAGACACCTTAATGTATACTTTTAAATTATACTATGTGAGCTAAACATAAAAATAGAAAATATATAAAAACATTTTCCTTAAAGTATAATTTTTGGAAAGTACTATGTTACTGTACCCACTAAAACAAAAAGACTTAAAAACATGTAGTTTTGTAGTTGAAAATGGAAATGAAATACTGTAGAATTCCATTCATTCCTATGGAGGACGGCTTTTTCTGAGTAGTGCCAATATGGCTGACTGGTGGCTTCAAAATCTCTCATTGGCCAATACACAGCATAAGCAATCCAAGGTTTATATACACATAATTTCCTGCTTCCCATCACACTTTCACCAGACTCATTCAGACCACTTCCACATGGGAGGACAGGCAGGATGCTCACAGAGCCCTTCTCTATCAATAACACAGCACACTAGTCAAGTCTGAATTTTTCCCTCAGCTAATAAAAAGTAAATAGTCTCACAAATATTGGAGACACTATTTGCAATGAAATTCACAAATTCACATATATCCTATATTCCTATATTAATGGATGTGATTTACATGTATTCTATATTTTTGATTATATTTTTGATTATCCTTAATCTAAAGTAGGATAAAGGATCATCTATTGCCCCATAGCACTCACTTCTGTCATCATGAAGTGCTTTAAGAGGCTAGTTAGGGATCAATTTGTATGTTGCCCCAACAGATCCACGGATTAAGCAATCTCCATCGCACTACACACTGACCTATCCCATCTGGACAAGAGGAATACCTATGTAAGAATGATGTTCATCGACTACAGATCAGCTTTCAACACCCTAGTACCTTCCAAGCTCATCATTAAGCTCTGGGCACTGGGTCTGAACCCTGCCCTTTGCAACTGGGTCCTGGATTTTCTGACAGGCCGATCCCAGGTGGTGAAGGTAGGCAACAACACCTTCACTTTGTTGAGCCTCAACACAAGGGTGCATGCTCAGCTCCCTTCTGTACTCCCTCTTCACCCATGACTGTGTGGCGATGCACGTCTCCAACTCAATCATCATGTTTGCAGACGACACAACAGTAGTAGGCCTGATTACCAACAATGATGAGACAGTCTACAGAGAGGAGGTGAGGGCCCTGGTGGAGTGCTGCCAGGAAAATAACCTCTCCCTCAACGTCAACAAAACGAAGGAGCTGATCATGGACTTCAGGAGACAGCAGAGAGAGCACGCCCCCATCCACATCGACAGGGCCACAGTGGAGTGGGTGAAAAGCTTCAAGTTCCTCGACGTGCACATCACTGACAACCTGAAATGGTCCATCCACACAGACAGTGTGGTAAAGAAGGCGCAACAGCACCTCTTCAACCTCAGGAAGCTGAAGAAATTCAGACCCTCACAAACTTCTACAGATGCACCACTGACAGTATCCTGTCGGTCTGTATCACCACCTGGTACGGTATTTGCACCGCCCGCAACTGCAGGGCACTCCAGAGGGTGTTGCGGTCAGCCCAACGCATCACTGGGGTCCAAGGCCTGTTCACCCCGCTAGCATCTAGACGGAGACAGTACAGGTGCATCAAAGTTGGGAGCAAGAGACAGCTTTTGTCCCCGGGCCATCAGACTGTTAAACAGTCACCACTAGCCGGCCTCCGCCCAGTACCCTGCCCTGAACTTAGCAACTGTACCGGGCTACCACCCGGTACTTTACCCTGCACCTTAGAGACTGCTGCCCTATGTACATAGTCATGGAACACCGGTCACTTTAATGTTTACATACTGTTTTACCCACTTCATATGTATATACTCTATTCTAACCAAGGCTCATTCTATATTCAGTGCATTCGGAAAGTATTGACCCCTTGACATTTTCCACATTTTGTTGCGTTACATTCTAAAACAGATTTAATAACATTTTTTAACTCCTCAATCTACACACAATACCGCATAATGACAAAGCAAAAGCAGGTTTTTAGAAATGTTTGCAAATGTATTAAAAAAATACTGATATCACACTTGTACTTGTCCTCTTATTCAGTCCCCTTTCTATTCTGGTTAGAGACAGTTTGTGCTGTTCTGTGAAGGAAGTAGTACACAACATTGTACGTGATCTTCAGTTTCTTGGCAATTTCTCACATGGAATATCCTTCATTTCTCAGAACAAGAATAGACTGATGAGTTTCAGAAGAAATATCTTTGTTTCTGGCCATTTTGAGCCTGTAATCGAACCCACAAATGCTGATGCTCCAGATACTCAACTAGTCTAAAGAAGGACAGTTTTATTGCTTCTTTAATCAGAATGACAGTTTTCAGCTGTGCAACATAATTGCAAAAGGGTTTTCTAATGACCAATTAGCCTTTTAAAATTATAAACTTGGATTAGCTAACACAACGTGCCATTGGAACACAGGAGTGATGGTTGCTGATAATGGGCCTCTGTACGCCTATGTAGATATTCCATAAAAAATGTTGTAAATGGTCATTTACAACATTAACAATGTCTATACTGTATTTCTGATCAATTTGATGTTATTTTAACATGGACAAAAAATGTGATTTCCTTTCAAAAACAAGGACATTTCTAAGTGACACCAAACGTTTGAACGGTAGTGTATATACAGTATGTATACACACACTACCAGTCAAAACTTTTAGAACATCTACTAATTTGTCTTTATTTTTTACTATTTTCTACATTGTAGAATAATAGTGAAGACATCAAAACTATGAAATAACACATATGGAATCATGTAGCAACCAAAAAAAGTGTTAAACAAATCAAAATATATTTCTTATTTGAGATCCTTCAAAGTAGCCACCCTTTGCCTTGATGACAGCTTTGGACATTCTTGGCATTCTCTCAACCAGCTTAATGAGGTAGTCACCTGGAATGCATTTCAATTAACAGGTGTGCCTTGTTAAAACTTAAGTTGTGGAATTTCTTTCCTTCTTATAGGGTTTGAGCCAGTCAGTTGTGTTGTGACAAGGTAGGGGTGGTATACAGAAGATAGCCCTACTTGGTAAAAGACCAAGTCCATATTATGGCAAGAACAGCTCAAATAAGCAAAAAGAAACAACAGTCCATAATTACTTTAAGACATGAAAGCCAGTCAAAATGGAAAATTTCAAGAACTTTGAAAGTTTCTTCAAGTTCAGTCGCAAAAACCATGAAGCACAATGATGAAACTGGCTCTCATGAGGACTGCCACAGGAAAGGAAGACCCAGAGTTACCTCTACTGCAGAGGATAAGTTCATTAGAGTTACAAGCCTCAGAAATTGCAGCCCAAATAAATGCTTCACAGAGTTCAAGTAACAGCCGCTTCTCAACATCAACTGTTCAGAGGAGACTGCGTGAATCAGGCCTTCGTGGTCGAATTGCTGCAAAGAAACCACTACCAAAAGGACACCAATAAGAAGAAGAGACTTGCTTGGGCCAAGAAACATGAGCAATGGACATTAGACCGTTGTAAATGTGTTCTTTGTTCTGGAGTCCAAATTTGAGATGTTTGGTTCCAACCGTCGTGTCTTTGTGAGACACAGTGTGGGTGAACAGTTGATATCCCTATGTGTATTTCCCATCGTGAAGCATGGAGGAGGAGGTGTTATGGTGTGGGTGTGCTTTGCAGGTGACACTGTCTGTGATCTATTTAGAGTTCAAGGCACACTTAACCATCATTGCATTCTGCAACGATACGCCATCCTATCTGGTTTGGGCTTAGTGGGACTATATTTTGTTTTTCAACAGGACAATGAACCAACACACCTCCAGACTGTGTAAGGGCTATTTGACCAAGAAAGAGAATGATGGAGTGCTGCATCAGATGACCTGGTTTGTGATGAGTTGGCCCGCAGAGTGAAGGAAAAGCAGCCAACAAGTGCTCAGCATATGTGGGAACTCCTTCAAGACTGTTGGAAAAGCATTCCAGGGGAAGCTGCTTGAGAGAATGCCAAGAGTGTGCAAAGTTGTCATCAAGGCAAAGGATGGCTATTTGAAGAATCTAAAAAGTAAAATATTTTTTGATTTGATTAAAACTTTTTTGGTTACTACATGATTCCATATGTGTTATTTCATAGTTCTGACGTCTTCACTATTATTCTATAAAGTAGAAATAGTACAAAAAAACAACAACCTTTGAATGAGTAGGTGTGTCCAAACTTTTGACTGGTACTGTATTTATATAGGTGCTTTTAATCAAAGAACACAGATTTTTGTCAAAGTGGACACAGTGTTTTGAAACTAAATGTGAGATGGTGATATCATGCACTTGCACACATACGAGTGCACGCACTCACACACACACACACACGCACACACACACACACACACACACACACACACACACACACACACACACACACACACACACACACACACACACACACACACACACACACACACACACACACACACACACACACACACACACAAAAAAGCTCAGAGTCAACCTATCACATTGCCTGCTCATGGTAACTTCAATCACTCCCCCCAGCCATGGCGGGGACCTTGACCTTAACTTTACATCGCAGTAATCAGGGCTAGGAGCGGCCATGGGAGGCCCTTCCCGTTTGGGGGCTCCTGACATATGACACAGGAGGTCCACAGCAGGGGTAATTTGTTTATCTGGACCTGGCAGTGACAGAGACACACAACCCCCACACCCCCTTCTTCATCCGCCGATCTTTCTGTTAATGTTTCAACAATACAGAACAAAACGAACAATTCGGGTGATTCTCTCCAGTACACAAAAACTGTTTGTAGTATTTTTTAACTCCTTTGGGGTCCATGGTTGGATATTCCCTTGCAGCACTTTTTTGGTTACTACATGATTCCATGTCATATTTCATAGTTTTGATGTCTTCACTATTATTCTACAATGTATAAAATAGTACAAATAAAGAAAAACCCTGGAATGAGTAGGGTTGTCTAAACTTTTGACTGGTGCTCTTTATCTGTAAGAAAAGGAATGTCTGTAGTGCAGAAACAACAAAGGAGGACCATAATACAGCAGACCCGTTAACGGCGGTGTCTCATCCTGAGCGGACAGCTATATAAACCTCACTGGCCAAACGTGTGCTAAGATAGGAGAGGGTCCTGTCTTGGCAGCCTTTTAACAGCCTGCGTGTTCCATCCATGACCTCGACACCCATCAATCACATGATGGCGCAGCAGCAGGGGGTGCAGAGAGCTATGTGGGGAACACTTTGAGCCAAGTCTCTATGTTGTATAATCAATAGGTATAAAAATAAATGGCTTGACTGTTATTCTCTCCCTGCTACCCCTCTCTAATAAAATCCTAGTAATGCATATTTCATTTACTTTTATACTTATTGATTGCCTGTACTCCAGTTAGTAAATCACGCGGTTATCGATCCCTCAATCGTACCTCTGTCGGATAGAACATAACCAGCCATTTGCGCCCCTTATAAAGAGCTCAGACATTAAACTCTCCACAGTAAATCTTTGCAAACTAAGTTTTTAATTCAAAAATCGATCTGAGCTTCAACGTCACATTATGTCTTGAGGCACACCCGCAGTATTAAAAGTAATACCCTGATGCATTATGGTCTTAATGCATGGAGGTCCATCCTTCCATCTCTCCCCTCATTACAAGGAGCCCTGATCGGGCAGGCGCTCTGGGGCCTAGACTGAAGCCTGGAGGGAGAGATCCTGTGGAGGGTGGCTGCCTGCCTGGCCCCTCCCCTTCTGCTGCTCCAGGATCCAGGCTCCAGGCTGAGGAGCAGGGAACACTCAGGGGCCACAGGGAGCCCACAGAGACACCGAGCCACATGCTAATCAAACAGTAGAATACCATCAGCTGGCTCATTAGGCTAAATGAGACAACTCGTTTAAAAAATGGAACCAAAAGGCCTCTGGCAACAGGCTTGTTATGCATGCTTTGTAGCTGTTTCAGTAACTCACTGCTGGATAACACAGCTAAAATTGAACTTAAAGGTGTAATAAATTGGAAATTGGTTTGCAATAGAGTTGGCCTTAAGATGTGCTCAAGAGAAGCAGTTAACAGATACAACATACAATACATGAGATTGATCTTCTTCCAAGATTTACATGGCAACATTACAAAATAAGTAGCAAAAAATGGTTGTTTCCTTGCACATGGGAACATTTAACATTTGAATGTAATGTAATGGTAAACTAGAAAGAAAGGAAAGTCATAGAACTGGGGATTGAAAATGTATCTCCAGTTTAGAATAGCAGAGCTGTATTAAGCAATGGAAAAAGAACCAAATATCCAATAAAGCAGATGAACAACAACTACCTTTTCCAAAGACATGTCGAGGACATTCAAGAAAATGTCTGAGCAGTAGATTTTACAGGTCATATGAGTCACACAAAGACAGTCCTAAATGCAGCGTGGTCCCTTAGGCAAGGAATAAAACAACAGTGACACAGGGTCAATTGTAATTCGGGCGCACACATTCAAAAGCAGATATATCAATTAAAAATAATACATCAAAAGAAGCGAGAGGAGCAGCAGTAACAAAATGGCCATCTATTTTCATTAGGCTACATGGCGCCTCAGGTGTGAGCAGGATCACAAGATGAATAGAGGTATTCAAATGAATCAGAAAGGATTAGGGTCTCCTGGGAAGCCGATCAATAGCCCCAAATCAATAATCAATAGGCCACTCACACCAATATACTTACTGCTGACACCGAGATCTCACAATTAAAATCAAAACTGGGAGAGGAATGGCGTAAGACTATGATTTATCTTGCGGCGCAAATGTCGTTTAGAAATAAATAAGTCAATATATATAACTTGAGTGTGGCCCGGCACAGGTGGGAGGCAGTAATGCATTTTAACATGGCCACCATCCCAGAGTCTCAGAGGTAAGTTCCACTGTGCATAGTGCCCATTCACACGACCAAGCAGTACAAGGACAAATAACATGGAACCACATAGAGCCTTTTAGCACTTCATATCAAATCCCTGATTGTTGCCATCAACTCTCCCAAAACAGGAGATGACAGGTTTTATTAATCCAGCATCATTTCAACCTCTGCAAAGTACAAGATTAATGTTTATACTTTCCTTACAGACCAAAACACTTTTCTTTCAAGGGTATTTTGAAACAAAGAAAACATATAACATGAGAGCTCATTGATAAAAATGGATCATTCAAAAATCGAAATAAACATACTGAAGGCAATTGTTGTAAGTATAAAATTTGCAATGAGCAAGGTGTTACATAATACAGTTACTGACTCTGAGTATCGATGCTCTTTGCTAGAGAGACACAGCACTATATATCTCCACCCTTTTAGTACCAATGCTGATGCACTATATAAGAATATTGATTACGTTTATGTAAGTGAATGTGTGTGTGCCTGCATGCATCTGCATTGGTAAGCGTGTGTAATGTATGTGTTGGGTGACTTGGTTAGGGGTGTGGACAGGGGGTAAGTCTGGACAGTTTGGGGGCCGGAGAGCAGTAGGACAGAGACGCCGTCTCACTGGAGGATGGATTTGAGCAGCTTGGGGAGATGGATTCAGGCTTGTGCCATCCGACGGGACACATCAGAAGCACCACTCGTCAATCCCCCTCTCTCCCTCGTTCATTTGGGAGTATGATTTATACTTTTTGAAGTGAAGGGTCTTCAATCCCTCTATAAAGGAATTAAGAGGGTTCCCCTGAGACTGCATTTAAATGAGAGCATGCCAGGGATATGAGGGCTTTTTAATAGATAGAAATTAGTATTCACAATGCCTCAAACTGGAATCTGAAGGAACCTTTCAGGTGGAGAAGAAAGAGCCAGTTAAGAAAAGAAAGCTCTAAGAAGTTCAGCCTTTTCATAGCAGTCGTGTTTTTGCCCCTCATCAAGGAATGGTGGCGGGCTTTCTGAAATAGCCCAGGAGAGAGAGAGAGAGAGAGGGCTTGAAACAGAATGAAAAATGCTCTGTAAATAGGCACTGTGGAACTGGAAACAATGCAAGGAAGAGTCCCAGACTGAGGGCTGTTCAGCTCCTCAACAATCCCCATGCAGATCCAACCGTACAGGAACTGACTTGGAGGCTTTGAGAAAAACTCTTTAGAAAAACTTCTGCATTTATTTATATTTTTTTGCATTTTCAGAAACACTGGAATTCAAAGATTCTACATGAATATATTCTATGTTTGAGAAAGACAACCTTGAAAAATACAGTTGTTATTCATTGGAGTCGTATATCCAACTGCAGAGATGTCTGTAGTATAAAGCACAGGTCAAGCTTGCCCCATATACCTGACTGTGCTAGCTAGTCTTTCACAGGAGGCTGTGATGGGGACGTGGCTAATATCACAAAAGTGAATAAGTGTTTCTACAGCCTTCCCCATGTCCTCATCCTAACATGACCTTCTCTGTGGGACCATTCCCTCTCATACATTAAAGACCAGGAGAGCCCACACCAACAGCAACAAAGCAGAACGCACAACTTTACGCTGCTTGATGTGATGTTATCTACATGAACACCCGAGTCTGGAGGTCATAAGGTCTCGCTTTGAGATCCTGTCTCTGAGGAGTTGGTCAATGTTCTAAACCTCACAGACATTGAACACACGTCTCTTGAGGTACAAACTTTGATGTAGCATGCATTGGTTATAACAAAACCTGTGTTTAGTGACTGGTTCATTTAGGAGAGTTAACCATGTCTGTCAATATATTGAGCTTCAGAAGGGAATGGGCTCAATGGCTCCAATTGGCCCAGAAGAGGCGGAGTCTAACCATGCTGCTAATAATGAGTGCTGTGCGGTGCTCCTAACTGGTTTTGCAGATGGAAGAGGAGCATCTCCGATGGGAGCTGTCTGGCACCATGTCAATGGGATAAACAGGTAACGGTCACAGAGGGCTGAACCAGAACACATTTAGAAGTTGTTCATCCAGACCTACCAAAATAGGGCTAGATAGCCGAAATGTCTTATTCAATAGTCAACACAAATATACCTGTGGCTCCGGTCTCTTTTTCCAATGGAAGGCAGCCAATGGTAGAGGTCCTGAGATAAATACTTAATTCTCTCCACAGACACTGATATACTGTTGTCCTGCAACACACACATTTTTTTGTATAACGTACACTGAGTGTACAAAATATTAGGAACACCTTCCTAATATTGAGCTGCACCCGCTTTTGCCCTCAGAACAGCCTCTACAAGGTGTCAAAAGCGTTCCAAAGGGATGCTGGTCCATGTTGACTCCAGTGCTTCCCACAGTTGTGTCAAGTTGGCTTGATGTCCTTTGGGTGGTGGACCATTCTTGATACACAGCAGCATTGCAGTTCTTGACACACTCAAACCGGTGCACCTGGCACCTACTACCGTACCCCATTCAAAGGTACTTCAATCTTGTTTCTTGCCCACTCACCCTCTGAATGGCACACATACACAATCCAACGCTTACAAATCCTTCTTTAACCTGTTTCCTCCCCTTCATATACACGGATTAAAGTTGATTTAACATATGACATCAGTAAGGGATCATACCTTTCACCTGGTCAACATATGTCATGGAAAGATGTTTTGTACACTCAGTGTATGTATAACATAACTTGTTAGATACCAGCATTGAAAGCCTGGTAGCCATTCATGTGGGAAAGGATTGTGTCGATAGTGTGCCACTCTGCCATCACCTTGCTGGGCAGCCTCCTCCGGCCTTTCCTGATGCAGAACAGGAGAGCCTGGAGAGATACATGTGGAAGTGCATAGTATTTTGTATCAGTTATCAAAAGCAAGACCATCACATCTCTTAGTGGGCTGTGCAGGCTGTAGGAAGGTGGGTGGAGCTAAGTCTGATACCTCTAGGACAGGAGGTGTGTCTGGGTCCCAGCTGGGCAGCAGGCTGGGAACGCCCATCCCCATCCCCCTTCTCCACACTCCCCCTCAAAGAACCAGTCACTCTGCTCATCATCACCTACAGCCGAGGCAGGAAATACAAAACTGTTAGTCACAATGTATACATAATTCCATAACAATATAATAGGATTCTGTATTACATATTTTGTTTGATTGTACAAAAAAGTGTTCATGGATGGCCTGCACCAATTTATAATTTAGTGATGTACAATTAGCCATGGTATGAAGTACTGTCTGCATGAGGGCCTATTTCCTAATTGTCCTCCATCAATCCTCTCTCTATTTGTTGACAGACTCTCCACCAACACCACACCACACACACAGCAGACAGACAGACAGTAGACCACCCTGGTCCCCAGACACTGCTCTCTCCACAGACCTGTCAGTCAGTGGGGCGCACGCAGGGGGCATGCATCTCACAGTCAAGGTGTAGTGACAACTGTTAAATCAGGGGCTACCTCGCCCCACCACGGCTAATGAGATTAGCAGAGGCTTCAGCGCTCATTAACACGACATGACAACGCCTTATTAGAGCCGCCTGGGTGCCCGGCAACCAGCCTATTGTATCGGAACTTCCTTCTGTCTAGTCGCAGGATTCTGTTACACGCACAAAGAGCAAAGGCATATCTCCATCCTACCAACTGGTAATGCTAGAATTAAAAGGCTTATTATATGCTTTTTGTTTGCATTTTACTACATGACTGTAGTTGTATTTAATTTAATTTGCACATACATACCTGTTATGTACACTGAGAGTACCAAACATTAAGAACACCTGCTCTTTCCATGACACAGACTGACCAGGTGAAAGCTATGATCCTTCTTGATGTCACTTGTTAAATCCACTTCAAGTCAGTGAAGATGAAGGGGAGGAGACAGGTTAAATAAGGACTGAGCATTGAGACAAAAGATTGAAGTTCCTTTGAACTGGGTACGGTAGTAGGTGCCAGGCACACCAGTTTATGTCAAGAACTGCAACAGTTTCCCGTGTGTATCAAGAATGGCCCACCAACCAAAGGACATCCAGCCAACTTGACACAACTGTGGGAAGCATTGGAGTCAACATGGGCCAGCATCCCTGTGGAACGCTTTCAACACCTTGTAGAGTCTATGCCCTGACAAATTGAGGCCGTTCTGAGGGGAAAAGAGGGTGTACTCCATGTAAATGCCACAGAATAATAATTTTACATGAATACATTGTCTAGGCCAGAATCACTGCAAAAGAGGAAGAATAATATCATTGTCAGTATGCATTTCTTGTTGAAATTAGAAAGCAGTCTTTATGTAGCGACAATACTCATGTGTAACAAGACAAATGATTTACGTTGTGATGAATCATTTCAAAATTAACATTCAATAACCAAATAAAATAATTCCCTAGCTAGGTCGACATAAATATAAAATGACACAAAAAGACAAGGGGAGCTCTCCCCACTGGGCTCTCCCCACAAGGCATGGAGAAGGACTCTGATCGAAACCACTGAGTGACATGCACAATCTAATTGAATATCCTCCGCTGTCAGCTCCAATCTAATCTGTGCTGCGTTCTGGAGGATGACATGAGCGTGGCAGATTCCCCTGCCTTCCCCTCCGTCTGTGAGCAGGACCTGCGGACAACAACTGGCCAGGATTTGCTGTGAAGGCTGCTCCAGCACAGGCTACTCCATGGCTGGCCCTCTCCATGCCCCCCAGCGGCCCCCGTGTCATCCCTCCACCCCCCTCTGCCACGGGCCCCTACCCCGTGTCTCTATGCCTCTGTCACACCTCTGCCACCTTGGGCTGAGAGATAGAGCCACCAAGGTCACACATGACTAAAAGCTCCATAGATCTATTTGTTTTACACCAATTTTTTTTTACAAGAATCGTCTTAATGAAGTGGACATTGATGCAGTTCATGTAGAACTGTGTTCTATTTGACAAAAGGTGAATTTGAAGAATTAATATCTCTGTATTGTGCTAAAGTGACATATTTTGTTTTTTAGATTCTTAGATTTAAACTGCCATGGATGGAATAAAGTCACTGATTTTGAAATGTCTTAAATGATCTCACAGCATGCCAAGTGGCAATTGTAACACAAACGTCCAAGCTCCGTCCTTTGAGGCTTTTTGTCCACTGGGTCAGAGGAAGTCTGAGGGTCTTGTTTGCGTTGCAGTTTGCTTTGTGGTGATCAGCGTTGACCTTGGTGACGAGGGAGAGAGACCGGCGGGGTCAGATACATGCTGGTATGGTTCTTTGCCATATTACACAGGCGTGGCGGTGACTGCAGGCTCAGACTAGGCTGCTGCCAGATGGTCAGCACCATCTCCCCACACACCCAAGAAGCAGATGTGAGAGGGACCAGGCCTCTCCAGGGAATGTGGAAGTCGTTTGGCCTAACCAAGCATTCCTGGACCATCCCTCCCTCCCTCCCAACCCCCTTCCCCAGACCCTGGTTCCCCAGGCCTCTCCTCAGCTGTCCTCCACCTCTGGACACACGGCTGAGCATCTGGAGCACACTGCTTTCTGTTCAACAGCAGTAGAGGGCATATCTCCTCACCATGCGTCCTCCTGGCTATATGCAGCAGCCCCTATAATAAGAACCAATGGCCCTTTCAGGACTATAGCTACTTATCCCACAGCTTTTCTAGTTCTCTCTCTCTCTGGCTCTTTATTCAGTCTGTCCAGGATTTCCCTCTGATTTTTTAAATATTTGCGGGTTAAAATGACACATGCTTTATTTTTGTAATAATATTACTATGATTTGACTGGTTAATGCATAAATAGTGCAGTGATTGGTGAAATTTACGTAGAATTGTTGATTTTGCTAAACAAATTGGATCACAGAATCATGGAGGGACTGTCTAAAAAATAATAAATATTCTGGTCTTAAGGAGAATATTCTGAGTACAGTTCACATATGTATAATAGGGCCAGGAATTGCCAGGGACCTCACGATAAGATATTATCACGATATGTAGGTGCCGATACAATATATATTGTGATTCTCACGATTGGGATTCGATGTTCCAAACACAATGCTCACCGTATGTCTGCTACAGAGGAACAAGAGAGCCATAAGAAAATGAGTTTTGATCAGTCATGAAAATAAAAGTGCTGAAAACAAATTGGCTCAATATTTAAAAAGAAGAGGAGAACAGGCTACAGTAATAATTTTGTATTGGTGCAGCTACAACTGACTACCCCTTGGGTTGTGCCGTGGCGGAGATCTTTGTGGGCTATCCTCGGCCTTGTCTCAGGATGGTAAGTTGGTGGTTGAAGGTATCCCTCAAGTGGTGTGGGGGCTGTGCTTTGGCAAAGTGGGTGGGGTTATATACTGCCTGTTTGGCCCTGTCCCTGGGTATTGTCGGATGGGGCCACAGTGTCTCCAGGCCTCAAGTATTTATGCTGCAGTAGTTTATGTGTCGGGGGCTAGGATCAGTCTGTTATATCTGTAGTATTTCCCCTGTCTTATCCGGTGTCCTGTGTGAGTTTAAGTATGCTCTCTCTAATTCTCTCTCTTTTTCCTCTTTCTTTCTTTCTCTCTTTCTCTTTCTTTCTTTCTCTCTCTCTCGGAGGACCTGAGCCCTATGACCATGCCTCAGGACTACCTGGCCTGATGACTCCTTGCTGTCCCTAGTCTACCTGGCCGTGCTGCTAGTCCAGTTTCAACTGTTCTGCCTGCGCCTATGGAACCCTGACCTGTTCACTGGACGTGCTACCCGTCCCAGACTTGCTGTTTTCAACTCTCTAGAGACAGCAGGAGCGGTAGAGATACTCTGAATGATCGGCTATGAAAAGCCAACTGACATTTACTCCTGAGGTGTTGACCTGTTGGTGTAACGGTTTTCATATAGTGGTGATGAAGGAGAGTCGGACCAAACTGCAGCGTGTCGATTTCGATCCATGTTTAATATAACAAAGAAACACGAACTTACAAAAAACAATAAACGAAACCGAAACAGCCTATCTGGTGCAAACTAACAAAGAGTACACATAGGACACTAAGGACAATCACCCACGACAAACTCAAAGAATATGGCTGCCTAAATATGGTTCCCAATCAGAGACAACGATAAGCACCTGCCTCTGATTGAGAACCACTCCAGACAGCCATAGACCTTGCTAGACAACCCACTAAGCTACAATCCCAATACCACCACCAAAACCCCAAGACAAACACACCACAATTACAAAAACCCCATGCCACACCCTGGCCTGACCAAATACATAAAGATAAACACAAAATACTTTGACCAGGGCGTGACAGAACCCGAACGCACCTCAAAACAATAGGGAGGGTCCGGGTGGGCGTCTGTCCATGGTGGCGGCTCCGGCGCGGGGACGTGGACCCCACTCCTTTAATGTCTTAGTCCCCTCTCCCTTCGTCCCTGGATAGTCCACCCTCGCCGCAGACCATGGCCTAGTAGTCCCCACCCAGAACCCCACTGGACTGAGGAGCAGATCGGGACTGAAGGACAGCTCGGGACCGAGGCAGCTCGGGACTGAGGGGAAGCTCGGGAGTGAGAGAAAGCTCAGGAGTGAGAGAAAGCTCAGGAGTGAGAGGAAGCTCAGGAGTGAGAGGAAGCTCAGGAGTGAGAGGAAGCTCAGGAGTGAGAGGAAGCTCAGGAGTGAGAGGAAGCTCAGGCAGGTAGATAGATCTACCAACTCCTGGCTGCCTGGTGGTTTCAGCAGATCCTGGCTGACTGGCAGATCCTGGCTGACTGGCAGATCCTGGCTGACTGGCAGATCTGGAAGAGTCTGGTTGACTGGCAGATCTGGAAGAGTCTGGTTGACTGGCAGATCTGGAAGAGTCAGGTTGACTGGCAGATCTGGAAGAGTCTGGTTGACTGGCAGATCTGGAAGAGTCTGGTTGACTGGCAGATCTGGAAGAGTCTGGTTGACTGGCAGATCTGGAAGAGTCTGGCTGACTGGCAGATCTGGAAGAGTCTGGCTGACTGGCAGATCTGGAAGAGTCTGGCTGACTGGCAGATCTGGAAGAGTCTGGCTGACTGGCAGATCTGGCGGCGCTGGGCAGACTGGCGGCGCTGGGCAGACTGGCGGCGCTGGGCAGACTGGCGGTGCTGGGCAGACTGGCGGTGCTGGGCAGACTGACGACGCTGGGCAGACTGACGGCGCTGGGCAGACTGGCGGTGCTGGGCAGACTGACGGCGCTGGGCAGACTGGCGACGCTGGGCAGACTGGCGACGCTGGGCAGACTGGGGGCACTGGCGGCGCTGGGCAGACTGGCGGCACTAGCTGCTCCATATAGGCTGACAGCTCTGGCGGCTTCTTACAGACTGACCGCTCTGGCGGCTCCGTGCTGACTGGCAGCTCCTTGCAGACTGGCAGCTCCTTACAGACTGACAGCTCCTTGCAGACTGGCAGCTCCTTGCAGACTGGCAGCTCCATGCAGACTGGCAGCTCCATGCAGACTGGCAGCTCCATGCAGACTGGCAGCTCCATGCAGACTGGCTGCTCTATGCAGACTGACATCTCTGGCTGCTTCATGCAGACTGACAGCTCTGGCTGCTCCATGTAGACTGGCTGCTTCATGCAGACTGGCAGCTCGGGCTGCTTCATGTAGACTGACAGCTCTGGCTGCTTCATGCAGACTGACAGCTCTGGCTGCTCCATGTAGACTTGCTGCTTCATGCAGACTGGCAGCTCGGGCTGCTTCATGTAGACTGACAGCTCTGGCTGCTCCATGCAGACTGACTGCTTCATGCAGACTGACAGCTCTGGCTGCTTCATGCAGACTGGCAGCTCTGGCTGCGCTGAACAGGCGGGAGACTCCTGCAGCGCTGTGTCGGAGGAAGGCTCTGGCTGCGCTGAACAGGCGGGAGACTCCGGCAGCGCTGGAGATGAGGAAAGCTCTAACAGCGCTAGATAGGCGGGAGACTCCGGCAGCGCAGGAGAGGAGAAAGGCTCCGACAGCGCTGGAGAGGCGAGGCGCACTGTAGGCCTGATGCGTGGTGCTGGTACTGGTGGTACTGGACCGAGGACACGCACAGGAAGCCTGGTGCGGGGAGCTGCTACCGGAGGGCTGGGGTGTGGAGGTGGTACTGGATAGACCGGACCGTGCAGGCGCACTGGAGCTCTTGAGCACCGAGCCTGCCCAACCTTACCTGGCTCGATGCCCACTCTAGCCCGGCCGATACGAGGAGCTGGAATATACCGAACCGGGCTGTGCACCCGCACTGGAGACACCGTGCGCTCCACAGCATAACACGGTGCCTGCCCGGTCTCTCCAGCCCCCGGTAAGCACAGGGAGTTTGCGCAGGTCTCCTACCTGGCATAGCCATACTCCCTGTGAGCCCCCAATAAATTTTGGGGCTGACTCTCGGGCTTCCATCCACTCTGCCGTGCTAGCTCCTCATAATGCCGCCTCTCTGCTTTTGCTGCCTCCAGCTCGGCTTTGGGGCGACAATAATCTCCAGGCTCATTCCAGGGTCCTTTACCGTCCAATTCCTCCTCCCATGTCCATTTCTCCAGGTGGTGCAACCTCTCCCACTGTAGCTGCTGCTGCTCCTGCTGCTGCTGCCTCTGTTGCCTCTTCTCCTGTTGCTCCTTTGGGCGGCTACACTCCCCTGGTTTAGCCCAGGGTCCTCTCCCGTCGAAGATCTCCTCCCATGACCAGAAATCCTTGTTGAGCGTCTCCTTTTTCGGCTGCTCCTGCCTGTTGACACGCCGCTTGGTCCGTTGGTGGTGGGTGATTCTGTAACGGTTTTCATATAGTGGTGATGAAGGAGAGTCGGACCAAACTGCAGCGTGTCGATTTCGATCCATGTTTAATATAACAAAGAAACACGAACTTACAAAAAACAATAAACGAAACCGAAACAGCCTATCTGGTGCAAACTAACAAAGAGTACACATAGGACACTAAGGACAATCACCCACGACAAACTCAAAGAATATGGCTGCCTAAATATGGTTCCCAATCAGAGACAACGATAAGCACCTGCCTCTGATTGAGAACCACTCCAGACAGCCATAGACCTTGCTAGACAACCCACTAAGCTACAATCCCAATACCACCACCAAAACCCCAAGACAAACACACCACAATTACAAAAACCCCATGCCACACCCTGGCCTGACCAAATACATAAAGATAAACACAAAATACTTTGACCAGGGCGTGACAGTTGCACCCTCGACAACCACTGTGATTATTATTATTTGACCCTGCTGGTCATCTATGAACATTTGAACATCTTGACCATGTTCTGTTATAATCTCCGGCTATGCCGGGTGGAGCCTGGTTCCTCTCTAAGTTTCTTCCTAGGTCCTGGCTTTCTAGGGAGTTTTTCCTAGCCACCGTGCTTCTACACCTGCATTGCTTGCTGTTTGCTTGCTGTTTGGGGTTTTAGGCTGGGTTTCTGTGACATCAGCTGTGACATCAGCTGATGTACGAAGGGCTTTATAGAATGGCTTTTTTTATGATTGAAATTTGATTGACTAGTGTAAAAATATTGCAATATTGTAAACAATAATATAACGTTGTATCGTCCAAAATAATATCTCGATATGTAACTGTGTCGATATTTCCCCCATCACTAATGTACAGTATACTCTTAATCTGGCTCCCAATACTCTTTCTCCTGAAATCTTTACACTCATGGGAATGCCTATATGTGTAACGATCGTCGTATGGAATAGACCAAGGTGCAGCGTGGTATACATACATTCTCTTTTAATGAATGAACACTGAACAAAAAACAACAAAATCAACGAACGAAACATGATGCTATACAAATAAAGCTGACAGGCAACTAAACATAGACAAGATCCCACGAAACACAAAGGGGAAATGACTGCCTACATATGATCCCCAATCAGAGACAACGATAAATAGTTGTCTCTGATTGGGAACCATATCAGGCCAACATAGAAATACAAATTCACCTAGATGACCCACCCAAGTCACACCCCAACCAACACAGAGAAAAACCAGCTTACTATGGTCAGGGCGTGACAATATGGATAGAGCTACATTTACAGAATATGAAATGCATTCCAAAGCATTTACATAAGCATAGTACCAATTGAAAGGGAAAAGTTTGGAGATTATAGGAAAATTATTAGACCAATATTGAGGACACAACAGTTTACCTGACATGACTGAATCCAAAAATTAAGCTGTTGATTTTATGTGCATTTTAATTTTACTATACCTTTTGCCACATTTGTGGATAACGAAATCTGAAAATACTCTGGACACATTCAGTAACACGATACAAATATTCTTGGAAAATGTGGGGTAGGTGCAACATAAAACAAAGAAATTACAAGGGTTTGAGTGAGATGACTAACTGGTTTCTCTAAGTGGCCACACACCTCTCCAGTGTTCACAACTAGTTGTCTTGTTTGGAACACAGCCCTGCATCCCCGCCATCACACTGTTGTTGTTTAGGCAATCAAAAAACAGACCATTTTAAATCGCAATCTGGGTCAGGTGGGCATCATTTGAAAGCGTGTTCTATTGTCAACATGACTAGCTAAATTAGAAAATACAATCTCACAGTGTTAAGCTTTCACAGGTCAGTTCAGCGAAACGGATCGTAGGTGAACACCGAAAAGACTCATGCGTGCATCAGGTGCGTGTTCAGTGGCAAATCTTCTTCATGATAGACAACCAGAGGCACATTCTGTTCAGAACAACCCAGGTTATGATGCCATGTCCTCTTGTAACTGTACATCAACTGTACATCAACTGTACATCAACTGTACATACAGGCCGTACGTTTGTTTATGTGTAACTCTGTGTATGTTGTTTTTGTCGCACTGCTTTGCTTTATCTTGGCCAGGTCGCCGTTGTAAATGAGAACTTGTTCTCAACTGGCCTACCTGGTTAAATAAAGGTGACAATAAAATAAATACAAATCAAACATAGTGATCATAAATGTTGACACTGTATATGACAAGAGTTTTATGATATGGAAAAGTGAAGTGCACATTTGGACTCTTGGCTTGCTTGTAAGACTTGAGGAGTATTTATTATAATCATCAACGTCTCATCTTTAAAAATACTTTGAGTCTTCTTAATTGACAGCGTTTCCCTCAATCAGAAAACAAAACATTTTCAAAAGTTGCCCAATTAGCAGGAGGGTTTAAGGCAACTTTTCAGAACGGCTGTCGTTAGTCAAAACCCATACAGCACCGTGAAGGGCAGAGCCTGAGCTCTGACGTCATTTATAGCATGTTGTTGTACAGCCACTACGTTCCAATTTAGGTTTTTATCAGTGCCCAAATATGCAATTCTCAACATGTATACGGATAGGTAGTGTAACGGGTTAATAGCAGAACATTTAGAAAAGTGCTCCTCCACAATAAAGTATGGCTCACAGGTGGCAGCGAAAGAACAGCTTCTTCCATTTCTGAGTTGAAAATGTGTTTGCTTCCTATAGGGGGATTTGGTGCAAAGTTTGAAAAAGATCACAGGTATAAACAATGAATTAGAGCCACACATGAAGTATTTATCCATATTAAAGGTCTAACGTGATGTCGCTGGGAGCAGCCCTGAGCCAATGTGAAACCATTTCCATTAAGTGCTATCTATTTAATGACCATGAATAATTGAGGCTGCCATTTTTCTTGAGACCAGTTGGGAAACACCTCTCTCTCATCTCCCAGGAAAAGTGAACTAACATTTTAGTCTAACTTAGTCTGTTTTACATGCAGTACCGAGAAAAGGAATCATCCCTGTGTTAGTATCAACCACAGGTAACGGTCATCAAAAACACTCACCTTCCATTTCTTCATCCCAGAGAAGTACCATCACATACTTTGCATCAGGCACCATGTCACTAAATAAGTCTTCACACTGATGTTCCCTACAACCATGGTGGCACTCAATTAATACAAGGACGGTTACATGTTATAAGACATGAAAACTGCATTCCAGTGTGGAACAAAAGCTCCCTTCTTTTCCGTGAAGCAAAAACATACTATCCAATAGTATATAATCCCTGGCTCCTGGGAGAGGCAGGCTAGTTTGCTCAGAGATTACGAGTCGGCCGCCATTTATTGAGCCTGGGTTCATTCAGCAGAGGAATAAAGAGACAGAGACAGAGGGGGGCAAAGCGCTGATAACAATGGATCTGTAGGCTCTTCAAACAAGCCACCCCAGCCCAAATCCATGCCCTCTTCCATAGGCGTCTGATTATAAGGTTATCCCACCCTCCCTGAGCTCCTGTAATTGGATTAGTCTCAGAGATTGCTGAAAATGAACTTCAGCAAATGGAATACAGCTCTAAAACAAAACTCCTCGTAGAGTTTTCAAAAAAAATCCAAATTACAAAATTATGGAGTGGAGTGTGACAAATGCACGCCAATGGCTTCTGTTTCTCCGGTGACAAGGTTGTCCACCAACAGTACCACCACCACAGCTGAAGACAGTGGCTGTGTCTCTGTGTGCCTTCACCTACAGGTGAGGCCTGCTCTCTGGGCCAGACTTGGCACCAGGTGGCCATCCTGCCAGTAGGCCAATGCTACTCTAATCAAGGATGCCCAGCTGGAGCTGCCAACATCTGCTACCCATGCACTTGGTTGGCTAAAGGCAGGCCCTGGTCTGGGCACATACTGCATGAGCTGTGACCTTGAGGCAAGGGAAGTTTCAGAGATCAAACACAGAATATGAAGAGGTTAATGGAACGAACAGAGAGAGACCACTGAACCCTAAAATGTTAAAAGACACTTTAAGACACACTAAAGTTTCTTTAACTCTAAAACATCAGATGGATCATAGCATTTCCTGATATCTAAATATGGCTGTTGTACCACTGTCAACCCTCCATTACTTGATACAATTTTCCATCTCTTTGGGCTTCAGTAGGACTCATAGATTGTTCAGTCCTCAGTACAGAGCGGCAGTCTACTGAGCAGCAATCAGCAGCGTGCTGTTGTGTAAGTGAGAAATGATTGACAGCGTGCCACGGTGTTCCCATTTATTTCTTCTTCGGAGCTGTTTTCTGTCAGAACGGTTATTGATTTTTCCATAAAGTAAGAAAACAAGTACCATTGAGAGGTCAGCACAAATTAAACCAGAAGATGTAAAGCCCTCTGTATCCCTATTATTGGTTACCACAGACGTCTTCTCCCTATTTTTTTTATAGCCAACAGATAATGAGATCATCAAGGGGAATACCCAGTGGAGGCAGGTGTCTAGCAGTGGGATGGACATGGGAGGAAAGAGACCAACCAGATTTACACACAGGCAGCACCATGCACTGATATGAGACCAGCCTATTGCGCCATGGTCCTACTTTCTATTTTCGTAAAAATCTTGACCTCTGGCTGAGGCCTACAGTGGCCAGGCAGGACTGTATAAGCCTATTTAGTAAACCCATTATTATAATTAATATGACAGCATGGTAATTGATTGGTTCCAATGTCACTTATAGATAGAAATTAATTTTGAAACCAATCAATACCTCACCAAGTGACATTCATTTGTGACAATATTTCTCCCAACAAAGTAATGAGCTGAGTGATGCCTTGCGGCCAAAGAATCAGTGACCCCTCCAGACTGATCACCTCAGAGAGAGAGAGAGAGAGGAGATGAGCAGGACAGGGGAATGTCATTCAAGTATTCATGTCAATTGAATACTTGAAGGTGCAGAAGCATCAATGTGATACACTTTTTGTTTTAGATGGGGCCACATTGAATATTGACAACTAGATGAAGACAGGCAGTATAGATCATTTTAAATGTCGCTGTGTTTAATTGCCTCTGTCAGATAGTAGACTTTTATATTACGGGCCAAACTGCCTCAGTAACTTCACCACATAAAGGGTGAATGGAGCACGTGATATTTAAGGGTGATTTGCAGTTTGACTTGGTCTGTGTCAACAAAGGCTAACAATAACATATTTTACAATGGATATGTTGTAAATATTGCAAAGGTTGTAAATATGATGTAATATTTAGGAAATGCTAAATGAAACCTCTTCGTGTAAAAAGTAAGACTATTTCAGTATCCTAAAATATTCTATCCTATAGGATGTTAAATGATTGTTTTGCCCAAATAGATATTTTCTCACACACAAATAAAATGAAAGTGATGTTTAGGTATATGCATAATGTTTAGAACATTACCCTTCAGACATGTTCTCATCACAAGCCTCTCATTGCTCTCGGACCAGTGGGATCTTATCCGTCCAGCACTCCTCTACCCTGAGACCCACTGCATCAGCCTCCCACTCCCACTCCCACTCCCACCCAGCCTCCAGACCCTTCTTCAGCCTGGACAGACATTTATTTTTTGGATGACCTGTGGTTCCTACCCCACTCGCTATCCACTCCTGACACCGTCAACTTCTGCTGCAGGCTAACCGTCACGTCTGAGGTCATGCGTTTGACCATCCGCCTCCTCCTAAAATGGCCGTTCCAGGGTGTTCTCTGTGAAGGAGTCCTACTCAGGCCATGAGTGCTGCTTGGTTTTGATGGCCTCAGCCTCACTGAGGCAGCAGCCATGCTCCATGGGGTGGAGGGAGGAGTCACAGCGGTGTTTCCATCCCTGACGTCGGAGGATCTACCTGCGCTGCTACAGAAGGGCTCAGAACCATCTCCTCCCAGAGCTCCTCTGCTCTGGGAGGAGAGCTTGGAGCTTGGCCTGCTCTGAGGTCTACTCCAGGGCTGACACCAGGTCATGCACCAGCTCATCCATCATGCTGCTGGGGGAGAGGGAGAGAGGAATACAGGTAAGCTGGTGGATTACAGCTCCAGTATTTATGTCAATAGCACATGAATATGATGAGTATGGTGTAAGTTGATACTAGCTTATAGGTGTGTCTAGGATAGGAGGACAGTGTAAGCTGCTGGTGTCAACTACAACAATCAGCATCCTCAGATGTTAAAGCATAATGCAGATGACTATGAAGGTGTTTTGTTCAACTAATATAACAATGATTTGCACCCATTTTAAATGCACAACAATTGTGTTAGTCTTAATATATCTTTCATAGACCCTTCATAAGGCCAAGGTGGTTGCTTCACATCTTATATAGCATGAACTACAGGAAAAGGAGGACCGAGCACACCCCCCATTCTCATCGACGGGGCTGTAGTGGAGCAGGTTGAGAGCTTCAAGATCCTTGATGTCCACATCACCAACACACTATCATGGTCCAAACACACCAAGACAGTCGTGAAGAGGGCATGACAAAACCTATTCCCCCTCAGGAGACTGAAAAGATTTGGCATGGGACCTCAGATCCTCAAAAAGTTCTACAGCTGCACCATCGAGAGCATTCTGACTGGTTGCATCACTGCCTGGTATAGCAACTGCTTGGCCTCGACCTCAAGGCAGTACAGATGGTAGTGCGAACGGCCCAGTACATCACTGGGGCCAATCGTCCTGCCATCCAGGACCTCTATACCAGGCGGCGACAGAGGAAGGCCCTAAAATTGTCAAAGACTCCAGCCACCCTTGTCATAGACTGTTCTCTCTGCAACCGCACGGCAAGCTGTACCGGAGCGCCAAGTCTAGGTCCAAAAGGTTTCTAAACAGCTTCTACCCCCAAGCCATAAGATTATTGAACAGCTAATTAAATGGCTACCCAGTGTAACGCTTGTCAAAATTGGTAGACCAAGGCGCAGCGTGATTTGGGTTCATCATAATTTATTTAAATGTGAACCAGCAACAAAACAATAAAGAGAAACAAACAAACGAACGTACAGCCTTGTAGGGCTCAAAAGCAACAATACAAAAACAAGATCCCACAAACAACAGGTAGGAAAAGCCTGCCAAAATATGATCCCCAGTCAGAGACAACGATAGACAGCTGCCTCTGATTGGGAACCATACCAGGCCAACATAGAAATACAAAAACTAGACTACACATAGAAATAATAAACTAGAACACCCCCAGTCACACCCTGACCTACTCCACCATAGAAAATAAAGGCTTTCTATGGTCAGGATGTGACACCCAGACTATTTGCACCCCCCCTGTCGCTGCTGCTACTCTCTGGTTATTACATTAACGCTACGTGCATGTACACATTAACGCTACCTGCATGTACATAACGCTACCTGCATGTACATAACGCTACCTGCATGTACACATTAACGCTACCTGCATGTACACATTAACGCTACCTGCATGTACACATTAACGCTACCTGCATGTACATAACGCTACACATTAACGCTACCTGCATGTACACATTAACGCTACCTGCATGTACACATTAACGCTACACATTAACGCTACACATTAACGCTACACATTAACGCTACACATTAACGCTACCTGCATGTACACATTAACGCTACACATTAACGCTACCTGCATGTACACATTAACGCTACCTGCGTGTACACATTAACGCTACCTGCATGTACACATTAACGCTACACATTAACGCTACCTGCATGTACACATTAACGCTACCTGCATGTACACATTAACGCTACCTGCATGTACACATTAACGCTACACATTAACGCTACCTGCATGTACATAACGCTACCTGCATGTACACATTAACGCTACACATTAACGCTACCTGCATGTACACATTAACGCTACCTGCGTGTACACATTAACGCTACCTGCATCTACACATTAACACTACACATTAACGCTACCTGCATGTACATAACGCTACCTGCATGTACACATTAACGCTACCTGCATGTACACATTAACGCTACCTGCATGTACACATTAACGCTACCTGCATGTACATAAACTCACCAAAAACTAAACGCCAGGTCCCTTTTTCAAAGAAAATTCATAAAAATCTAAATAACTTCACAGATCTTCATTGTAAAGGGTTTAAACACTGTTTTTCATGCTTGTTCTGTTTTTTGTGTGTTTAGCATGTTATTATTGTTTAATAAAAAACAAAAACAATAGCAATAAATAAGTAAATAACAATAAGGAATAAAATAACAAAAAAATATAGGCTACCCGTAAGAGAAAAATAGTTATAAATATCATACAACAAGAAAACAGAATAGAAAAGCTGTATTGTTCTCTTTAAAAAGTGAACTTCCCAGAGGGTAATAATTAAGCAATAAGGCATGAGGGGGTGTGGTATATGGCCAATATACCACGGCTAAGGGCTGTTCTTAGGCACGACACATTGCCCTTAGCCGTGGTATATTGACCATGTACCACAAACCCCCGAGGTGCCATATTGCTATTATAAACTAGTTACCAACATAATTAAAGCAGTAAAAATAACTGTTTTGTCATACCTGTGGTATCCGATCTGATATACCACGGCTGTCAGCCAAACAGCATTCAGGGCTCGAACCTCCCAGGTTATAACAGTACATACATCATGTCAGGTCAACTTTATGTTTTCTTGACCAGGCAAGCAATAGATGCCTACCTGTAGGCCAATAATATAGTTAGTATGAAAAAATCATTTCGAGTGGTTTGCAGAAAACTTCCCTCAAAGTGACATTGTTCCTTGTGTGTGGAGCAAGACCAATACATTTCATGTATATAAGACTTTTTAAAACTATAGATATTAGTGTTTTTATCATGTCTGGCAAGTGCCAGTAATGGAAGTTTTCCTCAAAACCAATGTGTGGCTGAATGAAGTGAAAAGTCATTTACCACTCCTTTCATCTCTCAGATGAAGGCTGGCCTAATAATGAAAAAAAGAAAAGTCTCTGTGAAAATGAGCACAAAGGCCATTTAATCTCTCTCATCTTCCTCTTAATAACTGCAAATTTCCCTTTGGGCCCATGGGAGAGGGCCTCTCTGTGCCGCTGCCACCTTATCTGTCCCCTCCATATTTCAGCGTGCCGAGCGGCTTCCTCAGTACCAAGCCCCCGGCCTCCTCTCGCCGGGCCTGTGGGAGAGCTGGGCTCCTGGGCCTGCCATTGTTCTGGCCTGGGAGGAAGTCCGGGGAGAGGCCTGAGAGCCGGAGAGGGGCAATAAAAAAAAACTGCCACCGCTTCATTATGCGCCAGCCTTTCACAAGCAAACATATCAGAAACAGACCCCTTTCAGAGGCGGTAATTAGCCATTTGGTAACCTTGCCCCCTCAGGATATACAGTTTCAATTTAGTCGGCAGGACAGCTTTAGATTCTAAGGCACTTAATATTCATTGTTTCTACCGTCTTCCCAATTTCTCAGCATACATTGTCTAGCCTTTCACTGGTGATATGTTTTATCTGTCATGTAATTCTTCTTTTCAAGTACATTTTTACAAATCATTTTCAAAGGGATTTGTCAAGAATGCATGGGATATGATAGCAAAACGCTCTTCAAGAAGCACCAAGCCGGAAATCCTGCAGAGTTGTGCATGCTTGATTAAGTTGAGCAGTAAATAGTCCATATTTGAGGTAACTCCTTCCAGCCAGTAGCTCTGCCACAGAGGAGACTCTCCCCTCCACAAGAGAGGGCATATGGGTGTTAGAATGTCAGGTCAACAAAAGCAAGACAAGAAAATATGCAAGAAATGCATCATATGTCAAATATGACTGTGATGACCAATGGATATAAAAAAAAGGCCATCTTCAGACAGTTATTCAGGCACAGCCTTTGCATCCTCATGCTCTAGTACTTCCTGTTGGATCTGGTTTGAAGGACCAGTGTTAGAATAGGTGTCTAAAGACAGATTTATTTTACAGATAGTTGAAGGATTTTGTGATTAGTTCCCAATTGGGCCTGTAATACTGTAGTTTTACAATATAGGACAATGTTTTATAATGTCTAATAATTTAACAGTATGGTAAAGTATCATTGTTGGTACTGCTATACTACTTATTTTTCTGCCTGGATGAGAGGGCAAATGTTTGCAAAGTGTTTAATAACCCAAACCACACGCTTTACCTCAGGGGGCAAGAATAACACTTATCTGGGCCACTCTGAATCCTTTGTTTCTAAATGCTACCCATTCCATTGCAATCTGCTTTGTCTAATAAAAATAATTGATTTTTGCCTCTCACATAAATGAAAAAGGAATGTGATTAAGCATTTTGTCTCAAAATCTAAATTCCAAGATCCTCATCAAAAATGGAAAAATACGCAATTCATTAAAGCCAAAAATAAATGGCTTAAAATGTAAAAAGAGGGACAGGGAATGAAATAATGAATGGAGTCCGAGTGAGCTATCTTTCCCAGGCAGAGCGCCACTAGGGATGTAAACTCCCAGCCAGCAGAATGAGCTACCTATCTGTGAAAAGACTGACTGTTCCATCCTATTTGATTTGGTTTCCCTATCATCTCTTAAGAAGATGTCAGCCTTGCTTCGTCTATTGCTCTGAGCCTTTATCAACCATAGACGCTCCGCTGCAAAAAGGGGGAGCCGCATTTCAATGCCTTTCAAGGAGCAACACTAAAGAATAAGTGTTATGCGATAAAAAGAGGGTTGTTAAATAGATCTGTCTATTTGTATGGTAATAATGATTGCTTAAAGACCTGGGGCGTCGTGACTTGTAGAGCAAGGAAACAAATCTGTATTCAGGTATTGTGTGAACATGCCTCTCCAAATGACCTTGTGAAACTTTTACATCGTAAGAAATGAGTTGCATGCTATGTTTTTTCATTTCATATTTTGTATTATTTTCTCTGCACTAGTCAGACTGAAAGCAGCTTGGTATGGGAGCAACCTGTGGCTGCTCAGCACAACTCACTGTCTTATGATTTGATAGAAAATGGGCCTCAATGGGCCCTAATTGATTCAATGTTTCCCACAATTATTGTTTGTTCTAGTCACATTCTGGGCTTACAGATGACTCAGTTAGTAATGTTGACAAGGTCAGAACAATTTGCTTCAGAGAAAATCATCCTGACATTTCCCATTCCTTCAAAAGGAAATAATCCTACCGTTTTAGTAATCGTTGTTGATTAAAGAACCTATTATCCTTAGTTTGCTAGTGCTACATACAAGTTTTGCACTATAAATGAATGAAATATGCCCATTGATTCTCGAAGATCATGACTTGCAACTACCTCATGATCTTCAAGTTCAACTGACGTACACCTCAAAACATGTCTTCAAACTATCGTTTTCATATCATGGATGGTCAGTCCTTGCATCCATAACTATAAATGTGAGAGTGGTTACATTTCTCCAAGCCCATCCCTCAGCTTTTTACCAAAACAAACATGGGTGATCTCTGTTATTGTTTCAACTAACGATTCTAGCTTTAAATCACTGCTAGCTACAACATTGGCTGTATGACAAAAAAAAAACACTAAGTAAACAATATGACTAAAGCCAATAGAGAACTCTCATTGGGATTCAAAGAATCCTGTTTTCTGGCCCCAGACGGCAAAAGCTATGAACAACATTATTTGAAAAGCTGGTCCACAGACCTCCAGAGCATTGTTTTTGTTGTTAATAAGGAACTCAAACAGTTGTGAGTGTGTTCGTTGTGGCTCTGTACCTGGAGACCTCATTGTAACACATTGTTTCAGGTGTGTTGTTTGCTACAGTTAGTGATGTCATTTAGTCCCAACAAAGTTAGTCCCAGTTAGTCCCAACAGGGTTGACATGTCAGCTTGCCAGGGTTCACCTCAGTCACTTGATCCCTTATCTCCCCTTTTGATATCTCAGTCTTGTGTCAGTACAAACAACAACAGCCTAGCCAATGACGTCTGCCAGAGAGTGGCTGCTGAACATGATTGATTCTTCAGGCACACCAAGGGATGAGTACAACAATGACATGAACACTTGATGAAAAAGCTCCCTGCTCTCCATAGAGCAGCTGGAGTGAGTCAGGGTGTAAACTTTGTGGCCATCCCTCTCAATAAAAAGGACCTAATAAAAACACACAATAAAGGCCATGTCCATTTATTCAAATATCAATACAGCTTGTGACATTTTTCCCTGAAAAGCAATGAGGTTCTCTGTATATTCTCTGTGCCCCCTACATGCCTCCAGAGAGTGTATTGGGAAGGAAGTGAATTGAAGAACTGGGGATAAAATAGCCCATTTCCCCATTAGCAATCACTGGTTGACCTGTGAGTAATCTCTGTAACCCAGAAGTAAAATATTGTGTAATTGGGTCAGCTGCATGATTAACTTATGTGTTCATTTGTGTTAGAAAGTGAGTGTCCCAGCAAAAACAGTCTCTGCCCTTCTGATCCATGTGGGCACACACTCAAAGCCAGGGGTGCAACTTTCACTGGGGAAAGTTCAAACAGGTGCAGTTAATACAGGTAATGAGTGGAGAACAGGAGGGCTTCTTAAAGAAAAACTAACAGGTCTGTGAGAGCTGGAATTCTTACTGGTTGGTAGGTGATCAAATACTTATGTCATGCAATAAAATGCAAATGAATTACTTAAAAATCATACAATGTGATTTTCTGGATTTTTGTTTTAGATTCCGTCTCTCACAATTGAAGTGTACCTATGATAAAAATTATAGACCTCTACATGCTTTGTAAGTAGGAAAACCTGCAAAATCGGCAGTGTATCAAATACTTGTTCTCCCCACTGTATTTACGCTCAGTGTGTCGTCTTGATCGCTGGTGAAAAGTTCATTTATTTTGTAGAATTGTCCATCTCTCTCCCTCTCTCTCTCGGTTGTGGTTAGAGGGGATTGTTCAGAGTGACATTCGTTATAGAATGGTTGTTTCGGCGGTTGTCGTTCTTCGTGTTCAATGATACCGAATTCCTAGCTGCAGACTAGTAATTAATATCAAAGACTTGTTCTGTCGGTATCGATAGTCGAAGAGTTTAACCAGGTGGTATGGTTAAAAGATACAACAATGGTCTACAACCTTTGTCCTCCTAATGGAGAAAAACATGGTCTGCAACCTTCAGCCATCTCGTAATTGAGGTAAGCTCGGTCTGCTGATTGAAAAACCAGAGTGGGGGTATTATTCGGAAGGGCCGAAGAGGGCTGTCCCAGGATGTCTGATCCTAACTGGGCTCAGGGGCGGTCCTCGGATTTAGTTCAAATCAAAAGAGAATTGTATTTTTCTTCATTAAACAGTCCAAAATCATATTACACAATTATACAAACAGTATCATACTCACTCATTCATCGTATACAACAATTAGATGTAAACACAGCGTTATGGTAATTGTGGTCACACCGTCTCCCAAGTTGTGACAAACGGACCAGTTCGTAGCTGGATTCTTCACCGATCTTTTATACTTTCTCCGGAACATGAAATTTGCTCGTACCTCAAGTTCTGTGAGGTGGAAGAAATTCCTTTGTGCTCCATGAAAATCTACTCTCTCTATACTGTGTGTCTTCTCAGGAATTTACGACCTTTGACCACAGCAGCCTAGTTGAGGGAGGCAAGGGGGAGGCAGGGACAGGGGGATGGGGTTGCTATACCCAAAGTGGCCAACGTCATGACACTGGTAAATCTCCAAGGCATTCCTAGTTGATCGCCAAGCAGGTCTTGTTAATAAAACAACCGTAAAGCATTGCCAATATGCGGTGATAATGTATTGGGCCTATAGCTTACTGCACAAACCTACATTGAACATCAAACGATGGCTTCTACTGAATGATGGTACAGCTATTTCCATGTTCAAATGTTATGGGATGCATTTGCTCCATTGTTTCTGATTGTAGGCCTACATTATCATCAAATAGCCACAGTAGCCTACTTGGCCACTGTTAAAAATGTAATTTAAAGCGGGTTCAACCTAAGTGTTCACAGTAAACTTGCCGGCAGTTGCACAGAATTTTCACAATGTTTAAGTTTGCTCTCAGCAGACCTGAAATTTGCTCAGTGCTGAAAATAATTAGAGGGTACATTGCTTGAGGCATAGCAGTTTAAGCACCGCCTTCTTCCAATCCTGATAGGTCATGTTGGCCAACCCAGCTCCCCATGCCTGGCTTCAGTATGGCCTTCCCCAGCCTGGTCACACGCTTCCATTTATCTGGTGAGATAACAAAGAATCTGTCAGGAGGCAGGGGGAGGATTTTTAGCTCTGAAACAGCCGAGCTGGCAGGTAGAGAGACCTGTAATGCACAAGACTGTTTTTATTATTCTTGCTGGGGGAACACTATTTCATCAAGTGCATGATTCCACAGAAGAGAGGAGATAGCCCCAGCCGCCTATATTTCTTCCAATCAAACAGGGGAAACAATTAGTGGGTGCCATCAAATCACAGAATAATGCTGCCAGATTTGATGTAAAAAGAAGAACTGATGGACAAATACAGGAAGGCAAGAGAAGTTTAATGACATGTGTTCATGAGCTGAGATTGGAAAACTGACAGAGAAAAGCAGTCTATTTGCTGGAATATAAATTGTTGTGCGCTGTAAAAAGGCTTTTATCTGGAGTGAATATGGGACATAATACATAGGTCAGGGTTAAGTAATTTTCTCTGGCAAGTTAAGTGAATAATGAAGGCGAGCCCACGTGCAGAATGAGCAGTGCTACTGCCAGTTTGTCTTCATTTATTAAGCCAAATCTCATGATTTTGGCGTTGCCACGGTGGGTGCTCTGGCGCGCACCAGTGGATGACGTATCGCTTAATTTACACAAGGTAATGAAAGCAGGGAACGGGATGACAAAACAATTTACCTGCTGACATGGGAAGAAGTGATTTGCCAACATGGAGGTGAGCGGAAGAGCAGGCAGAGGGGTGGAAGAGAAAGGGATAGATGGAGGGGGTGATGAGGAGAGAGAGGGGAGTAGTGGGATGAAAGAGAGGGGGTGCTGGTCTTCTCAGTGGGAACGTTGGTGGGGGCTGGTGTGTACATCTGTAAGCGGTAGCATAATGTGGAAACACATGATTAGGTAAAGACTAAGGAGAGAGAGAAAGAGAGGGGGGCGTGAGGGACTCACCACTTCTGATCACATGACGGCTCTGGTAAATCTGGTAACTCCAGTTTATCACACACACACACACACACACACACACACACACACACACACACACACACACACACACACACACACACACACACACACACACACACACACACACACACACACACACACACACACACACACACACACACACACACACAACACACAGACCAGAAACACACATGCAATCAAGCTGTAATTGACTTCAAACCTGATGGAGGGTCTGTTCTGACAAGGCCCTTGTTTTGCTCTGTCCCCTTTCCCAATTTGAATCACTTAGAATACGTCACTCCAGTGAAGGGGTGGGGGGAGGGGAACTATTATCATCACACTGGCCATGCAACAGGTATTTCTACCCACAGACATCAGGAGCCTGTAAGACTGCTATCTCAAACTGTTATGGTTGACAACCACATTACAATCATGTATAGTTTGCCACACACATTTAAAATCTCGTGTGATCTCTGACATTTCTATACTTCTTCATTTATTGATTAAAAACAATAAAACAATTCTGCATTGTGTGTCTTGTTTTTATTTCAATGATTTATTACTACGTATTGCCGCACTGCTGGAGCTGGAAACACAAGCATTTCGCTGCACCTGTGATAACGTCTGCCAATCTGTGTATGTGAACCAATAACATTTGATGATGGCATTGTATTATAGAAACTCGTAGTGTCATTCAAACATAGTCATTTGTTTCCTATAAATGATTCAAAGCTATAGAGGAACTTCAGTTTTCCAAGATTGGCTTGTCTTCCCTTTAAAGGAGCTTACAGAGATTCTGAAACCCTCGGAGTTGCCATGATGTTTCGTAACATTCTCCTACAGAGTTTACAGACATAACCCTAAGCTTCCTAGAATTGCCAGATGGGCGGCGACAAAGTTCTAAATTGAATGATTGGTGGACAATCACTGGACTGCATGGATGCTTGTGTTCCAATGTGTATGGTGGCCATTCAGCTGATGCTCTTCCACCTGACCAGACAAGAGTCCAGCTGCCGGGACTTGTGACAATGCTTGCAGAAGCCCTGTAATTTTCCAATCACTACCTTTCAGGCCAGGCCACTCTTTAGGGCCGTAAGATCAGATGAGCTCCAGTATTTTCTTTTGTAAGAGGCCACAGTCTATTTGTCGGCACACTGGAACAAAAACAATCAGACAGAGAATCAGGCTTTTTCTGTCTCTCTGGAGAGAGACCATAGGGAGGGAGAGGAGGGGAGGAGGAGGGGGTGAGAGAGAGTCTCGTCCTCCTGGCTGGAGTGTCGTCAAAGTCTTGTCCCCCTGGCTGTCCGCAGTGGGTGGTGGTGATAAACAGAGTGGCGGAACAGCACCGGGGCTCTGCTGGACCAGACACAGAGAGGAAGTGTCACTCTCCGCAGGCCTGCTGGGTCAACCTGGAGTCTGCTGTGTCCTGCTGCTTGAGTCTTCACAACAAATCAAATACCACAAGGCCCCCTCCCCAAACACAGCTGGGGGCCCTCCTCTGTCTGGAAGATTGTGCTAACAAAAACTGGTGGGCATTCTGAATGAATTGAGCACCACAGCTCTGCTCACTGAATATCTGAATGAAACATAACCATTCAACTGCGTACATCTCAATATTTAGTCCTTATAACACAATGAGAGCTAGTTAGCTAGGAGACCTGCTCTCCCTGGGAGAGTAACTGGTCCTTGGGCCCTTGATCTGAGGGTGTTCCCCTCTGCAGTTTCTCCTCACCCTGCCATGCCCCTGGACCCCTCTGCAGGCTCTCCTCTCCTCCACCCTGCCCTGCCCCTGGTCCCCTCTGCAGGCTCTCCTCTCCTCCACCCTGCCCTGCCCCTGGTCCCCTCTGCAGGCTCTCCTCTCCTCCACGCTGCCCTGTCCCCCTCTGCAGGCTCTCCTCTCCTCCACCCTGCCCTGTCTCTGGCCCCCTCTGCAGGCTCTCCTCTCCTCCACCCTGCCCTGTCCCTGGCCCCCTCTGCAGGCTCTCCTCTCCTCCACCCTACCCTGTCCCTGGTCCCCTCTGCAGGCTCTCCTCTCCTCCACCCTGCCCTGTCCCTGGCCCCCGCTGCAGGCTCTCCCCTCTCCTCCACCCTGCCCTGCCCCTGGTCCCCTCTGCAGGCTCTCCTCTCCTCCACCCTGCCCTGCCCCTGGTCCCCTCTGCAGGCTCTCCTCTCCTCCACCCTACCCTGCCCCTGGTCCCCTCCTGCAGGCTCTCCTCTCCTCCACCCTGCCCTGTCCCCCTCTGCAGGCTCTCCTCTCCTCCACCCTCCTCCCCCCTGTCCCTGGCCCCCTCTGCAGGCTCTCCTCTCCTCCACCCTGCCCTGGTCCCCTCTGCAGGCTCTCCTCTCCTCCACCCTGCCCTGCCCCTGGTCCCCTCTGCAGGCTCTCCTCTCCTCCAACCTGCCCTGTCCCCCTCTGCAGGCTCTCCTCTCCTCCACCCTGCGCTGTCCCTGGCCCCCTCTGCAGGCTCTCCTCTCCTCCACCCTGCCCTGTCCCTGGTCCCCTCTGCAAGCTCTCCTCTCCTCCACCCTGCCCTGTTCCTGGTCCCCTCTGCAGGCTCTCCTCTCCTCCACCCTCCACCCTGCCCTGTCCCCCTATGCAGGCTCTCTTCTCCTCCACCCTGCCCTGTCCCTGGCCCCTCTGCAGGCTCTCCTCTCCTCCACCCTGCCCTGCCCCTGGCCCCCTCAGCAGGCTCTCCTCTCCTCCACCCTGCCCTGTCCCTGGCCCCCTCTGTGGGCTCTCCTCTGCAGGCTTATTTCCTCTCACAATGAGAGGTGACAGTGAACAGCGGAACTCGTCAGTGTGAATAACACAGTCATGCTCTGCGAGACTCTATCTGGCTGCATGCACACACACATGTGAGTATCACGGGGGGCTGGGGGCTTGGTGCAGAGCAACACAGTGGCAGGCAGGCTGACAGCCCCCAATATAGCTTAACTAGGGACAAATTGAGAAAATTGTTGTGTTACTGTTTATCGTTTGACTCACTTTGTTGTCTTTACAATGCTGTAGTGCTATCGCAGACTAGTGTACAAATGAAATAACCTCTAGCAGATAGAATGGTGTAAAGGGCACTCTGACAAGAGAACTTGGATGAGTTAAGATGTGTTAAGGAAAACATATTAGAAAAATAAAGACCTGAAAGCAGTGACTTCTTGTGTCATCAATACAAAAGTGTGGTGTCTCAGATTTATTCCAAGGGCATGCCAGTCATCTTTGATCTACAGAAATAACTACGCTCACATTACTGTAAATTCTGGTGTCCCATAGTTGCATGCTCTCTTTAGTTCTTCTCTGTCCTTCCGTAACAGACAGCCTTTCCTGCAGGAGCTGCTGTCTCCAGTTAAGCCGCTATAAGACCACTGGTCAGGTTTAATTTACCCACTTACCCTGTCCACTGCCCCATCAGCACACAGTATCACATAACTGCTAATGGACTAATAGGGGGAGAGAGAGGCAGAGGGAGAGAGTGAGAGAGAGCGAGAAGGAGTGAGCGAAAGAGAGTGAGAGAGAGAGAGAGAGAGAGAGAGAGAGAGAGAGAGAGAGAGAATAGTTAGGTAAATTGAGCTCAGGTTTATCCAAACATTTAACAACTTATCCAACCTGGAGCGTTGAACTCTTACTGGGCATAATTATATCATTTAACTGGCCTGGATGAGTGGCCAGCGCAGCCAATTATGATACTGTCATCACATAATTATGACTTATGCCAACGCAGCTTATCAAGCTTGATGAAGTCAGCTCGCCATCAATTTTAATGATCACTTTGACAATATGAACATTCACACATCTTCCACAGCATAAACAGAAAAATATGGATGCCATAACCACAGTCCTGCAGTCACAAAGACAGACCATACATTAGGGAGAGGAGAGAGAACAAGAGGAGACACAGGGACTAGAAAGAGTAGGAGACAAGCTGGGGAGACGTAGCAGAGGGACAGCCAGGCCAACTGATAGGGGCCGACACATCCTCTTGCGTCTGTGGGATGGGTTTCTGTCTGTGGTCACTCTGCTGGCTCTGGGTGAGGAGCAACAGAGCTGATCAGTTCAGGCTGGTCAGAGAGGTAAACACTGGAGCAAGAGCCAGAGCTGATGTTGCTGTGGTGTGACACGTCCGATCCAGTAGCAATGGAAAAACAGCAGCTGACACTACGCCTGGGGCGTTGCTGATGACCTCATTTAGAGCATGGGCTTTTGGAGGAGGCCTGGAGGGGGGGTTACTGTATATGGTGGACAGGGGACGCTAGCTTTGACTCCCAAGGTCCAAAACTAAAAGCACTCGCACAAAGTTTGAAATAACTTTCAAAGGTTGAAATAAAGAGAAATTGAATAATGAACAATGGTGATATAAAAATAGATTGGACACAATGAAAATGGCTGCGTGTCTTTTTAATTGCTAATTACTCCACTATGATTGATCAATGGCAAGGCTCATTGGGAAATTTGAGACCCCTGAGTTTTCTACTGAAATAATTCTACTTTTCTCGTGTAATTAGGACATGTTATATGACTTTACTGACCTTAAATGACTGTGAAAGAAGTTATGTAAAAACACATATCACAGAAAGAAATAGGCCTAGAAAGGGTGGAGTTTAAGAGAGAGAGAGTGGGGGGGGTACAGAAGGAGAGGGACACATTCAATTTAGAACACCTGTGCCCACTGATCACAGGAAATGTACAGGTAACTCCAAAAATAAAGGGAACGCCAAAATAAAAGGTCTTAATAGGGCGTTGGGCCACCACGGGCCAAAACAGCTTCAATGTGACTTGGCATAGATTCTACAAGTGTCTGGAACTCTATTAGAGGGATGCACCACCACTCTGCTGGAGAGATGAGCTCTGAGGAGTAGCCTTGCACCTAATATTTATGTCTGCTTTTGTGGCTCTCCTATTTCAGGAGGATGTCGTTTGGAAAGCACCAGTCTGAGCATGCACTACTTGATTTATGCATGTTTTTGTTTTCTCCCCGGGCTTTGTGGAGGCTTTGGGTCTCTGTTGTTTTTCTGCTGTAACTTGACTCACTAAACCTGAGGAGGGTGATTCTTACCTAAAGGACTCAGAGGTCAGTCAGTTCCTGATTGAGAGTTAGCTCAGAGTCTTGAAGGTGAGTAGCTTTTCTGGACCAGGGGCCCACCACATAGTCATCCCGTGGGCCTATCAACAAAATAAAAAAATCTCTCACCACCACCACCACAATTCCATTCTTCCCCAACATTAAATGAGATTGAACGTTCCCCTGCACACTTTCCTGGGGCTGTCAAATGAGGTGTCCGTCAAGTGTCAGAGTAGGCTGATGCTCATCTGTTCTAATACATTACAGCCTTTTATATGTACCAGGATCAGGGAGGCTCCCCTTTCCTCTCCTCTCTCACCAGCCCCCCACTGGGACCCAGAGTGATTGATAACAACATCCAGGCAGGGACAAATTGGCACACAGGTGCCCATTTGGAGAACGAAGTGGCAGAGACCCTATAGTGTCCACTGACTTACATCCTAGTGCCCACCACAGCACCACTAGAGAACATGCCATCATGGTGTTAAATATACAGTAGCATGCTGAGCGTTTTCAATCACACTATGGGATGTACTAGAGTCAAGCTGAACAGTGTTTTCATCCATAAAGTATGCTATGAGAGCCGTTGATATGTTATGAATAACAATTTGTATGAAATGTTATGAATTTCAATTTGTTGAATGTGTTACGAATTGCAATTTTGACAATATGTTACGAATTTGCAAAATTCCCTCACTGCTCGAGAATGTAGTGAAATACAGTAACATTTAACATCCATATTTCGGCATTGGGAGGTGGTATCATTTGAAGACGTTTCCATGCTTTGGACTAATCAAAATCAACTTGATCCCTTCAACATTTTCATCTCCAGAGCCATTGAGAGGGGCTGTTTCTAAGGCAATTTAAAGGGAAAGACTCAGAAATACACCATGAGAATTGGAACTGATTTGTTTCAGAGGGTAGATATTGAAATTCAGTCTGTTAGCTTTGTACATCAAATCAAATCACATTTTATTGGTCACATACACATATTCAGAAGATGTTATTGCGGGTGTAGCAAAATGCTTGTGTTCCTAGCTCCAACAGTGCAGCAGTATCTAACAATTCACAACAATACACACAAATCTAAAAGCAAAATAATGTAATTAAGAAATATATAAATATTAGGATGAGCAATGTCGTAGTGGCATTGACTAGAATACAATAGAATACAGTATATACATATGAAATTAGTAAAACAGAAAGTAAACATTATTAAAGTGACCAGTGTTCCAATCTTAAAGAGAACAGTGATTCCATGTCAATGGACAGTTGAAGTTGGAAGTTTACATACACTTAGTTTGGAGTCATTAAAACTCATTTTTCAACCACTCCACAAATTTCTTGTTAAACAAACTATAGTTTTGGCAAGTTGGTTAGGACATGTACTTTGTGCATGACACAAGTCATTTTCCCAACAATTGTTGACAGACAGATTATTTCGCTTATAATTCACTGTATCACAATTCCAGTGGATCAGAAGTTTACATACACTAAGTTGACTGTGCCTTTAAACAGCTTGGAAAATTCCAGAAAATTATGTTTGGCTTTAGAAGCTTCTGATAGGCTAATTGACATCATTTGAGTCAATTGGAGGTGTACCTGTGGATATATTTCAAGGCCTACCTTAAAACTTAGTGCCTCTTTGCTTGACGTCATGGGAAAATCAAAAGAAATCAGCCAAGACCTCAGAAAAAACATTGTAGACCTCCACAAGTCTGGTTCGCCCTTGGGAGAAATTTCCAAACGCCTGAAGGTACCACGTTCATCTGTACAAACAATAGTACGCAAGTATAAACACCATGGTACCATGCAGCCATCATACCGCTCAGGAAGGAGACGCATTCTGTCTCCTAGAGATGAACGTACTTTGGTGTAAAAAGTGCAAATCAATCCCAGAACAACAGCAAAGGACCTTGTGAAGATGCTGGAGGAAACAGGTACCAAAGTATCTATATCCACAGTAAAACGAGTCCTATATCGACATAACCTGAAAGGACGCTCAGCAAGGTAGAAGCCACTGCTCCAAAACCACCATAAAAAAAGCCAGACTACGGTTTGCAACTGCAAATGGGGACAAAGATCGTACTTTTTGGAGAAGTGTCCTCTGATCTGATGAAACAAAAATAGAACTGTTTGGCCATAATAACCATCGTTATGTTTGGAGGAAAAAGGGGCAAGCTTGCAAGCCGAAGAACACCATCCCAACCGTGAAGCACAGGGGTGGCAGCAGGAGGGACTGGTGTACTTCACAAAATAGATGGCATAATGAGGATGAAAAATTATGTGGATATATTGATGGGAGAGGCGTGTCTTGCAGCAGGTCAAGCATCAAAAATAGAACCAAGTTGGATGAAATGATTGAATAACATGTACATTTGTTTTGCAACATGAGCAGTCTAGTCAGCAT
Organism: Oncorhynchus tshawytscha; assembly: GCF_018296145.1. NCBI lineage: Eukaryota > Metazoa > Chordata > Actinopteri > Salmoniformes > Salmonidae > Oncorhynchus > Oncorhynchus tshawytscha. The sequence continues at coordinate 32,848,600 of NC_056439.1, read as the reverse complement.
GTAAGGTGCAGGGTTGAGTAACCGGGTGGTAGCCAGCTAGTGTCAGTGACTAAGTTCAGGGCAGGGTACTGGGTGGAGCCCGGCTAATGATGGCTATTTAACAGTCTGAAGGCCTTGAGATAGAAGTTAAATTAATAGGCAAAATGTTGGTTTGTATTCTGCTAATTCATTTTTTAAAAAGCCTATGTTATCACACACGAACCTGCAGCCACTAGCTAGCTTGACAGCTGACGTTCGAAGTTAGTACCGTTCTGAGAAATGTATTTAAAAAATGTAATAAACCTTAATTTAACTAGGCAAGTCAGTTAAGAACAAATTCTCATTTTACAATGACAGCCTACCCCGGCCAAACCCGGACGATGCTGGGCCAATTGTGCACCGCCCTATGGGACTACCGATCACGGCCGGTTGTGATACAGCCCAGGATCGAACCAGGGTCGGTAGTCACACCTCTAGCACCACTCAGGAGCAATGAAAAAGTTATATTGAGCAGCGACCACTGTTGACCATGGCTGTAATGACATTCTATTCACTCCGAGTAAACCGTCTGTAACTTTTGAACCATATATGGCATGGACATAGGATTTTGACTTTTGTTTTTCTGACACAATTCTCTATATAAACAATACAATAATAATTTTATGGGTGAACAGCCTACAATTTGTTGTGGCTAACATTAGCTAGGTGGTTAGGTGGCGTTAGCTAGGCTAGGGATTAGGGTTAGGGGTTACGGTTAGGGTTAAGATTAGAGTTAAGGGTAGGAGTAATTAGATAATTAGATCCAATTCTATAGTTGTCCGTGATGAGATTCGAACACGCAACCTTTGGGTTGCTAGACATTCACATAAACCGCTCACCCATCCACCCCGACCAACCACCCTACTTTAATTTTTGCCTTAATTAACCCTCTATGTTATGTAATCATACCAAATTAAACATATCATACCAATTTCAGTGTCCTGGATTTACATTTACTATGTTATGTCTAGTCTATGAGACCAGGCTGGTATTATTGGCATGTTGCGGTGCTGCCAAACTAATGGCCACTTGGCACATATCCTAATCTCAGCCTCACTAATCCAATTCATGTGACCTGCTTGGCATTAGAGATACTCATCTGTCTTTACTGTTCATTAACAGACGTCCTCTTGGACTAAACCCATTCACATTCCGCTCCTCTGGATTTCCTGAAAGGGAAAACTAGCAGGGAACCCTGATCTAATATGAAGCGTCAATAGAAGGGATGGATACGCATCATAAAATATTCTACATAGAGCTAAAATCCACATTGACTTCACAAGAGGGACATGCTTTTCTGTGAAACCCTGGGTCACCTCTTTTGGTCATGCCCCAAACTGCACAGATTCTGGCAGGATATTTTTAAGTGTTACTCAGATGTATACAGCTGTAACCTCATATCAGCCCGGGACACTTAAGTTTTAGGCAGGTCACAGCACCTAACGACTTTAACCCACTGGGAACAGGAGACTGTACAATATGAGAGGGGAATTTTTTTTTTGTATTTTGCAGACAGCTAATAATAGGCTAGCTAGTAGCTACTAGCTTCGTTAAGTTTGGTAGCAGAGCACTGAATAATTATAGCTACTTGGCTAAGCTTTGATCAGCCTGGATATCCGAAAATGGCTGAGCACTGCCAAGAACAAAAAAACTTAGGACCGCCATGTTGAGAGTGATGCCAAGCTCACCGACCACCAAGGCTGAGGAGCCTAGCAGAAAATGTACTATCCGCCCATCCAAACGCTGTCTGCTGACCAACATGATGGAGAAGGGCCTTGCACCAGCAGCAGCATCAAAACAAGCGCCTGTACCTCTTTTAACCCAGCCATTAGCACCAGATGACCTGTTGAATCTAACCATAACTGAATCAGTGGAAGCAGAGTTGATTGTGGCTCGCACATTCTTGCAAAGGAAAATCACAACCACAACCAGCAACAACAACTGGACCCCACTCAGTGTTCTTCAAAAGACACGCAGGCCTTTTTCAGTAATGCCATCTGTGCTATTGGCACTGAAACATGATTAACATTTTTGGGGCATCTACAGCAATGTCAGAGAATTCATTCTCCTCCCTGAAGAACTCATTCAGTGAACACAGACTCTGAACACAGAGCATGTTACATCAACAAAAAAGCCCAGCTTGTCCAGTTGGCATTTGAGAAGGACCTGATGAGTAAATTATGTCAGGAAGGAGAATGGAATCAGAAACTTCTCATGAGGTTCATCACAGCATTGAGGAGGCTGCAACTCTTCTAAATGGTAAACTACAAACTTTATGTCCCTGGCCGCCTTACCAGTATTATTTATTGATTGGTTTTCCCTCATGTAAGCCTACTGTTTTTTTGGCACGTTTTTTAAATGTAATGTATAGTTTAGGCCATTGCTTTTAACTGCAATGCATCTTTTACATTTATCTGTGATTCTTAATGTAATTAATGTAATTGCTATTGATAGATATACAGCGTTGCATTATTTGATGGGTATAGGGACAATAACCAATGCAGCCTAATGGGTTGTGCTCTGAGGTGAGCCCTGGTGCAGTGCTCCTGTTGTCCTGGCTCTCCACTCCGGTGGTGCTGAAAGCGGCAGGGCATCTAACATTATCCTTTCATCTGACTGGCTGTAGTCTTCTGTTAATGGTCCTGAATCAATGGTTAAGGTGTGTGCTGTTTTAATGAGCTCATCTTGGGCTACCAGTCATCATGGGGCTTCTCTTCAACATTGCATGCTTTCTTGTGTGCAATATGACAGTTGTTTTGTATATTTTGTATGTCGCAGTAGTAGGACCAACACCATGTGTAGCCTACTAAAATAAGTAGGTGAACATTCACTCTGTTATTATTTTTTGCATGTCTGTAAGTCATGTCTATAATGTGAAAACGACACATAGCCTACTTTTTGCCCCCTCCCTGCTCTCTTGCTATAGTGTGTTTGTGTGTGTGTGTGTGTGTGTGTGTGTGTGAGAGAGAGAGAGAGAGAGAGTGAGAGAGAGAGAGAAATTCTACCACACAGAAAATATTGAGCACCTGGAGAAGTGTCGGCTTGGTTACTCTCATTGCGTAGTGTCACAAATTTGACAGCAATATAGCCTATAGTTCAAATGATTGAAGTATAAGCTATGAAGCCTGTAAGAATCTTTAACAGTGGTGTTCATCCTGTCCAGCTGATCTGTGTGTGTTGGTAGACAATCATTGGATTTCACATCTGGGCAAGGGTGCGGCCATGGGTGGGCCTGCGAGCGCATTCGGCCACCTACTTGGGAGCCAGGCATGCCTGCAGTCAGCATGCCAATTGTGCACTGCCTCAAAACTTGAGACATCTGTGACATTATGTTGTGTAACAAAACTGCACATTTTACAGTGGCCTTTTATTATCCCCAGCACAAGGTGCACCTGTGTAATGATCATGCTGTTTGATCAGCTTCTTGATATGCTACACTTGTCAGGTGGATGGATTATCTTGGCAAAGGATAAATGCTTACAACAGGGATATAAACAAATGTGTGCACAACATTTGTGAAAAATAAGCTTTTTTTCATATGGAACATTTCTGGGATCTTTTATTTCAGCTCATGAAACATAGGACCAACACTTTACATGTTGTATTTATATTTTTGTTCAGTGTATATAAAACGATGGTTGTTGGTTTTTGTACATTTGAACAGTAGTAGGAGCCAACCTACCTTGTTTTATTAGGGCTCTAAAACAATACTAGTTGTGCCCCCATATGGATTTAAAATGCCCAATCAGGTATGTCATCCTGGAGCTGGGCCTGTGGGTATGTCAGTCAGTCTGGAAGTAATAAGTATATCAGTTGAGGCTGTCGTGTGTAAAAGTGTGTGAAGCGATGTAATCATGGCAGTCACAGGGCTTAGGTCCAGCACAGCTATTCACCATGCTACGATAGGAGGCTGTGAGTAAATGGACCTGTCCTGCTAATCACACACAGGCTAAACGCACGCACTCACACAACAACTAGTTCCATCATAAATGACATCCCTCCACACGTCCAGATCCGTATGACAGGGAATTAATGCTTTTGACAGAAAAGCATGCTCACTTTCTCTCTATAGCTATCTCCAACAAGATGTTAGTCCAACTGTCTCTTTTAAGCTAGAAACTGTCAAACATCCAACTGTCTCTTTTAATCTAGATACTGTCAAATATCCAACTGTCTCTTTTAATCTAGAAACTGTCAAACATCCAACGGTCTCTTTTAATCTAGATACTGTCAAATATCCAACTGTCTCTTTTAATCTAGATACTGTCAAATATCCAACTGTCTCTTTTAATCTAGATACTGTCAAATATCCAACTGTCTCTTTTAATCTAGATACTGTCAAACATCCAACTGTCTCTTTTAATCTAGATACTGTCAAACATCCAACTGTCTCTTTTAATCTAGATACTGTCAAACATCCAACTGTCTCTTTTAATCTAGATACTGTCAAATATCCAACTGTCTCTTTTAATCTAGAAACTGTCAAACATCCAACGGTCTCTTTTAATCTGTTCCATTCAAAAAGCATGCAATTTGTCACATGCTTCGTAAACAATTGTCACGACTTCCACCGAAGTTGTTCCCTCTCCTTGTTTGGGCAGCGTTCGGTGGTCGAAGTCACCGATCCATGTTTCATTTTTCCTTTTGTTTTGTCTGTTTACACACCTGGTTCCCATCGTATTCCGGCACAACGGGGTGCCTGAGGATATAGTTTCTGATCGGGGTCCCCAATTCAAAGTCTGGAGGGCGTTTAGGGAGCGCCTGGGGGTCTCGGTCAGCCTTACCTCAGGTTTTCACTCCGAGAGCAACAGGCAGGTGGAAAGAGTCAACCAGGAGGTGGGTAGGTTTCTGCAGATCTATTGCCAAGACCGGCCGGGGGGAGTGGGCGGTGTTTCTCCCCTGGGCAGAGATGGCTCAAAACTCCCTCCGCCACTCCACCACTAACCTGTCACCTTTTCAGTGTGTGCTAGGTTACCAGCCGGTCCTGGCACCATGGCATCAGAGCCAGATCGAGGCTCCTGAATGATTTCGGCACTCGGAAGCGACATGGGACGCTGCCCATGTGCGTCTGCAAAGGGCCATCAGGCGGCAGAAGATGAGTGCTGACCTCCACCGCAGTGAGGCCCCGGTGTATGCACCGGGGGATCGGGTCTGGCTCTCGACACGAAACCTGCCCTGCAGGAAGCTGGGTCCGCGGTTTGTGGGGCCATTCAAAGTCCTGAGGAGACTGAACGAGGTTTGCTATAGGTTACAGCTCCCCCTGATTGATTACCGTATTAACCCCTCGTTCCATGTGTCTCTCCTCGGGCCTGTGGTGGCTGGTCCGCTCCAGCAGTCTGAGTTGCGGGAGGTTCCTCCGCCCCCTCTGGACATCGAGGGGGCCCCAGCGTATACAGTGTGAGCCATCATGGACTCAAGACGTCGGGCGAGAGGCCTTCAGTACCTCGTGGAGTGGGAGGGGTACGGCCCGGAGGAGAGATGCTGGGTACCGGTGGGGCACATCCTGGACCCATCGTTACTCCAGGAATTTCACCGACTCCATCCGGATCGCCCTGTGTCTCGTCCCCCGGGTCGTCCCCGAGGCCGGTGTTGGCGCGCTGCTGGAGTACTGTCACGATGTCCACCGAAGTTGTTCCCTCTCCTTGATCGGAAGGCGTTCGGCGGTCGCCATCACCGGCTTTCTAGCTGCCACAGATCCATGTTTCATTTTTCCTTTTGTTTTGTCTGTTTACACACCTGGTTCCCATCTCATGATTATGTTCCTTATTTAACCCTCTGGTTTCCCTTTCTGTTTTGTGCGTGATTGTCTTTCGTGTGTTGGAGTTCGAGTCCTGTTTTGTCCTTGTTTTGTAACGGGATTTTTGTTACATTCTTGGATTGAGTAAATACAGTGTTTTTTTTACTCTTCGCCTGACTCCTTCGCCATCTTCTAGATAGACTCTGACAACAATAGGTGTAGACTAACAGTGAAATGCGTACTTATGGGCCCTGCCCAACAATACAGAGAGAAAAATAGAAATTATAGAAACAAATAATAACATGAAGAATAAATACACAATAACTTGGCTATACAGTGCATTCAAAAGTATTCAGACCCAAAATGTATTACTTTATTATTCTTATTATTCTAAAATGGATTAAATAAAAAAATGTAATCATCAATCTACAGTTGAAGTCGGAAGTTTACATACACCTTAGCCAAGTACATTTCAACTCAGTTTTTCACAACTTCTGACATTTAATCCTAGTAAAAATTCCCTGTCTTAGGTCAGTTAAGATCACCACTTCATTTTAAGAATGTGAAATGTCAGAATAATAGTAGAGAGATTATTTATTTCAGCTTTTATTTCTTTCATCACATTCTCAGTGGGTCAGAAGTTGACATTCTCTCAATTAGTATTTGGTAGCATTGCCTTTAAATTGTTTAACTTGGGTCAAACGTTTCGGGTAGTCTTCCACAAGCTTCCCACAATATGTTGGGTGAATTTTGGCCCATTCCTCCTGACAGAGCGGGTGTAACTGAGTCAGGATTGTAGGCCTCCTTGCTCGCACACACTTTCTCAGTTCTGCCCACAAATTTTCTATAGGATTGAGGTCAGTGCTTTTGATTTTGTTGTCCTTAAGCCATTTTGCCACAACTTTGGAAGTATGCTTGGGGTCATTGTCCATTTGGAAGACCCATTTGCGACCAAGCTTTAACTTCCTGACTGATGTCTTGAGATGTTGCTTTAATATATCCACATACAGTGGGGCAATTGTTCAAGTTCTCCCACTTAAAAAGATGAGAGAGGCCTGTAATTTTCATCATAGGTACACTTCAACTATGACAGACAAAATGAGAAAAAAAATCAAGAAAATCACACTGCAGGATTTTTAATGAATTTATTTGCAAATTATGGTGGAAAATAAGTATTTGGTCACCTACAAACAAGCAAGATATCTGGCTCTCACAGACCTGTAACTTCTTTTTTAAGAGGCTCCTCTGTCCTCCACTCGTTACCTGTATTAACGGGACCTGTTTGAACTTGTTATCAGTATAAAAGACATCTGTCCACAACCTCAAACAGTCACACTCCAAACTCCACTATGGCCAAGCCCAAAGAGCTGTCAAAGGACACCAGAAACAAAATTGTAGACCTGCATGGCCAAACAGTTAAATTTTTGTTTCATCAGACCAGAGGACATTTCTCCAAAAAGTACAATCTTCGTCCCCATGTGCAGTTGCACATCTTCTTCCTGAGTGGTATGACGGCTGCATGGTCCCATGGTGTTTATACTTGTGTACTATTGTTTGTACAGATGAACGTGGATCCTTCAGGCGTTTGGAAATTGCTCCCAAGGACGAACCAGACTTGTGGTCGACAATGTTTTTTTCTGAGGTCTTGGCTGATTTCTTTAGATTTTCCCATGATGTCAAGCAAAGAGGCTTACTTCCGGCGCCGACAGAGATGGCCGCCAAGATTAGAGTTCCTAGGAAACTGTGCAGTATTTATTTTTTTATGTGTTATTTCTTACATTGTTATTCCAGGAAACCTTAGGTTTTATTACATACAGTCGGGAGGAACTATTGGATATAAGAGCAACGTCAACTCACCAACATTACGACCAGGAATACGTCTTTCCCGAAAGCGGATCCACTGTTTGGTCCACCACCCAGGACAATGGATCGGATCCCATGCGGTCTTCTGGTTAGGCTCCGTAGACGGGCACATCGCGCACCGCCCCTGAGCATACTACTCGCCAATGTCCAGTCTCTTGACAACAAGGTAGACAAAATCAGAGCAAGGGTTGCCTTCCAGAGAGACATCAGAGATTGTAATGTTCTTTGTTTCACAGAAACATGGCTCAACTGGGGTACATCATCGGAGTCTGTACAGCCACCTGGTTTCTTCACGCATCGCGCCAACAAAAACAAACATCTCTCTGGTAAGAAGAAGGGCAGAGGTGTATGCCTTATGATTAACGAGACGTGTTGTGATCATAACAACATACAGGAACTCAAGTCCTTTTGTTCACCTGACCTAGAATTCCTTACAATCAAATGCCGACCGCATTATCTACCAAGAGAATTCTCTTTGATCATAATCACAGTTGTGTATATCCCCCCCAAGCAGACACATCGACGGCCCTGAAAGAACTTAATTTGACTCTATGTAAACTGGAAACCACATATCCTGAGGCTGCATTTATTGTAGATGGGGATTTAAACAAGGCGAATCTGAAAACAAGGCTCCCTAAATTTTATCAGCATATCGAATGCGTGATCCGGGCTGTAAAAACCCTGGATCATTGTTATTCTAACTTCCGTGACACATACACTGTAAAGCCATCCCCGCCCTCCTTCGGAAAATCTGACCACGACTCCATTTTGTTGCTCCCAGCCTATAGACAGAAACTAAAACAGGAAGCGCCATTGCTCTGGTCTGTTCAATGCTTGTCCGACCAATCGGATTCCACGCTTCAAGATTGCTTCGAACACGTGGACTGGGATATTGTTCCACATAGCGTCGGACAATAACATCGATGAAAACACTGATTCGGTGAGCAAGTTTATTAGCAAGTGCATCGGTGATGTTGTACCCACAGCGTCTATTAAAACATTCCCCAACCAGAAACTGTGGATTGATGGCAGCATTCGCGCAAAACTGAAAGCACGAACCACTGCTTTTAATCAGGGCGAGGTGACCGGAAACATGACCGAATACAAACAGTGTAGCTATTCCCACCGCAAGGTAATCAAACAAGATAATCGTCAGTATAGAGACAAAGTAGAATCTCAATTCAACGGCTCAGACACGAGAGGTATGTGGCAGGGTCTACAGTCAATCACGGACTACAAAAGGAAAACCAGCCACGTCGTGGACCACGATGTCTTGCTCCCAGACAAACTAAACAACTTCTTTGCCCGCTTTGAGGACAATACAGTGCCACTGACACGGCCCGCTACCAAAACCTGCGGGCTCTCCTTCACTGTAGCCAATGTGACTAAAACATTTAAACGTGTAAACATCTCCACCCCGCTGATCTTCAACACTGGGGCCCCACAAGGGTGCGTTCTCAGCCCTCTCCTGTACTCCCTGTTCACCCATGATTGTGTGACCATGCACGCCTCCAACTCAATCATCAAGTTTGCAGACGACACTACAGTGGTAGGCTTGATTACCAACAACGACGAGACGGCCTACAGGGAGGAGGTGAGGGCCCTTAGAGTGTGGTGTCAGGAAAATAACCTCACACTCAATGTCAACAAAACAAAGGAGATGATCGTGGACTCCAGGAAACAGCAGAGGGAGCAGCCCCCTATCCACATCGACGGGACAGTAGCGGAGAAGGTGGAAAGTTTTAAGTTCCTCGGCGTACACATCATGGACAAACTGAAATTTTCCACCCACACAGACGGAGTGATGAAGAAGGCACAGCAGCGCCTCTTCAACCTCAGGAGGCTGAAGAAATTCAGCTTGTCACCTCAAACTTTTAGAGATGCACATTCGAGAGCATCCTGTCGGGCTGTATCACAGCCTGGTACGGCAACTTCTCCGCCCACAACCGTAAGGCTCTCCAGAGGGTAGTGAGGTCTGCACAACACATCACCGGGGGCAAACTACCTACCCTTCAGGACACCTACACCACCCGATGTCACAGGAAGGCCAAAAAGAACATCAAGGACAACAACCACCCGAGCCACTCCCTGTTCACCTCACTATCATCCAGAAGGCGAGGTCAGTACAGGTGCATCAAAGCAGGGACAGAGAGACTGAAAAACAGATTCTATCTCAAGGCCATCAGACTGTTAAACAGCCATCACTAACATTGAGTGGCTGTTGAAAACATACTGACTCATCTCTAGCCACTTTAATAATTAAAAGATTGATGTAATAAATGCATCACTAGCCACTTTAAACAATGCCACTTTATATAATGTTTACATACCTTACATTACTCATTTCATATGTATATACTGTAGTCTATACCATCTACTGCATCTTGCCTATGCCGTTCGGCCATCGCGCATTCATATATTTTTATTTTTATGTACATATTCTCATTCATTCCTTTACACTTGTGTGTATAAGGTAGTTGTTGTGAAATTGTTAGGTTAGATTACTTGTTAGATATTACTGCATGGTCAGAACTAGAAGCACAAGCATTTCGCTACACTCGCATTAACATCTGCTAACCATGTGTATGTGACAAATAAAATTTGATTTGATTTGGGGAGTTTGGGTTTGAAGGTATGCCTTGAAATACATCCATAGGTACACCTCCAAATGACTCAAATTATGTCAATTATCCTATCAGAAGCTTCTAAAGCCATGACATCATTTTCTGGAATTTTCCAAGCTGTTTAAAGGCACAGTCAACTCAGTGTATGTAAACTTCTGACCCACTGAAATTGTGACACAGTGAACTATAAGTGAAATAATCTGTCTGTACAATTGTTGGAAAAATGACATGTGTCATCCACAAAGTACATGTCCTAACCGACTTGCCAAAACTATAGTTTGTTAACAAGACATTTGTGGAGTGGTTGAAAAACAAGTTTTAATGACGCCAACCTAAGTGTATGTAAACTTCCGACTTCAACTGTACACACAATACCCCATAACGACATAGCAAAAAACGTTGTTTTTTAAAATTCTGCGGCATTGAAAGTCCCCAAGAACCCAGTGGCCTTCATCATGCTTAAATGGAAGAAGATTGGAACCACCAACACTCTTCCTAGAGCTGGCCTAGAGCTGGTCAAACTGAGCAATCAGGGAAGAAGGGCCTTTGTCAGGGAGGTGACCAAGAACATAATGGTCACTCTGATAGAGTTTTGTTGGACAGACTCCTCAGAGGAGGAAGGGGAGGACCATCCTCCTCAGTGAATTTCATAAAAATTAAAATTGGAAAACATTGGAAAAGTAATTTTTTTAGATAAAACTACACTAAATATATTCACGTCACCGAATAATTGATTAAAACACACTGTTTTGCAATGGTCTACAGTAACCTCAACAGCACTCTGTAGGATAGCACCATGGTGTTGCCGGAGGACAGCTAGCTTCCGTTCTCCTCTTGGTACATTGACTCCAATACAAAACCTAGGAGTCTCTTGGTTCTTACCCCCTTCCATAGACTTACACAGTAATTATGACTACTTCCGGAGGATGTCCTCCAACCTATCAGAGCTCTTGCAGCATGAACTGACATGTTGTCCACCCAATCAAAGAATCAGAGAATGAATCTAGTAATGAAAGCTAAGCTACTGCTAGCTAACACTGCAGCACATAAAATGTGGTGAGTAGTTGACTCAAAGAGAAAGACAATAGTTAAACAGTATTGAAAAATGAAGGAGAAGTGAGAGAGGGAGAGAGACGTTGTCATTTTTTCACTTACTTAGCTAGCAAATGCAGCTGGCTAGTTTAGTTACACAAACATCCGGCACAAACAGAGAGATGCTATGTTAGCTAGTTAGCAATGACTATCCAAAACATCACTGGAACTCTTCCAAGTCAAGTTAAGCTTTTGGTTTGACTATTTTATTGCCACCGGGGCCTGCCGGTGTAACTGCTTACTGACTATACACTGTAACGTTACTGCATGATTGTAGTGGGTTTCCTAACGCATTAGTTCCAAATCAAATCAAATAATCAAATCAAATTGGTCACATACACATTGTTAGCAGATGTTATTGTGAGTGTAGCTAAATGCTTGTGCTTCTAATTCCTCTGAACTTTCCACCTTCTCCACTGCTGTCCCGTCGATGTGGATAGGGGGGGTGCTCCCTCTGCGGTTTCCTGAAGACCACGATCATCTCCTTTGTTTTGTTGACATTGAGTGAGAGGTTGTTTTCCTGACACCACACTCCGAGTGCCCTCACCTCTTCCCTGTATGCTGTCTCGTCGTTGTTGGTGATCAAGCCTACTACTGTTGTGTCGTCTGCAAACTTGATGATCGAGTTGGAGGTGTGCATGGCCACGCAGTTGTCGTGTCTTGGCTATCATTATGACCCAAAAGAGCAAGTCATGACACAGTCGTGGGTGGCCAGGGTGTACAGGAAGGGGGCTGAGCATGCACACATGTGGGGCCCCAGTGTTGAGGATCAGCGAAGTGGAGATGTTGTTTCCTACCTTCACCACCTAGGGGTGGCCCGTCAGGAAGTCCAGGACCCAATCGTACAGGGATGGGTTGAGACCCAGGGCCTCAAGCTTAATGATGAGCTTGGAGGGTACTATGGTGTTGAATGCAGAGCTGTAGTCAATGAACAGAATTCTTACATAGGTATTCCTCTTGTCCAGATGGGATAGAGCAGTGTGTAGTGTGATGGCGATTAAATCGTCTTTGGACCTATTGTGGAGGAACACAAATTGCAGTGGGGCTAGGGTGACAAGTAAGTTGGAGGTGATATGATCCTTGACTAGTCTCTCAAAGCACTTCATGATGACCGAAGTGAGTGCTACGGGGCGATAGACATTCAGTTCAGTTATCTTTGCCTTCTTGGGTACAGGAACAATGCTGGCCATCTTGAAGCATGTGGGGAGAGCAGACTGGGATAGGGAGAGATTGAATATGTCTGTAAACACACCAGCCAGCTGGTCTGCGCGTGCTCTGAGGACACGGCTAGGGATGCCGTCTGGGCTGGCAGTCTTGCGAGGGTTACGTTTAAACATCTTACTCAGCCCACAGTCCTTGGTAGCAGACCGCGTCGTTGGCAGTGTGTTATCCTCAAAGTGGGCAAAGGAGGTGTTTAATTTGTCTGGAAGCAAGACGTTGGTGTCCTCCGGATATATGGTTTCCAGTTTGCATAGAGTCCAGTGGAGTTCCTTGAGGGCCGTCGTGGTATGGGCTGAGGGGGGATATACACGGCTGTGACAATAACCGACGAGAATTCTCTTGGGAGATAACATGGTCGGCATTTTATTGTGAAGAATTCTAGGCCTGGTTGAACAGAAGGACTTGAGGTCCTGTATGTTGTTACAATTACACAATGAGTCGTTAATCATGAAACATACACCCCGCCCTTCTTCTTCCTGGAGAGATGTTTATTTCTGTCGGCGCGACATACAAAGAATCCCGGTGGCTGTACCAACTCCGACAACTTGTCCCCAGAGAGCCATGTTTCCGTGAAACAGAGTATTTTACAATCACCGATGTCTCTCTGGAAGGCAATCCTTGCCCTAATTTCGTCTACCTTGTTATCTAGAGACTGGACATTAGCAAGTAATGTACTCGTAAGTGGTGGGTGGTGTGCGCACCTCCGAAGTCTGACCAGAAGGCCGCTCTGTCTACCTCTTCTGCGACGACATTGTTTTGGGTCAGCCTCTGGAATCAGTTTGAATTCCTTAGGTGGTTCGAACAAAGGATCCTCTTCAGGTAAATCGTATTTCTGGTCGTAGTGCTGGTAAGTTGACGTCGCTCTGATATCCAATAGTTCTTCCCGGCTGTATGTAATAACACTTAAGATTTTCTGGGCTAACAATGTAAGAAATGATTCGATAAAAAAAAAAAATACAGCATAGTTTCCTAAAGACTAAAAGTGAGGTGACCCTCTGTCGGCGCCATCTTACTATGTTGACTAGGACGTTACTTTAGTACTAATATGGGGACAACGATGTAGGCTCTGTATAGCGGTTATGACATGGTTTGAAAAGGTTTTTTCTCCTGGTCACATACTGTTACATCTGCGCCTGCCACACCCTCTATTGCTCATCCTGTGTCTCCCTAACCTGCCGCCACTCCCCCAGTGCTCTCTCCCTCTTTCTCTCTGTGTGTGTTTATGTGTGATTGTGTGGGTGGAGACAGGTGTGCTGGAGGCAGAGCAGATCCCCACCAGCTGCAACCTGTTCCATAATCAAGAACTCTACAAATACTCAGCCCTGCCACTTCCACGCTGCCAGATCGTAAGCTCTGCTCAGTCAGTCTGAGTTTTTAGCCGTTTGTTCCTGCATAGATCCCATTTTTGTGTTGTGCCTGTTTTCCCTTGCCTGGCACTGTTTTCCTCTCCGTTACAGTTCTGTCCACTCTGACTCTGGTCCCTGTCTCCAGTCCCACGTCTTGTCAGTCCTGCTACCCTGTTCTGAACCCCCCACTCTACTGCTTCCATGGATTCCTCTCTGGACCTGCTTATCCAGCCCCAACTCCTCTCGCTCCACCCTCGGCACCTGGCTCCCTGCACAACCCGCCCACACTTTCCCTGGCCTGCACCCTTCTTAACCGTTTTTCAATAAATACCTTAGTTACCTTATCCCAGTCTCCTCGTCTGAGTCTGCTCTTGGGTTCACCTGCTCCTCATAACACATACAGTTGATGTGTTGTTCATTGAAGTCCACAGACAAAGGGAAATGGTGAGAGGAGAGTGCATAGAGGCGAGAAGGAATACAACGTGGCTGCTATGAAATTGAACCATGTTTTTGCGTGATCAGGGGTGTATTCATTCTGCCGATTCTGTTGAACAACGTTTCTTAAATGGAAGCAAACAAGACAGGGATAAAAATACTTAAAATTGTCCAATAGAAACTCTTGTTTGCAACTGTTGGACTAATGATTACACCCTAGATAAGCTAGATGCAGGCAATAGTGTGCAAGCCAGTATTGAATGTGTCACTCACTGTCTGTCAATGTGTCACTGCCTGTCATCTCACATTTTTCTTTCGACATGTGTGCACCTATGTTGTAAACTTTAATTCATAGGCTAGGTTGTAGCAACCTCATGATGGTATAGGGAAAATGTTAGTATCATCTAGTAGCCTACACCCATCAATGTTACATTGAACTGGGTGAATGGAATATGAATGACTGTCATCCAACTGCTTTAATATAAATAAGACCATGCTCGTGAAAAAAAATGTCTTCCCTTATCATAAACGGCACTGACCGCCACTGTCTCAATTCCTCAACTAGACCATGTTTACAAGTCAAGAAAAGCTCTTTGGCAGATTTCCCCCAAATCCTATTCAAATATATATCGGAATACTTGTCCCAAGTGCCTACTTGGGATCCCCCATCTCTCCTCTCCTCTCTCCCAGGCTGTGACAGGGACTTTATGTCTGGGGGTGGAATGATAATGTTTCTAATCTTGTTACATTGCACAAAGAATTGTGTTCCATGTTAATGATGAACTGGCCCCCTCCCGGCCCTGCCGAGCTGCTTACTTTCAATTTGTGTACTGTCATCTCCCTGCGACGATGCTGAAATTGATGCGCCCTCTTCCTTTTAATTAAATCAAACCCAGTTGGGGGCCGGGCAGGTTGGGGGCCTGCGCCCATTCAGCCGTCAAAAAGACCTGCCTGACTTCCAGCCAAAACTGAGTGCTGGTTTAAACTCTGGTTTGGGTTTGTGTGTCCTTCACCCTTCTCTCTAATTATAGGGTCTTTGAGGCAAACAAGACATTCAGCATTTTGTAATTTTCCATAGAGGTTAAACCACTGCTTCCATGAAAACTCATTGAAAATATAGCATTGGCAAGGGATGTCAACTCTCTAACGTATAGATTTATTTTTTAAATTAAAAAATTAAAAAATTCTGATATCCAATTGGTAGTTACAGTCTTGTCCCATCGCTGCAACTCCCCTACAGACTCGGGAGAGGCATGCGTCCTCCAAAACACAACCCTGCCAAGCCGCTTCTTGACACACTGCTCGCTTAACCCGGAAAGCAGCTGCACCAATGTGTCGGAGGAAACACTGTCCAGGTGGCGACCGTAGTTGGCTTGCAGGCGCCCCAGCCCGCCACAAGGAGTCGCTAGAGCGCGGTAGGACAAGGAAATCACGGCCGGCTGTGCCACAGCCTGGGATCGAACCCGGGTCTGTATCAATGACTCAAGCACTGTGATGCAGTGCCTTAGACCGCTGCACCACTCAGGAGGCCCTAACGTATAAATATAACTCAAGTAAAATGATTCACATTGACACTATCTTGGTCTTTCCCAATCAGCCAAAAAAGTAATAGCTTGTTGGCTGGGTTATGAAAAGCCTGACATTTTTTTATAGGTTACATCACAATACAATATAATAGTCATGGAATAATTTATGGCAGCTAAAACATTCCAGTTTCCCAATCTAAATTCAGACATTTTGGAGTTATATGGACACTGCCCCAGCTCTACAAAATCTCTGCTAGAAAAGCAGTCCCTCCAACCTGCCTTGTAGCTTTCACAGTTACAGTGGAATGTTGGAGCCAGCCAGACCATAAAAAAGGGAAGAGATTCCCACACATTTGAGGTAGGATAATTGGATTCCCTGGCTATGTCCTGTATGGTGGGCTGTGGGCAGAGGTGATATTATCAAGGTAACGTAAGGCTGTGGTGCTGTAGCGCAGGGATGCCCGGCAAGGTCCGTCCTCCAGGTTCCACATCACTGCCTGCTTGGCTATTCATCCTGTGGACCCTGCAAATTAAATTATGGGAGGAAGAGCAAAGGACATTTTGGGGGAATTAATCCCATTGATGCCTAAACCTACTTCAACATGTTATAGTGAGGCAATCTTAAGATGTAAGGCGCATGTACTCTTAGACAAGACATTGGAGCACACAGTATGGTTGTTTTTTGGTAAGCAGGCAGATGTGAGAGATGTATCCGAGTGTCTGGAAATGATCAAACAGTTGGATAATCAATTTGAACAAATAAAGAAATGCAACATTTTCACACTCAAACAGTCTGAAAGAAAGATTCACACCTGGTGTCCTGTAGACAACCTTCATTATGCCACTTTTCCAAATGCACACAATGCACACAAATGCACACAATGCACACAAATGCACAAAGTCTACATTTTTCAAAATATAATTATTTTGGACAGGTCATTTTCAAAGGATAATCATCTCACATATTCAAATGAACTCAAATGAACATTTCAATTATTAGTTTCTATGTTTAGAAATGTATGATTTAGATTTTACATTGAATATTGCCCTAGAATGATAGACATTTTGTTTCTGTTTTTATATCTAGGCCTCTAACCCTATTCCTTGTTCAGAAAAGTGTAACGATTGTTGTTCGTATTTATGGAATAGTTCTTATTCATTAGATTAAATGTATTAGATCTACAGAATCCACTTTGATGTGAAAGCATCCCAAGGTAATCAAATGACCGTACAAACGCATCAATAAACACTGGTTGAGGCGAAATTATCAGACACCGTTCTTCCTTTGACCATCTTTGAAATGGAACATTGTTTTTAATTCAATAATATAAGAAAAAATATATACATTGATTTAATTTGTTTAGCCCACCATATGACTATATACTTGTATTTTTAAATAACGTTTTCATGGATTCATTTCCACTTGATTCTAAGACTAACACCGTTGTTTTGATTTTTGAAAATAAAACAATCATTGTAAAATTGTAATCGGTCCCACTGGGCCTTTAGTTTTCTGTATCGCATCAGTTTTACAGGTCATCTACAGTAGCTGGTGGCCATATACAATCCACCTGTCACTACAAAACAGGGCTGGCTATACGGGCAAGGTCAATGCATGGACTTCCTCGCATGTAAATATATCACCTTTCAAATTAAACACCCGTCAAAAATAAGAAAGTAGGCTAACTGGTCACTCAGCCTAAACGGTCAACATTTTTCCTTTTGTTGAAATATTATACCTAATCACACAATATGACATTTTGAACAAAGGCTACTGAACATAAGTACATGTGTGCAGTTTATGCTTACATTTTGGAATAATTATTACAATAATATAGCAGTAGACCAGTAGATTAATTTAAATATGAATGAAGTATATAGGAGCCATAGGCTTATCGAGACTGCTGTAATTATTATTTGAAATAAAGTTGCAGGATTACCCTGTCATTTTACAAAGAAAACCCCAATCTAACCTGTAATTATGTGATTAGACTTTATTACGTCCTAATCTGACAATTTACGTCAAAAAACGATATACTGTTACAACTAAACAATTAAACTGCATTCAACGCCTGAAGCCACAAATACGGATATTTAACCTGCCCTCGCGTTTTATGAAGTTAACCACAGCAGGCTACACTGCGAAGTGTGATCCTCTCGGCATTGCAGATAAACACTGCCCCCTGCTGATCAATACACATTCAAGGAGCATTCAAAAATGCCTTCAAAAAATCGGATTATTTGCACATTCTACATTAATTACATTACTACACAAATTAATATATTTCCGTACACAGAAGCTTCGGAAACATTCAATAAAATAAAAAACATAAATACAGAACATACACCAAGTATACTTTCCTCTATAAATCACATTGTTGTTTGTGGAACAACAATATGACTGCAACATACATTTCAGCCTGTCAATAAGAGTAAAACATAATTTGATGGGGCTTATGTACTGACATATCAGTATTGCATGTCCCACAAACTTGGAGGAGTATTGTAAAAGATAGGATGGGTTATAAAAGTGTAAGCATATTGCCTATAATAAGTTGGAATCTCAGGAAGGCCTATAACAGAATTCAAAGTTGTTAATTCCAAAACTCTTTATTTAAAAAAGCTATATTTTAACATTCTATATATTTGAATAAAAATCATGCTAGACTAGAGAAGAGGACAACATTTTAAACAAAGACACACGTTCCAGGGAGGGCTGTGGCCGTAAATGGTCCTATAGCCTAATTACCTGACAGGTCCTTCAATGTCCTCCTCATCAGGAGCAGCACAGACCTCAGCCAGGACTAACAGGCCACACCACTGAGCCTGTCTCTTCTCCCTGGTTACACATCTCCCCCACCCAATGCAAACAAACACAGCATGCACAGTAAACAGGATATTGACTATTGACACACACACACACACACACACACACACACACACACACACACACACACACACACACACACACACACACACACACACACACACACACTCACACACTCCTCAGTACACCCAGATGTCCTGCTTGGCCCTGCCATTATCCCCTCCTCTACTCCAAACACACAGTTTTAATTTCAAAGCTCTGATTAGCTGATGATTGCATGACAACCGCCGACCAGGTTCCCTTTTCGACAGGCTCCCAGACTGCAACTCAATCATGCCCAATTAGTGGGTCCCCAAACACTCTCTCTTATTAGAGGACTCATAATCGACTCATTGTGTCCTGATTTGGCAAATAAATCACTCTGGAGGTCTCTCTCTCTTTTCTCCCCTCTCTCTCTCTCTCTCTCTCTCTCACTCACTCACTCACTCTAACCCCCCTCTTTTCCTTGTCCAGGGGTTCAGTGACAACATTTTCAGGCAAGCTTTTCATTGGAGCTGACAGTTTGAGCTACACTGCAGGACTCCTTTTTTTTATTACCCAGAAGAATGAAGAATCATTTAGCGGCGAAGGCATGCAGCATGCGGGTGTCCTTGTCCTACAAGGTTAAGAATCCATTCCGTCTGGACAAGAAAGGAATGAATTAAAATAAATGACGGCCAGATATTTATTGCGAGTTTGTAGATGAAGCTAAGTCACTCCAGTGGACAAGCGGGGGCTGCCAATCGCTCAGTGTCACCGCATGACCTGTTAGCTCTTTCTGCGTGGCACAAGGGAATAAACGCTGAATGTCACATCATTCCTCTCCTGCTTGTATATATTTTTTGATATACATTGTTGTATACTGTATATAAATGCATGTGTTGTTGTGGACAGTAGACGTCAAGTGAGATAGCAAGGCATATGAAATGATCTAGTGCTGGATGCTAGAAATATTAGTCATTTGATTGAAAGAACAGAAATCCTGAGAAATAGAAGCTTGGTAGACAGACAACACTAGCAGCTGTCTTAGACAACAAGATCTCGAATGAAGAGGACGGATGGGATACAAGAGGACCCTTGAAACTGTCCATTCATTCCTACAACATTCCACAAACTCCCAGCAGAAATCTGTATGTGAGCCTCAGATCTCAGGGTATAACAGCCTAATTAATTAAGTGGACTGTGATGAAGTAGCTTTATCATAGTGGAAAGATGTCCGGTGCCAAGGAAAACAATATGGCTTTCACACAGGTGTTTCCACACAGTGATCATGTGCTATGTTCACAGAGAGTTGTGTTCTGTACAGGCCTCAAGATGAACTACTATGAACATGGAACAGAAATGAATCACTGCACTTCATAGGCTCTGTGGGGTCTACTGGGTGGAGCTCCAGGGGCATGAGGAGCAGGCAGGAGGTCTATGAAGTGATGGACTTACAGGGAACCGCCTCACTCTGTGATGTGGTGGACTCAGAACCCCTAGCCTACAAAGTGGACTCAGTGGTCTCCCACTGTCATTCTGAGCCTGGTTATTGGGCTCATATGGCTTCTGCCAGTACTGTGGATTTGAGCATGCCCAGTGGGCTCTCAGAGGGGTCTGTGGAGTAACCTCTGGATTGTACGTACAGCGACTGACAGTACAGTAGCCCTCGACAAGGTGTTGCTGGGTGGCTGTGCATGTTCAGATGTCCCTCGCATACCGTAACACGATGATTACTGTCACATGCTTTTCACTGTGTCCAAATCATACAGCAGAGCACAGTCCTCATCATAGGAGACTTTCTTTACTGTAACCATTTGACTCTTATACAGGGTTGGGGAGTAACTGATTACACTTAAGCAGTTACATGTAATCCGATTACAGAAAATCTAACTGTAGTCCGTTACATTACCAGCTAAAATATTGTAATCAGATTACAGATACTTTTGAAAAACTAGATGATTACTTTTTGGTTTACTTTTAAATTCAGAAAGGATGTTTGCGAAAAAATACATTATGACACCGTACTGTTGTCTCAATGATATTCAGTTCAGCATTGAAAAAAGGCGCACGTTTAAGTTTGTTCCACCTGACCAAGTCTAACCACAAGTAAGAGAACACTATGATGACACACCAAATGCATTTGATGGATCCTTTATGTTACTGTCAGTTATGTTACTGATTACAATTTTGGACAGGTAACTAGTAACTCATGGATTACATTTAGAAAGTAACCTACCCAACTCTGCTTTTAGGCATGTTTGTCTCTTAACTTTGAACTAAAGAATTCCCCCCAGACTCTCTCTCCCACCCACCACTATCCTCTCCTCCTTCATCCTTTACTTGGTGCTGTGTGGGGACTGAGGATGTCTATGTGTGTGTGGTGGTCATTAGTCTCTGTATACAAGGTAAAAGTAAACGTCCTGGCCAGCTGGCGTGTGACGTGGGGTGCAGCGTGGTGTGGTCTGCCACTGTGAGACCCCCACGGATGAACCACAGAGGCCTGGTGCCCTCCTCCCCCCGGCAAGCCTATGAGACCACCACAGGCACTCAGCAGATGGAGTCTCCAGCTCTCCTCTCCCTCTTCCACAGGCAGGCAAGGAGGCTGGGGCTGGGACTGGCCTAACTAACCTCCGTCACAGATGGCAGAAGAAGCCTGGGCCTCCAGTGGAGCCCTGCTGGGGAGATGCTGTGCTGCAGCAGGTGTGATCTCAGCTCCTCTCTGTCCCCCCTGTCAGCACCTCAGTGGTGGAGCGCACACTTTGCACTCTCTCTTCCTGTCCTCACTCCTCTTCACTTAGACACCGTCTGTGCTGAGGTAACACAACCACATCCTCCCCCTCACTAACCAAAGACATGTCCACTACACTACAGTCCATAGCACAGCAGTTTCACATCTCTGTAGATCCAGATATTCTGACAAACCACTTTTTATCCTTCACTAACAAATAGAGGTTAGTGACAGGTGACTCTGACTGACTCTGGCTGTGGACTGAATTGGATATAACACATGAAGCATGAGGTATGGTGAATAATATGAAGTACCCTCGATCAAAAGTATATCAACCAAAGTAGATGTTTTTTCCCATTTGAGGGCAAATTGTTTCAGTCTGTTGACTCGGATGTTTTTTTTTTACTGCTGGAGATGAAAAGCTCTCCACCTGACCTCACCACTGCCATGGGGCCTGGCCCACACTACCACTCTCCTTCCCATCAGCCCCTTCTTTATCACCACCGGCTTCAAGACAAACAGGTTGTGCTACAGGTTCACACGTCTGCAGCCAGCGTTCTCCGTGATGGAGAGGGTTTATAGGGGGTACCACCGCACCGCGCAGCCGAGTCCCTCACCTTGAACTGTCCCTGTCCACAAGGCCTCAGTGAACCCTATCCCCTGCCCCCCGGCCTCCCCAGCGCCCTGGCCACTCCGACTGCCTCTGAGTTATTATCATAATTTCCCAGAGAGGCATTGCAGGGCCTCTACAGCGTGAGTCGCCCGTGTTTTACAGAATGTTTTGTGTTTTATTGCCTTTGAGTCACTCGTAGGCCAGTGGAGAGGGCCCACAAAGATAAGAAAACCACTCATGTGAAAAATGAAGGGCCTCGCGTCCTGGACTGAGAGGAGAAAAGACTAAATAATAAAATACATGACAAATGTGGACCCTGACTGTATTTCATGTCCCCCCCAACCTATAACAAAAATATGAGGAAAAAGAGGAAAATAATAATAATGAATTCAGCCAATCTCTGCGTTACAAAAAGAACATACGCTTTTTTCTTGGTCGGTTTGTACTTGAAAAAACCTCCCATGAACCCCCCGACTACCGAGCCCTTTGACAACCTGACACCCGTAAGATGCCCAGGGGCATTCCAAGCTGCCGCTGTCCTAGTCATTTCATGTCCAAACCCACCTGGGGTAAACTAAAAAAGTACTAAGAGAAAGAGAATATTAACAAAAAAAGGAGAGAGAAAAAACAGCATGGTGGAAACTGAAAACCCTTTCCCAACTCACACAACTTTGGACTCCTACATTTAAAGCTTTGTCTTTAATGTGGTCAGGAGAGCCCCTCAAAGCCCCCTGTAGTTCCGCAGTATAAAGGTGTAGCATATCTCATGGAAAATAAAACATCTGTTTAATCTATTACTTTCAAAGGCAAATCCCCTTTTTGATCAAAGAATGATATTGATCTGCCTGCCTCAGTTCTATGACGGGGATTTCTCTTTCAAACTTGAAATATCATCAAGTCTTTGTGGCAAATCAATACAGGGGCTAAACAGCTATACTTTTTCAAGTCATTTTCAAAGTGCACTGAAACAATTTGAATATGGTTGCATTTGCATTTATTTCCACAATATAAAATCTACATTCAGGTTGCCTATGTATGTAGTGTAGTTGACATTTGCCCTAGAGTTAAAACATTGCTAATGTTCATCCTACATATAGCCTATAAAGCTGAATAATTAACAAACTCAGGGACTGCGGATTTATTACTGCATCTCTGGAATAATCAAACCAGATCACTCATCAGAGAAGCTGGACATCCAGGCTTGGCTTATAGCACCTGACTCAGCCTGTAAACCCCTGACCAGGCCAGTGACTGACTGAGGGCCTGTGACAGTCCAGACACGTGGCCCCTGGTGGAACGAGCAGGTCAGTTCCTAATATCCCGTGAGCATTGGCGTGTCTGTCCTCACCCGTCACTCTGTGTGTGAGGGGCCCCGGCTGAAGGCTCTGGCTATCTTCACATCTCCTCATTTTTGTAACACTTTAATTACACATCAGCATATTGCTTTTGGGCCATATGGAAGGCAAATAATGAGACTAGATAAAATGTATAAACTTCTGTCAACACCACAGCATATAAGGGGTAGTTGGAAGCATATTATCTCTATTTCTTCTTCCAATTAGCGCCCTGTATCAAAATACATTAAGACAAACCTGTCATCCCAGAGTAGGAAAAAAAACATGTTTTTAGGAGGCCTTGGTCCATTTTTATTAAAACTGTTTTACTTCCTCTGTTTGTTTTCTTTGCCAGAAAGTGAAAAGTCATTTCCACACAGGGAGACATTTCCACACAGAGAGTCATTTCCACACAGGGAGACATTTCCACACAGGGAGACATTTCCACACAGAGAGTCATTTCCACACAGGGAGACATTTCCACACAGGGAGACATTTCCACACAGAGAGTCATTTCCACACAGGGAGACATTTCCAAACAGGGAGACATTTCCACACAGAGAGTCATTTCCACACAGGGAGACATTTCCATACAGAGAGTCATTTCCACACAGAGAGTCATTTCCACACAGGGAGACATTTCCACACAGAGAGTCATTTCCACACAGAGAGTCATTTCCACACAGGGAGTGATTTCCACACAGGGAGTGATTTCCACACAGGAGTCGTTTCTACACAGGGAGTCATTTCCACACAGGGAGTGATTTCCACACAGGGAGTCATTTCTACACAGGGAGTCATTTCCACACAGGGAGTGATTTCCACACAGGGAGTCATTTCCACACAGGGAGTGATTTCCACACAGGGAGTGATTTCCACACAGGGAGTCATTTCCACACAGGGAGTCATTTCCACACAGGGAGTGATTTCCACACAGGGAGTGATTTCCACACAGGGAGTCATTTCCACACAGGGAGTCATTTCCACACAGGGAGTCATTTCCACACAGGGAGTCATTTCCACACAGGGAGTCATTTCCACACAGAGAGTCATTTCCACACAGGGAGTCATTTCCACACAGGGAGTGATTTCCACACAGGGAGTCATTTCCACACAGGGAGTGATTTCCACACAGGGAGTGATTTCCACACAGGGAGTGATTTCCACACAGGGAGTCATTTCCACACAGGGAGTCATTTCCACACAGGGAGTAATTTTAAAACCCAGATAAAGGACCCAGTAAACTTGGCGTCCTCTCAAAGTTTTACATTTGGACTTCAAAAATATAAGAAACCTTCCATAAAAAATAACCAGTGTAGATTCACATGAGAAACAACTTCTACTAAATAAATACCGGATGAGAACATCACTTTTAGATAAAAAACTGATGTAACTTCTGATGAAAGAGCTACAACATTTTATATGAGACCCTGACAAATGATAAGAGTTCAACCTAAGAGTTCTTTATTGCATTGAGCTGCAATAAGGATATCATATTCCACATTAAATACTGGTCAGAGGATCCCACTAAAATAATACCTTGATAAAAAAATCCCCATCCCTCCCCCAAAAAATGATGACCTCAAACAAAATGAGACCTTATCCTCTAAATAGCTCCCTACATTTGATCAGAGGCACACAAATAATTCTCTGCTCACCTCTCCGTGACACAGTGTTCTTCTGGAGCCAAATACATCTACACTGCGAGGAGCTCTAGGAGCAAGGGCCGTCTCTCTTCGTACAAATAACGTATGTGTTACAGATGGTTTGACGTGATTAAATTCTGTGCGCCCAGCTACCGAGAGGTCATTCTGAGCCTTGCTGCAGCATCGGGATATAAGAGAGAGGAAGAGAGATGGAGCGAAAGAGAGAGGGAGGGGGAGCATGAGAGCGGAAAGAGGAGAGTATGAGGGACAGAGAGAGGTCACTTTGAGGAGCTGGATGCAGGCACATGCCAAACAGCATCTCCTCTCCCTCTCTAATCCCCACTATGATCCACTGGTGTTCTGGCCAATCGTCTGAGACAGGCCACAACCCGTGATCACTGCGGCCTAATCTGGGTCCTCCGCCCGCGAGCCGTCCACCTCAAACGCCAGCAGCCAGGCGCCAGCAGAGGAGTGGCAGGCGCGGCCATCTCCAGAGAGACAGCTAGAGGTTGTCTCTACATGGATGGGCACTTCGCAGCTCTGCGGGGGTGGGAGGAAGGGGCAACGTGGCAGCTGCTCAGGGCATATGGGCAGAATTCATTAAGGCTGGCTAAATAAGCCAATTGTGGAGAGACTGTACTGTGTGTGAATGTTGGAGAGAGAGAGTGTGAGGGAAAGAGAGAGATGGAAGAGAGGGAGACCTCTCGTTACAGTAATTCTGAACTCTGGACATTAACTTTGGTACTTTCCGTTTCTGTAATACCCATGAAGACTGATTTGATGACTGATTTGACGACTGATTTGAAGACTGATTTGAGGACTACCAAGTAACTGGCTGAATGGTTATCTATGTGTGACTGGAGATAATTGAGCTGTGAAGATTGTGTGTCCTCCAGGCCTTTGGTGTGTATCCACAAGTGTCATGAGACCGCTCTCCGCTTCAGGTAGAAATACACCTAATCACAGTCTGTAAATGTTAAACCTGTTTCCCCAATAGCCAGTGTGGCTTCTGAGGCCGGCGTCTTTATTCACACACATGAACCAGACTACTCTGAGTGAAGACACATTTCTCTGACAAGGCATAAACACACACTGACACATACTAAACATGTGTGTGCAAACTATGACTATCTAAGGTATAAATGATTTCTGCTATATTAATGGCAGAGGACATGCACCATGAGAACTTCTTAGCTACTAACAATCAGTATTATTTTGTACCAGGCCCGATAGGCATGTACAGTGCATTCGAAAAGTCTTCATACCCTTTGACTTTTCCCACATTTTCTTACGTTCCAGCCTTATTCTAAAATGGATTACATTGTATTTCCCCTCATCAATCTACACACAATACCCCATAATGACAAATATGACATTTACATAACTATTCAGACCCTATATCTAGTACTTTGTTGAAGCATCTTTGGCAGCGATTACAGCTTCAAGTTATTTTGGGTATGACGCTACAAGCTTGGCACACTTGTATTTGGGGAGTTTCTTCCATTCTTCTCAGCAGACCCTCTCAAGCTCTGTCAGGTTGGATGGGGAGGGTCGCTGCACAGCTATTTTCAGGTCTCTCCTGAGATGTTTGATCGTGTTCTAGTCCGGGCTCTGACTGGGCCACTCAAGGACATTCAGAGACTTGTCCAGAAGCCACTCCTCCGTTGTCTTGGCTGTGTGCTTCGGGTCGATGTCCTGTTGGAAGGTGAGGTTTTCATCAAGGATCTCTTTGTACTTTGCTCCGTTCATCATTCCCTTAATCCTGACTAGTCTCCCAGTCCCTGCCGCTGAAAAACATCCTAACAGCATGATGCCGCCACCACCATGCTTCCCCATAGGGATGGTGCCAGGTTTCCTCCAGACGCGACACTTGGCACTCAGGTGAAAGTGTTCAATCTTTGTTTCATCAGACCAGAAAATCTTGTTGCTCATGGTCTGAAAGTACTTTAGCCTTTCGGCAAACTCCAAGCTAGGCTGTCATGTGCCTTTTACTGGGGAGTCTGGGGAGGCTTTCGTCTGGCCTCTCTACCATAAAGGCCTGATTGGTGGAGTGCTGCAGAGATGGTTGTCCTTCCGGAAGGTTCTCCCATCTCCACAGAGGAACTCTGGAGCTCTGTCAGAGTGGCCGTCGGGTTTTTGGTCACCTCCCTGACCAAGGCCCTTTTCCCCAGATTGCTCAGTTTGGCCGGGCAGACAGCTCTCGGAAGAGTCTTTGTGGTTCCGAACTTCGTCCATTTAAGAAAAATGATGGCGGCCACTGTGTTCTTGGGGACCTTCAATATTGCAGAAATGTTTTGGTACCATTCCCAAGTTCTGTGCCTCGACACAATCCTGTCTCTGAGCTCTACGGACAATTCCTTCGACTTCATGGCTTGGTTTTTGCTCTGACATGCACTGTCAACTGTGGGAACTTATATAGACAGGTGTGTGCCTTTCCAAATCATGTCCAATCAATTGAATTTACAACAGGTGGACTCCAATCAAGTTGTAGAAACGTCTCAAGGATGATTCATGGAAAGAGGATATGCAAAGCTGTCATCAAGGTAAAGGGTGGCTACTTTGAAGAATCTCAAATATGAAATATATTTAGATTTGTTTAACACTTTTTTGGTTACTACATGATTCCATGTGTTATTTCATAGTTTTTATGTCTTCACTTTTATTCTACAATGTTGAAAATAGTACAAATAAAGAAAAACCCTTCAATGAGTTGGTATTCTGAAAATTTTGACCGGTAGGGTATGAATTTACGGTTGGATCAGAATGCACTCATTAATATTAGAAGATCAGTCAGTCAGTCACAATTTACCCATGATACATTTAAGCAATAATGCCCGAAGGGGTGTGGTATATGGCGAATATACCATGGCTAAGGGCTGTTCTTAAACACGAGTGCTTGGATACAGTCCTTAGCCGTGTTATATTGGCCATATACCACAAACCCCCAAAGTGCCTTATTGCTATTATAAACTGGTTACCAACGTAATTAGAAGAGTAAAAATAAATGTACCTGTGGTATACGGTCTGATATACCCCAGCTTTCAGCCAATCAGCATTCAGGGCTCAAACCACCCAGTTTATAATATGGTTTTGATGCTCTCAAACATGGCCAATGTCTATGGCCTCGGAGCGCGAGCCTCCTCGTTGACTGCCGGGCCGTGATTGGCCTGTGTCAGTCAGCACGTGGTCCTGTGTGAAGACAAATGTAGTAGTCAGAATGGATCGCTAATGAATTAAATAACTCAATTTGTATTTGTATCGAACTTAAAAAGAATTCACTGTGGGGATCAAACTTGATACTTTTAAACAAATTGTAGAGCCCAAAACGGCTGTCTAAATTATTTTTGTTTGACTGTTCTGGCGATCGTAATTTTTATAGGCTTTCTAAGACAGACCAAGGCTTTTGGCACCACTACGTTGCTACATAATAGCCAACCAGCAGATCTTGTGACTTCACACTCCAGACCAGACACGGGTGGCCTGTGTATTATTGCTTCTCGTAAGGCCCTGTGGTTTAGGTTTGATGCATGGTTGTTCTGTAAGTTTGGAGAGAGCATACACCTGGACACCACCAGCCTTCTGCTAAGGAGGAAGATGTCTTCCTTACATAATGTATGCTAATCCCCCAGGTGTCAATAGGAAGTGTGTTCAATTCATTTGAGATAATAGTGAAGAAGGGGCTGCTCTTGTCGAAGAGCTGGAAGATAAAGTCAATGGCACAGTCAATAACAATAAGGTTGTGGGCTTTGATGAACAATGTTAATTTGAAGACAATTAAATGGATTTCAGCTTAGCTGACTATCAACCTTGGACTTGTATGGGACTAAGGTTGTAGGGGGGTTGATAGTGCAGGCGGAAGACACAGGGGCATGTTGATCTGTATCAGATCATTTAGAAGGCTTTCTAAAGTAAAGGTGAGTTTGTCTTTTAGCAGTTTAGGTAGAGTCAAACAGATAGCACATCAGTGTAATACCATATACGTGTTACTAAACTTCTGTGTTTTAGAGGAGATAATTCATTTGGAACCTTCCATAAAAATATAATTATTCATTTCACAACAAATACAAATGTGTTTTGTTAAAATTTATTAGGAAAAAAAATACATTTTGCACTTGGAAATAGACATTTGGAATAAGAGCAACAATATGAGGCAAGCTACGTATATTTGATGGTCCCTATGTTTCGACGGAGCATTGATATGCACCCACCCAGGTCCCAGAGGAGACGTTCTGGTCCACTTTATCCCAACTTGGGGAGGCTTGTCCTCATAACACAGACAGCGGGACCTGCTCCTCCTTCTCTCCTTGATCCCATTCCGTCAGCAGCTCTGAGGACACCTCTGTAAACAGATGATCCCAGTCCCAACCCACGTCCTCCTAAGAGAGAGTGAGAGAGAGAGAGAGAGAGAGAGAGAGAGAGAGAGAGAGAGACAGAGTGAGAGAGAGAGAATATGGGAAAAGAAAGATACAAAAAATGGGGGGAAGAAAATATATAGTGTAATAAAGATGAGAGAAGTGTGAGAGAAAAGAGGGGAATAAGAAACAGAGAGAGAGGAAGAGACCAGAGGGGGAGAAGGAGAGCAAGAGAGAGGCAAGGGAAGGTGAGAGAAAGAGAATAGAGCTTGTTAATGCACACATCATAAATCTTGATTACCTGGGAGACTGGGAGGCGACCTCCCTGGTGCTTCAGCAACATCTGGACACCCCCTCACAGGGAACAGCGGCTATATTTACAAAAAACCCACTCACCTCCCTCACCTCCTGCTCTGGAGCTAAAACCTTGGTGAGGAGCTTCAAGTCAATCTCACCGTCCTAGGTAGAGGCAGAGACCTTATGAGAACACCAGCTTGCAGAAACACACTCTACAGACAGAGGTCATTTATATTGGATGCATCCTAAAAGGACCTCCTTGAGGAAGAGAGAGGGCTGGGTAATCTAATATAGAGTACAAATAAATAGCTGTTGAAATCTGGCTGTGTGTGTGTGGCCCCATATGAGATGTCTTACCAGGGTCTGGAAGACAGAGTACTTCATGAGGTCATTGTCCAGATCTCTGTATGTCATTACCCGGTTCACCTGGATGCTGGGGAGAAGGACAAACACTATGTAAACAAAAATCCCATCAGGCTCCTCAGAGGAGGAAGGGTAGGACCATCCTCCTCAGTGAATTTAATTTTTAAAAAAAAGTGAAACACAAAAAAAAGTTATCCTTTTTGATAAAACAATATAAAATATATTCACGTCACCAAATAATAGATTAAAACACAGTTTTGCAATGAAGGTCTACACTAGCCTCAATAGCACTGTGTAGGGTAGCACCATGGTGCAGCCGGAGGACAGCTAGTTTCTGTCCTCCTCTGGGTACATTGACTTCAATACAAAACCTAGGAGGCTCATGGTCCTCACCCCCTTCAATAGACTTACACAGTAATTATGACAACTTCCGGAGGGTGTCCTCCAGCCTATCAGAGCTTTTGCAGCATGAACTGACATTTTGTCCATCCAATCAAACGATCAGAGAAATAATCTAGTACTGAAAGCATAAAGCATAATACAGCTAGCTAGGACTGCAGTGTATACCTGAATTTGTCCAATATAAATTCTTGTTTGCAACTATTGGACTAAAGATTACACTCTAGATCAGCTAGATGCAGGCGAGATTGTGCATAGTGGTATTGAATGTGTCAATGTCTGTCACCTTGATTAAGCAAATCTCTCTCAACCTGTGAACCTACATTGTAAACCTTCATTCATAGGCTAGGTTGTAGCAACCTCATGATGGGTATAGGTAAAATTTGAGTATCTTGTAGTAGCCTAAACCTATTGATGTTACACTGAGCTGGGTGAAGGGAATGTGAATGACAGTCATCCAATATGCAGTAATATAAATAAGGCCATGCTCATTCAAAAAAAACAATCATCCTCCCTCATCTTAAACAGCACCAACCACCAC
This sequence comes from Oncorhynchus tshawytscha, assembly GCF_018296145.1. Classification (NCBI taxonomy): domain Eukaryota; kingdom Metazoa; phylum Chordata; class Actinopteri; order Salmoniformes; family Salmonidae; genus Oncorhynchus; species Oncorhynchus tshawytscha. The sequence goes on along the minus strand of NC_056439.1, from coordinate 32,817,617 downwards.
TGGTAGCTGCTATACCAAACATGTACTTGTTGGCATGCTTTTCCTCACTAGCCTGATTAGTGCATGTCTATTGAAATACAGTAAAGTATTCCCTACACTACCTGCAAGATATCACCAGACCAATCTAGAAGCTGTATCATAGTACAGCAAGTACTTGCAAGTATCACTCTGTGAGACAGATATTTTCTCAGATGTTTGAGGTAGTGCACACAGGGCATGGAGAGTTCATTAAAGAACAGAGAGATGAGCGCCAAGTGGTAACTGCCTCAAATTGAAACCCAGCTGCTTATCTGTAGTTGGAATTAAGAGGGGGGCTCTGAAAGTGGCGAGGGCCTAACAGTGCATGCCAGTCCTACTTACTGCACATTACACGCTACATTGCCCCCGCAATGAGTTCAATGTGGATATTATCTCGTACAGAGAGCAGGTCCCAGCCTAATAACCTCCGCCGCTGTCATAGCCGCGCTACATAGCGGACACATGTCGGCGTGTCTCTCACTGCCCTGTAAATCAAAGGGCACCGTTAGTAAGGGTCCCACTAACCACCGTGCATAAATCACATCTCAACTGTTATTTCTGCATAAAGGTCCAATATGCCAAGACGCCTTCAATACCATGATGAGAGGAGGCAAAGTAACAGTCAAAGTCACCATCTGAGACCAGTGTATTCTTATCTTTTTCTCTCCTTGATGTTAAGATGTAGGCCAGGTACTGTACATGGCTCTGAAGATGGGTCAGCAACCAGCCAGAGGTATGGCGAATCTGGTAATATATGAACATCTGAACAGCTATCTGGTTACTTATAACAGAGTTATGCAGTCAGAGACAGTATGTGAGACGGTGTGCAGGTGTGTCTGTACTCACTTAAGTGCAAGACTGACCAAAAGGATGCACTTCATCAATCATGAAAATTGAGTGATGGGATGCCATGAATCTACCAGAGTGACTGGGGTCAACTAGAGTGGAGCGTGACATGTTTTTACAGTACCTTGGAGGAGCAGCAACTTGCATGTTAAGGTCTTCCTCTTGTACTTCGTCAAGGTCTGGGATCACCGGTATATCTAAAACACAACATACATCCAGGACATACTTTATCAATATCTTATCAATGTCACACTGTCTATTATTTAGTAATTCAATCTCTACACCTAAAATATTAACTGAGATGCAATAGTGGTCAAACACATTAAAAACTGGACATGGATTACAGAAAAACTAAGATACAGTCTTCTTTGTGTTTGGTATGACAGTTTGTGTGTGTGTAAGCGTGAGTGTCTGGGAGTAAATTGGCACCTGATTTGTCCTCTCCCTCTCTCTCTCTCTCCCTACATCTTCCATAGAGTTGCCCTGTCACAATAGCCAGGCGGCCATGAATATTCAGGAGACCAGGCGGCAGCTCTTCCTGCTGCGAGAGGGGCGCTGGCCAGGGGCTCCCCGGAAAGAACCCCCCGCTCCCCCAGCATTTTGGCCCTGTCAGTGCCATCCACCCCCAGGACCAGTGGTGGCCGGCAGGCCGACCTCAGTGTCCACTCTGCCACTCGGACAGGGGCGGCGTCAAGCCATGTGCAAGAGTATTTACTGGCGGGCCCATCTGTGTGGGGTCGGAAGTCACGGTGCGGCCTGGCAGGGGCTGCAGTGCCAGGAGCCACTAGCCCGCTGCTCAAACAGTGGGAACCCGCTTTAATTGGCAAAACGCAACAGGACAGAGCATGGCTCAGCTCCCAAGAAGGACGGGCAAACTTTCACAGCACATTTCAGATGGACTTTTGTTAGAGTGGGAGATGGGGAGGCGAGCAACACAGACAGACTGTGATGAATATTGAAATGTTGAAGCCACTTAATCTACTTGTAAAATGAATATGAAATTAATACATTCTTTATGCCATGTTATAAACAAACACAACAAAATAGAAATAGATGAACTACAAGTATATTACATAATCTGGGGGAAAGTAGGTCTCCACTACTGACACAACCGAAACCGATCAATTCATACTTTTGCAAACTTTGCAATTACACTCTTAAAAATAAAGGTTCTAAGCGATGCCATAAACCAGAGGAACCATTTTAGGTTCTCGGAAGAACCACACACACACACTCAACACCTTACTTTATGCAAATATTTATTAGCCTATTTCCCGGTATGCCTTTTGAGTGAATTTTAGAGTTACCAGTACCACCCATGACTGTGTTTGCTAGTGACAGAGACATTGTTTTTGCATTCATTTCAGTCCCATGGCCTTCAGGTGAGATCCTAAGTAAATGTGTATATTTCATAAGGCCTTATTTTAAGCTCCTAGTTTTACCCTAATAAAATGGCCTGAACATCATAGTTTACAGGCCACATCAGGCCTGCAAGTCACATTATGTTATGCTGGCTTGGAAAGTGACGTGTAATTCCTATTGGAATCCAGTCAGAGTGGGGATATCCATTATTTTGAATGTTTATTCACCTGCAACCGGCATTCAGAATGTTCGCCCGGGTTGGGATAAGTAAAATGGGATTAGCTAAAGCATCTAAACTGGAACAACCATTTCATTAACGGATGCAATAAGTCTAAGTAACAGATTGGATTCGTTTAGAAAAGTGTATGTTATGTATATTTGAGTAGCATAAGATTATATTGATCCATCAATGTACAGTACATCCAAAAATGGATATTTATATGAACAATTCTAAAAATCAATCTGTAAAAGAGTGTGATGGAAAGTTTTATGTTGGTGCTTTTCTATTTACCAATCTCTGTGCTCTGTGTGTACTTTTCTAATAACTGTTTTCTATCTTCATGCAAGTGACTGACTGAGCAAATCCTCACTATCAGTATCTGCAATCTGGCATTACACCCAGACCCTTGTTTTGAGAACAAAATATAGCTTCGTTTCAAGGTCTCAGCTTAGAGAGAAGAAGCCTTGTGAGGTATTGGTCTGTCACATGCATAACCCAGTATTGGTCGGTCACTTGAATTAAGCAAACGTTAATGATAAATTATTTTGAATAATGAATAAGCTAAATCATGCAAATATTACTTTCTGTGTAAGTATACTGTATAAGAGAACTAATGGGACTGCCGCGTTAGAGCTCCTGACAGACATTCACTATGGTGTATCAATGTTATGGAACCTCTCCAGCGTGCTGACAATAAACAATTATTAATTTAATATGGACTTAGAGTGTCCCTGTGTAAGAATTTCCACAACAAGAGCATGCTGGGAAATATGATGATAGTTTGGTTTTGTTTCAACTCTGGTTATTAACACCAACACTGGTGTTATTTTACACCACTGAGTGTTAATTTAACTCTTTACAGTGTTAATTTAACTCCTGAATCAACACTATAAATGTTACACTGGCCAATTTGCTATGTGCTATGAAAGAGACATCTGCAGGCTTCAATACATTTCAAGAAACATTTATAATTCCGAAGAACCGTAGATGACACGTCAAGAACCCCCAATTTAACTCAAAGGTTCTTTATCCGGCAAGAGTTCTTAAGAGCGGAGGATGAATCTTTTTCAGTGTAGAGTTTTTTGCCTGTCAACATCAAAGTCACAGACATCTACCTAGTCCTTGTTGCCATGTAACAAGTCTAAATGAACACAAAAGCAGAAACAGAACAACCCACCTGACATCAGAGGATAAGTCTGATTTCCATGTGTTTTGTCTCTTTTTTCAATACTGGTTTTGGTTGAAGGCAGTTGAAAAGGTGATTACTATATGGTATACAGCTATGAACAGAAATCAGCAAGTTGGAATAACGTATTCAGCAGGTTAGGATAATTAATATAGCAGGTTAGGTTAGGAAATGAGGTTAAGGTTAGGACAGTGGTTAGGGTTAGTTCAAATTCTTACATTTTAACAATTTATGTGTCACTTCCATCCGTAGCTGTATACCATCTATACCTAACCGTTGAACAGTGTAGCTACATTTCCTTCTGACTTCTTCCAGTCATACAGTGTGCTAGGTGTCAGTGAATAGGCCGGGAGAAACAGGGGAGCGGTAGGGAGGGTGCAGGGATGTCAGTAATCTCTGAACACAGCAGTGCACCCTGAAGGGAAAGTCAATAGAGGAGCTAAATACAGTAGAGGCCAGGAGATGAGAGGCACGATCTGATGGGAGGAAATATTTGTACATCTGTGTCACTATTCCTTCAAAATACTTTTTTTGAAAACACACTGGTGGTTGTAAAATAAAGATGCTCTGAAATGTTTAGTCTGTAATATTATCATATAACTGTATAAGAAAAGATTTCAGCAATTTTTCAAGAAAAATACTCAAAAAGGAAGTTATGTGTTCATAGAATAAGCTAAATGAGAAAAAGGATTAAGGCTCTGAATGTTTCTTCAGTTGAAGGAAACAGGAAAAAGCCTGGTCAAATTCCATCCACTTTGCACAGATAATAACCCTCATCATCAGTTGATAACTCATTCCTTTCTCTTCAAAAAAAATTATAATAACAAAAAAAATGCCACACTCGGTTAGCCTCTGACAAGATTCATCTGTGTTTCTGATATCCGAATAGAGGCGGGCCGGCTATTTCATATTCATGAGGCCCCGGTGACACTTTGTCCTCTCATTTACAAAGCACAGCGTTCAGCAGAATCCGTCCCCCCCGGACCCCCAATCAAATGTAATGGTCTTAGCACAATGACATCAAAAGCCTCGCCATCCTGTTCTTTGCAAATAGCTTCTTGGGTTGTTTCCCCCCCATCCCATCTCGGCCAATAATGCACTATCAACACTATTTATGAGAGTTCAACGTGGAGCAGTTGGGGGTAGGTTCTCTATATGCAAACTCTATTATTAAGTGAAAATAGGAACAACATTTTTAAATGAGCTTCAAATTCAACCTATTACTGGAGGTCAAAAGGGGATTAATATGAGCTGCAAACAAGCTAGAGTTTTTCTGACGGAAAGGTCAACTCCATCAGAAGGAGCTGTCTGTTCCCAGCACTGCTGGCACAAATTACCTGATACATTTCCTCCCTTCCACATACCAGCCTGGACATCTATCAAGGTTGCTTTGTCTAGCGGCGACTGGGCCAAGCCTCTCCTTATTACACGGTCACGGCGAGTTTCCTCGCCGAAGCATGTAAATATCAAAAGGGGATAATTTGCTGTGAATGTAGACATACTGTACTCCCGGCAGGCACGCCTCAGTCAGCGACTTTGGGGAAACGTCCCCACATCACCAGGCAGGCAGGGCTGTTATAATCTAAGCAGCGAGTCAGTGGGATGACTACCTAGGCACGGGACACATTTGAAAGGCTTATGGGACAATATTCAGCAGATCACTGAGAGAAAGAGAGATGAGAAAGAGAGAGAAAGAGAGAGAGGAGAGCGAGAGATGAGAAAGAGAGATAGGAGAAAGAGGGAAAGAGATGAAAGAGAGAGGAGAAAGAGAGAGGAGAGAGAGTAATGAGAAAGAAAGATAGGAGAGAGATGATAAAGAGAGGAGAGAGAGGAGAAAGAGAGAGGAGAGAGGAGAAAGAGAGAGGAGAAAGAGAGGAGGGAGAGGAGAAAGATAGAGGAGAGGGATGAGAGAGAGACAAATAGAGAGATGAGAAAGAGAGAGAGGAGAGAAAGAGAGAGAGGAGAGCGATGAGAAAGAGAGAGATGAGAAGAGAGAGAGAGAGAGAGAGACAGAGAGAGGAGAGAGATGAGAAAGAGAGGAGAGAGATGAGAAAGAGAGAAGAGAGAGATGAGAAAGAGAGAGAGAGAGAGAGAGGAGAGAGATGAGAAAGAGAGAGGGGAGAGATAAGAAAAGAGAGGGGAGAGATAAGAAAGAGAGAGGAGAGAGATGAGAGAGAGAGAGAGAGAGAGAGAGAGAGAGAGAAAGAAAGAGGGGGATGAGAAAGAGAGAAATTAAATAGAGAGAGGGGGAGAAATAAACAGATTTAGAACAGATGAGTGTGTTTGTAATGGCAGTTCTTTATAATGTAACTGGCAGGGGACTGAAGGCCGGCCGAGGGGAAGAGGGGGACAAGGGGGCAGGGTCTAGCCCTCTCTCTCTCTGCCTCTAGCCAGTGGACATATGGGATAGGGTAGGAGACATAATCAAGATCGGAGGGGCTATCTCACTAACCCTCAGCACTGCAATTTCCACTGCCCCTGCCTTCGGCACTGTATTAAGAGGTCTCCCTCCACTGAGGAATTATCTTTCCAGCTGCATTTACTGGGTAAGAAGCATGCCACTGGGGTCTCCACACAACTGACCCTTTCAGCCACTGCGTGTGTGTGTGTGCGTGTGTGTGTGTGACTGTGACTGTGAATGTGTGTGGTATAGCAACTTAAAAGCAGTGTCAAAAACAGTATGTTTACTGTTTTTGACATATCATAAACAGAAGAAAAATGAAAAATGCTTTGTAAAAACAAATTGGCCATAAAACTATAAGAGGATATACCCTTCAGAATGTAAATGGGGAGACAAAATATGTAAGTGCCTTTGAACGGGATATGGCAATAGGTGTGAGGCGCACCGGTTTGTGTCAAGAACTGCAACACTGCTGGATTTTTCATGCTCAACAGTTTCCTGTGTGTATCAAGAGCGGGCCAACCAGCCAACTTGACACAACTGTGGGAAGCATTGGTGTCAACATGGGCCAGCATCCCTGTGGAACGCTTTCGAAACCTTGTAGAGTCCATGACCCGACGAATTGACGCTGTTCTGTGGGCAACAAATGTGTGTGTGGGGGGGGGTCTTAGGAAGATGTTCCTAATGTTTGGTAAGCTTAATGTACAACGTTTACATTATTTTCTCAATCTAATTCCAGTAATGTAGTTCATAACATCAAACATATAACAATCTAGAAGATGAAACATGTAAATACATTTTGAATAGTATTTTAAGAATCTAAATAGACAGAAAAGGGCGGGTATATGCGTTTCATTTATTTAGCAATGTGTGAGAGTAGTAACTACAGCTGCAGACAAAGTGCTTCTGTTCCTCATCAATATGTCAGCTTGATACCACAGAGACAACCTTCTTATACAATGCCAGCCAGCCTGGCCATTGTCATTGGTATGTATATGTATAACTCCTTAGTGTTCTAACAGGGAATCACAACTTCTATCTTTGCTAAGGCAATTTCACCCTTATTTCCCCTGCTGCTTTGCTCTGAAAAATGGAACAATTATCCTAGGCTGTGCTTTGCTGAAATGTCCTCCATCTATCCTGACATTGTTTGTGATGCGGAGAGCCGGACCCTGAGGTGACCGCTGGATCCATGCTCTGCAACACCTGCCGCGGTGTGTGTGTGTGAGAAGACGTGTGTGTGTGAAAAGCTCAAAGGGGACAGCCACTTAAATCCTGCCACACTTCAGCCAATGAATAGGAGAATGAATTTAGTGAATACTGTATTTGAGGTCTGTTATGGACTTTGTGTAATGTGATTGAATGAGGAGGATTACCAGTGATCCCCTAGTTCTAACTGAACATATTCACCTGTGATTTTCATCTATAAACGATTGTGTGCTCTAGTTAGTTATGGGGCATCTCTCAGTAGCTGGTCTAAACAGAGTTCTTATGAAGGATTCATCAATAGCACTGACAAGAAATATGTAGTGTCAGAGAGCGCGATGAGAGGTTACTATATGCTCTATTTCCAGTGGATGAATGTGCTGCAGAGGGACTGGAGGACTCAGCTCTGCCCTCCAGAAGAGGCGCAGGACTGGGATGCAAGGGTGCTCTCACCTCCTTCATCATCCGAGCCCTGGGGGGTTTGTGGTCGCAGGCGTCGACTGCAGAAACAGGAAGTGGGAGAGTATGAATTATTGAAAGCATTCAGCGGTGAGGTCATCAGAGGGAGCCAGACTTGGATTGGGCTGTTGTGCTTTGATGATGGGCCTGTTTCTGTGGGCTGAGCGAGGCTCTAGATCAGCCTGATAGGAGGCTTGCTCTGCCTGTCTGTCTGCTGCAGGCTGACTGGGACTGTGTCTACAACACAGCAGCAGACGTAGCCAAAAGGCTCCGCAGCCACAGCAGCATCGGTGGTACTGTCACTGTGAGCAGCCCAGGGCTTCAGCTACTTCAACAGTGTCCCTCCAAGAACCAGGGATTTTTCTGCCATTGAAATCCTTGGGCAGGCCACCTAAGCGGTTTTTTGGGTTGCCTAAGTCCAAATAGTGTAAAAAAACTAAAATAGGATGGAAAAACACTTTCAAAAGATAATGGACCTATATATTTTTTTATCAAATAATCTATGAGAACTAACAATCACCTAAATAAAAACTAGACATTCAGGGAGAATTGAAAATTCCAAAAATGAATTTAACAGTATAGATTTCATTACTATGTTTGAGCAAAAGAACACAGCATTAGCCATGGCAAAATACATAAAATTGCAGGAAATTACCTTTATAACTGCAACATTTTCTCTTAGCTGCATGGAGAAATTTGTCAAATTGCAGGAAATTGGCTTAACATTTTCTTTATTCTGTCACGCCCACCACTGAAGCCCCGTTCTGATCCAGAAAAAAACCCTGAGAATTAATCAAAACTAACACAGCGGGGGCAGTAAATAACTGTTACTGAGATGGGCTGGTGGTGAAAAGAGCATATATCAAGGGACTATTTTGAAGTGCCTGTGTTTCTGTCAAAGCTGCATCTCAACACCACTATTTAAGCAAGAGGCTCCAGCAATGATGAGTAAAACACAACATGTTCTCTCGTCTCCTTCCATGTCACTACTGTCTATTCAATGCCTATTATGAACGTTGGAAACGTGGAAAAACTAAAATTACAGACTAACTTGGCTCCCAACAACAATACAAGTGATGACAACTCAGTCACGCAGGCTTTTTAAGTGATTGTTCTTGGAAGGCAAGGATTAGTTGCAACCAAGGACAATCTCAAAGTACAGCAATTTCCACATCAGAGCATTGGGTATAAACAAACATTTAAATTGGCCTAATTTTGCTCCTGTTTTTTAAATATTTTTTACAAAAGTTATTTAATTTCATCAACAACTGAGGGAAAAAATCTGAGTAAAAATCTGAGACTGAGCAAACGTACTCTTCCACGTCCTGCACCATGGCAGGTCTTCTTCCAGACCTAAGGGGGGAAAAGATCATTGTTAAGACTTTGCAACAAAGGAATACAGAGAAAATACGTTTGTGCCACAAAAACAAAAGGACTAGAATCAATTCAATTTTAATAAAACAAAACAATTACCAATTCTATTATTGAACAGTTCTTCTCTTTCTATTTGTAAGATCCATCTTTAAAAGCCACTGCTGGTTTCTGATGTAGGCTAGTTGTTCTGTCTGATTTGAGCCTCATAGGGCCTAGGTCAGGGGTACAAGTACTAACTGAGAAGGTACGGTCACACAAATTTCCTAGGTGACAAAGGTCCGAATGGATATTGTCATTCATCTGCGTAGTAACAAACCCCCACCTCGCAACCCATGCAATCCCAAACTGTTCACACCCCACTTGTTGGCGGAGGAAACATTGAGCAGTTGTAATTGTCATTTCCTGCAATTCTACAAATGTTGCCATGTCTTATGTGTGTTCTAATGATACCAAGGGCCCGCGGTCCACCTATTGTGTTCTCTGTTGTCTGTCTCTCTATCTGAGCCCTCAGCCTCCTCCCCCACTGGACCACGGGGTTATTTTCAGACTCCTCTCTCACACAACCCTGCTTGACTGTGGCACCGCATGCCACGCCCTACACACTCTGACCAAATCACTGTCTTTTCACACATTCTCACCTCAACACACTATTCTTAGCATAACACTGTTTCACACCAGAGAACGAGGGAGATAATATTAAACAAAACCCGGCTACTGTCCAATAAACTAATCTTAACAGCATTAGAAAAGCAAATCAGTTATTACATTCTTGAAAATGTAGACCAAGACAGTCTAGGTATGTTTGGCTGTGAAAACAACTTATATAAAGTTTCATTAGATATGAGTGTTTCTGGGATTCTTTTGGGGAGGAGATGCATGGCACATTCTGCAGGTTCTCCTGGTTGTGGAGTGCCCCCTACTGGTATTAAAGAAATCACATACTGTCATTTTCTCTGGACTGAAAAAAACATTTTCTTATTATTTTTCATTACTGTGTATCAATAACCTGAATAAGAAATGTAATGACATTTAGTATGTTTATAAATGATACTTTATAAATGATATATTCACTCATCTCTGGAGGCTCTGGAGTATGCCATGATGGTCAGTGAGACAGATCAGAGATGGCAGGGCTGAGGGAGCCCACCTTGCTGCCCTTGGACTGTGTCCTGTGTGCCTGGGACCGGGGGCGGGGCTGAGGGAGCCCACCTTGCTGCCCTTGGACTGTGTCCTGTGTGCCTGGCACCGGGGGCGGGGCTGGCGACACTTAAGACACATTACAGGCCCCTTGATTAAGACTCATGTAGGCTGAAGCGATAGACATGGTAAAACTGTCTGGAAAAAGTTGTTAGGGATAAAATATATTGTGACAACCCGGCTTCAAAGGTTCATCAATAAACTGACAGATCATTTAGTGTCAATTAGGAGTGATAGATCGACAAATCCTGGGATTTCTGCGCTGGGATTAGTGGGAGGAGGGCAGCAGTGATTGAGCATGAGGGGTGACATTGAAGGGAAAAGTCCTTGCCGGTTCCAGGGGGGGCCATTACTTACTTTGTTTCAGAGAGGATCAATGCACGTGAGAAACCCTTAACACCTCCTGTATTCCAATCTCTCTGAACGCAGGAATCAAGACAAGTTACACTAACACAAGGAAGCGACACCTTGACCTTCCCAGAGTGAGAAAAATATATTTCATTTGCTGCTCTCTTTACATGCACTATCAGCACAGAAAACCATGCAAATAAACCCAATTGAATCGTCTTGTTCACTTCAATGTATGGATTTATGCACCCCAGCTCTCCTCCCAGAGACTGGAGTAGAGTGGTAGATGGAGCCAGTGGTAGATGGAGCCATCTGGAAGAGTGGAGAGCCAGTTCCACAGTCTGACTACAGTCACACTGACATCACATAGGGAGACGTACAGTCATTTAAATGTGTTCTATTGGAGGGAAATGATTTTGTTCCAGATATTCCATCTGTCTGTGGTATGAAATATTCATACATTCATTGTACAGAGATTTTAATGAATTGACAACGGAATGTGTGCCTTTAAAGGCGAGCGTGCTTTAGTTAGACAGCCATCGTAAGAGCTGATGAAGTGGCCTAAGCCCTGTGATGAAGTGGATAGCTGACTAACAGTGCCCTCCTGTGGCTGATACATGAACCATGTCAATTATTGGATCCCGCGCTGATGAAGATGAATGTGGAGTTCACTGCTCAGAGAGGCTCCCTGGAACGTTGTTGATTCAGAGCAAAAAGGGTAAAGAACTTGCACTGATAAATATCCTATTCTCTGTCTACAGCACGAGAGATCATTAGTAACAAAATAATGCATGTTGGAGACTGTGAGGTAGGTACCTAGAGGCTGGAAATACAATTTGTTGAGAGAAGGAGATACTCACTTGGCTGATCCAGAAGTCTCTTCAGCCCATCCGCCCTACCTGCGGGCTGGTTGAGGAGGGGGTCCCTGAGGTGAGAGAGATCATTAATGACAGGCATAACAATGGTCTGACAAGACAACTCCTTTAAACTATTCAATTCTACACTTATAAATACATACAGGAGGAGGAAAATGTGCAGAATTTCGAGTCCAAAATAGCAAGTATGTTGTGGCATGTCATGGTCTCTAAATCTATGTGAAAATAATACTTTATATCAAGCTTAACAAGAAAGAAAAATACAAGTATGCACCCATGCACAAACATATTTCCAAAACGGAGCAGACCTATTAAGTTCAGATGAGTCAACAGGAGGCTCTGATGTTTAAAAACACACACCACTCATGGAACTGAATTTGTGAGGTGTAAACTACAACAGCCCAAGTAACGCTTAGTTTCCTATATCACTGGGGATAGCCTACTTTATCTATTCTTCTCTTCAGTGTTCTGGTAATATATGTTTGCTGCACTATATACCATCCTACAGATGGCTGCACATTTCTAGCAATGAATGACATAGCTTCTCAATTAGCCCACTTACAAAATAGTTAGGAATGGCATGCACGGCATATTGCTGTTGTTTATTATGGTTTTAACTGCTGTCCAATCACAGAGCCTGAACATATGGAGCAGAGTGTGGGAACTGCCACACAGAGGACTGCCCGGGGGCTGCTAGTCTGACCTAAAATAGCTTCACAGGAAAAAATGACCCTCTCCCTCTCATTCTTTGATTCTGAAAATAGTACTGAAAATAGTCAATTGAGTTTGGATTGTGGTCCTGAGACCGGGGCCCGGGGAGTCAGGGACCAGCACTTGAATGAAAGAATTCCTCAGAGCACACAAGGGTGGGCAGCAGACAAATGAATTAGGGGAAAAAAGCACAACACTCTCATTACCAAATTGGGTCTGCAAAAGACACAGTGGCCAGGAGGAATTTCTTTGTTGCGCCATGAAAGAGGAAATCAATTATTCATGGCTGGTTCCTTCACCAAACCCATTTATAAATGTGAATGTCAGCATCTAGAGAGGGAGGTGGAGGCTGCTGGTGTTAAACTGGAAGGTTGAGGATGAATAAGTAATTTCATGAAATTAGTAAACAATGGGATTTTAACAAGAACAAGGGAGGCCAAATTAATAATAAAAGTGGCAGCTCATCGATACTGTTCAATTCCTCAGGGTAAAACCCGCTTTTACAGTCTGCTACCTAAAAGGATAACTTTTTTATGTTTGGTCCTCCCCTCCCTCCTCTGAGGAGCCTCCACTGTAGCTAAAAATGCCATGACGTTTTCAATGAACCTCCCTCGTTGGGTGAGGATGATAAAAGTATATGAAATATATTTACGTGCCCAAATAATTGATTAACACACCCTGTTTTGCAATGAAGGGCTACAGTAGCCTCAACAGCACTCTGTAGGGTAGCACCATGATGTAGCCGGAGGACAGCTACTTTCCGTCCTCCTCTGGGTACATTGACATCAATACAAAACCAAGGAGGCTCATGGTCCTCACCCGCTTCAACAGACTTACAGAGTAATTCTGACATCTTCTGGAGGACATCCTCCAACCTATCAGACCTCTTGCAGCATGAACTGACATGTTGTCCACCCAATCAAAGGATCAGAGAATTAATCTAGTATTAAACGCATAAGCTACAGCTAGCTAGCACTGCAGTTCATAAAAAGGGGTGAGTAGTTGACTCAAAGAGAGAGAAAGACAATAGTTGAACAAATTATTGTATTTAATGCAGCTAGCTAGTTTAGCTTACTCAAACACCCGGCTCAAACAGAGAGGGATACTATATTAGCTAGCTGGCTATGGCGATACAATACTGGAACTCTTCCAAGTCAATGTAAACTTTTGGTTTTAATAATTTATTGCCACAGAGGCCCTGCCCGGTGAAACTGCTAAACTGCTTGCTGACTGTACACTGTACTGCATGTTTGTAGTGGGTATACTAACGCATTAGTTCCTCGTAACTATGTTGACTAGGTATGATGTTAGCTAATATGGTGACAACGGTGTAGGCTGTGTGTAACAGTTAGCGGTTATGATATGAATGTTTGGCTTGGAATGTTTTTTTGAATGGAATATTTATGACAGTCTTCCAATATGCTGTAATCGAAATAAGGCCATGCTCATTAAAAAAAATGTCTTTCCTCATCTTAAATGTCACCGACCACCACTGTTCCACTAGACTGTATGACCATATATGAACTTTACAGTTATAGTAGAATAGTGGCAGTGGGGTGTATTTAGGCAATAATGTCATCATAGTGAAGGGTTAGGCTACATCTTTTCTATTCTAGACCTTTCTGAAAGTCCAAGCAGTAGACCCTTGTGGTGGACAAACTCAGACTAACAGCCCATGAATGCAGTTCAGCCTTTGTTAAAAAGGATGTCAAGAATGTGACCAATCAGTGGGTATTTATAGGAAAAGCAGACCAGGGCTGATAAACAAATCTACTAAGTCGCACGCCACTGGGAGAAAAAAAATGCATTTCATGTGCACGTCAGGTCACTAGGGGCGCGAGAATCCTGATTCTACATTAGGGAAGTTGGCCTAATTTGGGAAGATTACTGCAAAAGCATAGCTGGAATTCCTGGTCCAGGAATGTTGGGTGGCTTACAGTTTGCCACTTCTAGGGACAAGCAAGACCTCCATACCATGAATGCCGATGCTTTGGAATAAAGTGGTTGACATTGTCATACGTCATTTCCAATTTGACTTTGAAAGCAATTATACCTGTAATCACTTTCTGTGTGTCAGTGGGAGATGAGGGTCCAGGAGCAAAGGCTGGTATGAATCAGCATGGATCAATACAGTCGAGCAGTAGACCTTTAGCCTCTCCCCACACAGCACTGAAAGTCAGACTAACTAAAGACGATCCTCTCTCTTCATAACAGGGGAAGTTATAGAATGGGCAATGTTGTACCAAAGCAAACAGCATAGGCCCACTTAAAAATGAACACCTAGACCCTGCTCCTTCGGTTTCATATCTGAAGGAAATGGGTAGGTGGGCTTGGCCAAAAAAAAGAACATTCAAGACCACCAGGTACGTAGGACAACTTTTAAGTCAAAGAAAGTGCATGGTCCACTTCAAACATATTTGACATAAAAGGAGCAGCATCCATAGAAACTACTGTACTGTAATAACCATACAACTATAAAGCAGAATAAAGCAGTGCATCCCTTAAATAGAACACAAAGTAACTTTATACCACAATGTGAGGTATTCAGAATAGAAGTGACAGCTGAGTAGGTATATAAAATGTCTACATTAAAATCGTATGTGTATTGATTTGAGTATGTAGTCTACTGTACACTATGAGGGTATACTGTATGTTATTGGGGTATAAAGTTACTCTGCAGGGTTTGAAAAGGAATACTGCCAAGACATGCCATATCATTACTCATACAATACCTCTTCCGCGTCCTTGGTTCATGCATAAGAAATGATTCACACGTATTCAGATTGAGTGTATGCAGTGAAGTTAACGGCCATGACAGATAATATATGATATTGGGTTTCAGGTAAATACAAATGCATTACAAGCAGCACTGATAATCAATCACAAATCATAGCTACCTCTCCCATCGATGTAGAAGAAGAGGATTTCCTGACGTGTCGAGGCTCCTCCAGAGATGTTTGCTCTGCAGCCTGTCGAGTACGTTGACCCCGTCGACCCAACTTTGCAACCTGAAAATCATATTTCAAGTCAATGAAAATGATCTTAAAATGACACGAACATGTCGTAAACCCTCAAACATTAGCTAGGAATTGACTTTTTGAGATAAAATTGCTGGCTTTATGGTAACCCAAGAACGTACTCTTAAGGAGTAGGGATTTACACATACCCACTCTCAATTGTGATACGGTTCTAGAAACATAAAGCCCTTTACTTTCAGCGGCAGGTATCCTAGCGGTTAAGAGCGTTGGGCCAGTAAGCCAAAGGTTTCTGGTTCGAATACCCTAGCCTACTAGGTGAAAAATCTGTCAATGTGCCCTTGAGCAAGGTAACCCTAATTGTGAGTCGCTCTGGATAAGCACTTCTGCTAAATTACAAAAAAACAAAAACATTTCAAATGTCTTTCATATCACCCATTTTTTGGCAGCCTTATTCTGTTACAAGGAGAATGCTAGCCCATGATTATGACTCTCAGTTCCATTACATTACACATAAGAGTCATTGGACAAAGGCATCTTCTGTAGTGGGGAGTTCCATCTGAACATTGACACACATTGCTTGAGCTATGGTTTTGGAAGCATAAGGACCTTATCTTTCATATGTTTGAGAAATCATTTTCAAAAAACAAAAAGGTTACATTGATACACACCTTTATTGAGTTAGGGTTCCCATAGGGCCATATTTCCATGTTACAGCCGCTTGTTTACAGAAAACAGACAGAAGACAGAGTAGACTGAATACTTGTGCTAATTAGCTATCTGAAGAAAAACACCACCCAGGTATTGTCACTGAAAAATACTTTAAACCGGTTAAACAGTGTACAGTAAGTGTGTATGTTTGCATTTCTGAAACGCTTTTGATGTGATTTGAAAGTAGAGGGATTTATGTTTCTAAACCGCAATTGATAATCATTTCACGTGTAGATGGAGTATTTGGGTGTTTTGGCTTCCAGGGCAAATTCGACTTTTAAACAGAACATGTTGTCCTTGGACTAAGGAGTAAAGCAACGTTAGGCTCCTTTAGTCCTTTTGAGCATCATCATTAGCACTGGTGGTACAGTAGCCTCTGTCTTCCATACACACCACACGCTGTAACATGGAGATATGGCCGTGTGGAAACACAATAACCCTAACCATAATAAAGGTGTGTATCAATTTAACATTTTGTTTTTTGAAAATGATCGCTGATATATAAAATAAGGTCCTTATCCTTCCGTCAGGGCTCTTAACCACATTTCGCCGGAAGAAGATAGCTACTGTACCTTCATCAATAATGCTAAATGTAGTTAGCTAGCGTCTGACTATGAATAGGGTAGGGTTAGCTTTATGGTCGTTACTTTTTTATGCTTACTAATACTAGCTAGCTGCATGGAAAAGCAAAGGCGCATAATCATGGACAACAGAGAGATCGCAAGGAAGTTCAAGGTTTGCCATGTCATCCCAAACATTGCTAGCTACCTCTGTAAATACTCTGTATGCATACAAGTTGAAAGCGTAAATCACTCACATTCTTTACAACTCCACTGTCTCCGAGTTTAAGATGATCGTCCATTTTTTCTCGCCTTGACAGATGCAGCTAGCTACTTCCTGGAGACCCGGAGCGTCACACAGCAACCATCTCCATGGTGACAACAATTGGGGGGGGGGGGCTGGTGTTTGGTCCATGCTCGAGAGGCAGAGCGGTCTGGTAATAGCACAACTGGCCTTAAACATAGATATTACAAAAAAAACAATCATCTTCATTTGTGCCAAAGCTCGCACGGTCAAGGTTCAGGATAACTCATTTGATCGTTTATTTTTGTTAGTCAATGGGTAGTTGGGTGCATGCCAGCAACTGGACTGGAGGTCCAGTATTGTTTACTAGGATCTTGCTGGTAGATGTTGATTTAAGCCCACTGGAACTGGCCGTATATAGAGATGCTGATATGGAGCCTCACCCTGGAACTACACCAAATATTTCATACCGGTATGTTCATGTCATTCATGACCTAAAACATCATGCTCGATCAATTTTAGTGGTAGCGATTTCTGCAATTAAAGATTTCGCTAGTCCCTAGGGAAGCATGCTTGGTGTAGTTTTACAATAAAAGCGACATTACTGAAATGATATTGTATAAATCATTGGAGAAACAACTTTAACAAAATTGAAGGACATAGGAACTTGTTGGACATATGAGTTATTGCCTCAGACCCAATAACTCAAACTCTCAGCATAAAGGCTAATACAAATACCCATAATTTGCCTTAGTGAGAAGGTGCTGCCAGCAATAGACAATATACAAACAGACATCATACAGAATATACAATAGGCCTATCAGAACAGTAAACATAACATTCTTGAGACAAGGCTAGTTACAGTGGGAATATACAATTTATAGAGGGGGTATATATACACAGAGGGAGGGATGCTGCTATGGCATCCCTACCCCATTTTTCATCTTGCACATTCACTATCTGAATGGCACGCATAGACAATCCATGTCTCAATTGTCTCAAAGCTTAAAAAACCTTTTTTTTTAACCTGTTTCCTCCACTTCATCTACACTAATCTAAGTGGATTTAACAAGTGACATCGGTAAAGGATCAAAGCTTTCACTTGGATTCACATGGTAAGTCTATGTCATGGAAAGAGTAGGTGTTTTAATGGTTTGTAGATTCAGTGTACAGTAGGCCTAAGGTGTTCTTAATGTTTTGTATACTCAGTGTAGGGCTACAGAGCTGTGCTGATGTGTTGGGGAGAGTGGGGTAAGTTGAGCAATTTGTTACATTTAGCGTCACCCTGTCAAGGGAAATATAGTATTATTTTTAACAAAGATATCTTCATGTATTTCAGGATGTTGTGCATCCATGGAAATAATCAGAATTCATGTAAATATTACAGTTTCGAAACACATAGCATGTCCAAAAAAAGACGTTTCTTGGCACGTAAGTTGAGCCGCGGGACAGTGTAAATTAAGCCGCCTACAAATTTCTATATTGAATTAGTTTTATAAAGGTAGTGCTAAAATGTATCTTTGTTTCCCAAATTCGACACAATCACAATCGTACTTTGCATTTTAATCATTTTAAGCATCTTTTAAAACAGGCTTAACATCTAACAAGCACTTTTCACATAGGCCCTGTTGTTACCTCATATCTAGCGGTAAATTCCTTGCATTATACCTGGGGGGAAAAAACACTTCAACTTGCTCAACCATTGGCTCAAGTTACCCCATGGACATTGGCTCAAGTTACCCCATGGACATTGGCTCAAGTTACCCCATGGACATTGGCTCAAGTTACCCCATGGACATTGGCTCAAGTTACCCCATGGACATTGGCTCAAGTTACCCCATGGACATTTGCTCAACTTGCCTCAAGGCAAACATTTAGAGTATATTAGCCCACACAGCTACAAGGATGCACTTTATTTCTCAGTTTAGGACCTCATATTGAAATTTATAGAGACCGCAACTGATGTTTAGAACAATCTTAAAATGATTTACTTTGGTTTAGATACAAGCACCGTGAAACATCTAACACAATAAATTCATTAGACTTGGCGAAAATCATTTTTCTGGAACTAAGTTGTTTACCACTTTTTCCATGTGGTTTCTTTCTTCACAGACTCCAGGAAATGATGATCTTTTCCTAAATATTTGTTCAAATTATTAATTTTGCGTATGGTTTCCTAGAAACAAGGGTGGCTCAATTTACCCCACTCTCTCCTACATACTGCAAATGCAGTATAGTGTAGATTAGTATTTGAGGTCACTGATGACAAGGTGCAGTAATCGGCCCAATGCAAAGTCACTTAATCCCTATGAGCCCCATGGCCGGTTGATGAGGGCCACAGCATGGGGTAAGAAACTATTCAGGTGGCGGGTGTTTTTGGTCACGATTGTTCGGGGTGGGCAGGGTCAGTGATTATCTTACCTGCACACTTCCTTGTCCTGGAGGTGTGCAGGTCCTTGATGTAGGGCAGGTGACAGCCGATGACCTTCTCTGCAGACCGGACGATGCGTTGCAATTGGCCCTTGTAGGGGGCAGACGCAGACACAAACCAGACTGTGAGGCGAGGATGGACCCAATGACGGATGTGTAGAACCAAACCAGAATTGTCAGAGAGAGTTTGAGTTTTCTCACCTGGCGCAGATAGTACAATAAAGGTATGCAGATAGTATGAAAAAGGTATGACACATGCAACAGACATATCTCCACTTCCGCACCAACTGAACCTCAAGTATTTCATATTTATTAGGATCCCCAATTAGCTGCTACCAAGGTCCAAAAAGTAAACAACACAAGTAAAATGCATAATATACATAAATATACATAGCACTACATTTACATTACGATTTAGTCATTGAGGAGACGCTCCCATCCAGAGCGACCTACAGAGTGGATTCATCTTAAGATAGCAAGGCTGAGACAACTACATATCACAGTCGCATCCCAACCACGTATCACGTACATAATACAATACAAAATGCATACAAATGTCTGTGTCTCTTCACAGTCCACATCGTGCCGTAACGTGTTCTTTTATCTGTTTTTATAGCTAGCTAGAGTTACATTAGGTGGCAAATAGTTCCAATTAGTAATAGCTCTATTTAATACTGTGTGTTTCCCAGCCTCTGTTCTGGACCTGGGGACTGTGAAGAGACCTCTGTTTACATGTGTTGTGTTGTACCGATAAGTGTCCCAACTGCTTGAACAGACAGTTCGGTACCTTAAACACCACGCACAAATATAGTGATGCAGTCAATCTCTCCTCAATTTTGAGCCAGGAGAGATTGACCTACAGGTCATCAACATTCGCCCCCTGTGTACACAGTGGTGTAAAGTACATAAGTAAAAAATAATTCAAAGTACTACTTAAGTCATTTTTGGGGGTATCTGTACTTTATTATTAATATTTTTGACAACTTTTACTCTTACTCTGCTATATTCCTGAAGGAAATAATGTACCTTTTACTCCATACATTTTCCCTGACACCCAAAAGTACTCGTTACATTTTGAATGCTTAAAGGACAGGAAAATTATGAAATTCTCACACTTATCAAGAGAACATCCCTGGTCATCCCTACTTCCTCTGATCTGGCGGACTCACTAAACACAAATCATTTGTTTGTAAATGATTGTCTAAGTCTGGGAATGTTCCCTTGGCTAGCCATGAATAAAATAAAAACAAGAAAATCATGCCTTTTGTTTTGCTTAATATAAGGAATGTGAAATGATTTATACTTTTACTTTTGATACTTAATATATTTAAAACCAAATTCTTTTTAGACTTTTACTCAAGTAGTATTTTACTGGGTGACTTTCTCTTTTACTAGAGTCATTTTCTGTTAAGGTATTTTCACTTTAACTCAAGTATGAGAATTGAGTACTTTTTCCAGCACTGCGTGTACATCTAAGTGCAATACGTGCTGCTCTGTTTTGGACCAACTGCAATTTGCCTATATGTCCTCCTTTGCCGCACCTGACCACACAACTGGACAGTTGTCCAGGTGCAACAAAACTAGGGCCTGGTAGGACATGTCTGGTTGACTGAGATATCAAGAGAGCAGAGCAACGCCTTATCATGGACAGGCCTCTTTCCATTACAGTAACCATTGAGTCTATATGTTTTGACCTGATAGCTTGCTATCTAGGGTGACACCAAGCAGTTTAGTCTCTTCAACTTGCTCAATAACCACATTATTCAATAATAGATCCAGATGAGGTTTAGGGTTAGGCCAGTGAATTGTCACAAAAACATCTGCTTTTAGTTTTTTTGAATTTAGCACCAGCCTATTGCTAGTTACCTATTCTAAAACTGACTGGAGCTCTACGTTAAGGGTGGCAGTTATTTATTTTACAGTAGGCTCATTATATCACAAAATTATTCTCTGAATATCAAGTCATATGCAGTAGATCATGTCTTCCACATTAGCTTTATATATCCACTAGGGGGCAGACGGTCACTTCTTAAAAATGTCCAATGCTCTTGTGTGATCCAAACTATTTTGTGACCTGACGTGCCCATGTAGGCTATTATCTGTATACATTGATTAAATACTGTATAGGACAATCACAAACAAACAAGTTGTTTATGTATCTATAATACATGGCCCAAATAGACAGACATCATAGAGGGTGAAATGCGCTCCCAGAAATGTCCCCGTGGAATGATAATCTGCAGTCCCTCCTTCTCAGACGTCACAACTACCACTTACTATAAAGTATCAGTGAAATCACAGCGCGTCCATTGAGTACAAGACTCTGTTGCGCAAAGGGGACAGGAGCGTGAGGGAGAGCGGCACTGACCTTACACCAGCAAAAGTTGATGGAAAAGAAAAAATGCAATGGAGAAAGTACATTTTGTCATGATGAACGAATGACGAGGGAAAACGGAAGATGTCAAGGGTGTGACACAACATTTGAAGGAAGAATAGAAAGACGACAGATTGAGTGAAAAGGGGTCTCAGATAAGATAAAGATAATATTCAAGAATGATCTGGACTATTCTTGGAATGGACACCCGGATAGCACTCAGATGACACTAGCCCTATATTGACAAGATGGGTTTCCTCGGGGGAAAGGACTCATTGACCTCCTGAATGCAAAGAGAGAGAGGATAACATTTCATCTGGAATTTAGTCCAAATTATTTGGTGTCTTTTTCTGTTGCCCCTTTACCATACTTTCTTATATTTCATCAGCTTATTAGCTAAGCAAAGGCAGATAGAAATATGAATTTGGGTAAAGCACTTCTGTTTTTCCTCCTGTTGAACTGTGTGACCATGACTTTGTCACTATCCACTTGCACCACTGTGGACATAGACCACATAAAGAAAAAGAGAGTAGAGGCAATCCGAGGACAGATTCTCAGTAAACTTCGACTGACCAGCCCGCCGCAAACATTGGGTCCGAATCAGGTACCGTTTCAGGTGCTATCGCTCTATAACAGTACGAAGGAGCTGATCGAGGAGTTGGGGAGAGACAGACAGCAAAGTTGTGGACAGGATAACACGGAGACTGAATATTACGCCAAAGAGATTTACAAGTTCAATATGATTAATGGACCACCAGAAAACAGTAAGTGATTTTAATAATGTATCTATTATACGTGTTTTACGCATGAAGGCCACTTTTCTATCCATGCGCTTTGTTTGTTTTCTGAAATCATGATCCTACCAACAGCTGATCGTGTTGCCACGGTGGCTTCTATTCACAGGAGGTTGGTGGTACCTTAATTGAGGAGGACAGGGTCGTGGTAATGGCTGGAGCGGAATAGGTGAACTGGTATCAAATTAGGGCTGATCCCATTTAGTCAACTGGTCGATTGTTTGCTCCATTTATATATATATATAATATGGCACACGAGACACCTGTCTGATTCACTCCTGTCTGAGTAGACTAATCCAAAGACAGAGGCTGTGGGGATGGCCCACCAGTATCACCAGATTACCATTTACCATTAATTACCTTTTCGAATCTACAATGTTTGTTTGGTTACGGTCATTTTTGATAATGCATTCAATATATTATTATTACAGTCTTACGTTTGTCATTGTAATGGTGGAGACGTTGTTTGCAGAGTGCACAACCTAGGCTACACTTGTGGGGTAAAAGTTTTAGTTTATTTCATTCCATTTATTAGTTGTCATTTTATTCATTGTCTTTTGTTTGGAACTCTCCTGTCAATCTTGAGTAAGGACACGCACCTGATTAAGCAACTGGCCTGCACACAAATGTAGGCTTATAAATGTGCCCATTTGGGGATCTGATACTATTTCTGATTGTCTTAACTCACCATCATTGTGGAGCTTCTCAAAGTATTTTTTTCTTCGCCTCAAAAGGCAATTAAACGAAGCCAGTTTTTACATCCATTGACAATGACAATAGTTCCTCAACATAGCCTATTTGAAACATCTCTCCAGCTCGCTCCCTTTCAATTACCACTCAGCATGAAATGGATCATGCTCTGATCGGGTGGAAATATCGTTAAAAAAGGCCTACCTGATTACTTCTTATCCCTTGCGCAAACAGCCTACAGCTGTGTCTGTCTGGAGTTCACTGGCACAGCAAAACTCTTGAGGGCCCAGAATATTTTATACAATGTTGCAAGTTTGCTAACGCAAGTCAGGCTGGACACAAACGTTTTGATACACTGTTTCAAGTTCCTTGCAGACAGGCAATGCATAAGTGATTGATATGATATCAGGATATTTTCTACCTGCGGGCTGCAATGATTTTATTTGTTGGCTTTATGCCATTGCCAATATTTTTTTACATATTGGCAATGGCAATAGAAGTTACTTTAGATCTGTATCATTTTTATTTTGATAGAATTTTGATTAACCACATGACATTGATTTTGAGATATAAAGATTATTATAAATTAAATGAAACTGTTCCATGAAAATCTGGCACCAGATCAGTAGAAATGGTACGATAACTTGGCACTCCAAATGGAAAAGGTTTCTGACTGCTGGTGTAACCACATAACGGCAACTTCAAGAGCTTAATGGCAGAATCTGCGATGCCAGCATCAGCAAGCAGTGGGAGGAGGAGGAGGGTTGGTTCGGGTCGAAACAGGTTTTGTTCTTCTGGTTAAGCTATATCTTGATCTCTGGCTCCCTCTTTAGTAATTTGTGTGTCTTAATGTTCAAATACAGTGCTTAAAGCATCAGGAAAGTAGCCTACATATAGTTGATTTTATTCAAACATCTCATGCAGATGTAATATCAATCTCTGGTGGTTTTCCATATAAATAATTGAAACTAATAGAGGAGCATACCTCCCCAATAAATACAAATGTAGTATGAAAGATCAGTATAGCCTAAAGCAACTTTTTCATTGAGAACTGAAGAACTCATATAGCCAATGTATTACTCCCCTTTTCAAAATGTCATTCTTCTGACTCCCCTGCAGAGTTAAGCCCCCTGTGTCCAGTTTGTGTCAGTGTGCAATGCAAGCAGTGTCTGTGATTTATTTTATGGCATTCATACAACTGCGTTATTTATGTTCCATTTTCAGCTGAATTGATCTATAAAAGCACCCGTAGATCTGCAGCATAGGCTAATACCTACTGTAAAAACGTGAAGACAACGTTGACAAATTGTACTAATGAAATAACGCAAGAACACCCTTGCTCCACCTACAGAGGCATTGACCGACATAACGTTAACGCACGGTCGCATACCTGCGCAGTGGAAAGAGCGCGACAAACGGAGGGCAAAGCAAACAGTCTAATTGGCGTGAGCGCCATTCCTCCCTCATACCTCACATAAAAGCCATGGGAACTCCCAATAGCTGACCCAGCACACGACCGTCTGAGACATTCCATCAGAACACTTTTTTCAGGCACTCAGGCGATTTTAACATCCCTTCAACCACTGCACCAATTACAGTTTTTTTCCCCAACTCCAGATATTATTTGAGCATTGTTTTATCATGTATTGTGTTCACCTCACCACTGTTTTCTTTATTAGGACTATTGTAAAGTTCAAACATAGCTAATTCAGCTGCAAATTGGCTTGTGCACTAGAACAAAATTGCCTTGCTCATCCTAGTAGTAATTTCCTGTATAAAAGGACCACCATTGATTGTTCCAGTCTAATCGGAGTGAGAAGTTTATTGGACCATCTACCTCTTTTGCAGTGAATTGTCTCGAGGGGAATTATTTACTAAGTGGAAGACTTGGAGGTCTATTCACTGTTCAGATGCTGGATCATTGCATCATGTTACTTCTTTATAATCAACAGGTGTTTAAAGCTATTCAATGACATTGAACAGAGCTTCCTCTGGCAACAGCTCAAGCCCCTGTGTCAAATCTGTTTCCTGAGTGCTTCTGACTCTCAAAATAGTCACTACTACAACCATCTTGGTCAGAGGTAGCCAGGAGCCACAAAACAAACAGAGGTCTGGTGCGTGGGTTCTGGGCTGCATCATAGCCAGGAGCCCTAGTCACATCACTCTGTCATGACACTGTCATGATCAAAGTAAATAAACAGGGCATAGTGGCCACAGTTGTCACAAGGGCTGGCTCCAGGCATAAGCAACATAAGCGGTCGCTTAGGGCCCACGGCTGCTAGGGGGGCCCCGACCAACTTTTATTTTATTTATTTAAAAAAAAAAAAAAAAAAATATATATATATATATATATATATATATATATATATATATATATATATATAGTGACTCAGTCAGGGTCGAGTTCTCAACTAACAGTTGAGAGTTAATTTGGAAACATCTTTGGTGGGATATATTGTTTTTATGCAGATTTTTAAATATTCTAAGATCTGCATAAAAACAATGTATCCCACCAGAGTTGTGTTTCCATCAAATTGACTTTCTGCAGATAAATGGATGTGCGCGATGATGTAGTGCACATAACAAAATAACATCATATAGTGTGTGCCCCTCTGGTAATTTCACGTGCGCTCTAGCCAACAGAGCTATCTGCACACTGTTGGTTAGAGTGCACGTATAGGCTACATGATGACATTATATGGACAAAAGAGTGAGATTATTTTTATTTTTCAAAAGGCAGCCAAGCATTGATTATCATGTCACCAGGATAAGACCCTAGATATTTATTGGACACGAGCATCAAGCTCATCACATTGCACTTTCACCACCCTGCGAAGTTCATCATAACTCTAGTGGACCACACAACATGTCATGTTATCACATGACTCCAAGTTTACTTCGATATGATGGTTATTATTCATTTTTCCTTTATTTAACTAGGCAAGTCAGTTAAAGAACAAATTCTTATTTTCAATGACGGCTTAGGAACAGTGGGTTAACTGCCTTGTTCAGGGCCAGAACGACAGATTTTTACCTTGTCAGCTCAGGGATTCGATCTTGCAACCTTTCGGTTACAAGTCCAATGCTCTAACCACTAGGCTACCTGCCGCCCCATTATATAAATATTTGCGCATAAAAGTGTTTCAACCAACATTTCTCGCATAATTCATTATACAGACCCAAAGACATCTCACCTTGTCTAGCGTATTTTGTTTTGACAACATTTGGAAAGTTTACTGAAAAATTTTCTGTTTCCATCGGACCTGTCATTACATGATTTATCCGACATGTACTTTACTGGCATAAAAAGGTTGGATGGAAATCTGGTTACTGACAGTCACTCAATTAGCCATGTCACCTAATGATTTTTAGATTGGTAAATTAGTCTAGCCAGTTATCTAAATTTGTAGTCAGAGTGACTAACAAAATCAATCAGGGCCCCGGGCATGTGCCCTGCATGCCCAGTCGGTATTCAGCCATGATTACTATATCATTAACATGGCATAACATGGCCCCCAACCTAATCTTGTTTAGGGCCCCAAAGGCTAGAGCTGGCCCTGGTTGGCAATCATTGACCATTGAACAAGACTAATTCCATCAATCTCGTACATTTACCTAAATGTAGCCTACAATGCACTTTTCTGTCCCTGTTGTTTTTTCTTTGTTTAATCCTGTTCTTTGTTCATGTCCAGATACACCCTCTAGAGGAGACTGTAAGGGAGGGAGAGTGTTTGTCCCCTCAATAACAAGGCCTGAAGTGTTGACGAATAATCACCTTTCTCTTCCGTTCACTTGTCTATCACCACAGTAATACAGCAAGACATATTTTCATTCCATTTCCATAGTCTAATGGGTTTTACATACACTCTTTCAGGAAGGTGGGAATGTCTTGGATTATTGTCAGATTGGTGCTTTTTCACTCTTTTTATTATTCAGTTACAGGGCTGAGTGTAAGACGAAGAGACTTTTCCTCCCAGACTCATATGCTTTAATAACTAGAGTAATTTGCCAAAATACTCATGGTACCATTAGTTAGGTGTCTCTGAATATAAACAGTGTTTTCCAGTAAAGCTGTGGATAAGACAAGTGCAGATGGGAGCCATTTGGTGAACACTGGTAGAGGAGCCAAACTAATGCCACAAGGGCCAAGCTTCTCCATAATCCACAGCACCCAGTCCTAGGTTTGATTTGGGTACTGAACTCCAGTTGTACTCACTCCTCCACATATATTAGCACTCATTCACTGTCTTTGTTGACATTTGGCATAGTAAGTCTGTCCAAAGACTACCACTGAACCATCTAAGAATACCACACATTGGCTCTCATTGCTGCAAATTAGGCGGAGCCAGGTTTATTTAGAAGAAAAGCATGCAGTGAGTGTTTTGGCATAAGGCAATCATTGATTCAGCATTGGGAGGGAAGAAGAAAGATGTGGACCGGAGCTGAGAACAGCAGTGTTCCTGATATATGGAATTGTAGAAAGGTGACGTCATCCCAAGCAAACAGACTGCTCTGGTCCATTCCGAAAGACAGCCCCCCCCCCCCCATCCCCCATCCTTGATCAAGTGGAAAAAAGCTGTCTTACTTCAGCAGAGAGCTCCATCACATTATCTCATCTTAACAGTCAGCCACAGGGC
Organism: Oncorhynchus tshawytscha; assembly: GCF_018296145.1. NCBI lineage: Eukaryota > Metazoa > Chordata > Actinopteri > Salmoniformes > Salmonidae > Oncorhynchus > Oncorhynchus tshawytscha. The sequence continues at coordinate 32,789,999 of NC_056439.1, read as the reverse complement.
TCCATGTGTAGAGACTTACTGTAGAGACTTACTCAGGACAGGAGTACTGGAAATGTCTTGGTCTGAGGAATGGCTTGGTCCACACTAGAGTGTTGTTTAAACGACAGTAGCACAAACAGGTGATCAGGGCAGGTATGTTTTTATTGACATGACCATTCATTCATATGTAATCATTTGTTTCGCAAAAGTGTGAATTGTAATTGGATTAGAATTTACTGCTCAAATTATAACGTTTATTCATCTGGAGATAGCTATATTATTTTATTGACATGTTAGATACAGATAAAACTGTTAGTTGAAAAATGCTATATGTGTGGCCTTTTGGATAAGCCAGATTCGTCTAATAACATTAGTTATTAGACATTAGAATACCAGCTTTTGCAGCGCCGTTGCCATTTTTCACTGGTAAACGAGGTCCAGACTCCTCAGCAGCTGGCCAGCACCTGCTTTCTATGCTTCCCATTTCCTTTGTTTACCTTCACATAGCTTTGGCGAGACTGACATCACGGCCGGCCCTTTGGGCACTGGGAACATGCTGATTGCTGGGAGTGTTTGATGGGAGCTTCTGTGTGATGTCACCTACCAGGGCAGGGAGAGGAGCTAGCGTGGTGGGGCATCCCAGACACAGGAAGCAATGAGGTGAGGGCGGAGGGGGGAAGGGGGCAGAGGGGGAACAGTGTCTGTCTAGGGTGGAAGCTTTATGAGAAGCTTTAGAACAGAGCTATTCTGTCCCTAGGTGCTCCTGTGTGGAAGATTTCACTACTATTGTAACCCTCGCCTAATATTCTTCTATTGACCAGGCAGGTTATTGATCTAGAACATTAATATATGGTCAACTGCTCAACATTTTGTCTACAAATACTCTGCTTTAAAGTTTCAAAGTTTATTTGCCACGTGCACAGGATACAACAGGTGTAAAACAGTACAGTGAAATTCTTACCTTGAGAGCTCTTTCCCAACAATGCAGTGACAATAGCAATAATAATATTGATAATAATAATAATATAGATAATAATAATATTAATAATAACAGGAAATATCACAACAAATAAAAGTAAGAATAAAAACCTACGATGAGCATTAAAGAACACCAGAATGGAAGTATATACACATGTCAGTGCCAGTACCTTATTCAATGTACAGGGCTACTCCTCAGCCCCACAGTCCATGGAAGTCATTGCAGACACACTGCCACATAAAAGAGAAAGGTTACAAAAAGCAGGACCCCATTTTCAGTCCCTTGGGAAAAGTGGGAGAGGTATTTGTACCACTTCATATGAAATGCCATGAAAACCTTGTATTTACATTGTAGTTACCGTGTAGATACACGGTTTTACATAGTGCTTAGTGTGTAGTACGTAACTGCGATACCTGTTTGTGGTTTGTGCCATTACACACAGGATTTATTACATGTATTATATTTGCAAACAAAGCCAAATTTGGACAGCTTTCTTTCACCACAAAAGTTACTATTTTCAACATATTCACAATGAATCTCAAAAGAAAGATGAACAACCTTGAGAAATGGGAAGGACTACAATATAATAAAAGTTTGTCACATAGACAAACTATTTTGAGGGGCCATAGAAGCTCTTTGGGACATTTTTTGGTTGCTTCAGATATGTTTCAGGTCAAGATCCCACTGATGTCAGCATGCTCACGCTGCTGGCCTTAGAACCAGATCTGATCATGGAGGGAAGAGAGACTGTAAATTAGTCTGCCGTGTATTTCACTCTAATTATGCTGGCAATCTCTTACACTCACAGCCATGGAACAAATTACCTTCAGACCCTTGGCAATAATAAGCCATAATGTGAAATCCACCTAAAACCATTGCAATGGGAAAAATGAGGTCATCCAAAAGGAAACCAAAGACTTGATTAGAATTTCAAATCTCCTCTTGAAGTGGGCCTTTCCACCTTCTGTGGGGGAGGCAGAGGGACATGGGAGAAGAGAGAGAAGGGGGGTAGTGAGACAGGCCAAGGGAGTACAGGACAGGTATTTGGCTAGGGGTGAAGAGTCTAAAGACTGAAAAGGTCACATGTAAATAGGGGGACTTAAAAATAAAATAGTTAATGGAAATATCAGATAAAGGCTAAACCGCTGTGAAATAGGATTATGGATCATAGGAAGTTTAGCTAGATGTGTGAGCTCACAATGCATTATACAAAAACATCCTTCTCCATTGTTATAAACATATCTAGAGTCATGTCAACCAAAGGTGCGATATCCTTGTTAACCAACACCAGTGAATCACAGGGTCTCTAATGAAGCTCAGGCTTGGGGGTTATAAATTAGCAATGGCTTGGCTTTAAATGAGTGTTTCCACTTGGCTCGTAAAACGCTTGCCGTGTGCTTGTTTTGCTCAGCGCTGCATGCGCTCGGCCTGTTAAAATAATAAACGATTCAATGGTATTAGGGTTGGAAAAAAAGAAAAGCTTCCTTGACTGGGCAGTGCAACAGGAAGTATTTCAGAAGGGGCCCATCGAGAAGTGTTCTGTGGCTGTTACTATAACTACTGTACTGTACTACTGTAGCTGAGTTCACGGTCTGCCTTTCACAACCACACCACACAGGTTGACAGGACTGGTTCCCCTTTCAATTGATGGTTAAAAGAACCTTAAGTTGTTTCTCTCAATTATACAATCAGCCCCCCTGACAAACAGTCACTGAAGGACTCTCTCCCTCACAAACAACACATTGATTGAGCTAGTGTTCTGTATCTACCTGCATGTGATTGCACATGTTGTGAGCTGAACTGAGCTAAACTGGTTGGTTGTTCTAGGGAACGCTTGGCTTCTGAACGAGCTCTGGAGCAGGAGGCAGGGAGGAGGAGCACACTGCCATCTCAGCCCAGCCTGTTCAGTTCCACCAACACATGGGACATTTGGTTTTCATTTCATGACTTCAACTTGTTGCTAACTCGGACTGCACAAAGCATAAACAGATGGCCCAAGGCTTCGTTTTATTCACTGGCAATGGTTGGAGAATGGTTAACTGTATTTTTTCTGTTGTAAAGGACATTCGTTTGGAATGTCGAACTATGAAATACAGAAGATATAGAGTTAAACTGAACAATTATTTACTTTCAAAACAGAGCTTAGGCCGTGTACCAAGAGTGAAGACTTTTGTCATAGTCCTGCTGTGTGGAAGCAGTGAGCATGGCATCATTAGAGTTGTGTTTTAAAGTGAGTCACTTTGTCTCTGTGTCCTGCCCTGCAGATGACCTTCCCTACTGCCCCAAGGGCATCACTTCCAAGGTATTCCGCTTCAACGTTTCCGCCATGGAGAAGAACTCCACCAACCTCTTCAGAGCAGAGTTCCGAGCCCTTCGTGTCCCCAACTCCAGTGCCAAGAGGAACGAGCAGCGGATTGAGCTCTACCAGGTGTGTGAACGTACTATTCCATTCCCACTGTACTCATGAATGTGGGGTGTGTAGTGATCCAATTCTCTCATACAAGCTTCAAAAGGTTCTGAAATTACAGGAGCTCGTCCCTTTAAATGAAGGCAAGGTTAAAGCTAAATTAAACACTATGATGGAAAATTAAGTGGGGGGTGGTCAATGTTTTGACCCCTAGTTGCACCACACTTTCCCAAACCATCTTGCTGTTCAATGTGTAAATGTATGTTTTTTAATCTGTAGCGCTTTGTGTTTGTTGTGAATGTGTCTGCAACCTCGTGTACTGCTATTTTGGCCAGGTATCTCTTGTAAAATAGATTGTTAATCTCACTGAGACTAACCTGGTAAAATAAAGGAAGAATAATACAGAAACAAAATATGTCTCAATACACATGGGACAGTGAAGTCAGTCTACATGGAAAGAAGAAAACATTTATATCAGGGCCCCTAACTCCCCCTGTCTTTAAGTGATTATCATTATTCCATGTGCCTCAAGTCAAGTACATTTGCACACAATTCATGGCGTGCTACAGCAGACTCTGAGAAACTCTAGATTACCATTTTGCAATCGCTCCTTTCACAGCTGTCAATCTCAGAGCTTTTGTCCAACCACCCTTTTTTTCAGTTAGATGTTTTCAACAAGAGATTCAGACATCTGCACCTGTATTTTTTAGGAGGTGTGTATGTGTTTGAATGGTGTGTGTGTATGTGTGTGTCCGTGGATTGTATGTGGGTGGGGTGGATGGGATGTATTTTTGTTTCCTCATTAATCTCCCGTGAGAGACTGGGAGCTGTGATCAGGTTCCAAACTTTCCTGCCAGGGAGACGAGCGTCTCCAGCCTGCATACCGCCTCGGAGGCAAGCTACTCTCTGGCCAGGCCAAGCTCCGCTCAGACTGGCTGTCAGGTCCCCAGATTGTTTCCAGGAGCCCAGAGGAGATAGAGGCAGGGTCAGCCGCTGCACTGGGGGAGTAAATAGAGCTGCTCGCCCCCACACATTAGCCGGGAGCTGATTGGCAGGCCCTGGCGCTGGCCGTGCTCTCTTGCTGGGTCCCCTGTTCCCACAGGAAGCCGGATTAGAAGCTGACAATTTTCAGGAACCTGTCTATCTAGCCTGCTGTGGTGCTGAGCCCCCCACTTCACTGGCCTCTCTCTGGAGATAACACTTATCGTTCACAGAAACCTTAGGCGTTATTTAAAGTGTGGATCCCTAAATCCTATGCCTTAGGGCTGAATTAAATCCGTATCGCAGAAGATCGCCGCTTAAAATATAAAAGTAATTTCCAATTGAACAGACATATGTACTGTTTACCATTTTTTAAAAATTACTATTATTATTTATATATTTATTATCAAGGGGTGCTGCAGCACTCTCAGCACCTCTACTTCCCATGGCTATGTTGCTTTTACATTTCAATCTAGCTATAACGCGGATTATTCGCAATACGGATTGAATCCAGCCCTTAGTCCGGCAATTTGAGACAAAGTATACGCCCATGCTGGTATACAGCACATAATCAGAGACACTCAGAGATCTGAAGCAATGGCGGCTCTAGCAACATTTGCAGTACCTCATCCTGACTAGACCAGTGTTAGGAAATTAAAAATGTTGCGAGCCCAATTGAAGTTTGAAGTGCAGATGGAGGGACAGCCAGGTTCTTCATTGGCAGTAGGGTTACACACAGGCATTAACTTGCAAAATGGGGATATCAACACAGGGAGTCACTTTTTCCATGAGGAGAAGACGTTTGGCCCAGGGCATCCTGGAGCGTCTGGCTCAGACAGCGCTGGCTGGGTTGCCGTCTGGTGTGTGTGGGTGTGTGTGGGAGAGAGAGTATATGCAGCTGGGTCACTCTCTTACCTCTGGCTGGCAGATTCTGCGGCCAGACGACCACATAGCTAAGCAGCGCTACATCGGGGGCAAGAACGTCCTGACCAAAGGAACGCCAGAGTGGGTCTCCTTCGATGTCACAGACACAGTCAGGGAATGGCTTATGTACCGAGGTGAGTGGGCCAAAGCCCTAAAGTTCCCGGTCTCATACCATGTGTTGCATATCAAAGCACGAGCCAAAAGGTATTTGGAAACTCAATTTCATTTGGACAAAGGAAAATGGCCTCAAGGAAAATACCACTTCCTCATATTGCCTTGCTCTCTTCTTCCCCTCAGAGACCAACCTGGGCCTGGAGATCAGTGTGCACTGCCCCTGCCACACCTTCAACACCAACGGTGACATTATCGAAAACGTTAATGAGGTGCTACAAGTCAAGTTCAAAGGTAAAATGAAATGAGGTGCTGCATTTAAGAAACCAACCATTTCTGATTCCTCCCTTTTGGCTTTTCCACTGCTCATCACAGCCCATCTTTCTATCTGAATGAGCTCTGATTTAGAAAAAGACCAGTGAACATGGGCCTCAATGGTTGATACTTATATGGCTTTCTTTTATGAAGATGATGGTTTTCCTCTCAGAGAATGAGGTGAGAGAAAGGGAGTGAGAAAGGAAAAGAGATGAAAGAGATAAAAGAGGACTAGAGAGGAAAGAAAGAGGAGAGAAAGAGGGAGAGAGCAGATCATGGGAATACAATTGGTCTGGTATCTCACTTAGCATTGGGGCCTCCGGGTCCCTAGTCCTGGGAACGCTCCCCTGACTGGCTTGGCCATAAAGAATGTGCTACCACGGCACTCAGACGCTTGGCCCCGAATTAAAGAGGGGCTCCAAATCCACCGGCAAGGTCTCTCCTGAGATCTCTACTGCTTTTGCTATCAGGGGCAGATTGGATGAGCAGACACTAACTAACCCAGGGGGAGGACAGAGGGACCAGCTCTGGTGGAGGAGGAAGAGTGAGAGCAGAGAGGAGGAGGAGTGGGGCTGAGTGGGTGATGCCTGAAGTCCAGCCTCTTACCAGTGGAGACAATGCTTTTAAGACATTACAGAAAGTACTATGACAAAAACAGCCGTGGTGAATTCTAATTCTGTATAACTGGCTCAGACGTACACTATGATACCCCATTCCTGAGCAGAGGGGCAGGGTTCTCAAATCAAATTTTATTAGTCACATGCGCCGAATACAACAGGTGTAGACCTTACAGTGAAATTCTTACTTAATGGCCCCTAACTAACAAAAACACAAATAAGAATAAGAAATAAAAGTAACAAGTAATTAAAGAGCAGCAGTAAAATAACAATAGCGAGACTACAAGGGGGTACCGGTACAGAGTCAATGTGCGGGGGCACCGGTTAGTTGAGGTAATATGTACATGTAGGTAGAGTTATTAAAGTGACTATGCATAGATGATAACAGAGAGTAGCAACGGTGTAAAAGAGAGAGGGGGCAATGCAAATAGTCTCGGTAGCCATTTGATTAGGTGTTCAGGAGTCGTATGGCTTGTGGGTAGAAGCTGTTAAGAAGCCTTTTGGACCTAGACCTGGCGCTCCGGTACCGCTTGCCGTGCGGTAGCAGAGAGAACAGTCTATGACTAGGGTGGCTGGAGTCTTTGACAATTTTTAGGGCTTTTCTCTGACACCGCCTGGTATAGAGGTCCTGGATAGCAGGAAGCTTGGCCCCAGTGATGTACTGGGACGTTCGCACTACCCTCTGTAGTGCCTTGTTGTCGGAGGCCGAGCAGTGACACAACCAGTCAGGATGCTCTCGGTGGTGCAGCTGTAGAACCTTTTGAGGATCTGAGGACATATGCCAAATCTTTTCAGTCTCCTGAGGGGGAATAGGTTTTGTCGTGCCCTCTTCACAACTGTCTTGGTGTGTTTGGACGATGTTAGTTTGTTGGTGAAGTGGACACCAAGGAACTTGAAGCTTTCAACCTGCTCCACTGCAGCCCCGTTAATGAGAATGGGGGCATGCTTGGTCCTCTTTTTCCTGTAGTCCACAATCATCTCCTTTGTCTTGATCACGTTGAGGGATAGGTTGTTGTCCTGGCACCACAGGGCCAGGTCTCTGACCTTTTCCCTATAGGCTGTCTCGTCATTGTCTGTGATCAGGCCTACCACTGTAGTCGGCAAACTTAATGATGGGTGTTTGAGTCATGCCTGGCCATGCAGTCATAACAGGGAGTACAGGAGGGGACTGAGCACGTACCCCTGAGGGGGCCCTGTGTTGAGGATCAGTGTGGCAAATGTGTTACCTACCCTTACCACCTGGGGGCGGCCCGTCAGGAAGTCCAAGATTCAGTTGCAGAGGGAGGTGTTTAGACCCAGAATCCTTAGCTTATTGATGAGCTTTGAGGGCACTATGGTGTTGAACGCTGAGCTGTAGTCAATGAATAGCATTCTCACATAGGTGTTCCTTTTGTCCAGGTGGGAAAGGGCAGTGTAGAGTGTGATTGAGACTGCATCATCTGTGGATCTGTTGGGGCGGTATGCAAATTTGAGTGCGTCTTGGGTTTCTGGGACAATGGTGCTTATGTGAGCCATGAACAGCCTTTCAAAGCACTTCGCGGCTACAGACGTGAGTGACACGGGTCGGTAGTCATTTAGGCAGGTTACCTTAGTGTTCTTGGGCACAGGAACTATGGTGGTCTGCTTAAAACATGTTGGTATTACAGACTCGGACAGGGAGAGATTGAAAATGTCAGTGAAGACACTTGCCAGTTGGTCACCGCATGCTCGCAGTACACGTCTTGGTAATCCGTCTGGCCCTGCGGCCTTGTGAATTTTGACCTGTTTAAAGGTCTTACACACATTGGCTGCGGAGAGCGTGATCACATTCTTCCGGAACAGCTGGTGCTCTCACGCATGTTTCAGTGTTATTTGCCTCGAAGCAAGCATAGAAGTAGTTTAGCTCGTCTTGTAGGCTCGTGTCACTGGGCAGCTCTCGGCTGTGCTTCCCCTTGTAGTCTAATGGTTTGCAAGCCCTGCCACATCCGACGAGCATCAGATCGGGTGTAGTACGATTCAATCTTAGTCCTGTATTGGCGCTTTGCCTGTTTGATGGTTTGCTGTTAGCACAGCAAAATTTCTTACACGCTTCCGGGTTAGAGTCCCGCTCCTTGAAAGTGGCAGCTCTAGCCTTTAGCTCAGTGCGGATGTTGCCTGTAATCCATGGCTTCTTGGTTCTTGGTTGTGATACAGTATGTACATACGGTCACTGTGGGGACGACATCATCGATGCACTTATTGATGAAGCCAATGACTGATGTGGTATACTCCTCAATGCCATCGGAGGAAACCCGGAGCATATTCCAGTCTGTGCTGGCCAAACAATTCTGTTGAAATACTTGGGCCTACATTTGAATTGACCTGAACTTTGTTTTCTAATGGACTAGGACTGCACTTCAGCTTGATTTACTAAATCTATCCCTTTTTTTCCCTATGGAATGGTCTACGTAGTTTAATCCGCTAATGACACCTCTGTACTAACGCTGATGTCCCTGTGTCTTCCTCCTGTAGGTGTGGAGGGTGACTACGATGAGAGCCGCTGGGACCTGGGCAGACTGAAGAAGCAGAAGGAGCAGCTCTTCCCTCATCTCATCCTCATGATGCTGCCCCCTCATAGGATAGACGCCCAGTCCTCATCCCGCAGACGCAAGAGAGCCCTGGACACCAACTACTGCTTCTCGTTCGTAACTAACCACCTCACTCTTCTTATTCAATCACTAAGTTACTGTGCAAAATCAACCTGTGAAATCATAGCTGAAAACAACAACAATTTGAGTGCATGTCATATATTTAGATGAACACCAAATATAACTGCAGGATGAGTAGCCACATTTTTGTCCAATAGATAAATAGTCCCTGGTTATTCCTGTAAGCAACACAGTAGGTCAAGTTGGATCTCAAATGGTAATGGTGGCTTCTCTCGTTTGTAATTCATTTGGCAGAGGAGCGTAGGAATAAGCCGGTTAATTTGCTGTCAGATAGTCTGTAGCATGGCAGAGGCATTAGCAACCTGATACAAGTCAAGATCTGTCCCTGTACGATAGCTGCCGCTCTCCCCTCTCTTACATGCTGTCCCCTCTTCTCCACTCTGGAATCTCTCTGTCAGTCTCACTGACAACAGTAAGACACCTGGGCTGCCTCCAAGAGGGAAATGAGGACACACCTTCCAGTGGAATTTGTGGTCTTCTTAGGGCTCAGTCAGACTGCATGCATGTAGTGAAATGTACACAAACTAGAAATAGAGCATTTCTCCTTCAGGTGAGGTATTTCATTGCTTCATAAAGATCTCTCTCTCCTGCCTACTGTAGTAACTATGAGGAGAACTGCTGTGTACGACCCCTCTACATTGACTTCCGCCAGCACCTGGGCTGGAGGTGGATCCATGAGCCTAAGGGATACTACGCTAACTTCTGCTCCGGGCCCTGCCCTTACTTACGGAGCGCAGACACCACACACAGCTCGGTAAGACACGGCTTGTACACCAGTAATGCACTCATTACCCTGTGTTAAGTATTATTACCACTAAATGACACAATGGAATGCAGGCACTTACAAACATGTACTGTATGTTGGCACACCTAAACAGACAACACCCACCTACACAATCTGATAGCCTGAGGTTTCCCAGGCCAATATGAACAAATACCAACCCATCATCACATTGCTTAGTATTAAGGCTCTATTCAATCAGATCCGCTTTAGCTGACATCTGCATAACGGTTGTTTTGGTGTTGTCGGAGGTGGAACTGTGTTAGTGCTGTCAAATCCACAAGAGTCGCACTGGAACGTGACATGGAATGTAAACCTAACTTAGGCTGATATAAATCTGCATTTATTCATTGAATGATTTAATTATTTCTATATAGCCTACACATTTTCATTCTGAACTTCTAATGCGAGTGTGACGGTGTGATAATGATCAAGAGCAGCTGCTTACCGATTTGAAAGCGCCAACTCTGTTCCACCTCCGACACCGCCAAAACAGCAGCTATGCGGGTGTTGCCTATCACCGGTTAACGCTTGATCTGATTGAAGGTCTAACTTCAAAATCAAACTTGTTTTTCATCCAAATGAAATGAAAGGGAATAACAATTATTTTTGTAGTGATTGTACCTGGCCTGATGTCCCCTCCCTTCCTCCATCCCTCTGTAGATGCTGAGTCTGTACAACACCCTGAACCCTGAGGCGTCTGCCTCTCCCTGCTGTGTGCCTCAGGACCTGGAGCCCCTCACCATCCTCTACTACGTGGGCCGCACGCCCAAGGTGGAGCAGCTCTCCAACATGATCGTCAAGTCCTGCAAGTGTAGCTAAGGGCCCCGGGCCCAGCACACTGGGATCTGACAGGGCCACACACGGCACTACACCGAGGGAGGGGAAGGGGAGGGTGGTATGCTGTCTGTCCCACCACCAAGAGTACACCTGTCCACTCTCAACACTCTCCCCCCTCCTTAGTCGAGCCCACACAGAGGCCCTGCAGAGAGAGGCGCAGCCCACCACTCTACCCACAATTCCCAGGCTGTGTGCCCAAATTACTTTCAAACATCACTCCAGACCCAGCAGTCTCAACAGAACTTTATTGGCCTTTTACAATGTTTTTTTTCTTCTCAATGTCAAGTGTCTTCCATTATTTTTTTTGTCAATATTTTCGGCCTTCTGAACTGCCTTTAGCTTTGTGCCATATGACCATGGGCATTCAAAGCCAACCTCTGTATGCTCAGAGGAAAATAACTGACGTAAGCTGTTCTAGCCATGACCACTGCCTACTCAAGGACATACAGTAGTTGCAGTCAAAAAGAGAGACCCACTGAGAACCTGGATTTACAGTGCAAATTAATCAAAGCGGCTAAAGCAAAAGCTCTGTCAGACTTTTGTTTCCTAAAGAGAACCATCCTTTTTAATGGAGGGCTGTCACAAAGCCTTGACGCACAGGACAAACAGACTGTCCAAGCTGGAAACTAGCGCAGCGTGCACCACATTTCCCTACACTGGTTAATCTAGGACAGATGCTGATGGACTCTAATAATCTTAGGAAAAATACAAAATGCTGGAAAACAACCTTTATTCAACAAAGTATCTTTATGGTTATGTTTACCTCTGTTATGCAACAGAATCATGTTTTCTGGATTTATTTTCTTAAATGAAGCTGACTTTTCTGTTGTACAAGACAATGTATGTCACTAGGTGAACACTTCACTAGATCACAAACTGTAAAAGTTTATTGCTATTACTCTTAAACACTTTTTTAAATTAAAAATGGTCTTGGACGAACAGATGTATATATTTTTTCAAAATCTTTAGATAATCATCATTTGTGGGTATCAGTATAAATTATGCATTTTTGCCCAGCTCAACCGCTATCCATATTGAGATCCTAGTGATGAAGAGCCAGATTCAATCAGATCATCTTTAGCCAAAATCCGCAGAGATGATGTTTTGACGTGTCGGAGGTGGAACTAGGTTAAAGCGCTCAAATCCACAACGGCTCCTGGCATTATACCTAGAGTGGACATTGCCATTGGCTGCATGGAGTCGCATTGAAATGATTCCCATGCAGCGTTGTTTACAAGTTCAAACACTGGAATGTGAGATTTAGTCTACACCTCGATTAGGCTGACAGAAATCCTCATTTTGTTGAATGATTTTCAATTTGAACGTCACTATTTCTATATTGAGTACACTTTCTCATCCTGAACTTCTAATGGGAGTGGGACGGGTTTGGCTTTGTGAAAATCACCACAAGAGCAGCTGCTCACCGATTTGACAGCTCAATGCAGTTTCACTCCCGAGCCCGCCACAACATCAGCTATGCTGGTGTCGGCTAACGCCAGTTAACGCTGGATCTGATTGAACTAGGCCCTAGTTCACTTTGAGGTGCAGGAAACTGATTTGATTGACAACCTTTAAATAAATAAAAAATATATACAATGCAACAATTTACAGTACATATAGACGACACTGGCTGCTACTGATATTAATGGTCTTGCTTGCAAATGGTCACTGATGTTTCCCAAAGTTTGGCCCTCACAATACAGCAGTTGGGGAGACACATGCAAAAGGCTAACACACTAACTCATTATTCCCTTTCAATAATACATGACCCAACCCACTGCTGCATATGTTCTTCCCCAGTTTGTACTCAATAACAGCATGCTGGCACACACTCTTAGACAAAAGGGTTCTTCAGCTGTCCCCATAGCAGAACCCTTTGAATAACCTTTTTGGGTTCCAGGTAGAACCCTCTGTGGAAAGGAGGGTTGAGTATGTTTACTATACAAAAGATGGCATTGCATAGGTAGACCCCTTCATCACCATGCTCTGAGCACAGGGGCCATGAGACACGTTCAATAGCTTTTTCCCTCAAGTTGTAAAAGAGCACACACTACAAATGGACAACATTGTCATTGCATTACAGTCCGAAACGACTGATTACAAGGTATTGTAACATACAATTGCGTTAAAAACATTACTGTGCAGGTCTAACAGTATACTGCACATTACTAAGCCAGAGCGCACAAAGAATGGCAGTATAACAGATGTACACCTTGTTACAGTTCATAGTGGGAAAAGTCTGGTATATAATGTTACTGTAGAGTATAGACAAACAAGGGAGTGCAAACATGAGAACTGTAACGGCAACAATACAACTCATGCAAGTGTCCTGCTAGCCAATGTAACAAGTCTTCACAAAGAGAGAGGAAACCCATCAGTATACATAAACAAGGACCAAAAATAACTGGATTGGCAACCGTTTGTGATACTCTCTGATAAATTCATTCATGAGAGAATGGGATGGTTGGTTCCCAAGCACAACATCAAGCCTGCCTCACCAGACAACACTTCCTTTACTTGCTCATTTCTCAGTAAAACAAGATCATTGAGACAATCTCTAAAATATTGGTCAATTGCAGTTTCTCCCTTGTACCCAAACTTCCCTACACCACAAACATGTCTTTAAAATGAGACAGAAGGGGGTGATAAAGCACATCTCTCTGCCTGTACAGTAATTGCTATAATGTACTAAGACTATACTCTGAGCTACAGTGATAGTGCCCATGGGGCCTCTGGTGGGAACCAGCTGTTGCTGGGTATCTGTCACTGAAGTCTTTCCATGGCATAGACACAGACAGACAGCATGGGGAGAATGAGGGATGACAACTGCTGCGATAGGGTTATGGAGTTGGGGCTGTGGGGGGGTGGGGTGATACAGAAAGCCACTGGAAAGTCTTGGCCTGTGCAACAGATCCCGACCTGCGTCAGGCCCAGGGATTCCTGAAAGGGCAGGCTATCCTCTTGCATGTCTCCTTCATATAGAAGCAGTAACAGGGCCTGGTGTGTGTCAGACATACAGTCACAGCAGCGGGATCCTTAAGTTGTTTCCTACCCAGCATGCACCTGTGGTCACATGCAGAGACACCTCTGTCGGCAAGATGGTGTGCCATAGCTCCCGTCCTTTCTCTGGTTATCTCGCTGTCATCTGAGCTTGGACCCCTGTCCCTGAAACAGTTTGCTGTACCCAGAAAGACCTGCAGAGGAAAGAAGATAACTAAGATTAATAAAATAACTACATTGGGTGAACATCGAATCTTGTGCATTCAGGGCCCGAATCTTCAGTGTGCAGTAGTTAGAAACAGGTCAGGGCAGAAGCTGGGGAAGAAAGTATGCCATAGTGCTGACTGGTGTATCTTACACTTTTAAAACAAAGAGCATTTAGGGTCAATGCCAAATACAAATAGTGTGAGGAGTTGAGCCAAACTTTAAAAGTTCTATGTGGAATTTTATTTTGCTAATGGTTGCAAAATTATGCTAGAGCAGGGGTTTTCAACCTGGGGGTCTGCGGAGGTACTCCAACGGGTCTGCAATTTTTTTGTATTATTATCTTTTGGGAGAAAAAAAATTAGTTGGGATCTTTTTGTGTGTGAAAAACAAGAATTTCATGAATATCGCAGGCTGCAACAGAATACCATCATGGATATACTTTTTATGTCCCTGCGTCCAGTATGAAGGAAGTCAGAGGTAGTTTCACGTGCATACGCTAACTAGCGTTAACGTAATGACTGCCAGCAGAATACAACCCTGGATCCCACTGCTGGCTTGCCTCTGAAGTTAAGCAGGGTTGGTCCTGGATGGGACACCAGATGCTGCTGGAAGTGATGTTGGAGTGCCAGTAGGAGGCACTCTTTCCTCTGGTCTAAAAACAAATATCCCAATGCCCCAGGGCAGTGATTGGGGTCATTGCCCTGTGCAGGGTGCTGTCTTTTGGATGGGATGTTAAACGGGTGTCCTGACTCTGCGGTCACTAAAGATCCCATGGCACTTATCGTAGGGGTGCTAACCCTGGTATCCGGGCTAAATTTCCAATCTGACCCGCATACCATCATGGCTTAATCATCCCCAGCTTCCAATTGGAAAAACAGTCTCAATTTTAAATGACCAAAACCAGATAGAAAGAATGCAGAAAAGATATTGAACTATATACAGAGTATCCTGAAAATATACAGACCCTTTTACTTTTCCACATTTTGTTACATTACAGTCTTATTCTAAAATGGATTATATTGTTTGCCCCCCCCCTCCCCCTCATATCAACCTACACGCAATATTCCATAATGACAAACAAAAAAAGTTTTTTTCTTTTGCAAGCAAATATATATATATATATATTCAATTGAAGTCAACCACTCCACAAATGTCTTGTTAAACTATAGTTTTGGCAAGTCGGTTAGGACATCTACTTTGTGCATGACAAGGAATTTTTCCAACAATTGTTTGCAGACAGATCATTTCACTGTATCACAATGTCTGTGGGTCAGAAGTTTACATACACTAAGTTGACTGTGCCTTTAAACAGCTTGGAAAATTCCAGAAAATGATGTCATGGCTTTACAAGCTTCTAATAGGCTAATTGACATCATTTATGTCAATTGGAGGTGTACCCGTGGATGTATTTCAAGGCCTACCTTCAAACTCAGTGCCTCTTTGCTTGACATCATGGGAAAATCAAAAGAAATCAGCCAAGACCTCAGAAAAACAATTGTACACCTCCACAAGTCTGGTTCATCCTTGGGAGCAATTTACAAATGCCTGAAGGTACCACGTTCATCTTTCTGAACAATAGTACGCAAGCATAAACGCCATGGGACCATGCAGCCGTCATACCGCTCAGGAAGGAGACGTGTTCCGTCTCCTAGAGATGAACGTATTTTGTGCGAAAAGTGCAAATCAATCCCAGAACAGCAGCAAAGGACTTTGTGAAGATGCTGGAGAAAACAGGTACAAAAGTATTTATGTCCAAGTAAAACGAGTCCTATATTGACAACCTGAAAGGCCGCTCAGCAAGGAAAAAGCCACTGCTCCAAAACCACCATAAAAAAGCCAGACTACGGTTTGCAACTGCACATAGGGACAAAGACCATACTTTTTTGAGAAATGTCCTCTGATCTGATGAAACAAAAAATAGAACTGTTGGCCATAATGACCATTGTTATGTTTGGAGGAAAAAGGGGGGGACTTGCAAGCCAAAGAACACCATCCCAACTGTGAAGCAAGGGGGTGGCAGCATCATGCTGTGGGGGTGCTTTGCTGCAGGAGGGACTGGTGCACTTCACAAAATGGATGGCAGCATGAGGAAGAAAAATGATGTGGATATATTGAAGCAACATCTCAAGACATCAGTCAGGAAGTTAAAGCTTGGTCACAAATGGGTCTTCCAAATGGACAATGACCCTAAGCATACAGTGCCTTGCGAAAGTATTCGGCCCCCTTGAACTTTGCGACCTTTTGCCACATTTCAGGCTTCAAACATAAAGATATAAAACTGTATTTTTTTGTGAAGAATCAACAACAAGTGGGACACAATCATGAAGTGGAACGACATTTATTGGATATTTCAAACTTTTTTAACAAATCAAAAACTGAAAAATTGGGCGTGCAAAATTATTCAGCCCCTTTACTTTCAGTGCAGCAAACTCTCTCCAGAAGTTCAGTGAGGATCTCTGAATGATCCAATGTTGACCTAAATGACTAATGATGATAAATACAATCCACCTGTGTGTAATCAAGTCTCCATATAAATGCACCTGCACTGTGATAGTCTCAGAGGTCCGTTAAAAGCGCAGAGAGCATCATGAAGAACAAGGTCCTTCCTAACTAAAATCAAATGTTATTAGTCACATGCGCTGAATACAACAGGTGTAGACCTTACAGTGCAATGCATAATTACAAGCCCCTAACCAACAATGCAGTATAAAAAATATGAATAAGAAATAAGTTACAAGTAGTTGAAGAGCAGCAGTAAAATAACAATAGCGAATCTATATACAGGGTGTACCGGTACAGAGTCAATGTGCGGCGGCCCCGCATAGTCCAGGTAATTGAGGTAATATGTACATGTCGGTAGAGTTATTAAAGTGACTATGCATAGTTAATAACGGAGTAGCAGCGGCGTAAAATAGGGGTGGGGGGCAATGCAAATAGCCTGGGTAGCCATTTGATTAGATGTTCAGGGGTTTTATGGCTTGGTATTTTATTAGGGTCCCAAAAGCAGCAGCTACTCTTCCTGGGGTCCACACAAAACATAAGACATAATACAGAACATTATTAGACAAGAACAGCTCAAGGACATAACTACATACATTTAAAAAAAAGGCATACGTAGCCTACATATCAATGCATACACACAAACTATCTAGGTCAAATAGGGGAGAGGTGTTGTCCCGTGAGATGTTGCTTTATCTGTTTTTTGAAACCAGGTTTGCAGTTTATTTGAGCAATATGAGATGGAAGGAAGTTCCATGCAATAAGGGCTCTATATAATACTGTACATTTCCTTGAATTTGTTCTGGATTTGGGGACTATGAAATGACCCCTGGTGGCATTAGTGTTTGTTTCATGGCTGTGTGTAAGTTGACTATGCAAACAATTTGGGATTTAACACAATGTATCGTATAAAAATAAGAAGTGACGCAGTCAGTCTCTCCTCAACTCTTAGCCAAGAGAGACTGGCATGCATAGTATTTATATCAGCCTTCCGATTACAATTAAGAGCAAAACGTGCCGCTCTGTCCTGGGCCAGCTGCCACTTAACTAGGTCTTTCCTTGCAGCACTGGACCACACAATAATCAAGATTAGACTAAACTAGAGCCTGCAGAACTTGCTTTTAGGATTGTGGTGTCAAAAAAGCAAGAGCATCTCTTTATTACGGCTAGACCTCTCCCCATCTTTGCAACCACTGAATCTATATGTTTTGACCATGACAGTTTACAATCTAAGGTAACGCCAAGTAATTTAGTCTCCTGAACTTGTTCAACTGCCACACCATTCATTACCAAATTCAGCTGAGGTCGAGCACTTAAGGAATGATTTGTACCAAATACAATGCTCTTAGTTTTAGAGATGTTCAGGACCAGTTTATTATTGGCCACCCATTCCAAAACAAACAGACTGCAACTCTTTGTTAAGGGTTTCAGTGACTTAATTAGCTGTGGTTGCTGATGCGTATATGGTTGAATCATCAGCATACATGGACACACATGCTTTGTTTAATGCCAGTGGCAGGTCATTGGTAAAAATAGAAAAGAGTAGAGGACCTAGAGAGGTGCCCTGCGGTACACCACACTTTACATTCCATTAAAGAAAACCATTTGAGTTCTATTAGATAGATAGCTCTGAATCCACGATTTGGCAGAGGTTGAAAAGCCATTGCACTCGCATTTTGTCAACACCAGGTTATGGTCAATAATATCAACAGCTGCACTGAAATCTAACAGTACAGCTCCCACAATCTTCTTATTATCAATTTCTTTCAACCAATCATCAGGCATTTGTGTCAGTGCAGTACATGTTGAGTGCCCTTCTCTATAAACATGCTGGAAGTCTTTTGTTAATTTGTTTACAGAAAAATAGCAATGTATTTGGTTAAAACATTTTAAAAATTCCAACAGTTTGCTAAGAGCCGGCAGCAAGCTTATAGGTCTGCTGTTAGAACCAGTAAAGGCCGCTTTACCACTCTTGGGTAGCGGAATTACTTTGGCTTCCCTCCAGGCCTGAGGACAAAGACTTTCCTCTAGGCTCAGATAAAGAAAATATGACAGATAGGATGGTGGCTGACTATAGTCACTCCTTAGTAGCTTTCCATCTAAGTTGTCAATGCCAGGAGGTTTGTCATTATTAACATTATTATAATTAACAATAATTTCCCCACCTCTCCCACACTAACTTTTAAAAAATGCACTGCTTTTCTTTCATTATTTGTTTTTCCATGCATGAATATAATTGCTTACTGTTTGTCGTGGGCATTTCCTGCCTAAGTTTGCCCACTTTGCCAATGAAATAATCATTAAAATAATTGGAAACATTAGATGATGATGAATAAGCCATCTGATTCGATGAAAGATGGAGTAGTCCTTTAACAGTTCTAACAGTCAGTTTCTTAACAGGTATAGTTTTATCAATAATTGGAAGAAGCAATTTCATAAATTCATCAAGCGCAGCATCTGGATGCTCCTCCTTAATCACATCAGACCAACAAATATTTTTAACATCATCCACATAAGAGTCACAGCAAAATCTTTTGTACGATCTCTTATACACTATTTTAGGCCCAGCTGTTGGAACGTTGGCTTTCCTGGATATAGCCACTATATTGTGATCACTGCATCCAATGGATACAGATATAGCTTTAGAACAAAGTTCGACAGCATTAGTAAAGATGTGATCGATATATGTGAATGATCTTGTTCCTGTATTGTTTGTAAACACCCTGGTAGATTGATTAATAACCTGAACCAGATTACAGGCACTGGTTACAGTAAGAAGCTTCCTCTTGAGTGGACAGCTTGATGAAAACCAGTCAATATTCAGGTCCCCAAGAAAGTAGACCTCTGTTTACATCACATACACTATCAAGCATTTCACACATATTATTTAGATACAGACTGTTGGCACATGGTGGCCTATAGCAATACCCCAAAATAAAAGGTTTCGATGTGCTATGTGAACCTGCAACCACAACACTTCAATAACACTTGACTCGCTAGCTTGATGTCCAGCTAGCTAGCAGCTAGGCTAGCTGCGATGCCAAATAGCTCCTCAGACCGGTCCTTGGTCGGCAGGATCACTGGAAAGATACAAGCAGTCCCAGCAACTGATGCCAACTACGTCGCGGGATCCAACATAAGAAGCCAGGTAGAAACCAAGAACATTCCAATATACTTTTAAACAACAAACTTTCCAAACAAAACCGAGCTCTTCCTCATTCCTTGTGGAGGTAGAAGCTGTTTAGAAGCCTCTTGGACCTAGACTTGGAGCTCCGGTACCGCTTGCCGTGCGGCAGCAGAGAATAGTCTGACTAGGGTGGCTGGAATCTGACAATTTTAGGGTCTTCCTCTGACACCGCCTGACACCACATTCCTGTAGTCCACAATCATCTCCTTTGTCTTGATCATGTGGAGAGGTTGTTGTCCTGGCACCACAAGGCCAGGTCTCTGACCTCCTCCTTATAGGCTGTCTCGTCGTTGTCGGTGTATCAACTGTTGTATCATCAATTTAATGATGGTGGTCGAGTCGTGCCTGGCCGTGCAGTCATGAGTGAACAGGGAGTACAGAAGGGGACTGAGCACACACCCCTGAGGGGCCCCTGTGTTGAGGATCAGCATGGCGGATGTGTTGTTACCTACCCTTACCACCTGGGGGCGGACTGTCAGGAAGTCCAAGATCCAGTTGCAGAGGGAGGTGTTTAGTCCCAGACTCCTTAGCTTAGTGATGAGCTTTGAGGGCATTATGGTGTTGAATGCTGAGCTGTAGTCAATGAATAGCATTCTCACATAGGTGTTCCTTTTGTCCAGGTGGGAAAGGGCAGTGTGGAGTGCAATAGGGATTGCATCATCTGTGGATCTGTTGGGGCGGTATGCAAATTGGAGTGGGTCTAGGGTTTCTGGGATAATGGTGTTTATGTGAGCCATGACCAGCCTTTCACAGCCTACAGACGTGAGTGATATGGGTCAGTAGTCATTTAGGCAGGTTACCTTCGTGTTCTTGGGCACAGGCACTATGGTGGTCTGCTTAACTTCTTGCGTCGAGCCATCCCGGATCCGGGATCGTGAATACAGCCTCAAGCTCATTACCATAACACAACGTTAACTATTCATGAAAATCGCAAATGAAATGAAATTAATATGCTAGCTCTCAAGCTTAGCCTTTTGTTAACAACACTGTCATCTCAGATTTTCAAAATATGCTTCTCAACCATAGCAAAACAAGCATTTGTGTAACAGTATTGATAGCTAGCGTAGCATTTAGCGTTAGCATCAGCAGGCAACATTTTCACAAAAAACAGAAAATCATTCAAATAAAATCATTTACCTTTGAAGAACTTCAGATGTTTTCAATGAGGAGACTCTCAGTTAGATAGCAAATGCTCAGTTTTTCCTGAAAGATTATTTGTTTAGGAGAAATCGCTCCGTTTGGTGCGTCACGTTTGGCTACCAAAAAAAAACGAAAAATCAGTCATCAAAACGCCAAACTTTTTTCCAAATTAACTCCATAATATCGACTGAAACATGGTAAACATTGTTTAGAATCAATCCTCAAGGTGTTTTTCACATATCTCTTCATGATATATTGTTTGTTGAAAGCCTCTCTCCTCTCAATCACTGGATGACTGCGTGCAGCTTGTAGATTACGCACCAATTTAGACAAAGGACACCGGGCGGACCCCTGGTAAATGTAGTCTCTTATGGCCAATCTTCCAATGATATGCCTACAAATACGTCACAATGCTGCAGACACCTTGGAGAAACGATAGAAAGGGCAGGCTCATTCCATGCGCATTCACAGCCATATAAGGAGACAATGGAAAACAGAGCCTCAAAAATTCCGCCCATTTCCTGGTTGAAGTTTCATCTTGGTTTCCCCTGTAGCATGAGTTCTGTGGCACTCACAGATAATATCTTTGCAGTTTTGGAAACGTTAGAGTGTTTTCTTTCCAAAGCTGCCAATTATATGCATAGTCAAGCATCTTTTCGTGACAAAATATTGCGCTTAAAACGGGCACGTTTTTTTATCCATAAATTAAAAGAGCGCCCCCTATATCCAAGAAGTTAAAACATGTTGGTATTACAGACTCGGACAGGGAGAGATTGAAAATGTCAGTGAAGATGCTTGCCACTGTCTTGGTAATCCGTCTGGCCCTGCGGCCATGTGAATGTTGACCTGTTTAACCTGTCAAGCGGAACCCCGTGACCTATGTTAGGTCACCACCAAGTCACAGAAAAACCCAGCCATTTTTCCAGCCAAAGGAAGGAGTCACAAAAAAACACAAATAGAGATAGAATTAATCACTAACCTTTGATCATCTTCACCAGATGACACTCATAGAACTTCATGTTACACAATACATGTATGTTTTGTTCGATAAAGTGCATATTTACATCCAAAAATCTCATTTTACATTGGCGCGTTACATTCAGTAGTTCCAAAACATGCGGTGATTTTGCAGAGAGCCACATCAATTCACAGAAATACTGATTATAAATGTTGATGAAAATTCAAGTGTTATGCATGGAACTTTAGATACACTTCTTCTTAATGCAACCGCTGTGTCAGATTTCAAAACTTTATGGAAACAGCAAACCATGCAATAATCTGAGTACAGCGTTCAGACAACAAAGCAGCCAAAAAGATATCCGCCATATTGTGTCGTCAACATTAGTCAGAAATAGCATTATAAATATTCACTTACCTTTGATGATCTTCATCAGAATGCACTCCCAGGAATCCCAGTTCCACAATAAAATTATTTGTTCGATAAAGTTCATAATTTATGTCCAAATAGCTTATTTTGTTAGGGCATTTGGTAAACAAATTCAAACGCGTGTTCAGGTCCAGCCGAACGTCGGACGAAAGGTTATTACAATATGTTCAATAATATTCTACCTGGAGAATTCCTTTGTCTGTAGAAAAGCAATGGAACGAGAGCTACCTCTCATGTGAATGCGCGTGACTGAGATCGAGGCTGCTGCCAGACCTCTAACTCAATCCCCTCTCATCTGGCCCCCCTTCACAGTAGAAGCCTGAAACAACATTCTAAAGATGGTTGACATCTATACCCATATCCCACTGTATATTCAATAGGGGCTGAGTTCAAAAACTACAAACCTCAGATTTCCCACCTCCTGTTTGGATTTTTTCTCAGGTTTTTATCTGCCATATGAGTTCTGTTATACACAGAGAACATTCAAACAGTTTTAGAAACTTCAGAGTGTGTTCTATCCAATACTAATAATAATATGCATATATTAGCATCTGGGACTGAGTAGGAGGCAGTTTACTCTGGGCACGCTTTTCATCCAAAAGTGAAAATGCTGCCCCCTATCCCAAAGAAGTTAAAGGTCTTACTCACATCGGCTGCGGAGAGCGTGATCACACAGTCTTCCAGAACAGCTGGTGAGCTCATGCATGTTTCAGTGTTATTTACCTCGAAGCGAGCATTGACATGGTTTAGCTCGTCTTGTAGGCTCGTGTCACTGGGCAGCTCTCAGCTGTGCTTCCCTTTGTAGTCTAATGGTTTGCAAGCCCTGCCACATCTGACGAGCGTCGGAGCCGGTGTAGTACAATTCGATCTTAGTCCTGTATTGACACTTTGCCTGTTTGATTGTTCGTCTGAGAGTACAGTGGGATTTCTTATAAGCTTCCGGGTTAGAGTCCTGCTCCTTGAAAGTGGCAGCTCTACCCTTTAGCGCGGTGTTGCCTGTAATCTATTGGTTGGGGTATGTATGTACAGTCACTGTGGGGGTGTCGTCATCAATGCACTTATTGATTGTCATGACGCTGCCCTGGGGTTAGGTTTATGACAGTCATAAATACCTCTCCCCCCTGTTTTCCCTCTCTCTATCCTACTGATGTGACTATTGAAAATCCCTTGGTTAACAGAGATTCTGGGAACATCGAAAAGGTGGGGAGAAATTAATCATATTTTGGTAATCCGACCAGTTGAACATATGCGGTGGTACTTAATGAATATGATGTCAGTTCGGTTGTCATCTGAGACATTCTCATCAATGATAGGATGACATAAACGGTACAGTGGAAAGTCTACACATTATAGTTATCAGATTCATGGAATTGTTGTGCAATTCAAATGTTTAAATGTAAAATTATTGGTGAAGAGATTAAATGTAATTTTAGCTTCCAAAGGAGAGATTTGGGTTTTCATAAGGTTAGGGCTCTGCTCAATCAGTGGCCCGCCCCTGTGAAGAGACATGGACTGTAGACTGTGAAACACACCCTTCTCCCTCCACTATATAAGGCCTTGACGAAAATGTAACCTCCTGTTCCGAGGACGTGAGGACGACGGTCCATACGTTAAAAAGGACTAACATGTCAACTACGGAACTAAGCCAACCTCAGCGTGAGCTTTGGTTGTAAATGGTATGAACTTTGAACTCTTATTCACTAAAGAAGTGAGACATCCTAGCCGTTGAGTTAGCAACAGCAGCCAAAAAAATGTGGGCTAGGAAAGGACAGACAGAGTATCCCGTCTACCACACAGCGACAACACTACAATGTTTCCCATTCACCACCAGAGACACTCTTCAAAGGACAGAGGACTCTGTTGGGCAACACGGCCATCCATCTACCACCAACCTATTGAAGCGCAGCTCAGAGTAAATATTTATTGCATTTTCCTTTTCCAAATGGGCGGTAATTTAGAATGCATAGGATATTGTATTTACGATAGCACAACTTCTTCCTTTGTTCCTCTGTCTTCCCGCTCTTTCACTCAAACCCAACCCACTTTCTTTGTGTAACCAGCTGTCATATCTGTTCCGTCCGCTAGGGACGTTTTCCTTTATGACATAATTTGTAATCAAGGTATGATTCATTCTGTGTATGTAATTCTGTGTGATTAGTTATGTATTTAATAAATAAATAAACCCAATTTCGTAGTGCTGATTCAACTTGTTAGCCAGGGTTCATGAAGATAACCAAGAATTTACAACTTTCAGATGAGACTGAAATAAGGTGACGATTAATAGTGACTGCTATTGATGTAAAATATTACTAGGTCTTTAAGAGTTTATTTGGAAGATAACAGCTCTATAAATATTATTTTGTGGTGCCCCGACTTTATAGTTAATAACATTTACATGATTAGCGCAATCAGGTAATATTAATTACGGAGAAAGGATTTTATAGAATAGCATGTCATATCACTTAATCCGGCATAGCCAAAGACACAACATGATGAAGCCAGTGACAGATGTGGTGTAGTCCTCATTGCCATCGGAAGAATCCCGGAACATATTCCAGGGTGTGCTAGCAAAACAGTCCTGTAGCTTAGCATCTGCTTCATCTGACCACTTTTTTTTTTTTTTTTTTTTTTTTTAATTGACCGAGTCTCTGGTGCTTCCTGCTTTAATTTTTGCTTTTAAGCAGGAATCAGAAGGATAGTACTATGGTCAGATTTGTCAAATGGGGGGCGAGGGAGAGCTTAGAGTTTTTTTTTCCTTCTGGTTGCACATTTAACATGCTAATAGAAATTTGGTAAAACAGATGTAAGTTTCCCTGCACTAAAGTCCACGGCCACTAGGATCGCCGCCTCTGGATGAACGTTTTTCCTGTTTGCTTATGGCGGAATAGAGTTATTTTCAGTCATAAGAGACAGTAGCAGCAACATTATGTACAAAATAAGTTTAAAAAACAAGTTTAACAAAAAAAAACATAAAAACACAATCGGTTACGAACACGTAAAACGTCAGCCATCAACTCCGTTGCCGTAGAGGAAAGAAACGGCTCAGATTTGTGACCATGAAGCCAATGGTGACTAAAACCGTTAAAGAGTTTAATGGCTGTGATTGGAGAAAACTGAGGCTGGATCAACAACATTGTAGTTACTACCCAATACTAACCTAATGATCGAGTGAAAAGAAGGAAGCCTGTACCGAATAAAAATATTCCAAAACATGCATCCTGTTTGCAATGAGGCACTAAAGTAAAGCTGCTAAAAATGTGGCAAAGAAATTAACTTTATGTCCTGAATACAAAGCATTATGTTTGAGGCAAATCCAAAACGTCACTGAGTACCACTTCATATTTTCAAGCATGGTGGTGGCTGCATCATTTTAACAACATGGTTGTCCTGGGCAAGGGAACATTTTTGGATATAAAGAAATGGAGAGCTAAGCATGCGCAAAATCATAGAGGAAAATCTGGTTCAGTCTGCATTCAACAGACACTGGGAGACAAATTCACTTTTTCGCAGGACAATAACCTAAAACACCAAATATACACGGGGGTTGCTTACCAAGACGACATTGTATATTCCTGAGAGGCCTAGCTACAGTTTTGACTTAAAAGCTGCTTGAAAATCTATGATAAGACTTTAAAAATGTCTGTCTCGCAATGATCAACAACCAACTTGACAGAGCTTGAATAATTAAAAAAATAATAAAATGTGCAAATATTGTATAATCCAGGTGTGCAAAGCTGTTAGAGACTTACACAGAACGACCGCCATAAAATCTATTATGTGACTTGTTAAACACATTTTTACTCCTGAACCTATTTAGGCTTGCCATAATTAAGGGTTTGAATATTTATTGACCCAAGACACTTGTGCTTTCATGTTTAATTAATTTGTAAAAATAAAAAATAAACATAATTCCACTTTGACATTATGGGGTATTGTGGGCAAGCCAGTGACACAAAATATCAATTTAATTAACATTTTATTCGGGCTGTAACACAACAAAATGTGGAGAAAGTGAAAGGGTGTTAATACTTTCTGAAGACACTGAAAGTATTCACAGCCCTTTGCTATGACACTCCAAATTGAGCTCAGGTGCATTCAATTTCCTTTGATCATTCTTGAGATGTCACTACAAATAGATGGAGTCCACCTATGGCCAATTCAATTGTTTGGACATTATTTAGAAATAAACATATCTGTCTATAAGGTCCCACAGTTGACAGTGCATGTCAGAGCAGAAATAATACCATGAAGTCCAAGGAACTGTCCGTAGATCTCCGAGGTAGAATTGTGATGAGGCATATACTGTCTTGGGAAGGGTATAAAACCATTTCTACAGTGGTGCTCTTGGAAATGAAACTACCCAGATTCTGCCTAGAGCTGGACGTCTGACCAAACTGAGCAAGGACCTTGGTCAGAGAGGTGACCAAGAACCCAAAGACGACTCAGAACTACAGAGTTCCTTGGCTGAGATGGGAGAATCTGCCAGAAGGACAACAGTCTCTACAGCACTTCACCAATATGGGCTTTATGGGAGAGTGGCCAGACAAAAGCCACTCCTGAGAAAAAGGCACATGATAGCATGCTTGGGGTTTGCAAAAAGTCATGTGAAAGACGGAGCTCATAAGGGAAAAGATTCTGCGGTCTGATGAGACAAACATTTTACTCTTTGGCATGGATGCAAAGCAATATGTCTGGAGAAAACCAGTCATCTAAGCATGGTGGCAGCATCATGCTATGGGGATGCTTTTTAGCAGCAGAGACTGGGAGACTGGTAAGGATAGAGGGAACAATGAATGGAGCCAAATACAGGCAAATCCTTGATGAGAACCTGCTTCAGATTGCAAATGACATTAGACTGGGGGAAAGATTTATATTCCAACAGGACAATAACCCTAAGCATACAGCCAAAGGCAACACCCAGGTAAAGCCCAGACTTGAATCCCATTGAAAATCTGTGGAAAGACTTGAAGATTGCTGTTCACTACCGCTCGCCATCTAACTTAACAGAGAGTGAGACAATCTGCTAGAAACAATTGGAAAAAAATCCTCAAATCCAGATGTGCAAAGTTGATAAAGACATAGCCAAAATGGCTCAAATCTATAATTGGCGCCAAAGGTGCTTCTACAAAGTAATGACTAGGGTATTTCATTTTCAATAACTTTGCAAACATTTCTAAAAACACGTTTTCACTTTGTCATTATGGGGTAGTGTGTGCAGAAATAATACCATGAAGTCCAAGGAACTGTCCGTAGATCTCCGAGGTAGAATTATGATGAGGCATATACTGTGTCTTGGGAAGGGTATAAAACCATTTCTACAGTGGTGCTCTTGGAAATGAAACTACCCAGATTCTCCCTAGAGCTGGACGTCTGACCAAACTGGGTGATATATATATATTTTTTTTCAGGCTGTAACAACAAAATGTGGAATAAGTCAAGTGGTATGAATACTTTCTGAAGGCACTGTATGTTAGAGTTTACACCTCCTCTTCCAATGAACTGTGGGGAGGTCAAAAGAAACTGTCCACCAAATCTATTAATTTTAAAATGTTGATTACTTCTACTTGCCATTCATCTGATAAGACAATACTTTTTTTTGGTAACATATGAATTGAATTGTTATAGGGAGAAGAATTAGTCTAAGGATAATTCTGAAAATAAAATCAGATGAGGTATTGGATGTAGAAATATTTCTTGAACTTTAAAACGTTTCGGAGGAACGTGCAAAACCAATGGAGAGAAAGAGGAATCCGCTGGCAAAATGTCATGGTACGGCTGTGTTACTTTTCATGGCCAAAACAGGTATGAGTGGAGCCGCCCAGGCAGCCACTGGGCAGCAGCCCTTTTCCTGCTGTCCCCTCACCCCTTGCATATCGCCTGGCCCAGCGCCAGGCATCCAGTAGAAAAGGAATTCCAAGTGCAGGTCGAGCTGCTGTATTTGTGCTTCCAAACAGTATTCCCTTTCATTCCCTCTCGGCAGACTGTTTATTTTGGTGCTCTTTTACACCGTGGGGCCTGATGGAGCTGGAAAACGAAAACATCTCCCAGACTTGCAATCCGATGACATGACCGCTGGAAGCAGCTTTTTCTAGCTCAGCAAAAGAGAGAAAGGCCAATATTCCCCTTCCTTTATCCCCAACAGTAATGCAGAAATCAAAATCATAAACAAACACTAATGAAACAAAGCCACCAAACAGAGAGACTGATAAAGAACACTAGATACCTGTGAGAAACCAGGATTTTTCTGAATTGGACAAAAGAAGAATGAGAGTGATGAGTCTTTACTTGGTTCACTTAGAATTGTCTTCAACTGCAAAGTGTCAGCAAAGCAAAACTGGAAAAACCTGGCTAGCAAAGCAAAAACAAAATGGCAGAACTATTACTCTGTACCGGTCTCCTACTAAAACGACACAAGTGCAGCATTCATTTCCTTCTCAAACAGAATACAATAAATCTCTCCTCAGCTGCCTTCTGTGTAGCACCACCCACTTCAAGAGAGAAAGACCATTTGGGACCAATAGGTATAAATATTTTCATAAGCTTTGATAGGTCCTCATTTGAGGAGAAAGCATGAGAGAGAGTGGGGGTTGAGAGAGTGAGTGTGAGAGAGAAAGAGGGAGGAGAAAGTGAGCGAGAGAGAAAGAAAAAAGAGAGAGAGCGAGTGTGTGATTAATATTGGCTGACAGCTGATCAGAGAGAATGCTGTCTGTTCGGACCCATTCTAACTCCCTGTCAGAGTGGATCAGAGGAGGCCAGTCACCTCACTACAAAGGGACACTGGGCAGGCAGCGTTCCTAAGCCCCACAAAGCTATGTCCTCTCGAAAAACAAAGGGCATAACACCAGCGATACCAGCGCTGGCTTCAGGACTGCTCCATTCTCAATGCATGGCTAAACCTGGTCCAGGGCTGGCTTGTTAAAAGGTTTGGTACTGACTTTTTTTTGTTCTCTTCTAAGCTAACTGCTTCGCGTTGTATTGGAGTCACCAGGCATTTCCCCCAACCTGGTGCCCTAAATTATGGAAAAAAATGCATTCATGAAATTCAGGAGCTGCTCCCCACGGATCCAGTTACAGTTATTGATGACTTTATAAGATGTTTGTTAACCTACGCCAACCTTCATACTTTGAAGAGAGAAAATCGGAGAAAAAAAGAAATGTTCTGGTGGCACACATTTTTGGGTTGGTGCATAGCTGCTGTCTTTTTCCAGCTCCGTTTGGACAGATGCAGGCTGATCTGGGTTTCTCTTGGTCGGCTCAAGTGTGACGCTCACATGATGAATGGTGTGATACACTAATGTTAACGTATAGAAGGACTATGGAAAAAGGCCCTGATCAGACAAACAGATGTGCATCCGCTAAAACTGCTTAATATCACTGTTACTGCAATAAACCCAACAGTTCCACCAGTCCCTTTCTCAGGCTCCAGGGTGGAAAGAGTTGTGCAACTGCAGGATGAGAAGGCGGTAGACGCGCACACACTCTAAAAGGTATAAGTAACAAAATGTATGATTTGCAGACATCTAAATTGAATAATGTTAATATAACAGCAATAAAATAGCTAAATGCAATACCACAATGAGACCAAAATGCACATACTCCATTTACTATGAAAGACCTGCTCAGTCATGTGTGATTTCTGGGGCACAACTGGCCAGGGATTTAGGTGGCTGGACAGCAATTAGGATGGGAAGCACAGCCAACAGCTGGGAATGCCCAAACTGTGTCTATATCCCACCACTAGTTCCCATTACAAAAGAGAAATGGCAATCACACTCATCCACTAGCAGTCATCTGACCTCTATAGTTAGATACATGGAGCCTATTTGATCAAACAGCAGATCACCATTGTAGTAGAAAGTTAAGTATTTATACAGTCAGATGCCCCCTAAATCTTTTGAAACAGACCCATCAGGCCTGGATGTGTGCACAATGAGAAGAGCCTTACAATAGCTATACTCTTGTCATTGCTTGCAGATCCGGTCTGAAGTAGTCAGGCCAAAAATATCAAAATGGTGTTGATCAGTCCTCGATGGAAGAATGGTCACTATGCCTGGCTGTGATCACTGACACTGGCATGGAGAGGGCATACCATCTGCCCAAGGACTACAGCACCAGTGGGCAAGCAACAGACAGAGAGGGGAGCATGTGTGTGGACTGTCAGACCCACCTGCTTTCCCACACATGGCCTCGTAGACCACATGCTGCGAGTTGGACGTCAGAGCTCCATTGGCTGGGCGTTCTGATGAGGTCTGTCTGTGGGCAGAGACAAGATAAGAGTGATCGACTCCTGTACAGTACATTACCCAGAGAGATCCAGAGATAGTGCAAAAACAAACCAATGCTGTTCCACATTCATTGTTGTGGAGGGTTCCACTGATATACTGTAGTGCCCTTCACTCTTATTGTAAGAGCATTGTGAAGGCCAATTCTCTTACAGAGTTACAGTAATGGCCTAGGGATTACTGGCTCCTATTACAACTATGGATGCATTGTACGTGTACTATGACATCACCAGGCAGGAAAAATGTAAAGCGTGGTGGTTTGCTATGTGCTGTCCATATGGTCTGGTGGGGTCTCTTGACACTCCAAGAGGTTAAGTGTTTACTGAGTGCTGGGACACATTCCTCTACCATGGTAGCTGTCCTGGATGACGTTTTCCTCATCACTGACGCTCCAAAAGAACACATACGTCGTAGGGTTAGCTGATAGAGTTGTGGTGCCAGCTGGGTCATTTGTGGAATTACCTGTGTGTTTTTAAATAGAAAAGTAATGAGAACAGGTCTCATTGTGACTGATACCGTTTCATAAAATGGGTGACCAATTCTTTCCAGCAAGTACTACCAATGTGTATAGGGCACTGCCTCTTAATAGAACACACAACACTGGCTCTCACAGAAACAGACGACACAGGGACAATGTGTGTATACAGCTCCTCAGACTAAATCATTATGGGTGGAAGGAGGACGTAAAGCAGGGGCCAACAAGCCTGTAACTCTATACATTAAATGTGCTAAGCATTTTTTGGGGAACAATAAATAAAGCTTAGCTGGTATTAACCTATCGCCCCATAACAGTGGCTTGAAAAAGCAGCATTAACAAGGTAATGAGGGCACACACTGCTTCCTTGTAGGGGCTGCACAGTTGTTCCTTCACACCATTACACAACCACAAATAGGACTGGCTCACTTAAAGTGCGGCATAACTATACAGGAAGCAACCCTTTAATATTTGGAGAAAGCTTGACCTCTGGGTTCTTCATATCACTTTGTCAACAGTCTCTCACTTCTCCACATCATAAGGTGTAGACCGGCAAACACCGCAGTATGGAAGGGCTTAATATATTGAACACGTATCTCTGCATGGAGTATGCACCCACAGTTAGACGTTTTGGAAATAAATGTAAAGCCTTGTAAAGAAGCCTTTTCTTTCAGAGGGGCTTGAGTGGATTTTCCCAGATAGACTATGAAATATAGGAACAGGGTTGCCTATGGCTGTGTGTTTCTTTGTGTATGGTGGAAGCGAGCGTTTCTTTATGTTATCTGGACGTCTAACCGGGGGGGATTAGTGTTCATTTATAAACAGAGTTTTGGCAGCGTGATGTGTTTATAGTATCAAGTCGTTCCTACAGCTGACTAATAGGCAGCGAAGGCAGCAGCCAGTCTGACAGTAATGGTTCTGCTGTAATTGTCACCCTATTAAGAATGCCACATGACAGCCTGGGTTTCCGTAGCTACAGCTGCAAAACCCGCCAAGCCTCACAAACACCAAACACAATCATTTATTTGTGTTACAAATTGCTTTCAAATTTGTAACTGAAGTCATTCCCAGTTTGCAACCATGTTAGGCCAATCGACACTCTAGGGTCCTGCCCTACTGTATGCCACAGCTACAGTAACAATTTGGTTATGCAGAAAAGCATGACAATTGGGCTATGGGTGAAGTTTAGAATTTGATTGACGTTGTCCATTGCAATAGACAAGCCTTGATGCTTTGGTTTCATTTTAGGATATCTCAGAAGCAGTCATTGTTGCGAAACTAAGCTTCATTTTGGTCCATTCACATTCTTTCGGTCATCTCTCTCATCAATTAACATATAATGAGACAGAAACTAATTCTGACAAATGTACTGACAAGTCTGTCCAATCAGTGGCTGAACAGACTTGGCATTTCCTCATGATGTTCCGCTCTGATTGGCTGACAGGGCAGCTTGGTGGTGGGTCCAGTGAATTGGCTCTTCTTTCTACATCCCAGCCCTCGGCGAGAGAGAGAGGAGACAGTTTGGCTGCTCCAACATATAAATCCACTCCCCTCTTTATTTGACTCCCAAACACAACTGCTAATCTTGATCCTTATTACTCACTTTCCGTTCTCCAACAAACCCAAAACTACATGTCATTCAGATCCTAGATTCAATAACAAAGACTAACTCTCTGTGTTCATCAATGATGTATTGTTCTGTAGGAAAACAGGCAGCAGGGGCAACATTTTGAGATAAGTATCAAATGTAATGTGTTTTTGAGTTCAGCAGTTGGGAGGGTGTGTTTTGAAGATTAAATAACCTTGAACATTTCTAATACCTACAGTACAGTGATTTCATGTTGGGGTGGATGAGCTAAGGCTACTTAACCAAGGTATTGCGTTGCCATTGGAATGAGTTTAACATAAAGGGAAACAACTTATTATCCATTTCCTGTGAACAATCATCTCATCTTTTTTAGACAGAGGTTTGCTTTCTATCCGTCATTCTTTGTTTCCCTCTCTTCTTTCTTTTCTTCCTTTTTTCCATCAGTGCATTTTTGGTCTAGAAGCTTCCGTTTTTCCCACACTCTCCCCTGTCACACAGGCCAACCACAAAAATGCAGGACAGTGGAGAGTGTGAGGAGGTTCTGGAATTCCGCATGTAGAGGGTAAACACAGTAACTGCCAGGAAGACACACAGAGAGGAGCAAACATTGCACCTACCCTGCCCTAACCGACCTTGCCCTACCCTGCCATAACCGACCCTGCCCTTAACTATTCACTGCCTTCCCTCCCCTCTGACCATGTCAAGAGTCCAGGAGAGCGCTCCTCACACATCAGCAACATAACACAACCACATCCCTCTAGCCTCCTGCTCCCTGGCTGGCCTCAGCCGCCACATCAAAGCTGCTATCTGCTGAGGCGGCCACTAAGGCTTTGTGTCATTAGCCAAATCCTTGTACCCCTGATGAAAGGCACCAACACGGACCCTCTGATACAGACAGAAAGACAAGTGACATGCACACACACAGACAGAGATACAGTAGGAGCAGGCGGGTAGAGCAATGGCTTTACCATACAGTTCTATAAATATCCCTAATATCCCTAAATTCAAAATGGCCCGGTCCATATAAATCTCTCTGATGTAAT
This sequence comes from Oncorhynchus tshawytscha, assembly GCF_018296145.1. NCBI lineage: Eukaryota > Metazoa > Chordata > Actinopteri > Salmoniformes > Salmonidae > Oncorhynchus > Oncorhynchus tshawytscha. The sequence continues at coordinate 32,756,570 of NC_056439.1, read as the reverse complement.
ACTAGAGAAGAACACATCATGGCTAGAGGGGGTGGAGGTTGAGGAGAGGAGAATGACAGAGCTGGGACCACTGCGCCTCACACTGGGGGAGAGGAGCCCTCCATCGAAGCCATGTGTTTTAAACAAACAAGCAACCATATCACTGAGTTTTGCCATTGCTGTGTAATTTAGCCAGATGTTGGGTAATAAAGTCATACTGCAGCGTGGGAAAGTGATGGCAGTTTCAGGCTTCGCTCCGTTTGCGCTCTCCCCAACTTTTCTTTCTTTCGCCATTTTTCCTCCTCTCTTCTTCTGTTAATCTCCAAACAAAACAGGGTTTAAACAGCGCTCATAAATAGGGCCCTGCAGTTGAACCGCATTGTGTTTACTGAGCATGCAGAAATCAGACCTGTGATGAGGTTGTTTACGGAACAGGCAGATACAGCCTGAAGCCAAGGGACTGGTACTGTTCGCTCCACGCTTCATGTAGGCCAGTCTAACTCTCAGTTCCGTTTGAACTCTCTGCTGCTGCTGGACCCTGGTTCACCCCTCCAGCACAGCCATAGTCCTCTAGACCCACTAGCTTGCCATCACATATACTGCATATTCATGTCATGGTCCAATCAACGTTTCCACATTACAGTGGTAATAATGAACTTTCTAGTAAGAGACTAATGAACAGCAGCCTCCCAGAGGCAGCTCTAGCCCCAGGTCTTACTTGCTGAGGCGCTGGGTGGCTGTCTTCCTGACCAGGCCCTCCCTGGCACTGCTGGGTGGTTTGGGGTTGAGGATGTGTCCTGGGCCTGTGCAGGCATGGCTGTGGTTCTGGCGGCCTGGGTGGGTCACTGGTAGACTGGAGGGGGATGGGCCGGTGGGAGCCTGGGGCCAAGGAGCCGTCACAGGATAGGGTGGCATCATGGCCTTAGCAGCCAACATGGCCTAAGGAGCAAAAACCACACATTTAGCTTCAGATTCACAATCAAGTTAGTTATGACATTACACATAAGAGGATTTTTACAATAGGGCATCATGTACCTAATCCCCTACCTATATCAGGGATGGGAAAGGCTATCAAATTGTAAATGTGCTCAGTACAACCATAAAAAAGATCAGACTTTGATTTCAGCAAAAAAAAGTTCTGCCTTCTAGGTGATCTAAGGTCAAATATCATCGATCTAAAAGACAACTACATCAATTAGCTTTGAAAAAAGTGCTATCCTTTATCAAAACATACTCTACATATTTTGAGGTTGGAAGCAGTGCAACACAAATTCTTCACATTTCATACTTGTTTAGACAAGATCTCTTTAATGGCTTCTAGAAACCTGGTAAACAACATGTTCATCCTGACATAATATTTAAGAACTACCGTTTACCGGTTGCCTGTGTTGCTGGGGAATGCTTCACAGACATTCTTTCCAGATCTCATGTCTATGCTATTTTCTCTGCCACTTTATATATCTATCTATCTATCTATCTATCTATCTAACAAGCTAATGGTTTTCCAGCTTCCCAGCGCATGATTTCAAAGGGCCGGCAGCATCACAGAGAATATTTTAGTGTAATTTCTGTGTTGATAAATGAGAAACTGAATTTCCAGGTTGGAGGGTCTGTGGTTGTGGAGCAGTTGAGCAGGGCCAGGGAGGGCACCTTTATTTGGCTGCCAGGTGGCCCCAGGCCAAGCCTGTGGAGGAGCCGCGCAGTCTGCACCCAGTAACTGGAACAGAGTAGAGCACCGGAACAGCGCTCTCTCTTTCTCACACACACACACCTATGCTCCCCTGGATACAGTTTTATATTCAGCTAAGCCAAATACTTCAATCAATTCTGCCACAAGGCAGGGGAGGTGAGTGCCGGAATGTGGAGAGCGCTTATTTCAATAAGACCAAAACCTGCAATGGTTTTTCACGTGTCATTACAGAGTAGGGTCAAGGCATTGACTAATTCCTGACCAATGGAAGGACACAGTCTTGGAAGGAGGGTTTACTGTGCAATTCTACTCTGAGCCAAAGTGAATGAGCCTTAAGGCCATGGAACACATGGAAACACTACAGAATTGCAGGGCGTCTGTTAGTATAGACTCCCATTCAAGTCAAGCTGGCGAGAGAGACTGAGGGGCAGAGCAGAAGGAGAGGATATTTAAGGGACGGTTCCCTGATTGGGTGGTGACTCAAGGCGCACAGTCAGCCCTCCCATGAGCTCAGTAAAAGGGCTGTTTGTTAAGGGGAGAACAACAGGTTGGCTCTCTTAACGCTGTGCCCTTTATGGCATATGATTACACACACACCAACTAATGCTGCAAACCATTTCCTGCAATTTCGCAATCAGGGGGAGAGATGGTCCCTGCACAACCCTACCTGGTAATCGTGGATGGATGGATGCTGTGAGTGGCTGGCTGAGAGTGGTTGTGGCTTGGTGAACTAGTGAACTGTGCTCAATCAGCGAGCTGGCGATGGGAGGGGAGTGGACAGGAGCTGGGGGGGATCACTTTCAAAGAGAGTCTTGCGTAACCCAGCCAGTCCGGGCCAAGAAAAACATCCCCTCAATTGCATTAATTACACTCAACCTAGACGTAAAAACGATGATGAGAACAACTGCATTACTCAAAGAAAAAAAAAGAAAAAAAACTGCGTCTCCCATCATCCCACCCCGAAAGGTGTATTTGTATTTATTATGGATCCCCATTAGTTTCTGCCAAGGCAGCAGCTACTCTTTCTGAGGTCCAGCAAAGTTAAGACAGTTCATACAATTTTAAAAACATTACAATACATTCACAGCACAGATTTTACAACACACTGTGTGCCCTCTTGGCCTTACTCCACCACTACCACATATCTACAGTACACAATTCATGTGTACGTGTGTATAGTGTGTATGTTAACGAGTGTGTGTGCTTGCATCTGTCTGTGCCTATGATTGTATTGCTTCACAGACCCCGCTGTTCCAATAAGGTGCATTTTTATCTGTTTTTCTAATCCAATTTTACGGCTTGCATCAGTTACTTGATGTGGAATAGAGTTCCATGTAGTCATGGCCCCATGTAGTACTGTGCGCCTCCCATAGTCTGTTCTGAACTTGGGGACTGTGAAGAGAACTCTGGTGGCATGTCTTGTGGGGTATGCATTGGTGTGCCAGTAGTTCAAACAGACAGCTCGGTGCATTCAACATGTCTCGTAAATACACGTCTCATAAATACAAGTAGTGAAGAAGTCAATCTCACCTCCACTTTGAGCCACGAGAGATTGACATGCATATTAATATTAACTCTCTGTGTGCATCCAAGGGCCAGCCATGCTGCACTGTTCTGAGCCAATTGCAGTCTCTTTGTGGCACCTAACCACATGCCTGAACAGTAGTCCAGATGCAACAAAACTAGGGCCTGTAGAACCTACCTTGTTGATAGTGCTGTTGAGGTAGATCAGTGCTTTATTATGGACAGACTTCTCCCCATCTTAGCTATTGTATCAATATGTTTTGACCATGACAGTTTACAATCCAGGGTAACTCCAAGCAGTTTAGTCACCTCAACTTGCTCAATTTCCACATTATTTATTGAAAGATTTAGTTGAGGTTAATGGTTTAGTGCATGATTTGTCCCAAATACCATGCTTTTAGTTTTAGAAATATTTAGGACCAACTTATTCCTTGCCACCCACTCTGAAATTAATTGCAGCTCTTTGTTAAGTGTTGCAGTCACTTCAGTCGTTGTAGTAGCTGACATGTATAGTGTTGAGTCATTCGCATACATAGACACTTAAAGCCAGTGGCATGTCCTTAGTAAAGATTTTAAAAAGTAAGGGGCCTAGACATCTGTCCTGGGGAATTCCTGATTCTACCTGGATTATGTTGGAGAGATTTCCATTAAAGAACACCCTCTGTGTTCTGTCAGACAAGTAACTCTTTATCCACAATATAGCAGGGGGTGTAAAGCCATAACACAAGTTTTTCCAGCAGCAGACTATGATCGATAATGTCAAAAGCTGCACTGAAGTCTAACAAAACAGCCCCCAAAACAGCCCTCAATCATTTTTTTAATGTCCTTCCCTATAAGCGTGCCGAAAGTCTGATGTCAATTTGTTTACTGTTAAATAGCATTGCATCTGGTCAAACAATTTTTTCCAAAAGTTTACTAAAAAGGATAATAACAGGCTGATTTACTGGCTCAAATAGCCGACCAAGGGGGCTTTACTATTCTTAGGTAGCGGAATGACTTTTGCTTCACTCCAAGCATGGGGGCACACATTGTCTAGTAGGCTTACATTTTAAATATGGCAAATAGGACTGTCAATATCGTCCGCTATTATCCTCAGTAATTTTCCATTCGAGTTGTCAGACCCCGGTGGCTTGTCATTGTTGATAGACAATTTTTTCACCTCTTCCACACTCACATTACGGAATTCAAAATTACAATGCCTTTCTTTCATAATTTGGTCAGATATACTTGGATGTGTAGTGTCAGCGTTTGTTGCTGGCATGTCATGCCTAAATTTGCTAATCTTGCCTATAAAAAAATATTAAAGTAGTTGGCAATATCAGTTGGTTTTGTGATGAAAGCTTTTTACTATCATTCTTTATACTATCAAAATAAAGAGAGTCACACACTCCATATATAAACTCCCAGTAATTTATTGGGTAACTCTATTTTAATCATTTATTCACCGTTAGTCAGCACCTCCACACAAATACATTTTTCTTGGTGTGTGTAATTTATTTGCCATTGCTTTTGCCTCATCCCTCAACCATACAATTTTTCAATTACTCATCAAGCCACTGGGATTGAACCGTTTTTACAGTCATTTTCTTAATGGGTGCATGCTTATTAATAGCTGGAATGAGCAATTTCATAAATGTGTCAAGTGCAATATTCTTTACATCAACAACATAGGAATCACTACAAAACTTATTGTATGACCTCTTATACACTATATTAGGCCCAGCCTTTGGAACTTTGGTTTTCCGAGATATGGCTACTATATTGTGATCACTACATTCGATGGGTCTGGATACTGCTTTCAAGCACATGTCTGCAGCATTAGTAAAGATGTGATCAATACATGTTGATGATTTCATCCCTGTGCTGTTTGCAACTACCCTGGTAGGTTGACTGATAACCTGAACCAGGTTGCAGGCACTGGTTACAGTTTGAAGCTTTTTCTAGAGTGGGCAGCTTGATGAAAGCCAGTCAATATTTAAATCACCCAGAAAATATACCTCTAGTCTCTCCCCAGCCTCCATTCATAGAATGGCTCTACAACAAATGCTGCAAGAAGAATAAACACAGATTTCCTGTCCAGATCTCCTTTCAAAGCAAACCAAGAACCAATGCGGGTTTATTTTCCAGTTTCAAAATTATATATAGTGTCAAGTAACCCAAGGCATTCAGTTTAATCTCATTCAGCAATGGCAGAAATTGCATATGTCACGACTAGTCAAGCAAGACTAAAAGGTTTTGTAACTATAACGGTTTAGAAAAGTTATGCCTCAGAAATCAGTTTCAGCATTGTAATGGGAACAAAATGAATGTAGAATCTGATATGAGCTGTGAATGATGGGATTAGGCTTCTTATTCAGTGTAGAATCAGTGGCATTGCCACGCCGGAGCCCTTGTGGGCAGCCAGCCTTGATTACTTACCTTCCAATATAAGCACAGACTCAGTAGAACAAAGAGTTCGCTTGGTGTGAGAATTAATGTTTGCTTTCAAGAAACGAGCTCCCTGTGAGGATGTTCCCACTGGACACCATTTTGTTCGGCGGTTGGAGGAGAAATTCCCAGAATAACTTTGCAAGCACAAACATCAAGGCTTTCCTCTACGGGTGATGGGGGAGCTTTTGGAGAGTATCCCCATTGCTTAACAAAAACAAGCAGTTGATATTGCCCAGACAAAAAGAGATGAGGGTTTTCCTGATTTATAATTCAATAGCACTCAAATACCCTACTAAGTGTTTACATCTATGCTTTATTTGAGTAAGAGGGAAAGATCAAGGGATGGAAAGGGAGAATTGCAACCTCTAGTGTTTCTCTGAACCCCAATCAGAGAAAATCACAAAAAGTCTGTAAAATGGTTTTGACACAAAGCTGAACACTGGTTCCAAGGATTGGATTGTGTGCAACTTTCAGCCCAGTGAGAGAAGGAGCGTTTCTAATACACTCTCACCACACTGTATATACAGTCTTGCAGGGTTTCTAGTCTGGGTCTACCTGAACATGAGGTTCTCCACATTCAGCCTGTGGTTTACAGGAAGGCATGGTTCTCATTTCGTTGGGCTGAATAGTTCCAAGGCAACCAGAACTACATAGCAGTGATATTTTTCTCTAAACTCCACAGCCACATTTACCCTACCGTTCGGTCTGTGGTTTTGTGGACTGCAGCTCACTGACCTGGTGGCGGGTGCGACTCTGGTCAAGCAGTTGGCGGGACTGGAACTTCTGCTGCTGCAGCTGCTGGATGGCGAACTGGAGCTGGTAGCTGCCTGGGATGGGCTGGTAGCGCTGCTGGGGGCTGACGCCTCTCACCAGGTTGTAGGCACTCTGGGTCTCCCCATCCCAAAGACCCTCCTCATCTCTCGGCGCCCTGGGGCTATGAGAGCAAAAGAAATTAGATCAAAATAGTTCCAAAGTTAATGTGTACTGTATGCTTGATAAATTAAGAACTGAGCATCTAGCTTTTACTGATACAAAAGGTTAGGCTCAGACAGCAGTGGAACAGATATAACAGCAGTGGGGAGCCATGTAAGTATTTAGGCCTACCATCTCATCATCAGTCACTTGACTATGCAACGAAGACTGAAATGTAGTGTTAGCTCATGGCCTATTTCCCTCCACATGTTGAGTAGTAAGACTGAACAACAAGTAAAGGGGACAAGACAGCGTGCGGCACCCCAGCCGCTGCACCCAGATGCCCTCCTGTCAAAACTGACCAATCAAAGAGGCAAAGCAGAGAGCCGACCCGTGGCAAACATGGGGCACTTAGAAAACATTGAAACCTCTCCCGCCTCAGGGCTCTCAGTGCATCACGTTCCATCCACATCACAAAGCCACAACCTGGAAAGCCAACCTTTGAACGGCTCCACACATTTGTAACTGGATTATCTTTCACTAGGACTAACCCTTTCAGCCCTATCTAAAGCAATGGGGCTCGCCCCTCCAGCACAAGTTCACTGCAGAGTCTGAAAAGGAAGGCACCCCTTCAGCCAAAAAGCAATGTTCTAAAGAGCAGGGGGCTGAGAGAAAAAATGGAAAGAATGAAAGAGAGATAAAGAAATAGAACCCCTGAGGATGAAGAGCTCTTGGAAATTCCTCCCATACATTTAAGTCATTTAGCAGACACTGTTATCCAGTGTGACTTACAATTAGTGCATTCATCTTAAAATAGCTAGGTGGGACAACCACATAGTCATAGTAAGTACATTTTCCCTCAATAAATTAGCTATCAGCAAAGTCAGAGCTAATAGGGGGGGGGGGGAATAGTCAAGTGCTAGTTCATGACAGGCTTATGTTTTTTTATATAAGAAACATAGATAACATTGTAATAACATTTGTATACAGTAAAAGTTAAATAAAATATTATCAGACTTGAAATAACACAATTCACCAGGACATTTTTAGAACAGAACTGCGATAAGGTCTAAAATTAGAATTCAATTAATCTTGAATAACAATGCACGCTGCGGGAAAATAATCCAGTGTCGCTCACACAGGCTACATGAGAAATATTCCCGTCCGGCGTAGCCAAACAAAGACACAAGGGATCTGAAAGTCATGTGAACGCGCTATCCGCCCGCTCATTTCACGTAATGGCATGTATATTGCAAAAACAACTGGTGTGACCCAGAGCTATTGAAACTTTTTTCACCCTCTTCTGCTAACAAAGGTCTGTCTGTGAACCCTTTAAGACAACAGAGTCCAAATGACCACAAGACAAAACAAAACCCTGATGGATGGTTTCGCCTCCATTTTTTTGTATTTAAGCATTTTCCCCAAAAACTATTCTCTCCACATGAGCTACATGGGAGGCCAAATCACAAATCCTCTGAGTCCCACATCAGGGGCCTCAGTTCCTGGCCATTCAATTCCAGCACAATAAATAACAAATAGGAAAGGGGGAAAAAAAACTGGCACATCTGAGTTTCCCATCACTGGTACAGTACATGTGTGCAGTTGTAGCAGCCTGGAGCCTGCTCTGCCTGCCTGCAGCATGTGGGTGTCAGTGTGAACCCTGCTGAACTCACTGTACTGTAATATGCTGATATGACTTACAATAACACAGCAGTGTGAGCTGAGCACATGTGCAGCATCAATCTAACTCAGTGCCGAATGTGGGAAAAGGGCCGTTATGAAATGACATCATGCTGCTTCAGCCCACCATACCTCCAAGTCCTGGCCTAGCTGGTCAATGTGGACATCAGGCTCAGGGGTTCAGGGGTATTTCCAGCACCAGTCAAAATGTTGGACACACCTACTCATTCAAGGGTTTTTCTTTATTTTTACTATTTTCTACATGGTAGAATAATAGTGAAGACATCAAAACTATGAAATAACACATATGGAATCATGTAGTAACCCCCCAAAAAGTGTTAAACCAATCAAAATATATTTAAGATTTTTAGCCACCCTTGCTGACAGCTTTGCACACTTTTGGCATTCTCTCAACCAACTTCACCTGGAATGCTTTTCTAACAGTCTTGAAGGAGTTCCCACATATGCTTAGCACTTGTTGTCTGCTTTTCCTTCACTCCGCAGTCTAACTCACCCCAAACGATCAACTGTGTTGAGGTTGGGTATTTGTGGAGGCCAGGTCATCTGATGCAGCACTCCATCACTATCCTCCTTGGTCAAATAGCCCTTACATAGCCTGGAGGGTGTTGGCTCATTGTCCTGTTGAAAAAACAAATGATGGTCCCACTAAGCGCAAACCAGATAGGATAGCGTATCGCTGCAGAATGCTGTGGTAGCCATGCTGGTTAAGTGTGCCTTGAATTCTAAATAAATCACCTACAGTGTCACCAGCAAAGCACCCCCACACCATCACACCTCCTCCATGCTTCACGGTGGGAACCACACATGCGATCCGCTCACCTACTCGATGTCTCACAAAAACACGGAGGTTGGAACGAAAAATCTCAATTTTGGACTCAGACAACATTTCCATTGCTCGTGTTCCTTTAGTAGTGGTTTCTTTGCAGCAATTTGACCACGAAGGCCTGATTCACACAGTCTCCTCTGACCAGTTGCTGTTGTGATGTGTCTGTTACTTGAACTCTGTGAAGCATTTATTTGGGCTGCAATTTATGAGGTGCAGTTATGAGGTGCACTCTAATGAACTTATCCTCTGCAGCAGAAGTAACTCTGGGTCTACCATTCCTGTGGCGGTCCTCATTAGAGCCAGTTTCATCAAAGAGCTTGATGGTTTTTGCAACTGCACTTGAAGAAACTTTCAAAGTTCTTGAAATTTTCCGGATTGACTGACCTTCATGTCTTAAAGTAATGACGGACGGTCATTTCTCTTTGCTTATTTAAGCTGTTCTTGCCATAATATGGACTTGGTCTTTTTCCAAATAGGTCAAATACTTGTAGTAACCAAAAAAGCGTTAAACATGATTCCATACTTATTTCATAGTTTTGATGTCTTCACTATTATTCTACAATGTAGAACATAGTAAAAAATAAAGAAAAAACCTGGGTAGGTGTGTCCAAACTTTGGTACTGTATTTTCTCCCCCTTGTCCTCCATCTAGAGGGGCATTGATATGATAACTATGAAACACAGAGTACTGGAGCCTACAATGTTGAGAAGCAGAGAGCTGGTGGATGGGTTCAAAGTGCCAGTGTGAGTGCAGTGCATAAGTCCATCTCTCATGTGTGTGACTGAAATGGGGGGGAGAGGGTTTTAGTCCATACTGCCTGTTGAGGGGGGAGGGATGTTACTAGGGTGTCGATGTCAACTCATTAACATGGTCCCCTTATCCCAGGTTGGAATTTCTCTCTCACCTACCTAAGGGGATACATTACTACCAGCACTACATCTGGGTCCAATTGAGGTGGGAAAAAAATAAGCTTTTTATTGAAAGGAGGAAGATATCAAACCATTTTTGCCCCATTCATTTTTAAGTTTCCCTGAGTTTTCTGGGGAGCCAAATAGGCTCTGCAAATGGACAGTCACAAAATGTACTGGAATTAAATACTGCGACAATATCTGACCAAGTAAAACAACAGTCTGACAAAATATTGAACAAAACCAAAAATACCAGTATGTGTGTTGCGGTGACCAGGGTCTGAGCGGTTCTTGAGTACTGCAGAATGAGAAATGGTGGCCCTGTGGTTATTTGGAAGCAAGTTTCCAGAAAATTGGAACGGAAATGGCACCACACCAAACTGGAAGTCTTCCGACTAGCTAGGAAAGACAGTAGCGTGCAGTATCGAAGAGCCCTTACTGCTGCTCGATCATCCTATTTTTCCAACTTAATTGAGGAAAATAAGAACAATCCGAAATTCCTTTTTGATACTGTCGCAAAGCTAACTAAAAAGCAGCATTCCCCAAGAGAGGATGGCTTTCACTTCAGCAGTAATAAATTCATGAACTTCTTTGAGGAAAAGATTGTGATTATTAGAAAGCAAATTACGAACTCCTCTTTAAATCTGCGTATTCCTTCAAAGCTCAGTTGTCCTGAGTCTGCACAACTCTGCCAGGACCTAGGATCAAGAGAGACACTCAAATGTTTTAGTACTATATCCCTTGACACAATGATGAAAATAATCATGGCATCTATACCTTCAAGCTGCATACTGGACCCTATTCCAACTAAACTACTGAAAGAGCTGCTTCCTGTGCTTGGCCCTCCTATGTTGAACATAATAAACGGCTTTCTATCCACCGGACGTGTACCAAACTCACTAAAAGTGGCAGTAATAAAGCCGCTCTTGAAAAAGCCAAACCTTGACCCAGAAAATATAAAAAACTATCGGCCTATATCGAATCTTCCATTCCTCTCGAAAGTTTTAGAAAAGGATGGTGCGCAGCAACTCACTGCCTTCCTGAAGACAAACAACGTATACGAAATGCTTCAGTCTGGTTTTAGACCCCATCATAGCACTGAGACGGCACTTGTGAAGGTGGTAAATTACCTTTTAATGGCATCAGACCGTGGCTCTGCATCTGTCCTCGTGCTCCTAGACCTTAGTGCTGCTTTTGATACCATCGATCACCACATTCTTTTGGAGAGATTGGAAACCCAAATTGGTCTACACGGACAAGTTCTGGCCTGGTTTAGATCTTATCTGTCGGAAAGATATCAGTTTGTCTCTGTGAATGGTTTGTCCTCTAACGAATCAACTGTACATTTCGGTGTTCCTCAAGGTTCCATTTCAGGACCACTATTGTTTTCACTATATATTTTACCTCTTGGGGATGTCATTCGAAAACATAATGTTAACTTTCACTGCTATGTGGATGACACACAGCTGTACATTTCAATGAAACATGGTGAAGTCCCAAAATTGCCCTCGCTAGAAGCATGTGTTTCAGACATAAGGAAGTGGATGGCTGCAAACTTTCTACTTTTAAACTCGGACAAAATAGAGATGCTTGTTCTAGGTCCCAAGAAACAAAAAGATCTTCTGTTGAATCTGACAATCAATCTTAATGGTTGTACAGTCGTCTCAAATAAAACTTTGAAGGACCTCGGCATTACTCTGGACCCGGATCTCTCTTTTGAAGAACATATCAAGACTGTTTCAAGGACAGCTTTTTTCCATCTACGTAACATTGCAAAAATCAGAAACTTTCTGTCCAGAAATTATGCAGAAAAATTAATCCATGCATTTGTCACTTCTAGGTTAGACTACTGCAATGCTCTACTTTCCGGCTACCCGGATAAAGCACTAAATTAACTTCAGTTAGTCCTAAATACGGCTGCTAGAATCCTGACTAGAACCAAAAAATTTGATCATATTACTCCAGTGCTAGCCTCCCTACACTGGCTTCCTGTCAAGGCAAGGGTTGATTTCAAGGTTTTACTGCTAACCTACAAAGCATTACATGGTCTTGCTCCTACCTATCTCTCTGATTTGGTCCTGCCATACATACCTACATGTACGCTACGGTCACAAGGCGGAGACCTCCTAATTGTCCCTAGAATTTCTAAGCAAACAGCTGGAGGCTGGGCTTTCTCCTATAGAGCTCCATTTTTATGGAATGGTCTGCCTACCCATGTGAGAGACGCAAACTCGGTCTCATCCTTTAAGTCTTTACTGAAGACTCATCTCTTCAGTGGGTCATATGATTGAGTGTAGTCTGGCCCAGGAGTGTGAAGGTGAACGGAAAGGCTCTGGAGCAACGAACCGGCCTTGCTGTCTCTGCCTGACCGGTTGCCCTCTTTCCACTCGGATTCTCTGCCTCTAACCCTATTACAGGGCCTGAGTCACTGGCTTACTAGGGATCTTTCATACCATCCCTAGGAGGGGTGCGTCACTTGAGTGGGTTGAGTCACTGATGTGATCTTACTGTCTGGGTTGGCGCCCCCCCTTGGGTTGTGCCGTGGCGGAGATCTTTGTGGGCTATACTCGGCCTTGTATCAGGATGGTAAATTGGTGATTGAAGATATCCCTCTAGTGGTGTCGGGGCTGTGCTTTGGCAAAGTGGGTGGGGTTCTATCCTTCCTGTTTGGCCCTGTCCGGGGGTGTCATCGGATGGGGCCACAGTGTCTCCTGACCCCTCCTGTCTCAGCCTCCAGTATTTATGCTGCAGTAGTTTATGTGTCAGGGGGCAACGGTCAGTTTGTTATATCTGGAGTACTTCTCCTGTCCTATCCGGTGTCCTGTGTGAATTTAAGTATGCTCTCTCTAATTCTCTCTTTCTTTCTTTCTCTCTCTCGGAGGACCTGAGCCCTAGGACCATGCCTCAGGACTACCTGACATGATGACTCCTTACTGTCCCCAGTCCACCTGGCCGTGCTGCTGCTCCAGTTTCAACTGTTCTGCCTGTGATTATTATTATTTGACCATGCTGGTCATTTATGAACATTTGAACATCTTGGCCATGTTCTGTTAAAATCTCCACCCGGCACAGCCAGAAGAGGACTGGCCACCTCACATAGCCTGGTTCCTCTCTAGGTTTCTTCATAGGTTTTGGCCTTTCTAGGGAGTTTTTCCTAGCCACCGTGCTTCTACACCTGCATTGCTTGCTGTTTGGGGTTTTAGGCTGGGTTTCTGTACAGCACTTTGAGATATCAACTGATGTACGAAGGGCTATATAAATAAATTTGATTTGATTTGATTTGGATATGAAGACAGAGATGGAGGTAACAGTGGAGAGAGAGTTTGGGTGCCAAGGTAGAGAGAGACATTAGTGTTCTCCTCACTGAGGGGAGTAGAATGTGCCAACCATGACGTATTACAACCCTAAATACACAATTGTGGTGCTCAATCACAATTTCAAACAACAGCTATTGTTACCCAAAAACTTACTGGAAATGAATTCTTACCTGAGCCAATTGTTCGATCCAGGATCGGGTAAAATTAGTAAAATACAGAGACTAAGCAATCTGGCCTTCTTTTATAGGCTTGTCCTAAACTAGCAAAAGACAGCTAATGATAAAACACCATGCACCCATTGGTTATGCACCCTGATGTTTTGGGCTCCCAAATGTTGCAGTGGTCTAAGACACTGCATCTCAGTGCAAGAGGCTTCACTGCAGTACCTGGTTCAAATCCAGGCTGCATCACATTCGGCCATAGGGTGGCGCACAATTGGCCCAGTGTTGCCTGGGTTTGGCCGTCATTGTAAATAAGAATTTGTTCTTCAAACTGACTTGCCTAGTTAGATAAATTAAAAAAATGTTAGAGACTTTTAGAAAGTCAAATTAATGCCTATGAGAAGTATCGGGAAGTCAAGCGTTACTCCTGACAACAGAGTTGTGAGGTGTCTATATAGTAATAGTATAATGGTGTTTATGAAAGTGAGTGTAGCCAGCATCCCCCTGCTCCAGGTTGACAGCAGACTGGAGTGAGAGGAGTGGGGAAGCAGCTTCTCTCTCTCTCTGTGTTTCAGAGTGCTGAGGCAGCATACCTGGCAGATCCTGGCAGCATGTCGGCACATCAAAGCGCCAAGCTACTCTTTGAAACCCATCATGCTTCACCCCTGTGGTTGCTGCTTAAAGAGCCAGTGTGCTTAACGGTTTCAGTATGTTTGGCACACACCACCGGCCCCAGTTGTAGGGGACTCAGGAAATCCTACATGAAAGAAACAGCACTCAAAGTCAAAATCAAGATAATTTATCCTAATATCTCATCAACGATGTTACACCGCTTTCTAAGATCCCTACGCCAAATTTACGGTTGCGGGTAATGGGGTGGAAAAAAATTGGGGTTTGTGTTGGTGCGGAAAGTAACAGAGAGAAAGTGATGGATGGCACGTTCTTAACAGGAGAACCTTCTGACAAAGGGATCCTTTTTACCTGAGCTGTCCTGTGACGAGGTGAAGGATCTCATCAAAATCTCTGTTATGAAGTATTAACAGCAGAGCTCCTAAGTGGCAACATACTTTAGTGCACTCAAGAACAGTATTTTATGAGTTTACCTCAGAGGATTTCCAGTTAAAAAGTAGAATAATAGTCCTCACATGAACTGGGATCAAAAAGGAGAAAGTACTGTAGATAAGATAAAAGTACTTAAAGTTTAAATGTCACATGCACAAGTGAGTGTGCATAAATAAAATACAAGGGTCAACTCAGTCTGTGTAGCTATTTGGTTAGCTATTAGCAGTCTTGGGAATATAAGCTGTTCAGGAGCCTGTTGGTGTCAGACTTGATGCACAAGTACCGCTTGCTGTGGGGAAGCAGAGAGAAGAGTCTATGGCTTGGGTGGCTGGAGTCTAACAATTTTCCGGGCCATCCTTTTGCACCACCTGATATAGAGGTCCTGGAAGGCAGGAAGTTCGGCCCCAGTGATGGACTGGGCTGTCCGCATCACCCTCTGTAGCGCCATGCGATCAAGGGCGGTGCGGTTGCCATACCAAGCAGTGTTGCAGCCAGTCAAGATGCTCACAAAGGTGCAGCTGTAGAACTTTGAGGATTTGAGGGCCTATGCCAAACATTTAACCTCCCGAGGGGGAATAGGCGCAACTTTGGAACTTGTTAACAACTGTCCACGTGTTTGTGGACCATTGTAAGTCTTTAGTAATTTGGACACTGAGGACCTTGAAGCTCTCGACCCGCTCCACTGCAGCCCAGTCGATGTGGGGCGTGAAAGCTGAGCTGTAATCAATGAACAGCATTCTCACATAGGCATTCCTCTTATCTAGGTGGATGAGGGCAGTGTGGAATGCAATTGAGATTGCGTCATCTATGGATCTGTGGGGCGGTATGCAAATTGGAGTGGGTCTAGGATGGAGTTGATGTGTGCCATAGGAAACCTTTCAAAGCACTTTATGATTACAGATGTGAGTGCTACAGGATGGTAGTCATTGTGGAATGAAGCCTTCGAGTTCTTGGGAACAGGAATGATGGTGGTCAACCCAACATGTAGGGATTACAAACTGGGACAAGGAGAAGTTGAAAATGATCGTGAATATGCTGTTCTGCGCATGCTCTGAGAACGCGCCCTGGAATACCGTCCGGCCCAGCGGCCTAGCGAGTGTTGATCTGATTAAAGACCTTAGTCACTTCGGCCTCAGAGAGCGAGATCACCCAGTTCACTGGGTCAGTGAGGGCCCTCACGCACGACACAGTGTTGTTGAAGCATGTATTAAATGCATCGAGTTCGTCTGGTAGAGAGGAAACGTTAGGCATATCATGACTTGGTCTTCCTTTATAATCTGTGATGGACTGTAGATCCTGCCACATGCGGCGGGGGCGGCGGAGCTGGTAATATGATTCCTCCTTATACCTATATTGTCCTTTTGCTCGTTTGATGACTGTGCGGAGGTCGTAGTGGGACTTCTTGTTCTTGTCCTCAGCGGTAACCTCAGGATTGTATTTGATAGCTGTGTGTGCAGCAGCCCTGTCCTTTAGTTTAGCGCAAACCTCTGTGTTAACCTTCACTGTGGTTAAGCATCCTTCACTCATGCTGCCAAACATACCCTCGTAAAATTGACCATACCGATCCTCGACGATGCCATTTAAAAAATAGCCCCCAACACTCTACTCAACAAATTGGATGCAGTCTATCACAGTGCCATCCGTTTTGTCACCAAAGCCCCATATACTACCAACCACTGTGACCTGTACACTCTAGTCGGCTGGACCGCGCTTCATACTCGTCACCAAACCCACTGGCTTCAGGTCATCTACAAGTCTCTGATAGGTAATGCCGCGCCTTCTCAACTCACTGGTCACCATAGCAGCACCCAACCGTAGCAGGCGCTCCAGCAGGTATATCTCTCTAGTCACCCCCAAAGCCAATTCCTCCTTTGGCCGCCTTTCCTTCCAGTTCTCTGCTGCCAATGACTGGAATGAATTGCAAAGATCACTGAAGCTGGAGACTCTTACCCCCTCACTAGCTTTAAGTACCAGCTGTCTGAGCAGCTCACAGATCACTACACCTGTACATAGCCCATCTGTAAAAAGCCCATCCAACTACCTCATCACCATACTGTATTTATTTATCTTGCTCCTTTGCACCCCTGTATCTCTACTTGCACATTCATCTTCTGCACATCAATCACTCGTGTCTAATTGGTATATTGTAATTACTTCGCCACCATGACCTATTTATTGCCTTACATCCCTTTTCTTACTTCATTTGCACACACTGTATATAGATTTTCTTCAACTGTATCATTGACTGTATGTTTTGTTTATTCCATGTGTAACTTTGTTGTTATATGTGTTGAACTGCTTTGCTTTATTCTTGGCCAGGTCGCAGTTGTAAATGAGAACTTGTTCTCAATGTGCCTACCTGGCTAAATAAAGGTGAAATAAAATAAAGAAAACTGTGGGGACAACGTCGCAGATGTATTTCCTAATGAAGCCAGTGACAGAGGTGGTTAACTCGATGTATTTGGTGGAGTGTCTGAACATATTTCAATTAGCACTAGCAAAGCAGTCCTGTAGTATAATCTCTGATTCTGATGACCATTTCTCAACCGGGAAGAGTCACCGGTACTTCCTGTTTGAGCTTCCACTTGTAAAACGGAAGGAGAACAGAGTCATGATCTGATTTGCCGAATGGGGATGAGGGAGGGCCTTGTATGCTTGCTTGTGGGTAGAGTAACAGTGGTCTGGGACTTTATGGCGAAGGAGACGTGTTGATGTAAGTTTGATATCATGTTGTGGCAGGTAGTCTAGTGGTTGGAACATTGGGCCAGTAACTGAAAGGTTGCTAGATCGAATCCCCGAGCTGACAAAGTAAAACTCTGTCGTTCTGCCCCTGAACAAGTCAGTTAACCCACTGTTCCTAGGCCGTCATTGTAATTAAGAATTTGTTGTTAACTGACTTGCCTAGTGAAAAAAGGTAAAATGTAAAAAAATGTGTCTCAATGATGTGGAATTAAAAATCGCCGGCAACAAGAAAAGCAGCCTCCGGGTGCAAGTTTTCCTGCTTGTTTATAGCCTCGTACAGTGCGAACTTGTTATTTTTCTTATCCTGAGTGTAATGTATACAACAGTTGTAATAACAGCTGAAAACTCCCCCAGGATGTAGAAGGGTCAGCATTTGACCATCAGGTATTCCAAGACGGGTGAACAATGGGTCGAGACTTCCACTGTGCTCGAGTCAACACACCATTTGTTTTTGATGAAGAGGCAAAACCCTCCGCCTTCAATTTCCCTGACTCTACTGTTCCGTCTGCTCTGTGAATGGAGAATCGAATTGGATAGCCATGGGTAGTATTTTGTCTAAAGCCATGTTTCAGAAAAGCAGTGAATATTGCAGTTTACGAGAGTCCCATTGGTAGCAAATCCACGAACAGAGGTCAACCATTTAATTATAGGATGGCAATGGCCAATAGAATGAAGGGAAGAGGTGGCTGGTTTTCGCCTCGCCTTAATCTCGCCTGGACTCCCCCATTCTTGTCTCCAACGCCGGCATTTCCTCTTGGTTACCCTGAAAATTGGATCAGTTACAGAAAGAGCCTAGGGCAGATGAGTCGAAGTTGAAGCCAGAATTGAGGCAAGTAACTGCAGATCTGATGTTCAAAAGTTTGTCTGTTATAAGAAATTATAGCGGATAGATTTTGTGGAAATTAAAAATAAAACGCTAAAAGATTACAAAATAGAAAAGTTGGGTTGGAGCTTGCAAAATGGCTGCCATACAGTACGGCGCCATCTTCTGTTTTGGATTTACAATAGAAAGGAGGATAATCCATCAAGGTCATAACAATTAGGCTACATTTAAAATGTGAAATGTAAAAGTTAACGTCTGTCTCCCTCCATACAACTACTCTTTGAGATGATACATTTAATAGAATGCATCTTCCTCCATTTGTGGAAATAAAAACATTTTAAAAAGGGAAAAGGCCAGACATTCCAGGAATTCCCACACAGTTCCATACATAAGGAAGGGCTGGACTGGAAAAACAGAGAACGGGAGATCAGGGCCAAACTGTCTGAGACATTGTCACTCACATATCACTGTAAAAATAGAGAGAGCAACCATGTATGCTTAAACCTTGCTCGGCCACCTCTTCCAGAAGCAGCATCCAGCAGAGGTTGAACCCCCCCTTAACTCACGTGACGCAGTCTGGCACACATATTCACAGTGTCCATGTGCTCACTTCTCTCTTCCCCTCTCCCTCTCTGCAGTCTGCATTGGCCCATGTGAGGGAGAAAGCATGGTTGCAGAGAAGAGGGTTGGAGCAGACTGGCTATGTGGCAGACTTACTGTTGACTCTGCCCCCACTTATCCAATGCAATGTATTAGGCTGCCAGCATGCTTCACACACTCCAGGCAGCTATCAGCTAACTCCACAGCTAGCCTCACAAAGCACAATTAAAATGCTTCAAAATAAGCATTTTGTTAGTCAAAGGCCTACATTAAACTACCCCATTAAGCCCAGAAGTTGAAAATACTTTTCCAAAAACTTAGTCTTCAATTTAAAGATTCTTCAGAGATCATTAAACCTGGCTTGAGTATTTATTGACTGTGACCAAATAGGCTACCACAAACTAAAGCACCTATAAAAATTGTCCAATGTCGCTTATACAGAAAATCCTCAAAATGTTCATTTGCCCCGTTAATTTACCCCGATGTGAAGGCTCTTAGCATAGTCCCACTAAAAGCCTCTCATGAGGTTGAGCACAGCTCGTGTGAACCTCTCACCGGCAAGCTTTAGAAGGGAGACCAAGAGAAAGGCATCCGCATTAAGGATAGACCTTTGAAATGCACACTCAAGATACACACTTGGAGAGTCCTCTCCAAAATGACGAATGGGATCCAAGCCGCCTCTGTAAAAACAGGTGGCACGTGGGGTTAAGAAAAGAAAGTGCCAGACCTGTGCATTATATTCATGGCAGTGATGCATTTAATCAAAATGACTGTTCAAGCCACTGATCAGAGATGTTCCAACTCCCAGAGGGGTTGCAACATCCATCACTATAAGGGCTTAAACTGGTAGAAAAAAAGAGCACACCATTTCCAATGCTCCAAAAGTTGGTAATACAAGTTACCGATGACCGTCAGAGCGACATAAAAATAGTGACTATGGAGTATAGTGGATGCAGTACAGACTAGACCACAGGAGGAGGTCTGTAAAAACAGTTCTGATTATTCTTAATGAGGCCTCCACTGCCCTAGCGCCACACTCAACCTGCTGCTCTGAATGGCTGTATACAACTGCCTAGCATCTCAGACTCCAGTCTCTCTGAGGAGAGGAATGGCTGTTTACTTTGGCAGTGAACCTCGCTGAGATTGCAACGCACCATTCCCTCTCCACAGCCTTTGGGGAGTGAAAATACCACTGGTGAAGCACAATGGTAATGTTTTGCCCAAAGCAACACAAGAGGTCTTATAAGGGAACTGAGGTGTAGTGCATGACAAATGGACAAATGGATGGTATACTGGTGACAATCAAGGGGTATTACAGACAGTCACCCCGCCTTTCTTGATTCAAGACTGCATTTAATCCCACATAATTTCTCATTGTACAACCAATGTAGTATCAGTGGTACTGTATATAACTAATCATCTCATTCCAAACAGACCCTTGACTCCATCTCATAAACAGTCGTTATCAGTACATGAACAGAGTAGCGCAATGAACCAATGGACATAAGTGATGGTCAAGGGAATTTCCTGCACGTGGGTCAGTATAAATGCATTACGTTGTTGCATGTGAGCATTGCGCAACTCTTTAGGAAGGTGTCTGTTGGGGTGTATGTGTTTGACTCACCCAGTAGTGCTGTGGATGGGCCCTGTGTCAGAGTGGACAGCCCTGACAGGCCGCTGGGTCACAGCTCCAGTCCCATGACCATGCCGCACTGCTGGGGTCAGGGTGATGGCCCCTCTGCTCAGCACCCTGTTAGTCAGGTTCAGGTTGGTCAACTGCAGGGACAAGAGAACACACAGCGACAACGCATCAGAAACGCAACTGTGTTCATCATTGGCACGCTAACTGCTAAATCGTGAGAATTTGTGGTGAAAAATGTCTGCAATCATCTCTGCAGAGAAAAATGGTTAAACCTGAAATGTCAATACATGGTCTTATTGAGTAAGCAAGCAAATAGTGATATTAAACAAGTATAATCTGCTTGAGTTACTTGTCTTCCCACTATGGTACTGCAGACACCAGGGCTTTCGATTTCTTCTTATTGGACTCATACGCACTGGCGGCCACCCTGTGTGCTGCAGCAGCAGTCTCATTTCTCCCTCCCCAGCTGTGTGAAATGTACACAGTGCATCTCGGAGCCAGTCTCCAGTCTCCACTCCGCAGCCAGGTGGTCCCCCCTCCCCGTAACTCCCCAACCCCCTGAGAGGGACTCTGGTCATTACTCACCAGCCAAATCAGTTTACCACCATAACAGCACAATTAGCAGTGAGGTGCTACAGTATCCAACCCCATTACTACAGTACATGCTACAGCATCATCTGACTGCATGGGGCTGCTGCATTCTCCCTACATACTGTACGGTCTATACTGCCCTGGGAGTTTGGTGGAAATTAATACTTATTCAGATTTTCTGTGGCCCTTCTCTGTCTCCTGCCCTCCAACATACAGTGCAGAACCAAACAGAGGGGCTCATTAAAAGCAGTGGACTGGGGCGAAAGACAGGAGAGAATCACAAATGAAAAATGTAGAATATGTTTCCTGATGAGTTCAGTTAAGAGTGACAGTTGATATTAAAAAATATATATTCTCATGCATGATTATGTGATTCTGCAAAGCGGGAAAAAGTGATTTTGTTTACAGTTCTTTTTAGAAATGACAGCCCAGCTAACAAATGTTCCCACAATTTTAGAGAACAGTCCCTTAAGACATTAGCAGTGATGCAAAAAGTACTCAATTGTCATACTTGAGTAAAAGTAAAAAGACACCTTAATAGAAAATGACTCAAGTAACAGTGAAAGTCACCCAGTAAAATACTACTTTTTTATTTTACCAGACAAGTCAGTTAAGAACAAATTCTTATTTTCAATGACTGCCTAGGAACAGTGGGTTAACAGCCTGTTCAGGGGCAGAACGACAGATTTGTACCTTGTCAGCTCGGGGATTTGAACTTACAACCTTTCAGTTACTAGTCCAACACTCTAATCACTAGGCTACCCTGCTACCCCTTTTACATGAGTAAAAGTATACAAGTATTTGGTTTTAAATATTCTTAAGTATCAAAAGTAAATTGAATTGCTAAAATGTACTTAAGTATCTAAAGTATAAGTAAAAATAATTAAAAATTCCTTATTTAAAATTCCTTTTTCAAATGTATGGATAACCAAGGCCACACTCCAACACTCCGACATAATTTAAAAACAAAGCATTTGTGTTTAGTGAGTCCGCCAGATCAGAGACAGTAGAGATGACCAAGGATGTTCACTTGATAAGTGTGTGAATTTGAGGATTTTCCTGTCAAAATGTAGTACTTTTGGGTGTCAGGGAAAATATATGGAGTAAAAGGTACATTATTTTCTTTAGGAATGTAGTGAAGTAAAAGTTTCCATAAATATAAATAGTAAAGTTAAGTACAGATACCACAAAAAACGAATTAAGTCGTACTTTAAAGTATTTTTACACCACTGCATATTAGGTCATTAATTCTTGTGCTCATAGTGTTCCTGTGAATGTTCCCATGAATGTTTCCATGATGTGCAAGGAATGTTTCCAAGAGACCATTCCCTTAACTAAGAAATATGGCACAAGAGGCAGTGTTGCATCATGAATGCAGTCACAGGTAAATGGCGTGGTTCGGACCGACGCGATAGCAGGCCAATAAAGCAAGGCTTGGAACGCTGCTCATCCAATCAGCATCCAGGATCCAAACAGTTTAAAATGTCAAATAAAACATACACAAAACATGTGTTTGTCATGTTCTCAGAATAAAATCTATGAATATTTTAGACATGTTTCATGGGAACAGTTGTGCCCCCCAAAATGGTGCCATTTAAAAAAAAAATCATTTTATGCCCTTTTCATGGTATCCAGTTGTTAGTAATTACTATCTTGTCTCATCGCTACAACTCCTGTACGGACTAGGCGAAGGTCGAAAGAGGCTGGGTGCGAACGCAGAATCTCTGGTGGCACAGCTAGCGCTGCGATGCAGTGCCCTAGACCACTGCACCACCCGGGAGGCCCCTCATTCATAGCTCTTTGTTGGCAAGGTTAGGGAACAGTGCTTTTAGTGTTTTGAGTTTGAGTTCATTTTATTTTTACAGGAACCGTGCACATTAACCTCTTGAGCTTATGGCTCAATACTGCCCCCGTTGGAGGAAGTGCGTGCCCATAGTAAACTGAAAATATTTTTTTCCAAAATTGCTAATATATGCATATAATAATAATTATTGAATAGAAAACACTCTAAAGTTTCTAAAACCGTTTAAATTATGTCTGTATGTAAAGCAGAACTCTCAGGGCAGCCTTTCTCCCAAACTCTCTCTTGTCAAGAGAAAAGTTGGGTCAACTTTGACGTCATCGCCCCCACCCTTCCCAGGCAGCTACCGATCTGGGAACAGTATGTATTTGTTCAGCGCGATGTCTGCTTTCAATTGGCACGTTCATTGTTTGAATTTCGCGCTCCCTCATCCTTTGGCGGGCGAAAATGCCCGGTTCACTCTCACATACATGCACTCTATTGCGCGCGGCCGATTTGGGGAACGTTCTTTTCCAATAGACACCAGTTGAAGCCGGTTCGTTTGTTTGCGATTATCATTGTTTTACATGATAAAAACATCATTTTGCTCGATTCTGCACTTAGTTTGACCAGTTTAGTCGACATATAATATGTAATTTTGAAGTTTGATTGCGCAAGAGTGCGGGACCAGAAGGAGCAGAAGTTATTTTGGGTGCATTTCAGCTGAAGCTGTTAGCATATGCTAATACAAAGACGCACAACTTGAAACCAAACGATGTATTGGGTAAGTATGACTCCTTCTACGTCTTCTGATCGAAGAACATCAAAGGTAAGGGAATATTTATGTGGTTATTTTGGGTTTCTGTGGACTCCAAACGTAGAGGAGACACTGCTAATATCTGAGCGCCGACTCATAGCATAGACTAGTGAACGAATTCTGTAACGTTAAAAATAAATGTAACACAGCGGTTGTATTAAGAAGAAGTGTATCTTTGTAACTATATGTAGAACATGTATATTTAGTCATGTTTATTGCTTGTTATCTGACGTTATCTGTCCGAGCTATCATAATTTCTCCGGACATTTTGAGTAGCATTTTTTGAAATGTCGTCATTGTAAACAGAGATTTATGGATATTAATGGCATATTATTGAAAAAAAAAAATGTACTGTGTAACATGCAATATTACTGTCATCTGATGAAGATTTTCAAAAGGTTAGTGAATTATTTATTTTTTAATCCTACTTTTAAATTTTATATTTTCTGGGACAAAATGGCCGCCGTTTGCCTTTTGTTTCGGTGGTGGTCTAATATAAATGTGTGCTATGTTTTCGCCGTAAAACATTTTAGAAATCTGACTTGCTGGGTAGATGAACAAGGTGTTTATCTTTCATTTGAGCTATTGGACTTGTGTAGGTGTGGAGGTTAAATATGTCTAAGAATATTTTTTCACATTTTGTGTTATGCTAATGAGCTTGAGCCGTAGTCACGATCCCGGATCCGGGATGGGTAGCATCAAGAGGTTAATTAACGTTTCAGTAAAAGTGCCGGTTTTAGCCAGCCGGCTAATTTTCAACCGCAGTCCCTGGGCAGGTTATTGCACTTTTCAACTTACATATTTGACACACATGATTACATTGTGCATGTTCATGTATACAGTAATTGTTATTCAACATGTCTTCACTTGTAATTTGAACTCACAACCTCTTGGTTCACGGTACAGCGATCTTTAAAAAAAATATTGTTTTTGTCTGTGCTACAGAAGACCATATTGGTCCGCTAATACAGGACAAGTAAAGACCCATTACATTTGTGAGAAAACAATAAAAAATTGTAAAGGGATTCAGCAGCAACTCAGCACCCCTACTTCCTGCGGCTATGCCAATAGAATACAGGTTTTATATAATGGAAGCCTCTCTAATGCAAATTCGGTTTAGTGTGGTGTACCGCAGGGCAGCCAGCTTGGACCATTATTTTCTGTGTTTAATAATGACCTTAAACTGACCTTGAATAAATCCTGTATGTGCATGTACGCTGACAACTCAACAGTATAAACGTTGGCTGCAACAGTAAAATAAATAACTGACACCCTTAACATAGAGTTCCAGTAAGTTTTAGAATGGGTCCATGATAAGGCGTTGCTCTGCTTTCTTGATATCTCAGTTAACCAGACATGTCCTACAGGCCCTAGTTTTGTTGAACCTGGACTACTGTCCAGTTGTGTGGTCAGGTGCCGCAACAACAACCAAAAAAAACACATGCAAATTGCAGTTGGTCCAAAACAGAGCAGCACATATTGCACTTACATGGAGGGCGAATGCAGTTACATGGAAGGTGAATGTCAATGAAATGCATGTCAATCTCTCCTGCCTCAAAATTGAGGATTGATTGACTGCATCACTATTGTTTTTTTGTGTGATGTGTAGAAGGTACCCAACGGTCTGTTTCACACAAGACATGCAAACAGATGTCTCTTCACAGTCCCCAGGTCCAGAACAGAGGCTGGGAAGCACACAGTATTAAATAGAGCTATATAAATGGAACTATTTGCCACCTCATGTAACTCAAGCTAGCAATAAAAACAGAGTCAAAAATCTGATAAAAAAAACACCTTACTCTGGGACTGTGGAGAGACAGACATTTTTATTCATTTTGTATGTGATACGTGCTTGGGATACGACTGTGATATATGGTTGTCTCAGCTTGGCTATCTTAAGATGAATCCACTCTGTAGGTCGCTCTGGATGGGAGCGTCTGCTGAATGGCTAAATTGTAAAGTAATGTTTATTTTATTTATTTCACCTTTATTTAACCAGGTAGGCTAGTTGAGAACAAGTTCTCATTTGCAACTGCGACCTGGCCAAGATAAAGCATAGCAGTGTGAGCAGACAACACAGAGTTACACATGGAATAAACAATTAACAAGTCAATAACACAGTAGAAAACAAAGGGGGGAGTCTATATACATTGTGTGCAAAAGGCATGAGGAGGTAGGCGAATAATTACAATTTTGCAGATTAACACTGGAGTGATAAATGATCAGATGGTCATGTACAGGTAGAGATATTGGTGTGCAAAAGAGCAGAAAAGTAAATAAATAAAAACAGTATGGGGATGAGGTAGGTGAAAATGGGTGGGCTATTTACCAATAGACTATGTACAGCTGCAGCGATCGGTTAGCTGCTCAGATAGCTGATGTTTGAAGTTGGTGAGGGAGATAAGTCTCCAACTTCAGCGATTTCTGCAATTCGTTCCAGTCACAGGCAGCAGAGTACTGGAACGAAAGGCGGCCAAATGAGGTGTTGGCTTTAGGGATGATCAGTGAGATACACCTGCTGGAGCGCGTGCTACGGATGGGTGTTGCCATCGTGACCAGTGAACTGAGATAAGGCGGAGCTTTACCTAGCATGGACTTGTAGATGACCTGGAGCCAGTGGGTCTGGCGACGAATATGTAACGAGGGCCAGCCGACTAGACCATACAAGTCGCAGTGGTGGGTGGTATAAGGTGCTTTAGTGACAAAACGGATGGCACTGTGATAGACTGCATCCAGTTTGCTGAGTAGAGAGTTGGAAGCCCTTTTGTAGATGACATCGCCGAAGTCGAGGATCGGTAGGATAGTCAGTTTTACTAGGGTAAGCTTGGCGGCGTGAGTGAAGGAGGCTTTGTTGCGGAATAGAAAGCCGACTCTTGATTTGATTTTCGATTGGAGATGTTTGATATGAGTCTGGAAGGAGAGTTTGCAGTCTAGCCAGACACCTAGGTACTTATAGATGTCCACATATTCAAGGTCGGAACCATCCAGGGTGGTGATGCTAGTCGGGCATGCGGGTGCAGGCAGCGATCGGTTGAAAAGCATGCATTTGGTTTTACTAGCGTTTAAGAGCAGTTGGAGGCCACGGAAGGAGTGTTGTATGGCATTGAAGCTTGTTTGGAGGTTAGATAGCACAGTGTCCAATGACGGGCCGAAAGTATATAGAATGGTGTCGTCTGCGTAGAGGTGGATCAGGGAATCGCCCGCAGCAAGAGCAACATCATTGATATATACAGAGAAAAGAGTCGGCCCGAGAATTGAACCCTGTGGCACCCCCATAGAGACTGCCAGAGGACCGGACAGCATGCCCTCCGATTTGACACACTGAACTCTGTCTGCAAAGTAATTGTTGAACCAGGCAAGGCAGTCATCCGAAAAACCGAGGCTACTGAGTCTGCCGATAAGAATATGGTGATTGACAGAGTCGAAAGCCTTGGCAAGGTCAATGAAGACGGCTGCACAGTACTGTCTTTTATCGATGGCGGTTATGATATCGTTTAGTACCTTGAGTGTGGCTGAGGTGCACCCGTGACCGGCTCGGAAACCAGATTGCACAGCGGAGAAGGTACGGTGGGATTCGAGATGGTCAGTGACCCGTTTGTTGACTTGGCTTTCGAAGACCTTAGATAGGCAGGGCAGGATGGATATAGGTCTGTAACAGTTTGGGTCCAGGGTGTCTCCCCCTTTGAAGAGGGGGATGACTGCGGCAGCTTTCCAATCCTTGGGGATCTCAGACGATATGAAAGAGAGGTTGAACAGGCTGGTAATAGGGGTTGCGACAATGGCGGCGGATAGTTTCAGAAATAGGGGGTCCAGATTGTCAAGCCCAGCTGATTTGTACGGGTCCAGGTTTTGCAGCTCTTTCAGAACATCTGCTATCTGGATTTGGGTAAAGGAGAACCTGGAGAGGCTTGGGCGAGGAGCTGCCGGGGGCGGAGCTGTTGGCCGAGGTTGGAGTAGCCAGGCGGAAGGCATGGCCAGCCGTTGAGAAATGCTTATTGAAGTTTTCGATAATCATGGATTTATCGGTGGTGACCGTGTTACCTAGCCTCAGTGCAGTGGGCAGCTGGGAGGAGGTGCTCTTGTTCTCCATGGACTTCACAGTGTCCCAGAACTTTTTGGAGTTGGAGCTACAGGATGCAAACTTCTGCCTGAAGAAGCTGACCTTAGCTTTCCTGACTGACTGCGTGTATTGGTTCCGGACTTCCCTGAACAGTTGCATATCACGGGGACTATTCGATGCTATTGCAGTCCGCCACAGGATGTTTTTGTGCTGGTCGAGGGCAGTCAGGTCTGGGGTGAACCAAGGACTGTATCTGTTCTTAGTTCTGCATTTTTTGAACGGAGCATCCTTATCTAAAATGGTGAGGAAGTTACTTTTAAAGAATGACCAGGCATCCTCAACTGACGGGATGAGGTCAATGTCCTTCCAGGATACCCGGGCCAGGTCGATTAGAAAGGCCTGCTCATAGAAGTGTAAATGTAAATGTAGTGCTATGTATATTTACGTATATTATGTATTTTATTTGTTGTGTTGTTTCCTGCTTGGACCCCAGGAAGAGTAGCTGCTGCCTCGGCAGAAGTTAATTGGGAATCCTAATAAATACTAAATACTGGCCCAATAAGCATATGCCCCAGTGACACCCCTTATTGGGACAGTGGTTAGGCCATTTGTCATTGGTGCTGGTGGCCTGGGTTCGAGACATGCTAGAGGAGTCACCCTACTGTCACATTCTTAAGACTATACCCTCACTGGATAGTTTATTAGGTACACCACCCCGTTCACAAAAATGGATACTATATTCTCACATGTTTAGCAATATACACTAGTATTCAGACCCCTTCCTTTTTTCACATTTTGTTACTTTACAGCCTCATTCTAAAATGTTCCTCATCAATCTACACACAATATCCCATAATGATAAAAAACGAAAATACATATATTCAGTAAGTATTCAGACCCTTTGCTATGAGACTCGAAATAGAGCTCAGGTGCATCCTGTTTGGAGTCCACCTGTGGTAAATTCAATTCATTGGACAGGATTTGGAAAGGCACACACCTGACTATATAAAGGTCCAACAGTTGACAGCGCATGTCAGAGCAAAAACCAAGCCATGAGGTCGAACGAATTGTCCGTAGAGCTTCAAATCAAACACACTTATTTACAGGTCCTTTTCCAACACTGCAGAATTAAAGATTAATTTTAAAAAACATGGTGATAGTGAATAATGAATAAAAACATGGCTATACAGTGCATTCGGAAAGTATTCAGACCTCTTGACGTTTTCCACATTTTGTTAAGTTACAACCTCAATCTAAATTAATACACACACACACACACACTGAAAACAGGTAGAGAAATTTTGGCACATTTACTACAAATAAAAAATAGAAATACTTTATTTACATAAGAATTCAGACCCTTTGCTATGAGACTCTAATTTGAGCTCAGGTGCATCCTATTTCCATTGATCACCCTTAATTGGAGTCCAACTGTGGTAAATTCAATTGATTGGACATGATTTGGAAAGGCACACAGACCAGTCTATATAAAAAGGTCCCACGGTTGACAGTGCATGTCAGAGCAAAAATCAAGCCATGAGGTCAAAGGAATCGTCTGTAAAGCTCCAAGACAGGATTGTGTCGAGGCACAGATCTGGGAAGGGTACCAAAAAATGTCTGCAGCATTGAAGGTCCCCAAGAACACAGTGACCTCCATCATTCATAAATGGAAGAAGTTTGGAACCACCAAGACTCTTCCTCGAGCTGGCCGCCAAGCCAAACTGAGAATCGGCGGAGAAGAGCCTTGGTCAGGGAGGTGACCAAGAACCTGATGGTCACTCTGACAGAGCTCTAGAGTTAGGAAAACCTTCCAGAAGAACAACCATCTCTGCAGCAGTCCACCAATCAGGCCTTTAATGGTAGAGTGGCCAGACGGACGCCACTCCTCAGTAAAAAAATGCACCTGACAGCCCGTTTGAAATTTGCCAAAAGGCACCTAAAAGGACTCTCAGACTATGAGAAACAAGATTCTCTGGTCTGATGAAACCTAAATGGAACTCTGGCACCATCCTGCTGTGGGGCTGTTTTTCAGCAGCAGGGACTGGGAGACTAGTCAGGATCGAGGGAAGGATGAACGGAGCAAAGTACAGAGAGATCCTTGATGAAAACCTGCTCCAGAGTGCTCAGGACCTCAAAGTGGGATGAAGTTTCACCTTCCAACAGAACAACGACCCAGAAGCATACAGCCAAGACAACGCAGGAGTGGCTTCGGGACAAGTTTCTGTGTCTTTAAGTGGCCCAGCCAGAGCCTGGACTTGAACATCTCAGGAGAGACCTGAAAATAGCTGTGCAGCAATGCTCCCCATCCAACTGACAGAGCTTGAGAGGGTCTGCAGAGAAGAATGGGAGAAACTCCCCAAATACAGGTGTGCCAAGCTTGTAGTGTCATACCCAAGTAGACTCGAGGCTGTAAACGCTGCCAAAGGCACTTCAAAAAAGCACCGAGCAAAGTGTCTGAATACTTATGCAAATGTGATATTTTCGTTTTTTAAAAATAATTATGGGGTATCGTGTGTAGATTGATGAGGATAGCTGAGCATCTGAGAAATCTCTATCTAGATTTCCACTGAAACCCATCTTCCAATGAGAAACTCATTTTAATTAGATCAGATAGGTGTGTTGTAACTGTTGCCAAATGATGACATTAACATATATTGCAAGAATATGAGTAGGGTGACTCCCCTAGCAGGTTTCGAACCCAGACCAACAGCACCAATGACAAACACCCTAACCAGTGTCCCAATAAGGGATATCTCTAGGGCATGTGCTTATTGGGACAGAATAGTTAGGTCCTGTCCAGGACAAACCCTAACCTCTTCTTCCCTAGGCATTTGTGTAGATCTGAAACAATTTGATAGGTGTAAGCAAAAGGGTGAATACACTTTGAAGTAAATCTCAGCTCGAACATTAATGTTGTATATTCTGAGAACATTGTAACCATGTTCTAGATAATATCAAACAGAACTTAAGGGATTGTCTTCTCAAATTTAACACCAGAATATGCTAAAAAAGGTTCTCTCAGAAGGTTTTTGCTAACATAATAGAATGTTCCCCTAACTAAAGGAACTGGAAACTCAAACATTAGGGGAGCATTACAAAATGAAGGTTCTCTCTCCCTAGAATTGTTAGCTGGGAGGGCTGTTTATTTTCTCTGCGCTTTAAAAGCCAAGTTCTGGGCAGGTGAACGAATTGTTTGGCTAGTAGTCATGCCAGAGAAAGGGAAATGTCAAACATTCCTAAACGACAGGTGTTTAAATTAATGCAAGAGCTGACAGAACACAGCCAGATCGGGGAGCTTTTCAGGGCCCAATACAGAGTTTATTTTCATTCCTCAAGGATTTGGAAGGAATTTATAATACACTGTCAACAGATCTCAATGGTGAAGGTTCTTCAACCATGCTGACCTAGAAGTGCTGGGATGCCAGTTATCTTCAGTAAATCCATAATTACATTTGAATGTAAGTTTGAATCCATGAAATCGGAAATTCCAACATTTCACAATCAACCGTGAGTAACTTACATTTCCCCAAAAGGAACTCCCCATGTTGTTCATCAGGACTAAGGTGTTTCTCAACTCCAGGCTACCTTAATATGCACATTCCTATCATTACTGCATCCAACTAGGATTACACTTGACATGTGTCTGCTGCTGCTCTCCTGGGTGGGACAGGGAGGAAATTACTTTAATTTACAATTCTGTTTTGGGTGGATATGTTTGATATACCCGAAACATAAGAGATTTGACATTAATACTATCACGTTTCACCACAATAGAAGTAAAGAACACACGTCTCCAAACCAAATTGTAATGAATTAAATACTATATCATGTTGAATCATGTTGGGGTGTACATGGGCCTGTTATGAAAGTGTAATCATGTTTCACGCCCTCAAGGTACAAGTTACATAGAGGGAGGACTGACAATCCAGCACATATTTATTTGATTACACATTATAAGAAATACTTAAATTTACCCCATTCAAAATGATTACATTGTGAAACTAGTTAAGGTTATTCCCAAAAGATGAGATCTGGCCTGTGAAAAAGAGTAATTGCTGAATCTTCAAAGGTCAATCAGTGGAACAAACCAGCAACCTTTCAGTTACTGGCCCAACCTCTTAAACATTAACACCACTATGACAAAGGGTGGGAGGAACCTGGTGTTGCTTCTCTATACAGAACACTCTATTATAAGTAATTTAATGACTTCTAATCTGAGTCGAGAGAAAGGCCAAGTATATTCAGACCCTTTAAGTGCAAACCATTAAACTATTTTGCACTGCAAAATAAGCTTTTGCCATTACCAGGATTAACTATGCATGGGAATTACAGAAAACATCTTTCAGAGGAATAGAATACTGTACAGAGAAGAGGAAGCCATAAAACTGCAGTCTGTGTGGTCTAGTGCCATCACAAAAAACTCCCAGGGAGGGAGAGCGAGAGAGAGGGAGGGAGCAAGGTAGAGTGGGAGGCTTGTGGGCTTACCCACTGAGAACGACAAACCCTCAGGGAAGAGAGGAAACAGGGAGGTGGTGGAGGAAGCAGAGCCCTTGCTCCCCCACTCGGTGCCAATTTGCCACATTCTTCCATTTATAAGCATCAATTACCACAAAAAAAGTGACTGCCTGTTAAATATCAACAGAAAGCACTCCCTGTGGTGCATCTGATAATGAGACCTCACACAGAGCCTCAGCTCACCGCCCCACTGCTCAGATCAGCCAGCTCCAGCCCACAGGCTGTAGGGTCCAGGAACCCTCTCCGCCTGCTGGATGAGCAAGCAGCACCGAGCTCTGAGCCATCACTCCCCATGGGGTCACAGAGAGGTTTACACACTAACAACACAGCGGAATATTAAAACACGCACAGTAAGACCACTGTGCAAGACAGATCACTATACAGTACATCATACAATTGTAGTAGTTCTGTTTCCTGACATGATCGCTCTACCTGTGCATCAGATGACTGTATCTAGTTGTTGAGCAGGAAAGAAGGCAGAGGGGTTGGATAGGGTGACAGGAGACTCACGTGTTGTGTTAGGAGACTGATGTGGCTGGAGCTGTTGTACTGGCGGGCAGCCTGCTTCTCTGCCAGTTTCTGCAGGGCTGAGACTATGGCTTGTTGGTTGGACTGCGCCTGAGCAGGCAGTGAGTCCAGGTCCTTATTAAAGACCCCATTTGGATCTGGTCTGGGCCGGCTGGAGGGCGTCCTTCTGATTGCTGAAGCAGAGAGAAACATGAAATTAATGACGGGGTGTAGGGGTCCAGAGGTACTGCAGGGAAAAAATAGACTTTATTTTTATTTTTAAATGGTGATTCTGAATTACATACCTACAGTAGAATAGAGGAGAATATCTTCTTTCCTATGATGTCAACTTCATTTCTCAACTCCTAATAATGAGCAAATTATACTCATATCTGACATAGGCTTTTCAAAAGCACCCGCGAATAGGCTACCAGTGAGGCAAGTTGCCGCTGGTAACCTTTCTCGACTTAGTCATACATTTTTGCCAACAGATGGCTAACATTTGTATATTTATAAAATATTATATTTATAAAATATTATATATATTAAAAAAAAACGTTTACCCTTATTTTATATTATTGTATAATCAGCTACTCATAGCAAAAATGTGTTTGGAGTTACTTTTCTAGCTAATAGCCTATGTTAGAGTTTACACAAAATAATGAAAAACTACCAACCAAATCTATTCATTTTAAAAAGCTGATTACTTTTCCTTGCCATTATCAGTCACCTGATAAGGAATTATAATTTTTTGCTAACGTATGATGGGGATCCATGGGTCGCCAGCTTGCCCGGGAGGGGGTCCCTGGGCAAGAAGAGGTGGAAGACCACCGGCTTAGGCCATAGAAAGACTGGGAGCTGAGAACACACCAAACATCTATCAGGATGTTATCCATCAAAGGTTTACCTTGACCTGCAGAGGTGGGCCTGGAGATCTTCTGGCTGTAGATGTGGATGGCACCAGGCATGGAGGACGAGGCTGCAGCCGCAGAGGAGGTGGAGGTAAAGGACTGGACCTGCCTTAGGACCTGGGAGACTGGTGGTGCTGAGACTGTGGTGGGACCAGAGCGGGCAGCTGCCCATATTACCCGAGGGGGCTGGGGGACAACGGTCGAGGTTGAGGAGAACACAGAGGCCTGGGGCTGTGGAGGGGTTTCTGGCTGGCGAGGGGAGTGGAGGCGAAAGTGGGACTGGTCGTAGGATGGGGGCTGAGATGGGGGCGGTGGTGGGGGACAGTGCAGGGGAAGAGACTGGGGTGGGTTCTGGGGGTGAGAATAGTGCTGCAGGTGGATGTGGCCACAGTCTAAGGCAGCTGGAAAGCTGGAGGAGTGCTGGGAGGCCTGGACCTCGGGCTGTTTACTACTTCTGAGGGTTGCAGCCGGTTGCTCTCCGGTGGGTTGGTCAGCAGTGGGTTGGACTACACTGGCCTGGTCTGTGCTGTTTCTGACTTCAGACGTTGAGGACTCAGAGGCGCTGGAGCCCTCTTTTGCCATGGGCAAAGCTGTTCAGAGCACAACATAAGCCAGATCCCTGTTATCATCCAGCCGGCCATTCCATGGCTCTGACACACGTGGGTTAATAATTAGATGCTGACCTGTACTTGACTTTGTATGACTCAGCCTTTTTTTCCTTAATGTGACTTTTCAAAATCAAAACTGCAAAATTCCCAAATACATTAAAGGATTTGTCAACAAAGGACGAAATAAAATGTGAACTAATTGTAGAAATATGTGGAATCTGTGGCACACTGGAATACAAAAGTTCCTACTGAACAGATGTAATTCATCTGACAATTTCTACTCACTTTTCTGGTTCTCTGTGGTAGCTGGCTCTCTTGAACCTAGGCTGTTGCTATTGTCAGGTTTAGTGCTCCGACATTTGGTTCCCAAAAAGACACTGGCTGATTTGTTTTTATGTGTATAGAATGTCAGGACCTCCTCCAGATCACTTTCACTGGAAGAGAAGAGAGCAGTGTGAACATTCTCCACGATACCAAGAGTAAGACCAGTGTTAAGTAGCAGAAGTGAAACAGTCAGGAGCGAGTAGGTCCTGGCTCACTTACCTTGCCTCAGCAATAAACTCCTGAAACACACTGGGGTTGATACAATGTTCTTGGTCTTTGATCTTCTCCACTTTCTTCACCATATGCTCTGTCTCCTGTGAGGAAAGAGACCAGTCAGAGACCAAGTACACTGGCCTGTCTGAGCAACTCAGTATTAAAAGTCATTTGTTGCTTCCTCATAAAATGAACAACTCAACCAATTTAATTAATTTTTTTACCCCTTTTTCTCCTCAATTTTAGGGTATCCAATTGGTAGTTACAATCTTGTCTCATAGCTGCAACTCCCGTACGGACTCGGGAGAGGCGAAGGTCGAGAGCCGTGTGTCCTCCAAAACACAACCCAACCAAGCCGCACTGCTTCTTGATACAATGCTCACTTAACCCGGAAGCCTGCATCAATGCATCGGAGGAAACACCGTACACCTGGCGACCGTGTCAGCGTGCACTGAGCCCGGCCTGCCACAGGAATTGCTATTACACGATGGGACAAGGACATCCCTGCCGGCCAAACTCTCCCCTAACCCGGATGACGCTGGGCCAATTGTGTGCCGCCCCATGGGTCTCCCGGTCGCGGCCGGCTGCGACAGAGCCTGGACTCAAACCCAGAATCTCTAGAGGCACAGTTAGCACTGCGCCACCCGGGAGGCCCTCGAACCAAACATTTGTAATTGGATAAGAACTCAAAGGAAAAACTAAACTAATAATGAAAATCAATGGAGACTCCCTGACTAGTGTAATAACTATAAACAGGTCCTAGAACAGTAGCAGACACTAGAGGCTGAAGAGTATCCTGCTGTTTGGCTGGCATTGGACACCTTGTTGTAGCAGTGGATGAACTCTCCTAGCTGGTGGGACAGGATGCGTCGGCGATCCTGGAGGGGGAGCTGGCGACTGGGCAGGACCATCCTCATGTCCTGCTGAAGGTTACTGGCCGCACGCTTCAGGAAGCGGATCACCAGCTCCTGGAGATGAGACCTGATGTCACTGCACTTCATCATTACACTCACTTTTACGTTGTGTTATTATTTCATTTATTGCAACAACAAAAAAATGGACTTTTCATGGACACATGTTCACATTTATTTTCTCCAGAGGCTTTCTGATAAAATCAACTTTGACGCAGTAGTCACGTACTCACACGATTTTCCTCTCTATGTGGCCACAAACACCTCAGCACATTATGACCCAAGTGGCTCATATGAGTAGCATAATGCAGATAAACATAACACAAGGGTCCAGGTTCCCTTTTCCATACAGTCATTCCCCGGGGCAATGGTATCAGACAGTTGTATTACCATTTGCTCATTGTCCTTCTCTGGCCAGGCGGAGTTAGCGATAGTCCTGCTCTCTGCGAGTAGCCTCAACTGCACCCGAAGGAGATAGGAGGAGAAGGCCATCCGAGCCTGGACCTTACTGCAGAACAGGGGGAGAGAGAGGCTTGATTTAGGAGGACATGAGAGGCTGAGGAGAGGAAACTAAGGAGGAAGAGAAAAAAATATGACAGAGACAGGAAGAGGAAAGAACATTTTGTAAAGATAAAAAAATTGCAAAGATAAGCATGGTTAAACAAGACAAAATGGGATGGAGAGAATGACAGTAGAGAAAGGAATTGCCCACACAGGAACACACACACCGCGCAACACAGATCATATCTCCAACTTTGTCATTCCCTGACAGTAAATAATGAATAATCTCCACCCGGTCTCCAGACAATTTAAATGGGAACAAAGGTTTACTGCCTTTCAGAAATCTCAGATACATGTGTTACAACAGCAAGCACAAGCACTGACGGATATTCTGTTTGTTATTTTAGGCATCATGCAAGAGACAAAACAAATACAGGTATGTATCATTTTCAGCCAGAGTGTTGAAGCACAGTGTGACTTGTCCTCTCGGCCAGCACCAAGAGTGAATAATTGTTTTCATGGCCCAAATTAACCTGAAAAGGGTACTGCCAGTACATTGTAGTGGAAAAATGTTTTGGAGAAAGCTGTCAAACACAAACAATGATATACTGTACTATAATTTCCCAGGTCCCTTCACAGTCCTGGCAAGCTCAGAGGAATTTCGACAAACGTAGACTTGTTATTGTAATTCCCCCTCAAATTACAATTTCAGACACACTTTAAAAAATCTATAGGAGACTGGAGCCTTTGTTGCCGTTTAGACAGAAGAATGTAATATTCATTAATGTTATTGTAAAAACAAAAAGTGGTCTAAATATTTTTGCACGCGTATTACAAAATTAAGGATGGTGAGGAGCCTTTCAAGTCCTTCCAAATTAAAACAGAGAAAGGACAGTTTGACTCCTACAATTAACAGTCAAATCACAGGGAGTGTCTCAACATTGAATTCAAGGCTGACACCCAGGATTCGCTTCCTCTGTGTTTTCTCTATGTTGTGAATTAGGTACACATGGAAGAGACTGATCACAACATGCCGGGGTAAGAAAAGAGACCCAGATTTTCTCCTTTGCTTTTTTGGCCCGTGCTCTGGGAGCCTCATATTTCTCCTTCTGCTGCTGAGAGAAGCAAAGTGAGGGGTGGTGGGATGGATGAAAAGGGAGAGAGGAGAATTTGGAGAGGGCTGCCAACAGGAGCAGAAGCCTGCGGTGTGCACTGACCTGAGGTCCCAGCCCTGCTGGAGGATGTGGAGCAGGTTGACTTTGGGTTTGGTAATGGCAGTGGTGCATCGGGCCGGTTCTGCTGAGGATAGGGCCTCATTGTGGAACCGCTTCAGTGAGGTGGGCACACTGTCAGTCTGCACCACTAACGAACCCAGGGCTTTCTTATTCTTCTCCTCTTCCTCCTGAACCCTCTCCTCCCCCTCTTCAACATCCTCCTCGTCACTGGTCCCAGTAGGGGAGGCCTTGCGACCCCTCGCTTAAGTACAAAGCATTACAGAAAAAAAGTCAAACCTCACAATGTCAATTACATCATTGTGTCTTTACTGGATCAAATGCAAACACACTTCAACACAAGAGATCTTATGGTAGTTGTTATATAAACTCACTGTCATATTTGGCCATATTCATTCTGGTAGTGGGGAGTTCTTCATAGAAAGTAAAGGAATGAACGCGTCTGATTGTCTCCCCCTTGGCTTGGCCAGACAGGCCGTGGTCTGGGTATGAGACTAGACAGAGTGTTGCTATGCTGTGTCAGCTGGAAGAGGACAGACTCCCTGAGGCCTACCTGCTCTTTTCCTCCCCATGGCGGAGTGCTCTGCCAGGTGGCGCAGCCTCTGCCTCCGCGCCTCCAGCGACAACAGCTTCCTCTCGTACTGGATCACGTGACACGCGTGGAACACATCCACCTGCAGCTGCACATTACCATTCAGCTTCCTGATGGGGGACGAGAGGAACGGCTTTAATATAATTCCTGAACCACAGATTCCCATTCAGTATAATAAAACTGAGGGTTCAGTTCAACTCATTCAGCCTGCGTTGCGATATTTCTGCTAAAGCATTCAAGTGTTGCTTTACTCCCAATGTCAAATAATACAGCAGAATTATTTAAGGCACTGTAATAATATACAGGTACATTAGACATTGCTAAGACAAGTGTGGCTGAATAAGTCCCTGAGAAGATAAATGTATCAGATTATAATTTTCCGAGATATTGTGGTAAGATATGGAAAGTTGGAAGACATGGAAGTGGTCAGATGACGCAGATGCTATGCTACAAGACAGTTTTGCAAGCACAAACTGGAATATGTTCCAGGAATCATCCAATGGCATTGAGGAGTGTACCACCTCAGTCACCGGCTTCATCAATAAGTGCATCGACGACGTCATTCCCATAGTGCGCAAATATCAAAACCAGAAGCCATGGGTTGCAGGCAATATCTGCACCAAGCTCAAGGCTAGAGCTGCCGCTTTCAAGGAGCGGGAAATCCAGCTATGCCATCAGATGAACGACCAAACAGGCAAAGTGTCAATACAGGACTGAAGATTGAATCCTACTACAGCAGCTCAGACGCTCGTCAGATGTGGTAGGGCTTGCAAACTATTACGGACTACAAAGGGAAATCCAGCCGCGAGCTGCCCAGTGACGCGAGCCTACCAGGCGAGCTAAATGCCTTTTATTCTCGCTTCGAGGCAAGCAACACTGAAGCATGCATGAGAGCACACTCTCCGGAGCCGATGTGAGCAAGACCGTTAAATAAGTCAACATTCACAAGGCCGCAGGCCAGACGGATTTACAGGACGTGTATTCAGAGCATGGGCTGACCAACTGGCAAGTGTTTCTTCACTGACATTTTCAACCTCTCCCTGACCAAGTCTGTAATACCTACATGTTTTAAGCAGACCACCATAGTCCTTGTGCTCAAGAAAGGGAAGGTAACCTGCCTAAACTACTACCGCCCCTGTGGCACTCATGTCGGTAGCCATTGAAAGGCTGGTCATAGCTAACACCATCATCTCAGAATCCCTAGACCCACTCCAATTCGTATATATACAGTATATATATATATATATATATATATATATATATATATATATATATATATATATATATATATATATATATATATATATATATATATGCTGTTCATTGATACATTTAGCTCAGTGTTCAACACCATAGTGAGCTCAAAGCACATCACTAAGCTAAGGACCCTGGGACTAAACACATCCCTCTGCAACTGGACCCTGGACTTCCTGACAGGCCGCCCCCAGGGGGTAAAGGTAGGCAACAACACATCTGCCATGCTGATCCTCAACACGGGGGCCCCTCAGGGGTGCATGCTTAGTCCCCTCTGTACTCCCTGTTCACCAACGACTGCACGGC
The DNA here is from genome assembly GCF_018296145.1 of Oncorhynchus tshawytscha. NCBI lineage: Eukaryota > Metazoa > Chordata > Actinopteri > Salmoniformes > Salmonidae > Oncorhynchus > Oncorhynchus tshawytscha. The sequence continues at coordinate 32,717,131 of NC_056439.1, read as the reverse complement.
CAAGCACGACTCCAACACTATCATTACGTTTGCTGACGAAACAACAATGGTAGGCATGATCACCGACAACGATGAGACAGCTTAGAAACCTGGCAGTGTGGTGCCAGGAGAACAACCTCTCCTTCAGCGTGCACAAGACAAAGGGGCTGATAGTGGACGACAGAAAAAGGAGGGCCGAACACGCCCCCATTCACATTGACAGGACTGCAGTGGAGCAGGTCGAGAGCATGGTCCAAACACACCAAGACAGTCGTGAAGAGGGCACGACAATGCATTTTCTCCCTCAGGAGACTGAAAACATTTGGCATATGTCCTCAGATCCTCAAAAAGTTCTACAGCTGCACCATCGAGAGCATCCTGGCCGGTTGCATCACTGCCTGGTATGGCAACTGCTCAGCATCCGACCGTATGGCGTTACAGACGGTAGTGCGTACGGCCTAGTAAATCACTGGGGCCAAGCTTCCTGCCATTCAGGACCTTTATACTAGCCGGTGTCAAAGACTCCAGTCACCAAAGTCATAGACTGTTCTCTCTGCTACCGCACGGCAAGCGGTACTGGAGCGTCAAATCTAGGTCCAAAAGGCTCCTTAAACAGCTTCTAACCCCAAGTCATAAGACTGCTGAACAATTAATCAAATGGCCACCTGAACTATTTACATTTTATTTGATAGTAAGGGAAAATGGCGGCAATAACACCCACCGTGATCTTGAGGTCACCACCGCTTTCCCCAATCTGAGGACCAAAGCAAGCGACATGGAAAAATCATAAAGGGCCAGAGGAGATGCCAGCTCCCCAGAAAATATTATGCTATAGTGAAACTGAGTAAATGAAGTACTGTACAAAAACCTAAAACTCATAATCACAATATGCATCTGAAGTCTGAACCCATGCAACAGAATAAATACATGTGTTGAATTGTGTACCAAAATTCTTTATAGTTTTGTTAATTCTATAACATTTTCCCTGCTCTTCCTTGCTCTATAAACTCTCCCCAGCACCAAATGTTGTTTGAGGACTAGACTACCAAAGCCACATTGCCACACAGACACTGTGCTCGCTCTGGAAAACTTTACAGTTTACTATTACCATATAGATCTTATTAGCTGTTGTCCTCACCTATTCATCTGAAGACAAAACAAACAGTCAACCAACCATTTCCACAAACTGATGGAGAAGCTGTTCCCTTTCCCAACTACGAAGGAAATGCTTACCTTCCATGGAAAAGTCTGTTAGCCAACATGGAGTTCATCGATGTCTTATACTCCAGATAACCACTGAGAAACAGACACAGATAATGACAAAATGACAACCATCAACATCACAGGCTGCACTGGGCTTCAGCATCTTCTGTCTAATTTGTGGGGGGATGAATGTGTTACAACAGGGATATTGTGATACTCAATGTCATAGGCCCCAGTAATTGCAAGACCACTTCGAAACATACTGTGTAAAAAGCCACAAAATCCCCAGTATTAACAGGCCTATAAAGCTAATCAAGCAGCAAATCCCTCATACAGGAATATGGACTGTAAGCACAAAACTAGATTTCCTCCTAAATAGGGGGTTTAATGCTGTTTCAACTAGAAGTCATCATGGGATTTCAGCCATGTTTGGGGAAAATATAAAAATGTAAAGTCTATAAATACTCTGAGATGTTATGTACAGTAACCAGCCAATTATCTAATGTGTATCAGCTTCTCACCTTACTCCTAACTGCAGTAGTAATAGATGTACTAAGTAGTAATAGCAGTGGCTAAATGTAGGGAGGCAGCATTATGGACATCGCTTTTCTTCCCTTATTCTAAAATGTATCTAGACACTTGCATTAGTGTGCAACATTACCCGACGTGTCTGAATCCCTCTCACCTATACAGTTCCCATGTCTCTGGGGTGGGGAAGATTCGGATGAACCCCCCTCGTCTCTCGTGCTCCTCTCTTATCCTCCTCAGGACTTTCAACTGCCATGGAGAAGAAGAAGAAAAAAGAACCCTTAACTACAATTCTATGTTTGTGATAGATAATATGATAGATCTGCATGAGAGGGAAACTAACTTCAGCTATGTATATTTACCTCCTCAGCAGTCAGGCCCAGGGTGCTGTCCCCCTGTTTACTTCCTGGCTTCTCCTTAGGCCCGTCTGTGTCAGTGTTGTTGGCTGACAGGGGTCTCTGCCGCTGCAGGAGAGGAGGAGAGTGAACACATTGTTATATTGATACGGTACCATCCACGTACTTCCCACATAAATCCACCCCGATACTGGTTTAATACATAAATCCACCCCGATACTGGTTTAATACATAAATCCACCCCGATACTGGTTTAATACATAAATCCACCCCGATACTGGTTTAATACATAAATCCACCCCGATACTGGTTTAATACATAAATCCACCCCGATACTGGTTTAATACATAAATCCACCCTGATACTGGTTTAATACATAAATCCACCCCTGATACTGGTTTAATACATAAATCCACCCCGATACTGGTTTAATACATAAATCCACCCCGATACTGGTTTTAATACACTGGTTTAAATCCACCCCGATACTGGTTTAATACATAAATCCACCCCGATACTGGTTTAATACATAAATCCACCCTGATACTGGTTTAATACATAAATCCACCCGGATACTGGTTTAATACATAAATCCACCCTGATACTGGTTTAATACATAAATCCACCCTGATACTGGTTTAATAAGTGTAATGAATAGGGTGTTAATAAATAGGGTGCAAGTTGGCTAGCTCTGTTAAATTCTTACATTTGCACCTAAAAAATCATCTCACACACTGATAAAACTAATACATCTTAAAATGTAACAATCTTTACATACAGAAAAGCACCAACTACATTGAAAATGTTTAAAAATAAACAAATAATCCTCTTTCCTCCCTCCCTGGGTTACATAAATGGCACATTTTCTATCTTGGCTAGCTGGCATTCCTGACTCCCTCTTACTCGACATGCATTACCAGGGCTGATTGACGACTGGAGCGCAGGTTTGAACCCGGTCAGACAGCAGGGGCAAAACCCCACAGGATCACATACATCATTTAAATAATGGGGGGAGATTACTTTCAATTTGTCTGACTGGTTGGGGGAAATATTAAATAATCTCAACTGTTGCTCCTAATCACAGTATAGGGGAAAAGGACAGGTTGTCCCTAGGAGCCCAAGATTCTGTAACTGCCTCTAACAGGACTGCTATAGTGGCAAGATTGTTTTGCTGTGTCTGTAACGGGAAGAGGGGCATTGCACACTTGTACTAATGTGATGGATTCTAAGAGCTGCATTGCGATACTTATAAATCATAGTCTTGCCCAGACCAATCTACTAAAGACTATTCGATTTAAAGCACCACTTTAAGACCTTGATGCATAAATCGATAGAGGGTACTTTTTGGAAGCCGCAAATAGGGAAAATAGCAGAATAGTTTGGACTCAAAAAAAGTATAAGCGGTTGAAAAAGTTACTTTCTTACCAGTTAAATGTAAAGACGTCACGGTGGTGAGGGAGAGGGAAAAGGTGCAGCAGGGTTAATGTGGTTGGGTTAGAGGATATGAGAAGGCAGGACAACTTACCACTTTGGAGGGTGCAATGGTGGACTGAGCAGATAAAGGACGCTAAGAGAGGCAATGGAGTGTAAGTGACAGTGAGATGAACATCAGCCGCTAACTACACCTCACTGTAAACATACACACATGCAAAGAAGCACACTTAGACAAGCACATCAAAAGAAACAAACAGACACATGCATACAGAACACATATGAACAAACTTCCAGCCTTCTTACTGTAGAGAAACTATCTGTGCTCATTGCACGATAGCTATAAGGTGGAGTAGAAAAATGTCTGATTTGATGTCCCACCAGCAGATCCCAGCCCAGACCGGGTGCAGTAGTTGACTGCACTGAGCCAAGTGTATTAGCTGCTGTGGCATCATTTAGCAAAAGGGCCTAGTGAGAGGATTAGTCACTTGATAAAAAACAATAAATAATAATCCACAGAGCGCTGCACTCACAGTGCTGATGATGTCACCCCAACACTGCAATTACAATAATAGTTGTTTTTCATGAGAATGATTTTCCATGAGGGCAAAAAGGGCTCAGCTCTAACAGCAAAACAAGTACAGTACAGCACAATAAGAGACATGAGATGCTGAGAAAGACATTCCATGAAGTTAGGTTACAATTGAAGTCGGAACACTCGTTTTTCAACCACTCCACAAATTTCTTGTTAACGAACTACAGTTTTGACAAGTCGGTTAGGACATCTACTTTGTGCATGACACAAGTACATTTTCCAACAATTGTTTACAGACAGATTATTCTACTGTATCACAATTCCAGTGGGTCAGAAGTTTACATACACTAAGTTGACTGCACCTTTAAACAGCTTGGAAAATTCCAGAAAATTAAGTCATGGCTTTAGAAGCTTCTGATTAATTGGTTAATTGACATCATTTGAGTCAATTGGGGGTGTACTTGTGGATTCATTTCAAGGCCTACCTTCAAACTCAATGCCTCTTTGCTTCACATCATGGGAAAATCTAAAGAAATCAACCAAGACCTCAGGAAAAGAAATTAGAGACCTCTACAAGTCTGGTTCATCCTTGGGAGCAATTTCCAAATGCCTGATGGTACCAAGTTCTTCTGTACAAACAATACTGCGCAAGTATAAACACCATGGGAACACGCAGCCGTCATGCTGCTCAGGAAGGAGACGCATTCTGTCTCATAGAGATGAATGTACTTTGGTGTGAAAAGTGCAAATCAATCCCAGAACAGTAGCAAAGGACTTTGTGAAGATGCTGGATGAAAGAGGTACAAAAGTATCTATATCCACAGTAAAACAAGTCCGATATCGACATAACCTGAAAGGCCAGTCAGCAAGGAAGAAGCCACTGCTCCAAAATCGCCATAAAAAAGGCAGACTACAGTTTGCAACTGCACATGTCCTCTGGTCTGATGAAACAAAAATAAAACTGTTTGGCCATAATGACCATCGTTATGTTTGGAGGAAAAAGAGGGAGGCTTGCAACCCGAAGAACACCATCCCAACCGTGAAGCACGGGGGTGGCAGCATCATGCTGTGGGGGTGCTTTGCTGCAGGAGGGACTGGTGCACTTCACAAAATAGATGGTAGCATGAGGAAGGAAACTTTTGTGGATATATTGAAGCAACATCAAGACATCAGTCAGAAAGTTAAAGCTTGGTCACAAATGGATCTTCCAAATGGAATGGGTCTTCCAAACCCAAGTTAAACAATTTATGCTACCAAATACTAATTGAGTGTATGTAAACTTCTGACCCACTGGGAATGTAATGAAATAAATAAAATATTAAATAAATCATTCTCTATTATTATTCTAACATTTCACATTCTTAAAATAAAGTGATGATCCTGACTGATCTAAGACAGGGAATTTTTACTAGGATTAAATGTCAGGAATTGTGAAAAACTGAGTTAAAATGTATTTGGCTAAGGTGTATGTAAACTTCCGACTTCAAAACTGTTTATGGCATGGAAAGACGGTTCCTTCAGATGTCGAAACTAAATCACTTTTTGTGAAACAATAAGAAGGGTGGTGTCCCATACCTGTGCTTTGGGGGCTGGGTACTTCAGGCCCGGGTCCAGAGCCACCCGTTCAGAGCGGGGTTGTCGTAGCAGGGGGTCCTGACAAACAAAGCCTGCAGGGACATGACACTACAATGAGTAAATGACAGTGGCCAAATATTCTCGAGAGCATGTGTTATCTATAGCAGTAAAACCACATGAATAAAGATCAATCTGATACTACCATTTGTGACATCAATATGGCAGCTCTAGTCCTAATCTTTCTCCACAGATCTTCTCACACCGACTCCCAATAATTGACATATGCTCTCTCTTTCTAAAACTCACTATGAGCTAACTGATCCAAGAAGTGAAGACAGAAAAACGACTTTATACTTTCCCTTCATACTTTCTCATACAGAGTGAAAGGAAAACTTATTTTGGATCAAATCGACAGCTCAGGTCCTGAGGTTCTTTGTACTGCCTCATCCAAGCCGCCAGGTAAGAATCGGGCTCTTGCCACGTTCTTGTCTAAATGCAGCAATTATTACAAGCACGGCTGACGCGTTACTGACAGCTACACACAAGGGGAAAATGAATGCTAATGGCATGCTGTCATTATTTACAGAGCTGGTATGCAGCCCAAGTGTTATCTGCCAAAAGCACCGGGGTTTGTTTGGTGAATAATAGATGGGGTATGTTTTACATGTCACTGCTCATTTTCCCCAGGCCTGCACTCATGCATCAGTCCAAAGATAACTAGATATTTATGATTCCCTCCTCTCACTTAATGAGCGGGAGGGAGTGGAGGGAGATCCAGCCGCAAGCTGGCCCTGGTACAGACATACACATCACAGTCCCTCACACAGCGCCATTAGATATGGCCTCCAGGCTCAGTGTCATTTTATATTGTCAACGGATCATGACAGGGAGGTACAAACAAGATGACAAAAGTACTGATATGAACATACGGGGAGATTAAATGTAACCTTTATTTAATTAGGTAAGTCAGTTAAGAACAAAGTCTTATTTACAATGACGGCATACCGGGGAACAGTGGGTGAACAAGGCAGTTAAGAGGCAGAACGACAGATTTTTACCTTCTCCGCTTGGGGATTCAATCCAGCAACCTTTCAGTTACTGGCCCAATGCTCTAACCATTAGGCTATCTGCCACCCCAAATGAGCTGTACTTGTAGTACAAGTGTCATTGTCAATGCTCAACTTGCTTTGGAAAAAATTGGCTGAGACTGAAAGTGTAATAAGAATATTTATTTCAGATGTGGACTTGAATTTCTATCAAATATTCTCCACAGCTCCAACCTGGCTACTTGAGAATGCATTAATTGTGAAGGAATGTGACATAACAAAGACATGTTATTCTCTGCATTAAGTGTCTGTTGTATAAACAGTGTTAATCTGCACCTAGGGCTAACCAATTTTTTGTTTGCAAGCTAAGGATTTATTTGGCTTAATAATGTGAGATCGCATTTCTCAAGAGAGCTTAATGACTCCAAAACAACCAAGTCATCTGTTGACAATTTCCCCTGCCAGTCATTGAATGTCAATTACAATGATGCCTGTGGTTTCTCCACAATTCTGAGGCCCCATTATGGAGCAATCCTACTAGGCATATTCTCTAATATACAACGTTAAACTAAGTGTGGGGCAAAAGTTAGTATAAAACAATGCCTGACTGAAACCAAGCGTCAGGCAGCAGAATGGCCAATTAGTGGCTTTCTTCATTCGCAATGAGGATTTGCTGAAGAAAGCCCTAATAACAAGAGACACCGGGCTGAAAAATACACGTAGTGGAACCTGCTGCAGGCTAAATGCTGAGGATGGCAGGAGCCAGGTCCAACAAAGTTTCCATCTACGCTGGCACTCCCCAGCTAGGCCCCAGCCCAGTTCACAGGTAAAGAGAGGCCTTGGACGAGACATGGAAATGGGTGTTAAAGGCATGAGCAAAGTGATCACATCACAAAGGGCAACTCATTAAGCAGCCTGCCCATGACATGTCCTTTAAACTATGCCACTTTGTTTACGTACTCAGCTCATATGTATATACTGTACTCGATACCATCTACCGCATCTTTCCTATGCCGCTCTGTACCATCACTCATTCATATATCTTTATGTACATATTCTTTATCCCTTTACACTTGTGTGTATAAATAAGGTAGTAGTTTTGGAATTGTTAGCTAGATTACTCGTTGGTTATTACTGCATTGTCGGAACTAGAAGCACAAGCCTTTCGCTACACTCGCATAAACATCTGCTAACCATGTGTATGTGACAAATCAAATTTGATTTGATTTGATTTGATAAATGAAGTGTTGAGAATCGGGCCTGTTCTTTACTGACACACGATGCATAGCTATTGAGATGGCTTTAAAAAAATGTTTGTGTGCATGATTAGACAGATGTCTGCCTGAGAAAAGGTCCTTACAATTCATTATATTGTCAAAATGGAAAAAGGTGTCTTAGCAACAGTGGCTATAATGAGATAAAGAGCCTGCATGGAAATATGTTGACTCCTAAAACCTGGACCTTTCTGACAAACTAGGCTTTAAAACAAGTAAGTATATATAGGTTATGGTTTACTCACATCATAAAGATCATGTGGTTAAAAATAAACAGGTGGGTAGGGTTGGGCGGTACACCATATACAGTGGGGCAAAAAAGTATTTAGTCAGCCACCAATTGTGCAAGTTCTCCCACTTAAAAAGATGAGAGAGGCCTGTAATTTTCATCATAGGTGCACTTCAACTATGACAGACAAAATGAGGGGGAAAAAAATCACATTGTAGGATTTTTTAATTTTTAATTTGCAAATTATGGTGGAAAATAAGTATTTGGTCACCTACAAACAAGCAAGATTTCTGGCTCTCACAGACCTGTAACTTCTTCTTTAAGAGGCTCCTCTGTCCTCCACTCGTTACTTGTATTAATGGCACCTGTTTGAACTTGTTATCAGTTAAAAGACACCTGTCCACAACCTCAAAAAGTCACACTCCAAACTCCACTATGGCCAAGACCAAAGAGCTGTCAAAGGACACCAGAAACAAAATTGTAGACCTCCACCAGGCTGGGAAGACTGAATCTGCAATAGGTAAGCAGCTTGGTTTGAAGAAATCAACTGTGGGAGCAATTATTAGGAAATGGAAGACATACAAGACCACTGATAATCTCCCTCGACCTGGGGCTCCACGCAAGATCTCACCCCGTGGGGTCAAAATTATCACAAAAATCCCAGAACCTAGTGAATGACCTGCAGAGAGCTGGGACTAAAGTAACAAAGCCTACCATCAGCAACACACTACGCCGCCAGGGACTCAAATCCTGCAGTGCCAGACGTGTCCCCCTGCTTAAGCCAGTACATGTCCAGGCCCGTCTGAAGTTTGCTAGAGAGCATTTGGATGATCCAGAAGAAGATTGGGAGAATGTCATATGGTAAGATGAAACCAAAATATAACATTTTGGTAAAAACTCAACTCGTCGTGTTTGGAGGACAAAGAATGCTGACTTGCATCCAAAGAATACCATACCTACTGTGAAGCATGGGGGTGGAAACATCATGCTTTGGGGCTGTTTTTCTGCCAAGGGACCAGGATGACTGATCCGTGTAAAGGAAAGAATGAATGGGGCCATGTATCGTGAGATTTTGAGTGAAAACCTCCTTCCATCAGCAAGGGCATTGAAGATGAAACGTGGCTGGGTCTTTCAGCATGACAATGATCCCAAACACACTTCCCGGGCAACGAAGGAGTGGCTTCGTAAGAAGCATTTCAAGGTCCTGGAGTGGCCTAGTCAGTCTCCAGATCTCAACCCCATTGAAAATCTTTGGAGGGAGTTGAAAGCTCCAAAACATCACTGCTCTCTGCTCTAGAGGAGATCTGCATGGATGAATGGGCCAAAATACCAGCAACAGTGTGTGAAAACCTTGTCAAGACTTACAGAAAACGTTTGACCTCTGTCATTACCAACAAAGGGTATATAACAAAGTATTGAGATAAACTTTTGTTATTGACCAAATACTTATTTTCCACCATAATTTGCAAATAAATTCATTAAAAATCCTACAATGTGATTTTCTGGATTTTTTTCTTCTAATTTTGTCTGTCATAGTTGAAGTGTACCTATGATGAAAATTACAGTCCTCTCATCTTTTTAAGTGGGAGAACTTGCACAATTGGTGGCGACTAAATACTTTTTTGCCCCACTGTATGCGGTATCCTGGGGTATTTCAAAATACCATCAGTATGACTATCCAATAAGGTCAATACCCAATATTACATTTAATACACATGAATATTAGTACTTTTTAAATAAATACCTGCAGTCAACTTGTGCACTAGGTAATAGATAAAACAGATCGCGTTCATCATTTTGCTTGTTAGACTATTTTGTTTGCCAGCTATATACCTTATAATGATTAAGTTAACTATATAAGATTTGCCAAATAAATCCTCTCGAGCTGGGTTTTACTATCTTGCTAATGTTACCTAAGTGGCTAAAGTTAGCTTGCAAGATCAAGCTTCTTGATAACAGGAGCAGAGAAAATCCCCTCCTGGATTAAGATCCCTGCTGTCTAATGTTTGTTTTGTGCATGCTGCAAACTGCATTTTGATATGTACTGAACAAAAATATAAAACGCAACATGTCAAGTGTTGGTCCCATGTTTCATGAGCTGAAATAAAAGATCCCAGAAATGTTACATATTCACAAAAAGCTTATTTCTCTAAAATGTTGGGCACAAATCCCTGTTAGTGAACATTTCTCCTTTGCCATCATAATCCATCCACCTGACAGGTGTGGCATATCAAGAAGCTGATTAAACAGCATGATCATTACACAGGTGCACCTTGTGCAGTGGACAATTAAAGGCCACTCTAAAATGTGCAGTTTTGTCACAACACAATGCCACAGATGTCTCAAGTTGAGGGAGTGTGCAATTGACATGCTGACTGCAGGAATGTCCACCAGAGAAGTTGCCACATCATTTCTCTGCCATATGCCACATCCAATGTCCTTTTAGAGAATTTGGCAGTACATCCAACTGGCCTCAACCACAGACCACGTGTATGGCGTCATGCGGGCGAGCGGTTTGTTGATGTCAACGTTGTGAACATGGTGGCAGTGGGGTTATGGTATGGGCAGGCATAAGCTACAAAGAACACAATTGCATTTTATTGTTAGTAATTTGAATGCACAGAAATACCATGACGAAATACCATTTATTTTAAGGTATCTGTGTCCAGATGCATATCTGTATTCCCAGTCATGTGAAATCCATAGATTAGGGCCTAATGAATTTACTGTACTTAAATTGACTGATTTCCTCATATGAACTTTAACTCAGTAAAATCTTTGAAATTGTTGCATGTTGCATTTATATTTTTGTTCAGTATACTTACATAGATTGACAACCCAGCTCATAAAGTTAAGTAGTAAATGTTCGCATTTGCGCGTTAGCATTTACCTAGTATCCACTATGAGGATTCCATAGTACTAGTTAGCATTCTGGTAAGTAACTTTTTTTAAAGGGGGTTTACGTTTGAAATATATATATATAGCGCCCCTTGTGTGCTGCTGGTAATTCCATATATCCCCAGGATGGCACAGGCACGGTATGAAGGTATGGACATCTGGATACCGTCCAACCCTACAGGTGGGTATGTAATTAAACAGAAACATTTTGGCCAAGAGCATTCATTCAGGTGTAGTCGCCAGACCAAACCCTTTGCATTCCTCCCTCTCCAAAACCCATGCATTAACACTTGTTTTTTATGTGCAGAAAGAGAGGGAGAGAGAAGGACTCACCCACAATAGAAAACATGTCTGATATCATGCTGGCCTTTATCTTCAGATCCAGAGGAGCATCACTGGAATGAAAGATTCAAATCATATAAAAACGAACAAAAGACATTAGAAAGACATCAAAGTCCATACAGTAAAATAACACAATATGCCCTCACAAAGTACAATCCCAAAGTTGTAGAGGACACAAACGTCTCAATCACAGTCAACTCACAGAATTTACTGGGCTGGAAAGAACTGCTCAGATGTATTTCAAGAGGATGAGAAGATAAAAGCTTACATTTAGCCACCGGGTATTTATCAACAAACGAAGTGTAAATCCTCAAACATGCCATTTCATTATGTGTTATATTAACATGTCTATTCCTAGAGCTCACCAGAGGATGTTTAAGGGTTTATGGGAGGAAAACAGAAGTGTGTTTCATCTCAAAGAAGGACAAGAAGAACACTTGTTTGAGTTACCCTGAAGTCCCTTTAGCAATTTATAAGTTTTTTTTTCAGAGCAGAGTAATGCTCTCAGAATGATGTTAAGAGAGCAACTGCTGTAAGGTCAAAGATTGAAGATCTGGCATAAGCATGTATTTGTTCCTGTGAACCGTGAGATGACATGCAGTCAGTCACTCACCAGGCCAGGGAGGGAGAGAGGTTGACCTCCAGGAGCCATGGTTTGAGGTTGGAGTCGATGAGCACATCAAAGCCATACAGTTCTGTAGATAAATACACACACATGAATAATGGAGTTACCAGAGGACATGGGAGGTCAGCAGAGTCTGGCTCTATTCTGGCTTCCGCTGACCCCATTTGTAATGAATAGGAATCTTTTCCCAACCACATATTAGGCTAAGTAATAGGCTAGGGACTAGCGTTTTTCCTGGTCAGGTCACATGGGGAGGTAAACCTTCTGATCCTAGTGATGGAAGAGCCTGTTGTCTTATAAACAATAATAAGCCACAATATAACATAGAAGACATCAAGCTTCTTATCTTGGTTCCCCACAAACTGGCAGTTGACAACATGGCTCGTTTTCGGGCTACTGATTATATGGATATTAAATATCCAATCACTCAGAGAGAGAAACTACATCAAACGAATGTTGCTACTGAGGAATGGCTGGCTGCATTACATTAGCTAAGTATATTCACATTTCAGCTCCACGGAGCTGCTTACATAAGAGCTGAGATGAGAACAGAGCATGTGAGCGGAGTAGAGCAGTTGGAAATCACGTTCTCCGCTCCGGTGCTTCATGTCCTTTCCAACCACTCCGCTAAAAGAAAAAAACTGCTACTCCAAATTCGCTCCATTCGTTAAAATCACAATTTAACCAACACCCATCTATTTTTGTGACTACCATTTGCTTTTGAAATATTGAAACCAAACGATTTGAAAGAAAAGTGTTTGAATAAACATGAAAATGTGAATGTAAGAAGCGCACACAATTTCAAATAGGCTACATGTCATATTAAACAGCATATTAACACTCTAAATAGGTCAGGAGCCAGACAGTGAGCCTAAGAAGGAATGAAAATGAATTACCTAGGCTAAATTATTTCAATTATTTGAAGCCTATAAAGAAATACACTGAAGCATGTGCGAGTGCCACACAATCGGCTGTTAGGGATATAAAGAGCTCAGCATTTAAACATTTCATTATCTTAAATCGTTATATAGTCTATAAATTGCGCAGCATCAAATCTGCTTTCAAATCAAATAATTTGTCATCACACGCTTACTTACAGGTCCTATTCCAACAATGCAAAATTAAAGATCAATTTAATTAAAATTTTAAAAAAGTGACAGTGAATAACGAATAAAAATAACATGGCTATACAGAGCATTCGGGAAGTATTCAGACCCCTTGACGTTTTCCACATTTTGTTACGTTACAATCTTACTCTAAATGAATTAAATGTTTTTCATCCACACAAAGTGAAAACAGGTTGAGAAATTTTGGCACATTTACTACAAATAAAAAAACAGAAATAACTTATTTACATAAGTATTCAGACCCTTTGCTATGAGACAAACTCTGTTTTTCAGTGGCAGGGACTGGGAGACTAGTCAGGATCGAGGGAAGGATGAACGGAGCAAAGTACAGAGATCCTTGATGAAAACCTGCTTCAGAGCGCTCAAGACCTTGGGCTGGGGTTCAAATTCCATCAGGACAATGACACAGCCAAGACAGCTAAGCACACAGCCAAGACAACGCAGGAGTGGCTTTGGGACATGTCTCTGATTGTCCTTGAGTGGCCAAGCCAGAGCCCAGACTTGAACACGATCGAATATCTCTGGAGAGACCTGAAAATAGCTGTGCAGCGATGCTCCACATCCAACCTGACAGAGCTTGAGAGGATCTGCAGAGAATGGGAGAAACGCCCCAAATACAGGTGTGCCAAGCTTGTAGCGTCATACCCAAGAAGAGTCGAGGCTGTAATCGCTGCCAAAGGTGCTTCAACAAAGTACTGAGTAAAGGGTCTGAATACTTATGTAAATGTGATGTTTTTTACATTTTTTATTAATTTGCTAAAATAAAAGTTTTTGCATTGTCATTATGGTGTATTGTCTGTAGATTGAGGGGGGAAACGATTTAATCAATTTTAGAAGAAGGCTGTAACGTAACAAAATGTGGAAAAAGTAAAGGGGTACGAATACTTTCCGAATGCACTGTTTAAAGGGAGTAGAACATAACATTGCTATATAAAGGGAGTAGAAAATAACATGGCTATATAAAAGGGAGTACCAGTACCAAGTCGATGTATAGGGGTACAAGCTATGTACTGCACATATACAGTACCAGTCAAAAGATTGGATGCCTACTCATTCAAGGGTTCTTGTTTATTTGAACTATTTTCTACATTGTTGAATACTAGTGAAGACATCAACATTATGAAATAACACATATGGAATCATGTATTAACCCAAAAAGTGTTAAGCAAATCTAAATATTTTTTAGATTCTTAGAGTCACCCTTTGCCTTGATGACAGCATTGCACACTCTAGGCATTCTCTCAACCAGCTTCATGAGGAATGCTTTTCCAAACATCTTGAAGGAGTTCCCACATATGCTGCTTTTCCTTCACTCTGTGGTCCAAACCATCTCAATTGGGTTGAGGTTGGGTGATTGTGGAAGCCAGGTCATCTGATGCAGCACTCCACCACTCTCATTGGTCAAATAGCCCTTACACAGCCTGGAGGTGTGTTGGGTCATTGTCCTGTTGAACAACAATTCATAATCCCACTAAGCGCAAACCAGATGGGATGGCGTATCACTGAAGAATGCTGAGGTAGCCATGCTGGTTAAGTGTGCCTTGATTTCAAAATAAATCACAGACGGTGTCACCAGCAAAGCACCCTGACACCATCACACCTCCTACTCCATGCTTCACGGTGGGAACCACATGCGGAGATCATCCGTTCACCTACTCTGCATCTCACAAAGACACGTCGGTTGGAACAAAAATCGCAAAATTGGACTCAGGCTAAAGGACAAATTTCCACTGGTCTAATGTTCATTACTTGTGTTTCTTGGCCCAAGCAAGTCTCTTCTTTATTTTGGTGTCCTTTAGTTGTGGTTTCTTTGCAGCAATTCGATCATGAAGGCCTGATACACGCAGTCTCCTCTGAACAGTTGATGTTTAGATGTCCGGAATGACTAACCTTCATGTCTTAAAGTAATGATGGACTGTCGTTTCTCTTTGCTTAATTCAGCTGTTCTTGCCATAATATGGACTTTTACCAGATAGGGCTTCCTTCTGTACCTTGTCACAACACAACTGATTGGCTCAAACGCAATAAGGAAAGAAATTCCACAAATTAGCTGTTTTGACTGGTAGTGTAGGTAGAGGTAAAGTGACTAGCAGCAGCGTATGTGGGGAGTTTGAAAGTGTATGGCGTCAGTATGCATGTTCGTGCATGTGGGCGTATGTGTCTGTGTGTTGGGGTATCAGTGGAAGTACACTGCATATACAAAACATTACAATGACAGACTGACCAGGTGAAAGCTATGATTACGTATGAATGTCACATGTTAAATCCACTTGAAAATCAATGAAGATGAAGGGGAGGAGACAGGTTAAAGAAGGATTTTTAAGCCTTGAGACATGGATTGTGTGTGTGTGTGTGTGTGTGTAAGTTTGCGGGCGCGTGTGCCACTGAGAGTGAATAGGCAAGACAAAAGACTTATGTGCCTTTGAACGGGATATGGTAGTAGGTGCCAGGCGCACCGGTTTGTGTAAAGAACTGCAATGCTGCTGGGTTTTTCACACTAAATGGTTTCCTATGTGTATCAAGAATGGTCCACCACGCAAAGGACATCCAGCCAAATTGACAACTGTGTTAAGCATTTGAGGCAATATGGGCAAGCATCCCTGTGGAACACTTTCGACACCTTGTACTTTCGACACCAGTGATGTACTGGGCCACACGCAGTACCCTCTGTAGCGCCTTGCGGTTGGATGCCAAGCAGTTGACATACCAAGCGGTGATGCAGCCAGTCAAGATTCTCTCGATGGTGCAGCTGTAGAACTTTGAGGATCTGAGGACCCATGCCAAATCTTTTCAGCCTCATGAGGGGGAAGAGGTGTTGTCGTGCCCTCTTCACGACCATGTTGTTGTTTGGACCATGATAAATCCTTAGTGATATGGACACCGAGGACCTTGAAGCTCTCGACCTGCTCCACTTCAGCACCGTCGATGTGAATGGGGGCATGCTCGGCCCTCCGTTTCCTGGCATCGACGATCAGCTCCATTGTCTTACTGAAGACGAGGGAGAGGTTGTCTTGGCACCACACTGCCAGGTCTTTGACCTCCTCCCTATAGGCCGTCTCATCATCAACAGTGATCAGGTTTACCACCGTTGTGTCATCAGCAAACTTAATGGTGGTGTTGGAGTCGTGCGCAGTCGTGGGTGAACAGGGAGTACAGGAGGGGACTAAGCACGCACACCTGGGGGGCCCCCATGTTGTTGTATACCCTCAACACCTTGGGGCAGCCCGTCAGGAAGTCCAGGAACCAGTTGCAGAGGGAGGTGTTCAGTCCCAAGGACCTTAGCTTAGTAATGAGCTGAGGGCTCTATGGTGTTGAACACTGAGTTGTAGTCAATGAACCGCATTCTAATGTAGGTGTTCATTTTGTCCAAACAGGAAAGGGCAGTGTGGAGTGGAATAGAATTTGCATAGTCTGTGGATCTGTTGATCTGTTGGGGCGGTATGCAAACTGGAGTGGGTCCAGGGTGTCTGGGATGATGGTCTTGATGTGAGCCGTGACTTTCAATGCATTTCATGGCTACAGATGTGAGTGCTATCTATGGTCATTTAGACAGGTTACCTTGGTGTTCTTGGGCACAGGGGCAATGGAGGTCTGCTTGAAACATATAACAGACTGGGTCAGGGAGAGGTTGAAAATGTCAGTGAAGACACTTACCAGCTCTTCAGTGCATGCTCCAAGTATACATCCTGATAAACTGTTTAAAAAGGTGTTACTCACATTGGCTACAGAGAGCGTATCACACAGTTGTCCGGAACAGCTCATGCTCTCACGAGTGAGTCAGTGTTGCTTGCCTCGAAGCGAGCATAGAAGTAATTTAGCTTGTCTGGTAGGCTCGTGTCATTGGGAAGCTCTCGGCTGTGCTTCCCTTTGTAGTCTGTAATACCTTTCAAGCCCTGCCACATTCGACGAGCATCAGAGCCGGTGTAGTAGGATTCAATCTTAGTCCTATATTGATGCTTTGCCTGTTTGATGGTTCGTCGGAGGGCATAGCGGGATTTCTTAAAAGCGTCCGGGTTAGTATCCCGCTCCTTGAAAGCGGCAGCTCTAGCCTTTAGTTCAGCTCGGATGGTGCCTATAATCCATGACTTCTGGTTGGGATATGTACATCGATGCACTTATTAATGAAGCCGGGGACTGATGTAGTAAACTCCGATGCCATCGGATGAATCACGGAACATATTCCCGTCCTGTGGGTTAGCATCTGTTTCATCGGGCCACTTCTGAATTAAGCGTTTTAAATGGTACTTCCTGTTTCTGCTTGTAAGCAGGAATTATGAGGAGAGAGAGTTATGGTCAGATTTGCCAAATGGAGGGAGAGCTTTGTACACATCTCTGTGTGTGGAGTAAAGGTGGTCTTGCGTTCTTTTTTTCCCCTCTAGTTGCACAGGTGACATGCTGGTAGAAATGAGGTAAAACAGATTTGAATTTTCCTGCATTAAAATCACTGGCCACTAGGAGTGCTGCCTCTGGATGAGCATTTTCTTATTGGCTTATGGCCCTATATAGCTGGTTGAATGCGATCTTAGTACCAGCATAGGCTTGTGGTGATAAATATACAGCTACGAAAAATATAGATTAACTCTTGGTAAATAGCATGGTTAACAGCTTATCATGAGGTACTCTAATTCAGGCAAGTAGAACCTTGGAGACTTCCTTAATATTAGAGATTGTGCACCAGTTGTTAAAAGACACACAGACCCCCGCCCTTGAGTTTACGAGACGCTGCCGTTCTGTCGTTGCATGGAAGTTAGATGTATATTAACCATGCTCTCATTCATCCAGGACTCCGTGAAGCATAGGACATTACAGTTCTTCGGGACCCGTTGATATGATAGTCTCGAACAGAGCTTGTACAGTTTGTTCTCCAGTGATTGTACATTCACCAATAGAACAAAAGGCTACAACTCCCGTAAGGGCTCAGGAGAGATGAAGGCCGAAAGTCATGCGTCCTCCGATACACAACCCAACCAAGCCGCACTGCTTCTTAACACAGCGCGCATCCAACACGGAAGCCAGCCGCACCAATGTGTCAGAGGAAACACCGTGCACCTGGCGACCTTGGTTAGCATGCACTGCACCCGGCCCGCCACAGGAGTCACTGGTGCGCGATGAGACAAGGATATCCCTACCGGCCAATCCCTCCCTAACCCGGACGACGCTAGGCCAATTGTGCGTCGCCCCACGGACATCCCGGTTGCGACAGAGCCTGGGCGCGAACCCAGAGTCTCTGGTGGCACAGCCCTTAACCACTGCGCCACCCGGGAGGCCCTGTTCTGAATTCTTCATCCAAATCGAGGTTAGTGGCCGCTGTTTTGATGTCCAGAAGCTCTTTTCTGTCAATGGCGGAAACATTATGTACAAAAAAAATTAAGATCAGCACAAACAAACAAAATAGCATAATTGGTCAGGAGGCCATTATATACACTATAAAATGTTCATGCCATTATATACACACACACTATAAAATCCTTCTTCCACATTAGGCTGGTGTTGCTCAGTCAATATTGTACCACAAAATTTGCCTACATGGTGATCTCAGTTTAAACCACACCTCAGTCCCAAAAGGTCCCCCTCTAGGCCTAGCTGAAGAGAAGCAAATGATTATGACGGAGCAAATTATTGATAGACCCTGAACTCCAACCGAGCTAAGTTTGGAAAGTTAGGGAAGTATTTTCCAAGTGCGAGGGACCTGGCGACTCAGACACATATATATATTCCACTCCATCGTCAGCTTGGCAGAGAGCGACACAATAAAAGGCCTTTTACTGAGCGGTCAGGGAGTTCCCTGTGTACAAACTCATCCATTCTCTCCCACCCTCGCTCTCCTTCCTTCACGGTTATAAAACAGCCATTTCACCACAGCGCGATGGGGCTAGGAGCCCTGTGGAAGCCCTCCTCACCACCACTCCCTCACACTGCTCTTCCTGGGGGGAGTCCATCAGCTTAGCCCACTGCCCCCTGAGAAAAGCCAGTCTTTTACAGGGACAGGGCACTGGGCAAAGCTCTGGCCGTAATGACAGGGAAAAATCTGCTTAATGGCTCTTCAAAAGAAAAGTCCGTTTTGAGAAGAGGCCAGAGGTTGTTGTTTTCAAAGTGGTCATAGCGCAAGTTGTTTATTCTAGTGTTAGAGGTCAACATCAGTGTTAATACAGAGAACCATGCTATGTTATGTTCAGAGGAGTGTTATTACAGTGCAAGTCAAGTTTCAGAATAAACAAATCTATATTCAGTCATTCATTGTTTGTATATTTACTTATTTTTGACAAGGGCCTCCGTATCCTCTTCTTCTTGGTTTTCTGACAATAGTAAATGGCAGCATGAGACTTCCAAAGTCTCTGAGATTCTATCTTCTTCAAGAGTCGGCTAATTTATCTTTGCTTGTAAAATATTTATTTAACTGACTTGCCTAGTTAAATAAAGGTGAAGAACAAACTCTTATTTACAATGACGGTCTATTGGGGAACAGTTTTGTTCAGTGAACTGTTTTGTTCAGGGGCAGAACGACAGATTTTTACCTTGTCAGCTCGAGGATATGATCCAGCAAACTTCTGATTACTGGCCCAATGCTCTAGATACTAGGCTACCTGCTGGTTACTGGCCCAATGCTCTAGATACTAGGCTACCTGCCGCCCCTAAATATGACCCGTACGAAAGATCTAAATGATTTCCAACTCATCCATATTCTTTTTAAATTTGAGCAAAGTCATTCATCATGTCATTGCTAGGGGTCAAGGGGCTTGCTAAACTCGTGTTAAAGTGGAATTGATCCAAAATGTGACGATGCAGTCCTTAGCCAAGGCCTGTAACATTAGTAGCAGAACCAATCTGTCTTTGGGTAAGGATTGGACACTAAAAGCCAAACAGTAGTTGCTAAGCAGAATGCAGGGATTTTCTTTTCCATTCACTGACACACAGAGAGAGAGAGAGAGAGAGAGAGAGAGAGAGTGAGAGAGCACCATAAAACAAGTATCAGGGAACAGAGAAGGGGAATAAATTGTTTGAGCCCGGAGTGCCTCAGTGGTACCACAACAACGGAAGAAAGAGAGAAAACAAAGAAAGCCTCTCCACTTTGCCAGTCCCCGACAAGCAGACTCCATGTGCCGCGCATTTTCCCCCAATTAGGAGCAGACGCTGCTGCTGCCCCATGAGCCCCTGGAGCCGGCAGCCGCTCGCGCCGAGACGCGTTTGTTCTGTTGCTCGACCGCTGCCTGGGAGTGCCGTTAACGCAGCCACAGAGAAACCACAACAGACATAACACAGCGAGAGAGGAGAACATCCACAACACCCATTAAACGAGGGAGGGAAATAAATAAAAGAAGAAGAAGTGATGTGAAGATCAAGAAGAGTGTTTTTTACTATTGGATGGGCGCAGTTGGAAACTCCATCACAAGAGACAGCGCCAGAACAATGATCTCCCCACCCCGGCCATGCAGTTCATGGGCCCCACAATAACAACAACAACATAAAGCATCTTCTTCAAGTGGGTTTCATTGTTACTTATCACAAATTGGATTATTGCAGCATTTTCAAATAAATCACTTAAGTTGACATTGTAAATCCAGAGAAACAGAGAGGAGCAACAAGTTTGATGCCAAAGGCACGAAGACGCCCTGAATGCAATAAAATAAAAACTGCTGTATCTCCATGGGTAACACAAAAAAGCACTATGATAAAAATGAGCAGCTCAAAACATAGGCTAAATCCAGTGATTTGCAAAGAATTTCATAATAACCATATATCATCCTCATCGTAAAATCCCTACTTTTGGGACAGTAAAGTGTTTGATTTATGGACAAATGTAGGACTAAAAGTTGTTTATAAACTATTGCTGATTCCACACTATGTAGTAGATGTTCTGTGGAATACATGAGCAGTTAGTGGAATGTTTTGTGTTGAACAAAATAAGCCTTTGGCTTAGCTAGATCAGATCTCAGTCAAAACATGTCTTAATCAGCATCTCTCAGTAAAAAGCCTATCCATTAATCATAAGGCATAGTGGTAAAGAGAGCAGCATGGGTGGCATCCTCCCCCAACACACAACTCACCAAGGCAAGTTAGAAGGGGAAAAAAATGGTTGTTTTTACTCTTTCCCACATCTGAGACAGAGTATTAAAGGATTTTGTTACAGTAGGCTCGTTAAGATAGGCAGAGCAAATTGTGCAAAAAGCGCAAATCCCATTTGAAAACAATAAACATTGTATTAAAGACACTAAAAAGGCTTGGAATAGTTTGCTGCAAATTAAGATTACAACCCGCTTTATGGCCATGTGTGGCTGTGGTCCAGAAGTGGCAGAGATTGCATGTTAACTCCGAACAATAGGCCCTATTTTAGGGACGCATACACCGCCCTCATTACCCACAATTATTTAAACGGATACATCACAGCCTACTAATGTTTTCCTTCTAATTGGTGCATGGCAACATTGCTGAATCATTTCAGAGCATGAATTAACATTGAATTCATGTTTGGG
This sequence comes from Oncorhynchus tshawytscha, assembly GCF_018296145.1. Classification (NCBI taxonomy): domain Eukaryota; kingdom Metazoa; phylum Chordata; class Actinopteri; order Salmoniformes; family Salmonidae; genus Oncorhynchus; species Oncorhynchus tshawytscha. The sequence goes on along the minus strand of NC_056439.1, from coordinate 32,695,512 downwards.
AGATTGTGGGAGGGGGAGAGGAAGGCAGAGAGAGGAGAAGGACGTCGACAGGAGCTGAGAGAGCTGTGGTTTGGGTTGAAATTATTTACGAGAGAAGATAAAGCACACAGTGATACTGGACTCCCTGAAGCAGAGGCAGGCCTGGCCTCCCAGCACTCATGTTTTATACTGGCTCATACAGTACATGTCTCCACAGACACTCAGTCACATATTTAAAAAGCAACAGGCCCACCTTGAGAGGAGGACAGAGGTAGCAGGACGAGGGTGGTCCTCTGGAATTGTCAGGACTAGAGTTGTCACTGTCTTCCTTTGGAAATTATCTCCAGCAGACACTGAATGTTATAATTAACTAGCTTGGGGCGATCTGAAGACAACAAAATTACACCACATTAGATGGTAAACTGACATCACAAAGGGTAATGGGCATGTTTATTAGTCAACTGGCTTTGTGTATAGAACAAAATAGATGGGCCTACTTGCCTGTGTACAGTGTGTGTGTGCGTGTGTATGCTCACAAGGTTGTGTGTAAGTTCATTGGTGTGTCAAAATCCATTCATGTCCTGTTCTCTCACTCTACTGTCATCTTTCCCTAAAATGACTCATTTCCATCAGGCAAGTACGAAGGCAGGATTAAGGCATGTCGCCCTGGCCCCACCTCATCCCACAAACACCTTCATCTGAACATTTCACACCCTGGGCCCGTCTGCCTGTTAAGCCCTGTGGTGATGCCTGCCGATCGGGGCACAGATATTATCTCTACACAAGCGATGCTCAGATAACATGCTTTTTGCCCTGGTACACAGCCCCTACAGCCCAAACAATCACAAGTCAGGGTCTATTATGTCTACAGTGGCTTGTCAAAAGTGCAGCCAGGGCTCTCTACTTTTCTAACCAGTGAGAGCACAAAGCAAAGAGAGACAGAGTTACAGACAAGAACAGGAAGAGAACGGGAGACAGAGAGAGAGACAGCGTGCAAGAACGAAAAGGAGACAGAAGGCAGAGGATGCTCAGCAGACCTGGCTGCAGTCAAACCCCAGGTCTCGGAGAGAACGCCAGCGAGAGAGGGAAGACAATTAGTGCCAACACTAACATCAGTAATGGCTCCAAAATGGAGTTCACGCGAGCCTGGTGCTACACAGGAGCAGCCAAGAAAACAGTCACCCTAAATCAGACAGACCTGAATGGCAACAGAAAAAAGGAAACAAATTCCTGCTTCGGTCAACAAGCTGACTCCAAAACCATCCGGACTGTCAGAGAGCAGGACGGATTTGGGAATGTCTGTAGTCTGCACCGAAGAAATGAAGGAGAAAATGAAAGGGTATGGAATACTACATATTCAAAGATCGAGAATCAACAAGGCAAGAGTGTGGCAGACAATCTTACCGAAGCAGTTGTTCCTGTGGGGCACAAACATCTTGCAGGCAGTGGCTATCTGCAGCTCAGCGCTCAACACAGCCTTAATCACCAGGTCCTCCACCTGACTCATCAGCACTGGAAAACACAGAAACAGAGAGCAGGGTGACGCTCAGTCTGAGACCTGCCATAGGTTAGTCTAGTCTACTTTACACACAGGACCCTAAAGAACTTTACACTGGACACAAATTGGCTAGAATATCTCAACATCTTTAACACAATCTGTGGTTACAGGTTGACGTGTAGATTCTGCCCTACTGAACATTTTGACAGAGAAGGGTGGGGATCTGGGTGTAAGATTAAATCCGGTTCAACTACAGTAACATTTCTTTGACTGTGCATGGACAATAGCATGGACATTCTGAGCCAGGAGAGGGTGGAGGGGAGGAGGTTCAAAGGAGAGTGAAGAGTTCAGACTACTCACATGTGGTGTCTTTTCCCTCCTGCTTCAAATACCGCAGCATTGCACTCATGCTCCATTTGTTCCCATAATCCTCCACTTCAGGGTCATCACAACTGAAAAGGAAGAAAATAAATAGAATGGTCTGGCTTTTTCCAAAACAGTTCATGCTACAATGTTGAAAAGATAGTCATTAGAAAACCAAAGTGGGAATCTATCTACCATCTGAAAATACCATTCAAAAACCAAAACGTGTATGATTTGCTGTTTTCCCAATTCTATGCACCGTCAATAAGCTACATATTAACTTAGAGATTCCTGAAGGAGAATAGAAGTGATTGTTCCCTGCAGATCCCAGGTTACCTGACATAGTCGCTGCTCTTCTTGTTCACGCTGTAGTTGGTGAGATGCATGAACTGGTTCTTGATGTTCTTTGTGCCACAGTCATACTTCACGGTGGCAAACCTGTAAGCAGAGTTTTGGTTCAATTAAACAATTTCCAAAAACACAATTTACAGAGGATGCACAAAAGTTTACTATACAGTACTTACAGCAATTCATATGATTGACCTTTGACAGCATTAGAGGGTCTATTAGTAAAGGAGATATGTTCCCCATACTGTACTATGTATTAAAGAGGATTGCCACCACATGTGGAATATTGAGAATTCCTTGGCATACAGCGAGTTCCCGAATCTAGTCAAACCAAATGGAATGTCAAAGATTAAAGTGGTATTCGCAATTCAGCCAGGATTAATTGCCCTCCATTAATAATCAAGCACGGTCTGCGCTAAACAGCCCTGTGCGTTTGTGTTTGATTGCCTCACGCATTGCAGCACATCCATCAAGCCTAGCCGAGATGAGCCAATCAGTATGCATCATCCACCCATCGCTGCCCCCAACCCCACATGAGCCCAGACGATCTTAATGATGAATGAATACAGTATTACAGCAGGCTCCAGGTAAAGACACAGGAAAATTGTTGATCTAATATGATAATAAGAAAATAACTAAATGTTGCAAATAGCATTGCGGCTGTGGGACACTTATTTTAAGTCTGTCACTGCAGATTTACATCTGAGACTCATAAGATAATTACAGCACAATATCATTCATGTTTAATAAATCTGTAAAACAATTTGAAACAGAGATCTGTCTCCCTGCTTATCAGGGTCCAAGTCTGAGCAAAGAGCATTTGATTATCTCATTGGACCATGGAGACAATGGAGAGCTTTGTTTGAAAGCCCCACCAAACCGTACTACTCATCAGTGGCAGATAGAAACGTTTAGAACGCCCTCTACTGGTCATTGCATGGTAACTTCCTAACTACAGTTGATACTTTTCTTCACTACTTTCATGAGGACAGGAAATAATTTCAAAGCCACTATCCAACATGGACCCTTTTGACCCAATACACACTTCAATGACCTAGCTAATGGAGATTAGATATCCCATATATAATCATTGGTGGCAGGTAGCCTAGCAGTTAAGGGCGTTGGGCCAGTAACCAAAAGGTCGCCGTTTCGAATCATCAAGCCGACTAGGTGAAAAATATGTCGATGTGCCCTTGAGCAACACTTTAAACCCTAAATGTTCCTGGATGAGAGCTTCTGCTAAATTATTCAAATGTAACTGGACAACACAAAGTAAAGATCCAGTACACAGCTCACCTGGCCAGGCCCTCCTCATAGAGATAGATAGTGAGTGGATCATATGATGTCACCAGCACATACAACCGCACATCAAACTTGAAGTCTGCAAAAAATGTATTAAACATACATACAACATTACTGCTTTTCTAACTACTGTCTTCATCTGCATAAGTAACTGATTTTACAACACTTGAAAGGGAAAAACTCACCGTCAATCAGTAATGGGTTATTGATGTAGCGAGAAACTAAGATGTTCTCGTCCATTGGAATCTGGGTAGGCTTTGTAGGATAAGGATCATACGTTAGGCTAAATAACACATCAATCATTAGATTACACATACAGTGAGCTCCAAAAGCATTTGACAGTGACACATTGAAATTATACAATGACTATGGGAGGTTAAAGTGCAGACTGTCAGCTTTAATGAGGGTATTTTTATCCATACAGGGTGAACCGTTTAGAAATTACAGCACTCTTTGTACAAAGGTATAGGGACAAATTCACTTGTGTATTAAAGTAGTCAAAAGTAAAGTATTTTGTCCCATATTCCTAGCACGCAATGATTACATCAAGCTTGTTGGAAGCATTGCTCTTTTTTTTGGTTGCGTTTCAGATTATTTTGTGCCCAATTAAAATGAATGGTAAATAATGTTTTGTGTCATTTTGGAGTCAGTTTTATCGTAAATAAGAATATAATATGTTTCTAAACACTAAACATGCTACCATGACTGCTGATAGTTCTGAATGAATCGTGAATAATGATGGGAGAGAAAGTTAGACACAGATGCACAGACATCATAGCCCCAAGACATGCTAACCGCTCACCAACACAACAGAGGAGGTTAGCATTTTTTGGGGGGGGGTATGATATTTATGCGGCTGTAACTTTCTCACTCATCATTAGTCACGATTTATTCAGGAGTACAGAGCCAAAGTACAGAACCAAAACAAAAACATTTGTCACTGTTCCAATACTTTTGGAGCTCACTGTATAATGGACCAGGTCCAGTATGATCAAGTCAGACACATGAAATTGACCATTCAAAGAGAAAACCCATCCTGTACAGCAGTCTATCAGAGGAGTGGGGTCATTTATGAATCTGAAATGTGTTGCAGGTGGTGAAGCCGGGGAGGGGTGAGGGAGGTGGAGAGCTACTAACCGTCGGGCTGGCTACAGTTCAGAGAAAACCCCCAAAATGAACATCCTTCTTTCTAAATATCACCCTGACATTCTTTCCACTGTTTCATAAAAATACCCCAGAAGAAAAAGCATGTTTATAGGTTGTCCAAGTCAGAGAACCTTCTGGAGCTCTTCCAAAGCCTTGAAGTGTGTGATTTACTCAACAGTGCTTAATGTCTATGACACACATTGTTTTATACTTAATTTTTCAACAGAATCCACCCCCTCCCGCAAGTAACTGCCATGTTGTTTCATTTACAACCTGAGATCCCTCAGGCTATTATCCCCACATAGCCTTAAGGTGAGTGTATCTACACTTTACAGTGCATTTGGACACTATTCAGAACCCTTTACTTTTTCTAATTTTTTTTACGTTACAGCCTTATTCTAATATGTATTAAATAAATAAAAAATCCTCCACATTCTACACACAATACCCCATAATGACAAAGTGAAACAAGGTTCATACATTTTTTTGCAAATCTATTAAAAAGACAAAAACAGAAATACCTTAATTACATAGGTATTCAGACCCTTTGCTATCAGACTCGAAATTGAGCTCCTGTTTCCCTTGATCATCCTTGAGATGTTACTACAACTTGATTGGAGTCCACCTGTGGTAAATTCAATTGATTGGACATGATTTGGAAAGGCACACACCTGTCTATAAGGTCTCACAGTTGATAGTGCATGTCAGAGCAAAAACCAAGCCATGAGGTACAAGGAATTGTCTGTAAAGCGCCAAGACAGGATTGTGTCGTGGCACAGATCTGGGGAAGGGTACCAAAATATTTCTGCATTGAAGGTCCCCAAGAACACAGTGGCCTCCATTCTTTAATGGAAGATGTCTGGAACCACCAAGACTCTTCCTAGAGTGGGCAAAAATGAGCAATCGGGGGAGAAGGGCCTTGGTCAGGGAGGTGACCAAGAACCTGATGGTCATTCTGACAGAGCTCTAGAGTTCCTCTGTGGAGATGGGAGAACCTTCCAGAAAGACAACCATCTCTGCAGCAGTCCACCAATCAGGCCTTTGTGGTAGAGTGGCTAGACAGAAGACACTCCTCAACAAAAAGGCACATGACAGCCCGCTTGGAGTTTGCCAAAAGGCACCGAATGACTCTCAGACCATGAGAAACAAGATTCTCTGGTCTGATGAAACCAAGATTGAACTCTTTGGCCTGAATGCCAAGCTTCACATCTAGAGGAAACCTGGCACCATCCCTAAGGTGAAGCATGGTGGGGGCAACATCATACTGTGGGGGGATGTTTATCAGCAGCAGGGACTGGGAGACAAGTCTCTGAATGTCGTTGAGTGTCCCAGCCAGAGCCCGGACTTGAATGAATACCTCTGGAGAGACCTGAAAATAGCTGTACAGCGATGCTCCCCATCCAACCTGACGGAGCTTGAAAGGATCTGCAAAGAATAATGGGAAAAACTCCCCAAATACAGGGGTGCCAAGCTTGTAAGCATCATCCCAAAGAAAGACTTGATGCTGTAATCGCTTTGCTTCAACAAAGTACTGAGTAAAGGGTTTGCTAAAATAAAACAGTTTTTGCATTGTTATTATGGGGTATTGTTTGTAGATTGGGTGGGGGAATGATTTAATCAATTTTAGAAGGCAGTAATGTAACAAAATGTAAATGATATTTCCATTTTTAGTTTTAATGAATTAGCAAACATTTCTAAAAACATGTTTTTGCTTTGACATTATGGGATACAGTGTGTAGATTGATAAGGGGACAAAAAAAGATTTAATCAATTTTAGAATAAGGCTGTAAAGTAACGAAATATGGAAAAAGTCAAGGGGTCTGTCACGTTCTGACCATCGTTCATATGTGTTTTCCTTGTTTTAGTGTTGGTCAGGACGTGAGCTGGGTGGGCATTCTATGTTGTGTGTCTGGTTTGTCTATTTCTATGTTTGGCCTGATATGGTTCTCAATCAGAGGCAGGTGTTAGTCATTGTCTCTGATTGGGAACCATATTTAGGTAGCCTGTTTTGTGTTGGGTTTTGTAGGTGATTCTGTAACGGTTTTCTAGGTGTGAAGGAGAGTCGGACCAAAATGCAGCGTGTAGATTGCGATCCATAATTTAATAAACAAACGTAACACGAATCTAAATACAAACACTACAAAAACAATAAACGTAACGAAAACCGAAACAGCCTATACTTGTGTAAACTAACACATAGACAGGAACAAGGACACTAAGGACAATCACCCACAAAACCCAACACAAAACAGGCTACCTAAATATGGTTCCCAATCAGAGACAGCCCCAGTTGACCATAAGTGCTGTTCTTGTGGAGTGGAAACGTCTAGGAGCAACAAGGGCTTAGCCAAGAAGTGCTAGGCCACACCAGCTCACCGAACGGAACCGCAGAGTGCAGAAGCACATAAAAATTGTCTGTACTCTGTTGCACCACTCACTACCGAGTTCCAAAATGTCTTCTGGAAGCAACGTCCGCACAATAACTGTTCGTCGGGAGCTTCATGAAATGGGTTTCCATGGCCGAGCAGCCGCACACAAGAATAAGATCACCATGCACAATGCCAAGCGTCGGCTGGAGTGGTGTAAAGCTCGCCACCATTGGACTCAGTGAAAACGCGTTCTCTGGAGTGATGAATCACGCGTCACCATCTGGCAGTCTGGGTTTGGCAGATGCCAGGAGAACACAACATGCCCCAATGCATAGTGCCAAGTGTAAGGTTTGGTGGAGGAGGAATAATGGTCTGGGGCTGTTTTTCATGGTTAGGGCTAGGCCCCTTAGATTTAGTGAATGTAAATCTTAACGCATAAAGCAGCATAAAATAACATTCTAGACAATTCTGTGCTTCCAACTTTGTGGCAACAGTTTGGGGAAGGCCCTTTCCGGTTTCAGCATGACAATGCCCCCGTGTACAAAGCGAGGTCCATACAGAAATGGTTTGACGAGATCAGTATGTAAGAACTTGACTGGCCTGGCCAGAGCCCTGACTTCAACCCCATCGAACACCTTTGGGATGAATTGGAACGCCGACTGCAAGCCAGACTTAATCGCCCAACATCAGTGCCAACCTCACTAATGCTCGTGGCTGAATGGAAGCAAGTCCCCGCAGCAATGTTCCAACATCTAGTGGAAAGCCTTCCCAGAAGAGTGGAGGCTGTTATAGCAGCAAAGGGGGGGGACCAACTCCATATAAATGCCCGTGATTTTGGAATGAGATGTTCGACGAGCAGGTGTCCACATACTGTATTATACACTAAATGACCAAAAGTAACACTAACAGTGCACTGTTCTTCCTATGGTGTATCCCTTACATTGCTGACCAGGTAGATCCCTCGTCCTCTTGAAGATGCTACTGGCTTAATGATCCAGGGGCCCTGGTCCTTGACGAAAGAACCTGGGATGAGGGAGAGAAGACGGGGAAGAGTGGCGTGCTGTGAGAAAGACTAGCGGAGAAACATGGTGGCTTATTGTGTTTACAGTAATGAGAGTCAATAGACAAGCAGGACTTACTACAGAACTCCTGGTACTCTGAGGGAAGCACAAAGGTCTGAGGGACGATGTGGAAGTTTTTAAAGCCGTGAGACTGCTGCATCCGCTGGATGTTTTTATACAGCCGATCTTTGCGCGTCAGTTCATATGACCTGGAAATGAACAGGGCCATTGACCTTTCAGCTCGAAATGCTTAAGTTCTCTACTGCTTGGATGCTGATAGAAATAAGAGCTTGTACAAACACAATGGCAACAAGACTACTCTGCATGACAGTTTGATTCATTTCATGTTTTAGAAAGGCACTTGTTCAAACAAAATGTTTTCCTGTGAAAGACAATAAACACAAGGTTGAATTTAAGGGGCTTAAACAAAGAAGCAGTGTGAATTTTTACATCAGGAACTGCAGCAGGCCAAAGTGACTCCACTCTGTGTACAGTTGGACACAGTCGTACCTGGGAAAGTGGTTGACCTTCTGGAAGTCTTGAAGGCTGCGTAGGAGGTAAGGCTTGAGGTGAGACCCCGTCCACATGAGGTTGAAGTCATTACTGTTTGGATGGATCTGAAAAACAGTCCTTCCAGTCAAGCTCAGATCTCAGTTATGTACTTCAGACTATTCAGAGGCAGTACTCACAGTAAGACCAAACAATACGCAAAGGCAGGGGAAATCGTTAAGAAAATTAAAGGACATCATAACAGGAAAAATATAGCCTTGGTGCAAACACAAGGTTTGCACAGTTATTGTTGAATACCACAGTTCCTGTTTGATATGCATCACATCTGACGGCTTGATAAAGATGGATCCGAGGCTTAGATCCGATACTCAGCCACTAATCTCTACCTTCAAATCATCTCAAAGGGAAGCCAGCTCACCAGCTATTTTAATCACAATCATATTCATTTATATCTGTTTTGTTTTATTCATACCCTTCTGCGCTCCTTTGAGAAGAGGCAGGTTTGACATGGGCCAGCACTAACTGCTATGAGAAAACCAGATGTTTGCAATAGAGGGTTATTAAACTTTGGCTCTGGGATGATGTGGCAGACACTAGCATGTCTTTGATGATGGGTTTAGTGGGAGTCAAGTGGCATTGAAGTGAACAAAAAAAAATGAATTAATAGTAAGTGCTTGGATGAAGCAATAATGGGGAGTGTGCTCTTGTGAAACAGGATTAACACTATACTGGGCCAACTTTGTCCGTGCGTGCATTTCCAGGCTTTGACAGACTGTCAGTCAGGAAAAAACAGACCTATCCCCTTACAACACATGACAGAGAGGAACATACAGTACCAGTCAAAACTTTGGACACACCAACTCATTCAAGGGTTTTTCTTTATTTTACTATTTTCATTGTAGAATAATAGAAAAGACATAAAAACAAATTAAATAACACATATGGAATCATGTAGTAACCAAAAGTGTTAAACAAATCAAAATATATTTTATGGGGGCAGAGCTAGCATGTTGGAGTGAACGGCTGTGCGTGAGAGGCTCCTGCAACTTTTTTGCGAAATAATCTAATTTAACCTACTTTATGGCACTTTTTACAACAAACGTTTCTTTCTAATACAAGATTGTAACTTTTTATATGAAAATGCCGAGTAATAAGCGACCAAAGGACAATAAATCCACAGCGGAGGCCTACTCCCCACTAAACAACGAGACAGACATGGCGGGAGGCACATGCAACAACGTGACACTTACAGAACTTACCCGGGCTTTGGGGGAGCTACGTGTTGCTATAGCTGAGGACTTAAGGCCACTATTGCTGAACTGGACACCAAAATCGAGAGCATCATTCGAACGGTCGCTTCGCATGGCCAGAGTATTGTGGACCTTGAGAAAGCTTCTGAATTCAACGCTGGTAGGATCGACGAGTTAGAGAAGCTATGCACGTCATTGCAGGATACTGTGCAGAGGCTTTCTGTGAAAGTGGTGGACCTGGAGGGCCGATCCAGACGTAATAACCTTCGCGTTGTTGGTCTGGCAGAGGGGGTAGAGGCGGGCTCTCGCCCCACCGACTTCTTCGCCAAGCTATTGAAGGATGCAATGGGATTGGATGTTTTGGATTCGGATCCCCAGCTGGACCGCACACATCGCTCCCTTGTCCCAGTGCCTGGACCGGGCCAACGTCCTCGCCCAGTCGCCCAGTAATCATCTGTTGTCACAGTTTCAAGACCAAGGATCTTATCCTGCGTGAAGCTCGAATGAGGGGCAACCTGTCACATAAAGGGCATCCATTCCATGTCTATGAGGATTATGCGCCCGATGTGGCAAAGCATCGCGCCGACTACAGAGATGTCATGACCAAACTCTACAAACTCCATCTTCGCCCAGCCTTACTCTTCCCTGCAAGACTAAGAATTACCCCACCTTCCGGTGAGAAGATTTGGCTCTCCTCGGTTTTGGACGCAGAGAAGTTTATCCGGGGATATACACCAATCCCCTGTACAGGTTAGAGTGCCTTGTTATTGCGTGTTAGGGTCTGCTCAAGGACTCGAATCCATACTATACCATATTGGGTGAAAACGTATTAAACGGGCTCAACAAGGGCTACCGAACATGTAAGACGCTGAGCAGACCAATGAATGGCGGTCAGAACTCTCATTTAACGTTAAATTCACTTTCATCCCGGCTGTGCTCAGAGCGATGCATATTTTTTACTTCCAGGTTTGATCACTGACACCTTCGGACGGATATACTTATATTCCCCCACTTTTGTTTCGTTATTTATTTTACAATCCTTACATTATTCTTACTACCATACCATTTATTTATTGCTTGCAGGGGACTGGGGGTGATGGTTGGGAGGGGGCAGACACCTGTTTAGCAAGTTGATGTTTTGTGCCGTTCTGCCTTTGTCTGGCCGTGGGCCTCTCTCCTGACTAGAGTCCCACCAGCCCTCTGCAGCGCTTATGTATGTGTAGGTGTGCGTACATATAATTACTATTTCTACTTTATTACTATTTTCTCTTAGAATTTTAGTATTATGTATGTGTATATTTTAAATCAGTGTAGATTGTTATTCTGGGGTATGAATGTGTGTATGTGTATATGTGCATATGGATGTATATACATATTCTTTAAATATATATTTTTATATATGATTTTTTTGAGTGGGTATGTATACATACATGTATATGTATGTATATAGGTGTGTATGTATATATGTATGTATATGTGTGTATGTATGTATATGTGTGTATGTGTGTGTATGTATATATATATGTATATGTGTGTATGTGTGTATGTATGTATGTGTGTGTATGTATATATATGTATATATGTATATGTGTGTATGTGTGTATGTATGTATGTATGTATGTGTGTACATGTGTGTATGTGTATGTGTATGTGTATGTATATATATATGTATGCATATATTTTTATTTATTTCTTATTAAACATGTTTTTTTTTATGGGGGGAACGTTTAATTTAACAAATCCTTGTTCCGATCTCCTGACCCACAGTATGTAAAGGTACGGCTGACTATGTCGGTTGCGGATGGTTTATTTTTTGACCGGCAGTGCTTAGCAATATAATCTTGAGGCTATATCTTGCTTATCTCTGGGATTGACCCAGGATGACGCTTAAATGCGCAATATGTTTAAGTTGCAACTTATTCGGTTTAGGTTTATTAGATGCTAACTGAACACTTAACTCGCGGGAGCCTCCTCAGTTCATATGTTAGTAGAAGTTCTAGGATAGTGAGAGGTGAACGTATAGTTGGGATTTAATTTTTGTTTGACCTCTTGTTCGAGGTCGCGCCGTGCTTTTTTGGCATCGGCCAGACAATGTGTTTATTATTTTTATTTTTCCTTTTTTTTTCTCCTGTTTGTACATGCCTGTTAAATGTGGGTTGATGGGGGGGGTGAGTGTTGGGGAAATTAGGGGTACAGGGTGGGAAGTAAAGGTGCTTGCAGGGGGGGAGGGGTGGGTTGGATACGGCTCGGGTGTAGGTGCTACATATGCTGATCGTGATGGTTTGGTGCGCTTTCTTACCTTTTTATCAAGTTACATGGTATGCAGGCCACCATAGGAACTACAAACGAGAGGAGGGCGGGGCTTACATTCACTTCCTGGAATGTCAAGGGTTTAAACGAACCAATTAAGAGGGGCAAGGTCCTAGCCCACTTGAAAGCACTCTCGTCTGATATTATATTTTTGCAAGAAACCCATCTGAAGAATAACTCTCATAGCAGACTTAAGTGTAGGTGGGTGGGGCAAGTGTATCACTCTAACTTCTCTGCCAAAACGAGAGGCACAGCGATTCTGGTACGGAAAGGAATTCCCTTTCTACATAAAACCACTATTGTGGATAAAGAGGGTCGGTATGTGATCGTAATAGGAGAAATCCACTCTACCTCAGTAACTCTACTAAATATCTATGGGCCAAACATTGACAACCCCTCTTTTTTTCAAAAGAGTCCTTGCCCTGATTCCAGATATCTCCCATACTAACCTGGTCATTGGAGGGGACCTTAACTGTGTGCTAGACCAATATTTGGATAGATCCTCTACCCGGCGAACCCCTACCTCCTATTCAAGCGAATTCTTGAATACCTACATAAAAAATTCTAACTTATTTGATATATGGAGGATCGCTAACCCTACGGGTAGGGAATACTCCTTTTACTCTCATGTTCACAAGGTTTACACTCGAATTGACTACTTTTTGTTGGATGCTAGACTACTCCCCTATACCTGTAATGTGAGGTATCATGATATTATAATCTCGGACCACAGTCCACTCACCTTCTCCCTGAGATTGGGTGACATTGTACCAAACGAGAGGGTCTGGAGGTTGAATCCTCAGCTCCTCACAGAACCAACATTCTGTGAATATCTTAAAGACCAAATTACATTTTTCTTTGATACCAACGACAACACAGAGACCTCCCCAGCATTATTGTGGGAAACACTGAAGGCTTATCTGAGAGGCTGTATCATCTCCTTTCAGGCTGCCAGGAGTAGGCAAAACAGAGGAAAACTGGAAGAACTGGAGGGACAAATTCACTTACTGGATAGGGAGAATGCTAGCCACCCATCTATGGAGAAACATAAAAAAATTACCTCTTTAAAATTTGAATATAATCAGATTCTCTCAGCTAAAATTGCTAAATCTTTTCTCTATGCCAAGCAAAAATATTTTGAGTTTGGTGACAAACCACACAAATTACTCGCCAGACAACTTCGAAAAAATGTGAGTGACCGAATGATTCACAGGGTTAAATCTGCATCTGGGGAATTACTCTCTTCCCCCAAAGACATCAATGACAGATTCCGGCAGTTTTATGAGACTCTATATACATCTAAAGCGGATCCTAACTCCTTAATTATGCAAACATTTTTGGAGGACTGTAATCTTCCTGCCCTGAACCAGGAAGATTCTAACTTCCTGAATAAGGAAATATCTCTTGATGAAATTCGAGAAACAATTAAATCTCTAAAGAGTGGCAAGACCCCGGGCCCAGATGGATACCCTGGTGAATTCTATAAAACATTCAGCAACATGCTCTCTCCCTACCTGCACAAAATGTTGGTTCAGGCCAATGAGGATGGAGCTCTCCCTTCTACTTTGGACGAAGCGTTCATTACAGTTATACATAAGAAGGGTAAAGATCCAGAAGAGGTAGGGTCATACAGACCAATATCTCTCCTTAATACAGACCAAAAGATTTTAGCAAAAACTCTGGCTAACAGGCTTAGCACTTTAATTGGCAAATTGGTCCATTCGGATCAGACCGGCTTTATCCCTAACAGAAACTCATTCTTCAATCTCAGGCGCCTCTTCAATATTATGTATTCTCAGAGGTTACCCAACGTGGACCTTGCCGTCATATCCCTTGACGCCGAAAAGGCCTTTGACCAAGTTGAGTGGCCCTATCTATTCAAGGTCCTACAGAAATTTAATATTGGAGATAGGTTCATAAATTGGATCCAGCTTTTATATAGGAACCCCTGTGCCAGAATACTCACTAACCAATCATTGTCGCCACGATTTAACCTCAATAGGGGGACAAGGCAGGGTTGTGCGCTGTCGCCTATGCTCTTCGCCCTAATTATCGAACCGCTCGCTCAGACGATTAGATCTCATGCAGCAATACACAGCTATAATACTAAAGATACCCTAAATAAGATCTCCCTATACGCAGATGACATCCTCCTCTATGTAACAGAACCCCAGGCTAGTATCCCAGCTATTCTTGATGTGATCAATTTGTTTGGTACCTTCTCGGGATACAGAGGGGGGGATCTTCCCTCTTTCTTTCTACTTGTCCTTGTTTTGTATGTCGTGTTTTGTATTATTTGTTCTGCACCCAGAACTCTGGGTCTTGTTGTTCCTGTATGCTCTTTTATGTTTAGATAAGAATTGTATACCTGTCTTGTATACCTATACACCATTCTTGTGTGTGTTTAATAAAAATATTTGAAACAGAAAAAAAAAAATATATATATATATATATATATATTATATTTGAGATTCTTCAAAGTAGCCACCATTTGCCTTGATGACAGCTTTGCACACTGTTGATCAGCTTCAGGTAGACACCTGGAATGCATTTCAATTAACAGGTGTGCCTTGTTAAAAGTTAAATAGTGGATTTTTTTTCCTTTGAGCCAATCAGTTGTGTTGTGAAAAGGTAGGGGTGGTATACAGGAGCGAGTCCTATTTGGTAAAATAACAAGTCCATATTACGGCAAGAACAGCTCAAATAAGCAAAGAGAAACGACAGTCCATCAATACTTTAAGGTCAGTCAATTCGGAAAATGTCAAGAACTCTGAAAGTTTCTTCAAGTGCAGTCGCAAAACCCATCCAGCGCTTTGATGAAACTGGCTCGCATGAGGACCGCCACAGGAATGGAAGACCCAGAGTTAGCTCTGCTGCAGAGGATAAGGTCATTAGAGTTACCAGCCTCAGAAATTGCAGCCCAAAAAAAATGCTTTACAGAGTTCAAGCAACAGACACATCTCAACATCAACTGTTGAGTGGAGACTGTGTAAATCAAGCCTTCGTGGTCAAATTGCTGCAAAGAAACCACTCCTAAAGGACACCAATAAGAAGAGACTTGCTTGGTCCATGAAACACAAGCAATGGACATTAGACCGGTGGAAATCTGTCCTTTGGTCGGATGTTGGTTCCAACTGACGTGTCTTTGTGAGACGCAGAGGAGGTGAACTGATGATCTCCGCATGTGTGGTTCCCACCGTGAAGCATGGAGTAGGAGGTGTGATGATGTGGGGGTGTTTTGCTGGTGACACCGTCTGTGATTCATTTTGTATTCAAGGCACACTTAACCAGCATGGCTATCACAGCATTCTGCAGCGATACGCCATCCCATCTGGTTTGCGCTTAGTGGGACTATCATTTGTTTTTCAACAGGACAATGACCCAACACACCTCTAGGCTGTGTAAGGGCTATTTGACATAGAAGGCGAGTGATGAAGTGCTGCATCAGATGACTTGGCTTCCACAATCACCCGACCTCAACCAAATTGAGATGGTTTGGGATGAGTTGGACCGCAGAGTGAAGGAAAAGCAGCCAACAAGTGCTCAGCATATGTGGGAACTACTTCAAGACTGTTGGAAAAGCATTCCAGATGAAGATGGATGAGAGAATGCCAAGAGTGTGCAAAGCTCTCATCAAGGCAAAGGATGGCTACTTTGAAGAATATAAAATATATTTGATCTGTGTAACACTTTTTTGATGTAGAAAAATAGTCAAAATAAAGAAAATGTAGGTGTGTTCAAACGTTTGACTGGTACTGTATGTGCAAGTGAATCAGAATGAGATTTCATGTAATACCTCATGGAATCCATGAGTGGTCAGTAAGCCACGAACCAGCCGGCTCTCCGTGCGCACAATCTTGAAGGCCAGGTTATACCGTTCTAAAGACAGAATATGAACATAACATTATCATTCAACAGAAATTAAAGTATTGGGCCAGGATAGGAATTCAACAGAATTATATACTCTCATATCTTTAGAATGTTTCTTATGGACATCGTACCTCCAACAGAACGGATGTTTCCATCTTTAGAGACGATGGCTTCAGCAAAGAACACCAGGACTGGGATCTTCCTGCTGAGGCCACTCCAGGCAATGCAAGGATGGTCCCTGATGAGACAGAAAAACAGATCAATAAAGTATTCTTACATTGAGAGGATCATGCAGGGTCAAGCTACTCAAGAGTAGAGTTTATACTTTAAGCTCAAAAAATAAAATATGGGCGACAAAATACCCATATAAAGTCCAATAAAACAAGAACCGAAATGAGAGGGAAGAGTATCTAAAACACGGCATACCATTAGCCTTAGGCTGTAAACCCTTTCCAACATGTCTTTAATGTCTCATTATGTTGAGTTTAGAGTCCTGATGATGCTACCCTTAGGGTGGTGGAACGCAATCTGACAAGGTGTTTACATTAGCGGAGCAGAGAGTGGTCGAGCCACACAGTCTCATGGATACTGAACAATAACAAACCTGTCAAGTAACAAACACTCTGGTAACATTGCACTGAAAATATCTGATGGGTTGGCTGTGTCTGGTTCTATCAGTGACCATGGTGGAGATATGGGCCTCTTTACACAACACATACTAGTCCCAGGAAATATATTTTTGTAGTGTAAAGAGTCGGATCTAGATTCAAATCTCTGAGAGACATTTCTCCCACTACCACCGGAGATAGTGTGGGGCACATCTACGCCACTGAGTGCTATAGTGTAACGAAAATTGCTGCCCCACAACACATGTCCCTGCAAAAATTACCTCAATACCAGTAGACAGTATTTTTGGTCTGTTAGCCAAAACCTGTAGGATGTTGTTATTATGCCTGTGTATAAGACTGGGTTACACATTGATTTGTCTACATCACAGGAGCTTTACAACAACCGTATGCTCAGTCCCCTCCAAGGAATTCAGAGAACTTCATGTAGGTTCTGCTTCCTTTTTACAGTAAAAAGTATTTTAAAATATCCACACATTTCTGAATCGTTGCATTAATCAAGTGGGCAACATTGTGTGCAATATGATTTACTACATCCAAGGATAAAGTAAGGATAGTGTAAACAGAAAAGTTGCAAATGTGATGTTGAAGAGCGATAAATATTACTACACATATTTTACTAATGTAAATCCACACTTAAGATGGCATGCTGCTGGAGAAGAACTATCAGACTTGACCAATCTAGATAAGGTTGGGTGCGGTAGTAAACAATACCTGCTCCTGTCTCAGGTATTTAGACATGTCAGACAAAACTGCCACTAGAATAGTGAGCTTTAATGAGATGTAATAGTTAGGCTAGTGCCCTGCAGCATCACCACCAGTAATAACCCAGTATCTACCTAATATAGGCTCAAGTCATAGGTGTCAAACTCAGTCCAATATTAAGCAAGCAGTGCCTAATTATGTAGGCCTATTGCATGTCTTGAGGGAGATTTGTCGGGCACTCAAGACACTTTACATAAATAATACATTTTAGTCTCTGATGACCATGATCTAAGGTGCATTTGCAGATTAATTAGTTGCCAAAGATTTTAGTAGCCTAATGAAATTTGAATTCAGGACTAGATGAAGACAAGACCGTGAACTTCTTGGCCTCTTCTGCTGTGGTAGTACATGTTCTATTTAAGGACATACTTGAGGTGCCAGGCTATTTAAGTGCCAAATGTATCACATTTATAGACACCAAATAAGCCAGGCTTAATTTAGATTGCATGGTAAGCTCTAGTTAACTAAGTTTAACCACATATTGACACTTTATACAGTATATTTAGATCATACAGGGATCTGTTCTTACAGTGTTTATTATTGTTGCATGGTATTACATACTAGAACTATTTGAATTGAATAGGATCTCAGTGGTGGCAATAAGTTTAAACATTGATCTGTGTATTTTTCTGTGTTACTTAGCACACTAATGTTGCTTTTTACAACTAGAAGGAAATGTAACAAAACCATTAGAAACACTTAATCAGAACAGCCACTTACTCTTGCTCGTCCTCTGAGGACTCTGAATCCTCTTTATCCCGGATCACAGTTGGCATTTCCACCACAGTGAAGGGGGAAGTACCTCCTGACGAAATCTGCTTTGAGTCAGGTATCTGGGGTTATGAAGGTGGGCATTTCCAGCTCTCACCGTCTACTGTTGAAATATCAGTACAGTTAAAACACAGCATTTTCATACTTAAGAATACACTGCTGTCTGGAATTGAGTTAATTTATATATCAATAATAACCATGCATAAATTAATATTATGGGGCCATATTAGCACTGCCCAGAAACAAGCTGAATCATAGACCGTCAAACACCTAGCCCTAACAATGTAAAATATGTTGTGTGTTGCTATTACAGCTAACGCTAGCTATGTTACATAGTTATTACTAGCTCATGATACCAGCCAGCTAGGAACTTTCTGCAACATCTGAGATTGGTTAGCTACTTAGCTAACGTTAGCTAGATAGCTAAATTAGGTAATAAGGTTGGCACGTTAGCTACCTAGCTTTACTGTGGTTTGTAATACAAACTATATGTTTCATTGAGAGAGCAAGCTAACATTCAGGTTATAAATCATGACAGTCGTAAAACTACCATATAAACATACCCAACTCTTCAGCATAGGATAAACTTATGTATTCGAAGAACCACAGTTAGCTAGCTAGCCATCATAAAAAGTATTCCTGTAGCTAGCCTATTTGTAACTACAACAACTGACTGGCAACCAATGGCGAGAGCATGCGCACTGTCCTCCAGCACGTGACGTTTTTGGCCACACAACTTCCAATTTGTGATGAATTTCTATAATTCCAAATATGCATCGTAAAATAAGAATTCCAATGTTTTTATTGAGGGATAAAAACGGACTTGGGCATTCCAATGCCTGCAATGTACTACTGAATCGGGGCATTTGGTCAGAGAATGTCACACAGGAAATTGCTTTGGAATATTCAAGACGAATTACATTGTCTAGCATAGTATTAAAACAATTGATAAAGTAATATAATAGATTTTTGGTGTTTTAATTTTTATAGTAGGAATATAAATCGTCGCCACTTCGTCTCCTGTGGCCGGGAGCACAGTCGCAACTGTGGTTTGTGTTGTAATGATTGGTGGAATGCGCGAAATAAGGCGGAACCTAAAAGCACGTTACCAGTCGAACGACCCATTGTGATGAATGGGACGATGATGAAGCCATCTTCTGAGCTCTATAATTGGCCAAATTGAATGTCCATATCAGCTAGTTATTGAGCGACAGTACGGTTCACACGGTATTCTCAATCTCCAAACATTAGCAATGTTTTTACAGACTTGTTGACATTATATGTCTATTGATTTCGACTCGCTGATCACTCACTGTCGTATCACTGTCGTAGAAGGTAAGTTAGACACATACATCATTTTGTTTGTATCGCGCTAGCGATGATGGTTGCTGTTGTAGCTGTCGTTAGCTATAGTACCCACGACCATGGTGGTTCTTGCAACCTGACAGATACTGTAGCATTCACCCGAGCTGTAACAAGCAGAATGAAGCTGTTATTTTCTTGTTCATTTTTGCAAAGTGCTATGCTGTCTGCCCTTACTCTCAGCCAATGTGTCTGGCAGGTGCATCCCACAGAAGGCAAGGATGAGTCGTTTTCTGAATGTTCTGCGGAGTTGGTTGGTCATGGTGTCTGTCATTGCCATGGGAAACACCGTCCAGAGTTTCAGAGATCACAGCTTCCTCTCTGAGAAACTCTACACGGGGACACCAGAGTTTGGTGAGTAGTTTCTACACGGGATTGCAACACTCTCTAAAGCAGGCCATGACTGATCTTCCCGTGCAAGGGTGGGTGTGGGTGCAGGATTTTGTTCCAACCTGTAGGATGTTATTATGCCTGTGTATAAGACTGGGTTACACATTGATTTGTCTACATCACAGGAGCTTTACAACAGCAGTATGCTCAGTCTCCTCCAAGGTGCAAGGAATTCATAGAACTTCATGTAGTTTCTGCTTCCTTTTTACAGTAAATGGCCTCCAAGCAAGAACATTTGGAATCTGGACATTGTTGTCGTCAATTATCCGCTGCGTGTGCGCCATAGACATTCAGAACAAAACGTAAGATTTCCTGCATCCTTGCACTGTTGTCTGTTAATGCAACAGTGAGTGCATAAACTGTGATTTGTGTTCTGTGGGAGTTATCTTAAATAGTTGTTGTCGCTTCATGTAGGCTCTATCACATCACCCTGTGGACATTTGTACTGGCTCTGGGACACTTCCTGTCTGAAGCCTTCATCTACAAAACGGCACCTCTGACCATTGGCGTTATGGCACCTCTCATTGTGGCAAGTAAGTACTGCAGCTCTATAATCCCATCTGATCAAATAGTGAGCTTGTTTTGTTAAAACCAGTAACAACAGTGTTAACAAATCATCAAACTACCAGGTACATAAGGTGCATCGCTCAACTAAATGTTTTGTCTGATGGAACTTGCTCAGAGCTTGTGCTGCTGGTGTCTGTTATTGCAGAGTAAACCCATTGTATCCTCTCACCTCTCCAGGTTTCTCTATCGTGGGAATGCTGATTGGGTTGCAGTGTGTTCCAGAGCATCAGGAAGAGGTGGGTGCACGGCAGAAGAAGCGGAACTGATTCCAAGCAGCAGAAAACCGTTTTAGCCCAACTCTAGAGAAAGCTGCGGGATAGTCTACTGCTTCCTGCCTTGAAGAATGAGTGGTATATTTACTATACTGTATGTACACAAACACAAGAGTCCAATATGTGTGACATTTTTAAGACTGGATATGCAATAAGTGGGATTTATTTTGCAGGTGACTTGTTCCTGTGCTACGTGATATGTACATGTGCTACAATATACTATGGTTTTTATGGCTACAGCTGTTTCACTCTTACACTGAAAATTGAACAGCAATTGTCTATCAATGTTTCATGATGTGCAATAATGCATAAATGTAGAGATGATTTGTATTAATTATGGTGTGATAGGGCATGGGACTTGTGGATTTTGACATTGTCATTCACAGTACTTTAATGGAGGATCTCAACATTGGGCCTTTTGTCTTGCTTTCTAAACTGCTATGATTTCTGTATGTTACTGAATTGTGTCTATGGTGTAACATGTCCATGAATAAAATAACAGAGCATTTTTCTCAATTTAAAAAAAAAAAAAACTTTTAGTTCACCAGATTACCAGGTGCAATTGTTCACAGTATCTGATAATTTGTCCAAACAATGTCTACAAACAGTTTTTTTTAAACTATGATTGTTCTTCATTAGAGTATGACAAGCATTTTAAAATTGCATCACCATTTGTACAGTACCAGTCAAAAGTTTGGACACTTACTCATTCCAGGGTTTTTCTTTATCTTTACTATTTTCTGCATTTTACAATAATAGTGAATACATCAAAATTATGACAGAACACATGAAATCATGTAACAAAAGTGTTAAATAGATTTTAGATTTCCACCATTTGCCTTGACAGCTTTGCATACTCTTGGTATGCTCTTAAACAGCTTCACCTGGAATGCTTTTCCAACAGTCTTAAAGGAGTTCCCACATGCTGAGCACTTGTTGGCTGCGTTTCCTTCACTCTGTGGTCCAACTCATCCCAAACCATCTCAATTTGGTTGAGGTCGGGTGATTGTGGAAGCCAGGTCATCTGATGCAGCACTCCATCACTCTCCTTCTTGGTCAAATAGCCCTTACGCAGCCTGGAGGTGTGTTGGGTCATTGTCCTGTTGAAAAACAAATGATAGTCCCACTAAGTGCAAACCAGATGGGATAGCGTGTCGCTGTAGAATGCTGTGGTAGCCATGCTGGTTAAGTGTGCCTTGAATTCAAAATAAATCAGACAGTGTCACCAGCAAAGCACCATCACACCGCCACCTCCATGCTTCACGGTGGGAACCTCACATGTGGAGATCATCCATTCACCTACTCTGCGTCTCACAAAGTCATGTCGGTTGGAATGAAAAATCTCAAATTTGGACTCTTCAGACCAAAGGACAGATTCCACCAGTCTAATGTCCATTGCTTGTGTTTCTTGGCCCACGCAAGTCTTTTCTTATTATTGGGGTCCTTTAGTAGTGGTTTCTTTTCAGCAATTCAACTATGAAGACCTGATTCACACAGTCTCCTCTGAACAGTTGATGTTGAGACGTGTCTCTTACTTGAACTCTTTGAAGCATTTATTTTGGCTGGAATTTCTGAGGCTGGTAACTCTAATGAACTTATCCTCTGCAGCAGTAACTCTGGGCCTTCCTTTCCTATGGCAGTCCTCGTGAGAACCAATTTCGTCATAAAGCTTGATGGTTTTTGTGACTGCACTTGAAGAAACTTTAAAAGTTCTTGAAATGTTCCGCATTGACTGCCATGTCTTAAAGTAATCATGGACTGTAATTTCTCTTTGTTTATTTGAGCTGTTCTTGCCATAATATGGACTTGTTCTTTTACCAAATAGGGCTATCTTCTGTATACCCCCCTACCTTTTCACAACACAACTGATTGGCTCAAACGCATTAAGAATGGAAGAAATTCCACAAATTCACTTTTAAGTAGGCACACCTGTTAATTGAAATGCATTCCAGGTGACTACCTCATGAAGCTGGTTGAGAGAATGCCAAGAGTGTGCAAAGCTGTCATCTGTCATCAAGGCAAAGGATGGCTACTTTGAAGAATCTCAAATATGAAATATATTTTGATTTGTTTAACACTTTTTTGGTTACTACATGATTCCATATGTGTTATTTCATAGCTTTTGTGTCTTCACAATAATTATTCTACAATGTAGAAAATAGTCAAACTAAAGAAAAACCCTTGAATGAGTAGGTGTGTCCAAACGTTTGACTGGTACTGTATATACAATGATTATACAAAACAATATACTGTATCATTTGAGTGAAAAACACTTCTTATAAGATTACACAATCATTAAAAAAGAAAAAACACTGGACAACTTCTAACCGCAACACATCAAGTCAAATAAGCAGATGAAAAAGGTTTCTCAGTAACAAAACTACAGGTCAAAATAATAATGTACTTTAGAAAATACAACACTAGCCTACTTCCAAAAAGTCCATTGGATTGTCTCTCGCCAAACTAATGATTTTTGCTCACATTCTGTTATCATTGTGTTCCTTTAAAGGCTATTTAACAAGTCAATGCAGATAAATATTAAATAGAATAGTCCTAAAGTTCTAAGAATGTGGTTAAAGAGGTTGAGTCCTTATGAGACATACTCAGATGCACAGATTCAAACATATTCACCATTATCAGCAGTATTTGTTACTTTTATTAATTATTTTATACTTATCTATTTTTTTACTTAACATGTATTTTTCTTAAAACTGCATTGTTGGTTATGGTCTTGTAAGTTAGCATTTCACTGTAAGGTCTACCTGGTCTACCTGTTGTATTCGGCGCATGTGATAAATAAAATTTGATTATATGGCAGATAGCAATCTCAAAATCCTGTTAAGCCACTACGTGAGTTGGCTTGACTGGATCGGCTCGGCCCTCTGAACAGACTTCCATTCAACTGAAACCACTGAATCTGTAGTCTAATTTTAACGTTAACAAATTCCAAAAATAGAACAGTTACATTAATACTTTCTGTTCCAGTATGGTATTGGTCAAATACCAGGAAACAAATAGCACAGTTACATTAATACTTTCTGTTCCAGTATGGTATTGGTCAAATACCAGGAAACAAATAGCACAGTTTGAATATTGCTCATATCAAAATGCACAGACATCAACATTTATAATATTTAGATTGGAGACATTTAAAGCTAGAGAAACCAAAATGAAAATATTAACAATTCACAGTGTACTCTCAAAAAGTGACAGTTAAATATGAATTATCAGCACATACAAATAGAAATACCCTTGGTTGTGCTTGATAATCAAACCAGTTATCTTCTGACGAGTAATTTGCAGTAGAGGGAGAACCTGTGTGATTCCAAGTGTATGATGGGATTTCTTTCTTTTCACACCCGTTCAACTGGATTTCCTCCTTATACTTTGATGTCCTTCAGTGTAGCTGGCTGTGAGAGGCCTTCCTGTGGGTGACCTGCCTGTTTCTGTCAAATCAAAACATTACTATTAGAAATCAGATTTTCCTAATGATGTTCCAATATTATATTATGTATTGTTACTACATGTTAAAACTTTAAATTGTGTTATTTCAATTGAGGTGGAGCTTACAAACAACAGAACATCTTCTTATTGGGTCTCATTATACCATAACGTTGTTAAATACTCCTTTCTGATTGGCTTGAAGGACATTCTAGAGTGTGCATTATTTCCCTTTATAAACTGGGTGGTCGAACCCTGAATGCTGATTGTCTGAAAGCCTTGGTATATGAGACCGTATACCAGGGGTATGACAAAACATTTATTTTTACTGTTCGAATGACTTTGTAACCAGTTTATAATAGCAATAAGGTACCTTTGGGGTTTGTGGTATATGGCCAACATACCTAGGCTACGGGCTGTATTCAGGCACTCCGTGTTGCGTCGAGCATAAGAACAACCCTTAGCCATGGTATATTGGCCATATACCACACCCCCTCGGGCCTTGTTGCTTAAATAAAGCACTGTATGTTTGCATGCTAGAATTTAATGGCTATAGTTAATTTTGACATGTTTTTGAAAGCAAAAGTTGAATTGAAAACAGTATTGGTATTGTTCAGTGGTGTAAAGGACTTAAGTAAAAATACTTAAAATACTATAAGTAGTTTTTATGGGTAGCTGTACTTTACTTTACTATTTATATTTTTGACCACTTTTACTTCACTACATTCCTAAAGAAAATTATGTACTTTTTACTCCATACATTTTCCTTGACACCCAAAAGTGTTTCTTTGAATGCTTGGCAGGACAGGAAAATGGTCCAATTCATGCACTTATCAAGAGAACATGTGGCCATCCCTACTGTCTCTGAGCTGGTGGACTCACTAAACACAAATGCATAATTTGTAAATTATTTCTGAGTGTTGGAGTGTGCCCCTGACTATCTGTCAATTTTATAAACAAGAAAATGGTGCCATCTGCTTTGCTTAATATAAGGAATTTGAATTGATTTATACTTTTACTTTTGATTCTTAAGTATATTTTAATAATTACATTTACTTTTGATACTTAAATATGTTTATAACAAAATACTTTTA
This sequence comes from Oncorhynchus tshawytscha, assembly GCF_018296145.1. Taxonomy (NCBI): domain Eukaryota; kingdom Metazoa; phylum Chordata; class Actinopteri; order Salmoniformes; family Salmonidae; genus Oncorhynchus; species Oncorhynchus tshawytscha. The sequence continues at coordinate 32,670,218 of NC_056439.1, read as the reverse complement.
GACTTTTACTCAAGCAGTATTTTACTGGGTGACTTTCACTTTTACTTGAGTAACATAAATACATAAATAAGCTAGCAAGTCTCTTTGTTTGGTTACCATGGCAACTACTGTAGCTATCTTGTAAATTTGCAAGCTACTTCAGTGGATGTTGAACACATTTCTACTTGCAAATGAACACATTGCTAGTGGCAAATGTGTTAAATTATAGCATGGTATAATCAACTCAGGGCTCTATGCATTATCTGAAAAACAATACATATTCGTAAATTAAGCATAAATAAGACACAAACTGGCATTTGCGTTTGTTTCCCAAACGTTTTATAGTCCCGTAACCCCTTAAACATTCAACCTCCAGCTGCGTACCCTCTCTACCACCAGGGTCAGCGCACTCTCAAATGTTGTTTTTTGCCATCATTGTAAGCCTGCCACACACACACACTAAACAATATATTTATTAAAAAAGAGTGTGAATTTATTTCAAACCAGGCTCGTGGGAAGTGACAAAGAGCTCTTATAGGACCAGGGCACAAATAATAATATAATAATAATCAATACTAAATTATATATTTATTAAACATAAGGATGAGTGTGAGTTGTTGTCACAACCAGGCTTGTGGGAAGTGACAAAGAGCTCTCATAGGACCAGCGCACAAATAATAATATACTGCTCAAAAAATAAAGGGAACACTTAAACAACACAATGTAACTCCAAGTCAATCACACTTCTGTGATCAAACTGAATCAAACTGTCCACTTAGGAAGCAACACTGATTGACAATAAATTTCACATGCTGTTGTGCAAATGGAATAGACAACAGGTGGAAATTATAGGCATTTAGCAAGACACCCCCAATAAAGGAGTGGTTCTACAGGTGGGACCACAGACCACTTCTCAGTTCCTATGCTTCCTGGCTGATGTTTTGGTCACTTTGGAATGCTGGCGGTGCTTTCACTCTAGTGGTAGCATGAGACGGAGTCTACAACCCAAACAACTGGCTCAGGTAGTGCAGCTCATCCAGGATGGCACATCAATGCGAGATGTGGCAAGAAGGTTTGCTATGTCTGTCAGCGTAGTGTCCAGAGCATGGAGGCGCTACCAGGAGACAGGCCAGTACATCAGGAGACGTGGAGGAGGCCGTAGGAGGGCAACAACCCAGCAGCAGGACCGCTACCTCCGCCTTTGTGCAAGGATGAGAAGGAGGAGCACTGCCAGAGCCCTGCAAAATGACCTCCAGCAGGCCACAAATGTGCATGTGTCTGCTCAAATGGTCAGAAACAGACTCCATGAGGGTGGTATGAGGGCCCGACGTCCACAGGTGGGGGTTGTGCTTACAGCCCAACACCGTGCAGGACGTTTGGCATTTGCCAGAGAACACCAAGATTGGCAAATTCGCCACTGGCGCCCTGTGCTCTTCACAGATGAAAGCAGGTTCACACTGAGCACATGTGACAGACGTGATAGTCTGGAGACGCCGTGGAGAACGTGCTGCTGCCTTCAACATCCTCCAGCATGACCGGTTTGGCGGTGGGTCAGTCATGGTGTGGGATGGCATTTCATTGGGGGGCCGCACAGCCCTCCATGTGCTCGCCAGAGGTAACCTTGACTGCCATTAGGTACAGAGATGAGATCCTCAGACCCCTTGTGACACCATATGCTGGTGTGGTTGGCCCTGGGTTCCGCCTAATGCAAGACAATGCTAGACCTCATGTGACTGGAGTGTGTCAGCAGTTCCTGCAAGAGGAAGGCATTGATGCTATGGACTGGCCCGCCCGTTCCCCAGACCTGAATCCAATTGAGCACATCTGGGACATCATGTCTCGCTCCATCCACCAACGCCACGTTGCACCACAGACTGTCCAGGAGTTGGTGGATGCTTTAGTCCAGGTCTGGGAGGAGATCCCTCAGGAGACCATCCGCCACCTCATCAGGAACATGCCCAGGCGTTGTAGGGAGGTCATACAGGCACGTGGAGGCCACACACACTACTGAGCTTCATTTTGACTTGTTTTAAGGACATTACATCAAAGTTGGATCAGCCTGTAGTGTGGTTTTCCACTTTAATTTTGAGTGTGACTCCAAATCCAGACCTCCATGGGTTGCTACATTTGATTTCCATTGATAATTTTTGTGTGATTTTGTTGTCAGCACATTCAACTATGTAAAGAAAAAAGTATTTAATAAGAATATTTAATTCATTCAGATCTAGGATGTGTTATTTTAGTGTTCCCTTTATTTTTTTGAGCAGTGTATAATAATAATCCATCATTTTGCTCTTTATTTAGACATTTTACATATAAATCCTTATTTGCTCATCAAAAATTGTGAACAAGTCACCACAACTTAATGAGAAGGATGTGCTTGAAAGGATGCACATACCTCTGAAATGTTGGGTTGTATTGGAGAGAGTCTCAGTCTTAAATCATTTTCCACACACAGTCTGTGCCTGTATTTAGTTTTCATGCTAGTGAGGGCTGAGAATCCACTCTCACATAGGTAAGTGGTTGCAAAAGGCATCAGTGTCTTAACAGCCCGATTTGCCAAGGCAAGAAACTCTGAGCACGGCCCTATCCAGAAATCTGAAAAACTTCACATTTTCACAGAATTGCTTGTTGCAATTTCAATGAAGCTCTCTTGTTCAGATATCGGTAAGTGGACTGGAGGCAGGGCATGAAGGGATAACGAATCCAGTTATTTGTGTCGTCCGTTTCGGGAAAGTACCTGCGTAATTGCGCACCCAGTTCACTCAGGTGCTTCGCTATATCACATTTGACTGTCCGTAAGCTTGAGTTCATTTGCACACAAACAAATCATACAATAATGGAAAGACCTGTGTGTTCTCCTTGTTAATGCAGACAGAAAAGAGCTCCAACTTCTTAATCATAGCCTGAATTTTGTCCCGCACATTAAATATAGTTGCAGAGAGTCCCAGTAATCCTATATTCAGATAATTTGGATCATCACCCAGATAGGCCAGTCCTGTGAAAAACTCGTCATCATGCAAGCGGTCAGACAAGGGGAAATTATGGTCACAAAAGAAAACTTCAAGCTTGTCTCTCAATTTTTTTTAAAAAGTGTCAATACTTTCCCCCTTGATAACCAGCCCACTTTTGCATGTTGTAAAAGCGTTACATGGTCGCTGCCCATATCATCGCATAATGCAGAAAATACACGAGAGTTCAGGGGCCTTGCTTTTACAAAGTTAACCATTTTCAATGTCGTGTCCAAAAGGTCTCTCAAGCTGTCAGGCATTCCCTTGGCAGCAAGAGCCTCTCAGTGGATGCTGCAGTGTACATAAGTGGCATCAGGAGCAACAGCTTGCACGTGCGTTACCACTCCACTATGTCTCCCTGTCATGGCTTTTGCGCCATCAGTACAAATACCAACACATTTTGACCACCAAAGTCCATTTGATGTCACAAAGCTGTCCAGTACTTTAAAAATATCCTCTCCTGTTGTCCTGATTTCCAGTGGTTTGCAGAAGATGATGTCTTCCTTAATTGACCCCCCATAAACGTAACGGACATATACCAGGAGCTGTGCCAGGCCAGCTACGTCTGTTGACTCATCCAGCTGTAAGGCATAGAATTCACTGGCTTGTATGCGAAACAGTAATTGTTTCAACGCATCTCCTGCTATGTCACTGATGCGTCGTGAAACAGTGTTGCTTGATGAAGGCATTGTCTGTATTGTTTTTTTTGCCATTTGCCCCAGCATTGTCCCAGCCATATCCGCGGCAGCAGGAAGAATTAAGTCCTCCACAATAGTATGGGGCTTGCCTGTCCTAGCCACTCGGTAGCTCACCATATAAGACACTTCTAGCCCCTTCTTATTAATGGTATCTGTTGCTTTTATACATGTCTTACTTCTAGAAAGTCATCTTTATTCTCATTCAAAAAACTCCAGTGGCTTATTTTTCTAATTGTCATGTTTAGTTTCTAAATGTCTGCGCAAGAGTGAAGGTTTCCCGCAAGAGAGTAACAATTAATGTGATTAGATGTTAATTATTAGACTATGCGACCTGTATTTGACATTGTGTTGTTATTTCACTGAACACTAGGTTTGATTACATTTTTGGAGGTGAAATGAGGCTACTCAGGCGAGAAAAAAACCTCTCCCAAATGTATAACCTCTTTGGAAAATATAAATGTACTGTGTGAAAATGTGAAGAAAAATTGTTATTATTATTTTTTTTAAATGTGATTCACATTTTATTTGGCGTTCCCCCGACGGCATTGCTCATTTAGGAATACCTGTACTAGAATATACGAGTATTGCTGTCATCAAAACAATATATGTTTCATGCAAGAAGCACATCAATCCACAATTTACAGGTAATGTATACAATTTAAAGGTAATGATCATCTTTCTCTGGAAGACAGAAACAGCTGATTGATCTGCTAACCGTTTTTGTAAGGTACCAAAACATTTCCTCTGGGGTTTATTAGCTTCACTTAAAAAACTGAACTGGAAGTGAAAAGGTCTGTGCTATGCAATAAACAAAAGGGTGATTATTTTTCCAATGAGCTCATATAGTAGGGCTTTGCTTTGAGAAGGATGATCAACCAAAGCACAAATAGTTCAAAGCTCTAATATTACACTCAAGCAGCAAGCTCTATCCTTCAACAAAAGATTTTGCATGAACACTTTATTTCCACCAAGGTTTTACAGTACTTTAGTGCCTCACTCACTGCTTAGCTGACAGAAAATGAGTCTTACTGTTTCTTGTAATTAAAGTGCAGTACCCTGTCTGGATATTAACTCCGAAACCTGCTTGGACCCTAATGGTTTACCAAACCCTATAATCTGTTTTGGCTAATCCCACAAGGCATCTCAATCCTCATTGTTGCAATTTTCACTTAGCAGAAATAGCAAGTGCCATGTCTTTGTTTAAGACCTTTTCACCGTATTGAGGTGGGTTATAGACTACAGTATTTTGAAAAGATTACGAGTAAATTAAGTGTATGATGTGTTTATCTTCCAATGGGAATTCTCAACACATCACCAATACCAGTGCTCTTTATGATTGCATTTTGTACAGTACTGTACAGCTGCAGCATATTTCTTGTGTGATATAACCTCAAAGACTTGATGCCCCTACCTTGGCTGGTTTGTGTTTGGGTTTTAGTGAGGTTAGTGTCAGAACTGCTGCTCCTGAGGGCTGCTGGGTGCTGTGGCCCCGTAGTCCTGTACCCGAGATGGGGAGCCTGCAGCCTGGAACAACAGCTAGGAAATCACGCACAAGAGGGGCCAAGGGCTCCTCCACCACTGCCATCATCATTCCCATCACCATAATCCCTCTGTCCTTACCAGGCCCTCCCATAACACTGGCCTCTAATTCCAGCACTCCACCTGCCTCTAGAGAGAGCCTCCTCTTAATGAGGACTGGGGGTGGAAATGATTTGACATAAAACTGGATTAATGAGATTATTGTAGTTTTGCATAAATAAAGTGAGTAAAGCTCCCAACCTGCATTGAGATAAAAGAAGTGATAGCGATATTCTCATAATAGAAAGAATGTAAGCGCTGAGCAGAATGGATTTGTTAGGGATTGTTAATAACATCTCATCATCCCTGACCACTGGTGAGTTGAGCCTGAAGGTTATTATGAATCTATTATATGATTAAAGCTCATTTTGTTGGAGAAAATTCAATTTTATATTGAGTGAGCAAGCCATTTTTATCAGATGTATTTTGCTGCCAAATGAGTGCAATTGCCTACTGTAAACTACAGTATGACGAAACAGTATGAGTCAGTGTCATATTATTGTAGTTTTATACTACAGATAAACGAGAATGATAATTCACCCTGATCTTGTGTGATAGCTTTCTATAGTTCTGCAAACTGTAGTCATAATAATCTGTGACAAAAGGCATCTTTGTAAAACAGGTGCTTGTGTCGAACGAAACAGAAACTTCTCAAGCATAAATTCTGTATCAAACACCCGCAAGGCATACAATCAAATACAGCGAGTTGGAGAACTGACAGCGGGTGCAGAGTCATGCTTTCAGAAACACCTGGGTCGTTTTCAGAAAGCAGAAGAAAAGCATGGTGGTGTGTAACGCCTGCCTGTAACCCCTGTGTCCACTCCACAGCAAGCAAGAGGAACCCAGCCCCAGAGAAGCAGCCAGCCAGAATAGTCCATTGAATGGAGCATCAGCCAGGGGCAGTATCCGACACATCCCCTTTAACTGGACACCAAATAGCAGAAACAGACACACTTACACTCGCCACCTGATTCTCAGCCAGATGGTTGGCCTTTTGTCGTCGGAGGTCAGACTTGATGAATGCTGTAAGATTTAGGGAGAGGAAAGGCACTTCTCAGAAACATATATTCAGGAATACATGGGTCATACATAGCATACATATTTAGGAATACACAGGACATGTATAGCCTTTGAAACAATATGGGAAATGTCCTACTGTATGTAGAAAATGTCTTAATTTTCATCATGATCATTATAAGTCACTAGAGGGCATTATTACTCCATGATGAATGTTAGACACAGCTGTTGTGCAATGTCTGCTTGACTGACACAATGATCCGAGGAGTCATGCACTACTAGAGCCCCATATAATGTGGATTACATAACATGTCACTGTGCTTAACTATAACAACTGCAGGCAAAGGAGTCCAATGTTCAATCAACTGTAAAGCTAATCTGGGGGGGGCAAACTCTACCTGTCATAATGGTCCCTATGAGGAGGAAGACACATAAAAAGATGTTCCCAGCGAATGTGCCAAAGTGGTCTATGATCTTCCCTTGCCCGATGGTGAATATGATCCCAAATATCTGGAAGATGGAGGGCAAATGAGGGGAGTCAGCATGAGAGTTGATCATCTCTAAACACATTCATACATACAGTAGACCTCATGCATACGACAAACCTTTCAATGCTGTCATTAGTATGGTCCCTGTTACCTGAGCTGAACAGTTGAGCAGGCCTGAGGAGGTGCCCTCACCCTCTGGGAAGGTCAGCTCCACAGCAAACTCAAAGCCAAGTGGCAGGTACCCAGTCATGAAGAACCTAAAGAAATAGGAGGTTTATCAGTGTTGTTGGTACTTGAGCTAAAGCGCATTTTAACATTTCTTGCCTGCTGACTGTGAGAAAATCAACTCCACAATCAAATTCTCTCTGTGGTCATTACCTAGCATACCCTTTAAACCTTCAGCTCTTGGTCATCTCCTTTATTCATCAATTAACAAATGACAAAATACTTATTCAACTCCAAGGTAAAATAATGAATGTTGCACAGAATCATTCAAATGAGCTTGTCTGCCACAACACTTTGCATTAAATTGTATTTTAACACAACTAATCAGTGTCTCAAGATGTTGTCTGTCTCTTCTCACAGAGTGGCTGTTTAAAGAGCAAGGAGGCAGTTTGAAAAATAGCATACAGTGTTCCTGGAGTGTGACCAGAAAAGAAGCCTAGTGTTATCCTCTCTTACAACTGACATGTTAGAGGTGGGAATAGCTGAGAAATGCAAATCATTCACAAACATCATTGTGTTTGTTCACAGTGTTTGTTCACTCTTACCCTAGAGCCCCTGATGTCACAAACACCACCCATAGGTGGCCTAAGTTCAGAGTGAAGGCATAGACCACCATTCCCACGAAGGACATGAGATACACAGCCAGGGTAGTCTGTCTGGGGAGAGAGGTAAACATTATTTGTTTGTTTTATCCTGCTTTTGCCTGTATGAAATCTACTGTATGTTTGTATAAACAAAAATGTTCAAACTTCATTTGGTGCCTTGCTCAATATTGTATAACCCATATAGGATTTGAATGAGTCTGCAATGTTTTTATCTCATCTGGATATTGCTTTTACATAACATGGCCACAAAGCACTTAAGAAAAGTCCCTGTCCTGAAACTTCCCACAGGCAGGCCAGGGGCAACACTGCCTGTGAGACCTACACACAGCACCAGCAACAAGTTCAAGTTCTCAATTGGCATGCAGAACTGTTGGATGAGGCTGGCTGTCAACACCTCCCATCCCATTCTTTATGAGAGGAAAAACAAGATTCCTAAGACCCCCTTAGCATAACTCTGGCATATTCTGGTCTACATCAACATGCTTACTATGGTGAAGATCTTCCTGTACAACCACAAGTGAAACATTGCTCCACTCAGCTGTTGTTGTTAATACAACTTAGTCCTGTGACTATCTCACATGGATGTATGTCAACAACAGAAATATGGGTTGACTGCTTTGGCTGAATATATTAAAATGGCATGTGAAGAATTGTTCTGTTTTAGACTGCTGGATGAAGGGAGACGCATCAGATTCCATACTCAGATCCTCCAGAACCTCAGCTGTTCCCACTTCCAACACAAATACTTCATCCACCTAGAAGCCTGCCTTTGAATAGGAGATTTAAAAGACTTTCATGCAGAAAGTGCTTCGTTTAGAGTGGCTAATGAGAGAGGCTGTTGTGTGCAAGAGCCCAGCCCATCCAATATCATATTGGGTTTACTGTTTTTATAACCCGGATCTCAAGAAAGTATCACAACATTACTGATTGTTACCTTTTCAAGCTATGGTATTTTTGACAAAGAATAAGTTATTGGGATACAATGTATAAGACTCTTAGGTAGATACAGTGAATCTGGCTACTGCTTGAGCATGAGAGCAGAATTAACTAGACTATACACAATAGTTTCCACAAATCACCTTTTAATCAGTAATTAACAGGGCAAAAGTTATCAAAGATGACTCATCAGCAGTTGCTAAATCTTTTCTAACATGGACCAATTACAACAATACAAACAAATAGAATTTTGGTGACTGACATGACTTACCACATCCACATCCTGACAAGATTAATTAACCACATCCTTGTTTCCCTCATGTTCAATATTTACATACTAACCATTAGATGGAGTCTGATGGTGTCAGAAAACTAAGATAATGTTATCTAAATTAAGAGTGTTCGGTTGACTGACTTGATTACGGTGCTTGACCAAAAAGCTTCAGAGGATCATGACATTTCCTGGGAATCTTCTTGTGTCAGATTAAAGATTAGAGTCAGCAGCCTTGTCAGCAATCAGCTACAGCCACAATATAATCTTATGAAATGTATCTTAGGTGGGGACTGGGGACCTTGTGTATGTTACCTTATTTAGTTACTTAGTTCTAAGAAAGAGCCACTGAGATATCAAAGTCACAAAAAATAGTTGTATCTAGGGGCATAATTCTGATGTAATAATGTGTGTTTTATTTCAGTTAAGTCTTTCTTGGGTACTCTCAAATGTTCAGTCCTAGAAGGGATAAGAATGTCTTACTTGTAGGTTTTGGTCTTGTCCAACCAGATCCCACATATGAGGGACCCCACCATCCCGGCAATGACAATGGTGAGGCCAATTCTCCCAGCATTCACCTCTTCACCCTTCGGGGAAATAAATATTTTACTTATTTTGGGAGGGAACAACTCAATATCTTCCTTTGAATAAGTGTGGCTATAACTGCAGGACATGGCCAGTTGTGTTAAGATTTGGGGTGAGACTTACTGGATAATGCTCAATAATCATCCGGTTCAGCAGTGTGGAAACAGCATAGAAACAACCGACATTCAGCCCTGCAGAAAACATAAAGAAACATCTATGTTTTGTTTCTGCACTCTGAGTATTTTACAGGATCTGTAGTCTGCAAATGAGCATGTCTTTATTTAGATTGAGGGAGGAGGCCTGCAGGGAGAGCAGGGGATCCACATGGGACACTGTGTTTGGGTCTGGCCCTGTCCTAAAGGAAGCCTAGCTGACACACACATGGAACCCATACCTTAGCCAGTCTACTACTACACTAGTGCAAGGAGACTATTTGACTTTGGCATATATCTATTTGACTTTGGCATAGATTGTGGAGTGTCACTCCATATTTATTTGGTTTGGACAGCTTTAGCTTTAGCTTTGCTCCTATGGCTTTTTTCTTATTTCTGAACATCCTAAGTTGCTACATCAAAGGGTAAACAATGTCAAAAACACAATAGTCTACCTGTCAAAAGTTTTAGAATACCTACCCATTCAAGGGATTTTCTTTATTTGTACTATTTTCTACATTGTAGAATATTAGTGAAGACATCACAACTATGAAATAACACATATGGAATCATGTAGTAAGCAAAAAAGTGTTAAACAAATCAAAATATATTTCATATTTGAGATTCTTCAAATAGCCACCCTTTGACTTGATGACAGCTTTACACACGCTTGGCATTCTCTCAACCAGCTTCCCCTGCAATGCTTTTCCAACGGTCTTGAAGGAGTTCCCACATATGCTGTTCCCACATAACGACCCTCTATTGATCTGACCGGCCATAGGTATCCTGGCTCTTTGTGTTTTCTCAAATAATAGTCCAAACATGATGGTAGACATGGGTGTGGTTTGAGAGTGATTGAGGGTGAGTAGGACCCACCATAGCTGATAACAAGGAGCATGAAGGGTAAGTTACGCAGCAGTCTCAGGATAGAGGCCATGTAGGAGTACTCTTCTGGAGGGGTGCTCCTGGCCTGGACCTGAGCCAGGGTGGGAGGGATTTCCGGCTTCTCTTGGAACACTGTTGGACACAGATAGAGAACAGAGAAGGATAATGTAAATATGCTGATATACTGTAGTGTCAAGGTTTGTATGCAATTCCTCTGACACTGGACCATTCATACATGATCTAGAAACACCCAAAATATATTAGAAAAGAGTATGATGTAGAATCTAAGTTACACAGCTGTGCTCCTGCCTGTCAGAGCCCTTTAAAAGAGAATGTTTGAAATGGATCCAACCACAAGCCAATCCTCCCCCTTGTCTGTTCCCCTAAGAAAAACAAGCAGCAGTCACCCAAATAAGCTGGTGATAGCAACAGAATAGTGCACGCTTGGCCAATGGCCATCCCATGTGGCTAAAATCCTACCATCTGTGCACATGTCAATCAACACAGACACATTAGGAGTCAAGACAGTCACAGGCAGTCAAAGAGCTCTGGGGGACTGTGGAACAGGAAGGTCCAAAGTTATAGCCAGGGTGGTACAGCACACACAAGGCAACAAACAGGACCTATCTCTGAAAGCCAGAGAGAGACAGAGAGAGAGCGAGAGAGAGAGAGAGAGAGAGAGAGAGAGAGAGAGAGAGAACAAGAAAGAGAGAACGAGAGAACAAAGGAGAGATGATGCATGTCTGGGACTTTGCCTGAGGACTGGACAGATAAGATAAGGAGACACAAAGCGTTGGAAAGATGAGATGCACCAGTAACTGTTTGCCTCCTCCACGCCTCTGGTGCTTTCCAGAATGTGTCAGTCAGTCAACAATAGCCACGCTGGAGAGGCCAGCTCCAACGTTCAGTCTGAGAGGGAGGGGGGGAGAGCACAGCTCACTGGGGCAGGAGTTCACAGCCGTATATATCCCCCCCCAAGCAGACACATCGATGGCTCTGAACGAACTTTATTTAACTCTCTGCAAACTGGAAACGATTTATCCGGAGGCTGCATTCATTGTAGCTGGGGATTTTAACAAGGCTAATCTGAAAACAAGACTCCCTAAATTTTATCAGCATATCGATTGCGCAACCAGGGGTGGAAAGACCCTGGATCATTGTTACTCTAACTTCCGCGACGCATATAAGGCCCTGCCCCGCCCCCTTTCGGAAAAGCTGACCACGACTCCATTTTGTTGATCCCTGCCTACAGACAGAAACTAAAACAAGAAGCTCCCACGCTGAGGTCTGTCCAACGCTGGTCCGACCAAGCTGACTCCACACTCCAAGACTGCTTCCATCACGTGGACTGGGAGATGTTTCGTATTGCGTCAGACAACAACATTGACGAATACGCTGATACGGTGTGCGAGTTCATTAGAACGTGCGTTGAAGATGTCGTTCCCATAGCAACGATTAAAACATTCCCTAACCAGAAACCGTGGATTGATGGCAGCATTCGTGTGAAACTGAAGGCACGAACCACTGCTTTTAATCAGGGCAAGGTGTCTGGTAACATGGCTGAATACAAACAGTGCAGCTATTCCCTCCGCAAGGCTATCAAACAAGCTAAGCGCCAGTACAGAGACAAAGTAGAATCTCAATTCAACGGCTCAGACACAAGAGGTATGTGGCAGGGTCTACAGTCAATCACGGACTACAGGAAGAAACCCAGCCCAGTCACGGACCAGGATGTCTTGCTCCCAGGCAGACTAAATAACTTTTTGCCCGCTTTGAGGACAATACAGTGCCACTGACACGGCCTGCAACGGAAACATGCGGTCTCTCCTTCACTGCAGCCGAAGTGAGTAAGACACTTAAACGTGTTAACCCTCGCAAGGCTGCAGGCCCAGACGGCATCCCCAGCCGCGCCCTCAGAGCATGCGCAGACCAGCTGGCCGGTGTGTTTACGGACATATTCAATCAATCCCTATACCAGTCTGCTGTTCCCACATGCTTCAAGAGGGCCACCATTGTTCCTGTTCCCAAGAAAGCTAAGGTAACTGAGCTAAACGACTACCGCCCCGTAGCACTCACATCCGTCATCATGAAGTGCTTTGAGAGACTAGTCAAGGACCATATCACCTCCACCCTACCTGACACCCTTGACCCACTCCAATTTGCTTACCGCCCAAATAGGTCCACAGACGATGCAATCTCAACCACACTGCACACTGCCCTAACCCATCTGGACAAGAGGAATACCTATGTGAGAATGCTGTTCATCGACTACAGCTCGGCATTCAACACCATAGTACCCTCCAAGCTCGTCATCAAGCTCGAGACCCTGGGTCTCGACCCCGCCCTGTGCAACTGGGTACTGGACTTCCTGACGGGCCGCCCCCAGGTGGTGAGGGTAGGCAACAACATCTCCTCCCCGCTGATCCTCAACACTGGGGCCCCACAAGGGTGCGTTCTGAGCCCTCTCCTGTACTCCCTGTTCACCCACGACTGCGTGGCCATGCACGCCTCCAACTCAATCATCAAGTTTGCGGACGACACAACAGTGGTAGGCTTGATTACCAACAACGACGAGACGGCCTACAGGGAGGAGGTGAGGGCCCTCGGAGTGTGGTGTCAGGAAAATAACCTCACACTCAACGTCAACAAAACTAAGGAGATGATTGTGGACTTCAGGAAACAGCAGAGGGAACACCCCCATCCACATCGATGGAACAGTAGTGGAGAGGGTAGCAAGTTTTAAGTTCCTCGGCATACACATCACAGACAAACTGAATTGGTCCACTCACACAGACAGCATCGTGAGGAAGGCGCAGCAGCGCCTCTTCAACCTCAGGAGGCTGAAGAAATTCGGCTTGTCACCAAAAGCACTCACAAACTTCTACAGATGCACAATCGAGAGCATCCTGGCGGGCTGTATCACCGCCTGGTATGGCAACTGCACCGCCCTCAACCGTAAGGCTCTCCAGAGGGTAGTGAGGTCTGCACAACGCATCACCGGGGGCAAACTACCTGCCCTCCAGGACACCTACACCACCCGATGCTACAGGAAGGCCATAAAGATCATCAAGGACATCAACCACCCGAGCCACTGCCTGTTCACCCCGCTGCCATCCAGAAGGCGAGGTCAGTACAGGTGCATCAAAGCTGGGACCGAGAGACTGAAAAACAGCTTCTATCTCAAGGCCATCAGACTGTTAAACAGCCACCACTAACATTGAGTGGCTACTGCCAACACACTGTCAATGACACTGACTCTACTCCAGCCACTTTAATCATGGGAATCGATGGGAAATGATGTAAATATATCACTAGCCACTTTAAACAATGCTACCTTATATAATGTTACTTACCCTACATTGTTCATCTCATATGCATACGTTGATACTGTACTCTATATCATCGACTGCATCCTTATGTAATACATGTATCACTAGCCACTTTAACTATGCCACTTGGTTTACATACTTATCTCATATGTATATACTGTACTCGATATCATCTACTGTATCTTGCCTATGCTGCTCTGTACCATCACTCATTCATATATCCTTATGTACATATTCTTTATCCCCTTACACTGTGTATGACAGTAGTTTTTTTTGGAATTGTTAGTTAGATTACTTGCTCGTTATTACTGCATTGTCGGAACTAGAAGCACAAGCATTTCGCTACACTCGCATTAACATCTGCTAACCATGTGTATGTGACAAATAAAATTTGATTTGATTTGATTTGATTTTGATTTGATAAAGGTGTCAGATATCTTCAGGGTTGGGGAGTAACTGATTACAAAAAAGCTGTAACTGTAATCAGATTACAGATACTTTGGAAAATTTGATGATTACTTCTTAGAGTACTTTTAAATGTAAAAATACACTATGACACCTTTCTGTTTTCTCAATGACATTCAATGTATCATTGGGGGGAGAAAATAACACAAGTTTAAGTTTGTTCCACCTGAGCGAGTCTGACCACAAGTCAGAGACCACTATGATGACACACCAAATGCATTTGATTGATTATTTTGGTCTTCTTCTAATGCCTCTTAAGGGGAAAGTAATCCTGTAATCCCACGCCCTGATCTTAGTATTTTGTGTTTTCTTTATTATTTTGGTCAGGCCAGGGTGTGACATGGGTTATTTATGTGGTGTGTTTTGTCTTGGGGTTTTTGTAGGTTATGGGATTGTGGTGTAGTATAGTTGTCTAGGTAAGTCTATGGTTGCCTAGAGTGGTTCTCAATCAGAGGCAGGTTTTTATTGTTGTCTCTGATTGGGAACCATATTTAGACAGCCATATTCTTTGAGTGTTTTGTGGGTGATTGTTCCTGTCTCTGTGTTTGTTTGCACCAGATAAGGCTGTTTAGGTTTTTCGCGGTACGTTTTTGTATTGTATCGTCATTATCTTTATTAAAGATGTATGAAGATAACCACGCTGCATTTTGGTCCGATCCCTGCTACACCTCTTCAGACGACGAGGAGGAGGAAATTATCCGTAACAAATCCAAAATAATTGAAAGTAATCCGATTACATAACTGAGTTTGGCTAATTACCTTAATGATTACAATTTTGGACAGGTGATAGCAACAAAATAGTGAAAGCTTGGCCAATGGCCATCCCATGCATTCTCTTGTTCTCTCTCTGTAAGTAACTGTAATTGATTACATTTAGAAAGTAACCTTCCAAATCCTGGATATCTTACAGCACCAAGCTAACAGAGGTCTTCAACAGGCATCAGATATCTTACCCAAGCTAACAGAGGGCTTCAAAATACATCAGATATCTTACAGCACCAAGCTAACAGAGGGCTTCAATAGACATCAGATATCTTACAGCACCAAGCTAACAGAGGGCTTCAAAAGACATCAGATATCTTACAGCACCAAGCTAACAGAGGGCTTCAATAGACATCAGATATCTTACAGCACCAAGCTAACAGAGGGCTTCAATAGACATCAGATATCTTACAGCACCAAGCTAACAGAGGGCTTCAATAGACATCAGATATCTTACAGCACCAAGCTAACAGAGGGCTTCAAAAGACATCAGATATCTTACAGCACCAAGCTAACAGAGGGCTTCAATAGACATCAGATATCTTACAGCACCAAGCTAACAGAGGGCTTCAATAGACATCAGATATCTTACAGCACCAAGCTAACAGAGAGCTTCAATAGACATCAGATATCTTACAGCACCAAGCTAACAGAGAGCTTCAATAGACATCAGATATCTTACCCAAGCTAACAGAGGGCTTCAAAAGACATCAGATATCTTACAGCACCAAGCTAACAGAGGGCTTCAATAGACATCAGATATCTTACAGCACCAAGCTAACAGAGGGCTTCAATAGACATCAGATATCTTACAGCACCAAGCTAACAGAGGGCTTCAATAGACATCAGATATCTTACAGCACCAAGCTAACAGAGGGCTTCAATAGACATCAGATATCTTACAGCACCAAGCTAACAGAGAGCTTCAATAGACATCAGATATCTTACAGCACCAAGCTAACAGAGAGCTTCAATAGACATCAGATATCTTACAGCACCAAGCTAACAGAGGGCTTCAATAGACATCAGATATCTTACAGCACCAAGCTAACAGAGAGCTTCAATAGACATCAGATATATTACAGCACCAAGCTAACAGAGGGCTTCAATAGACATCAGATATCTTACAGCACCAAGCTAACAGAGAGCTTCAATAGACATCTTACAGCATCCAGCTCACAGTCATAACCACAGATGAGTGACACATACAGTACAGCACCACATCAGCACACTGCAACCTACATTGCCTTTTTGTTTAAATACACCTTTATTAAGGCACAATTTATAATAACTGACATCAAACATTGGTTGATCTCAGGGCCTTTGAGAAACAGGTTCCTGTTTGTTTAATCCAATAACTATAGCACAATGATAGGATATAAATAAAATATGCATCCTATCCCCTAAGTGCAACAATGTTGCTGGCCAGGCCTTTATCTGCCCACTGCCTCCCACCATAACTCCAGTTTGTCTTCTAAGGCCAGGTTCCATGTCTAAACTTGCCCAATGTGACTCCTTCAACAAAACATGGGAGGCCCCAAAACAGAAGTGGGATGACCTGGTCTGTGTGTTGAAAGAAAAATACTTTCAAAGGCAGTTCAACGAGGTCGTCAAACCACAGTCAATTACAGTGATTGCAGCCATGTGGTATCCACAGCAAGTGAATGAAGAGACATTGACTGGTCTGTTCAGAGCACATCTCAATATGCACTAATCCCTGAGAATGCTGAACTATCCACCAACACTGCCAGGAGAACATGACTGCCAGGAGAACATGACTGCCAGAAACAAGTAGACATCCAAGACTACAGAACTGCAGACCCAATGATGAGCCCCGGAGATGCAATGCTGCAATGTAATGATATTCAAACTTCCACAGCAGAGCTCTCAGTGTCCCCGTTTAAAAATGGTCTTACACTGATACAAGTCGAAAACAAGGTCACAAGGTTATGGGCCATGGCTCAGTTTGTCGTCTACCAAGAGTTTATTATGAGTTGTTGGTACATAGACAATGCCAGGGGAAAGGAAATACTGACATTAAAATGTAATGTATTCAACACCCCATACTGGCATTATAATGAATTCAACACCTAAGGCTCATAATGATTGGAAGAGTTATATGTTATAATGGGAAGGAGTTTAGGAAGGAGTAACTACTGACCAGCTCTGTGTGTTAGCCATAGGCCATTCTGTATGTATTAGAATGGCCATTTTCCCTCAGGACTTACTGAAGACTACGAGGATGAAGATCACGGTGGCCATTCCAGCAGTGATGTAGAACATGATGCTGATGTGGTATGCCAGATCGTCCA
This sequence comes from Oncorhynchus tshawytscha, assembly GCF_018296145.1. Classification (NCBI taxonomy): domain Eukaryota; kingdom Metazoa; phylum Chordata; class Actinopteri; order Salmoniformes; family Salmonidae; genus Oncorhynchus; species Oncorhynchus tshawytscha. The sequence goes on along the minus strand of NC_056439.1, from coordinate 32,652,920 downwards.
TATCATCAACATTTGGCACGAGGATGGGCGGCACCAGAAAGCCAATGGCAATGCCCATCTGTAAGTGAGGGAGACAAAAATACACGATCAGTCAATGACTCCTGCCATCACACCTCCACACACATACAAAGCAATGCTATTAAGGGGAAACATATAAACAAACTATAACATTAAGTAAAGCATGAAATGTTTAAACAGTCCTATATGGCTATACTGCTTGATAGTTGTTAGAGTGACAGTAAAACAAATCAGCTATGGCAGAAACGCATGCTTGATTATGTGTTGACATGAGTGCATACAAATTACAGAAAAGAGAGTGTGGCATGTTGTAAAGTTAATGTCAGGGCCATATTTTAATGGCAGGGCCATATTTCTTGGTAGTCCAGAAATGAGGATAAAGTGTCTTTGCGTCTTTCACAATCCCTTGTCAACTGGCCTATATTCCCCCTCTCCCCACTGTCTGGCAACAATTGTAGTGGTTTTTGGACATTGAGGGTTGCTAAACCTTCCAAATTTGAATACCACATGTGCCCATGTCCTCATCTTCCTAGAGCCTCAACATTCCAGAAAGGACATCAGACAGGGTCCCATGACTCTAGGGGAAAGGTGAAAGTGAGACACGGTCAAGAGATGACAGAGGCATGCTCCTCGAAGGAGGACCAGAGTGTGACATCTCCCCATCACCTTCCCAGCATGCTGCTTCCTCATAGTTGCTGGGGACACTCTTACCCTGCAACTACCCTCTAGGAAATTCACTACACAAAATGTCAATACTGGTGTTGACGTTGTTTACCACTACATCACTATAACTTAGATGAACTTACCTGAGGGATAGCTTAGTGACAGACTCACAGGAGCATTTTAAAGATCAGCATTCCTACAACAGAATAACTGAAGTGTGATCTTTGTTCAATCTCCATCATTTGGTTCAAGAATATACATTTCATAGATTTCATACTTTCTAAAAGAAAAGGTTGGTACCAGTCCATCTTAATGCAGTACAATAGACCTTTTAACATGTTCCTCAAATCAACCTTTTCAAAACAACTTCTGAAATACCATTCAATTTCCACGCTATGTTTAAGCAAGAAGGCCCGAAGGGGTGATGTATATGGCCAATATACCACGGCTAATGGCTGTTCTTATGCACGACGCAGTGCAGAGTGCCTGGACACAGCCTTTAGCTGTGGTATATTGGAAATATATCACAAACCCCCCTTGTTGCTATTATAAACTGGTTACCAACATAATTAGAGCAGTAAAAATACATGTTTTGTCATACGGGCTGTTCTTAGGCATGACACAACAGAACAAAAAGACTGAACAACTCTGCTCGTGTCTCTAGCAACCCTAGATTTGTGTCAGTACTACATCTTGTGGAAGGATGAAATAGTATGAATAAAGAACACGTGCCAATATATCCTCCAAACACTGGCTGCTCCGGCATTATCACTTAAATAGAAGTCCTGATTCTATCAGCTTCTACATGAAACGTTAGTTTAAATGAAAATAATGTTAAACTTTAAAGCAGTAGGAGGGGTATCAGAGCCAGAGGTTAAAATAACTATGAGAAAAATAGGTCATTGTTAATATTAAGAACAAAACAAAATGGTCTTTGATCTACATAAAAGCAAAGGAACTGAAGGTGGGATTGAGTCAAAGAACAATAAACATGCTTAACAATGAACGGTATGAAGTATTTACAGTAAGCTCTGACTGCGTGAGACTCTATTGAAAGAAAAATGAACTGTTTGGCTTCAGAGGTTCCCCATTTGGTGGGCAGCGGGCCAAATCCTGCCCACAGGTAAATGTCTTTGTATTTCCTTTTTATCGCTTGTCCAATTGTGCGCCGCCTCATGGGTCTCACGGACGTGGCTGCCTGCGACACAGCCTGGGATCAAACCCGTGACTGTAGTGACGCGGAACATTTTGATATCGCCTGTTGTTTGCATTTGTGCAGATCAGTCTGACTATGTCTTCTGTCATAATATGTTTGCGCTGCACTATCCTAAGGTCCTGTTGAAAACAAATAATCACACACGCCCTTCACAACATCACCTACTAACTTGAACTTCAAGTAACGCTTGCTATGAAGACAGCATTCTCAAGGTTATAATCTTATTGCTGTACAGTTAATTTACCTAAGTCATAGGAGCTTGAAACCAGACGCTTCGAGTAGTAGTCACCCGCCATCCCCCAGGCTAGAACAAACCACACACAAACGTAACAGAAATCATTTGAACAATACTATAAAAATCATCAGCCTGACTTCAACTGTAGTTAGAGTCGTATCACTTGTTCATAGGGCCTCCTCCCGTTCTCCCTTTCCAAAAGTGAGAGGTTTTATTGAAACTCCTGTTATATGTTACATTTCCATAACGACCCTCAGATGAATCTGTTGTGAAGAAGATGTCAAATTAAACGACCTGATTTGTCAAGTAGGAGCCGAGTCTCCAATATGTATAGTGTTTGCTTAACTAATATGGACCATGTACGGGAGGATTCTTTACCAAATGTAGCTTGCTGTCATCACAACATTCCTGTAATCCTAGGTTCACTATTTGTCATATGGCCACATATTTTCTCTGTTTATGTAACAATTATTATCTTAAATGTTTCAAATGTAAAAACCACAGAGCAGACAGGGTTAAAACACTGTATGTGGGATATGTTGAAACAGGAGATCAAAAACAAAGATTTGTCTGACTACTTTGAATGTAGGCTAAGCTGTAAGTATCACATCATTTCGGGGTGGCAGGTAGCCTAGTGGTTAGAGAATTAGGCCAGTATCTGAAAGGTTGCTGGCTCGAATCCCTGAGCTGACAAGATGAAAATCTGTCGTTCTGCCCCTGAACAAGGCAGTTAATCAACTGTTCCCTGTTAGGCCATCATTGTAAATATGAATTTGTTCTTAACTGACTTGCCTAGTTAAATAAAGGTTTAAAAAATAAATAATAATTGTCAGTTTTCATACACCTAGTAAATTATGTTACTTTGATTTCCCACATACTTAGTAAGTGGGAGGTACTGGGCACATTAGAAGTGTCAGTTTGGCTGGTTCCTGCAGGTTCTCCCACATCAGACCAGTGGACACATCTGCCCCAGTCTTATTAGCCTTTGCATTGCCATCCACCCAGTCGTGTTGTAATTCTCGTTGCAAGCTAATGCTCCTTGTACCTCTGCCCTTTGTAGCATTTAACAGCTAAGAGAGGAACAGAGGTACCTCCTTTGTGGGCGGTCTGTATCTGTGACAAGTTAACGTTTTGTTATTTACCTATCTTTCTCTACCACATGACATACACACGCCATGAGGGACAAAAGTCCAGTGCAAAGGAGAGATTACCCATAAGAATAGACAGGACCAACCCAATACCAGGAAGCAGCATGTTGTGGTTCAAAACATAAGTACGCCTCTACTTCTCTAAAGTGAATGAACCATCCCTTAGAACGGAGGAAGAAAGTCTGTGGGTACTTGGTATACTGAGAAGGTTTGTAACGACTCTCGTGGGTTGAAGAAGGAGACCAATGTGCAGTGTGGTAGGCATTCATGATTAATAATAAAGCTGAACACCTCAACAAAATAACAAAGTAGAAAAACGAAAGCGCACAGTTCTGTCAGGCAAACAAAACAGCTAAACAGAAAATAACTCCCCACAAAACCCAAACGGAAATGACCAATTTATATATGATCCCCAATCCGAGACAACGATAGACAGCTGCCTCTGATTGGGAACAACACATGGTAAAAACAACAAAGAAATAGAAAACATAGAAACAGAAAACCTAGAATGCCCACCCTAATCACACCCTGACCTAACCAAAAACCGAGAAATAAAAGGCTCTCTAAGATCAGGGTGTGACACTGGAGGCTTCGGGCCATGGATCATCACTGGAGGCTTCGTACGTGGAGCCGGAACAGGTTTCACCGGGCTGGGGAGACGCACTGGAGGCCAGGAGCGCAGAGCCGGCACCATCCGTCCTGGCTGGATGCCCACTCTAGCCCAGCCAATGCGGGGAGCTGGAATATAGTGCACCGGGCTGTGACTGAGCACTGGAGACATGGTGCGCATCACCGCATAACACGGTGCCCGACCGGTCACATGCTCCCCACGGTAAGCACGGGGAGTTGGCTCAGGTCTAAACCCTGACTCCGCTAATCTCCCCATGTGCCCCCCAAATTTTTTTGGGGGGGAGCTGCCTCTCGGGCTTCCGTGCTAGCCGTGACCCCTTGTATAGTTGCTCCCTCCTTGCTGCCTCCATCTGCTCCCATGGGAGGCGATCCCTCCCAGCCAGGATCTCCTCCCACGTCCAGGATCCTTTACCATTCAGAATGTCCTCCCACGTCCATTCCTCCTGACCACGCTGCACAGTGGGAAATTACAATGGTATACTGCCCCTACAGTCTCTGCTATGTCCAACAGGAACACACTTTTTTCACTCCACCTCAATACAAAGTGATTTTCTTAGCAGGTTAGGAGAGTATTTTTGCTAACCAGTGGAGGCTCCTCAGAGGAGGAAGAGGAGGACCATCCTAATCAGTGAATTTCATGAAAATAAAAACAGTGAAACATTAAAAAAGTTATCCTTTTTATATTAAACTATACTAAAAATAGTAATGTCACCAAATAATTGATTTGAAAAAAATGAAGTTAAGAACAGATTCTTATTTTACAATGACGGCTTACCCCAGCCAAACCTTCCCCTAACCTGGACAACGCTGGGCCAATTGTGAGCTGCCCTATGGGACTCCCAATCATTGCCGGTTGTGATAAAACCAGGGTCTGTAGTGATGCCTCTAACACTGAGATGCAGTACCTTAGACCGCTGAGCCACTCAGGAGAACTAAACACACTGTTTTGCAATGAAGGTCTACAGTAGCCTCAACAGCACTGTGTAGCGTAGCACCATGGTGTAGCCAGAGGACAACTAGTTTCCGTCCTCTGAGTACATTGACTTCAATACAAAACCTAGGAGGCTCTTAGTTCTCACTCCCTTCCATAGACTTACACAGTAAGTATGACAACATCTGGAGGACGTCCTCCAACCTATCAGAGCTCTTGCAGCATGAACTGACATGTTGTACACCCAATCAAAAGATCAGAGAATTAATATAATACTGAAAGCATACGCTACAGATAGCTAGCACTGCAGTGCATAAAATGTAGTGAGTAGTTGACTCAAAGAGAAAGACAATAGTTTAACAGTTTAGAACAAATTAATTTCTTTAAAATGTGTGGAGAAGCGAGAGAAAGCTAAATTTGTTTTTTTTTATACTTAACTAGCTAATTACATTTCAGTAATTTAGCAGACACTCTTATCCAGAGCGACTGACAGGAGCAATTATGGTTAAGTACCTTGCTCAAGGGCACATTGATAGATGTTTTCCCCTTGTCAGCTCTGGGATTTGAACCAGCAATTTTTCAGTTACTGGCCCAACAATCTAACTGCTAGGCTACCTGCCACAAGAATGCAGTTAGCTAGTTTAGCCTAATCAAACACCCAGCTCAAACAGAGATGGATGCTATGTCAGTTAGCTGGCGATGGCTATCCAACACTGTTCCAAGTCAAGGTAAGCTTTTGATTTTATTCATTTATTCCCATTGGGGCCCGCCGGTGTAACTGCTTGCTGACTGTACACTGTACTGCATGAGTGTAGGTGGTTTACTAACTCGTTAGTTCTACTAGCTATGTTGACTATGACATTAGCTAATATGGTGACAATGATTTAGGCTGTGTGTAGCGGTTATGATATGAAGGTTTGGCTTGGAAAGGTTTTTTAAGCCTGGTCACAGAAATATGACGTGTTGTGCACTGAAGTCCACAAGCGAAGGAAAAAGGTGAGAGGAGGAGAGCACGTAGATGCGAGAAGGAATTATACGAGCAAAGTGATCATGCGGTTTGTATGTCGCTGCTATGAATGTGAACTGTGTTTGCGTGTGATCAGTGGTGTATTCATTCTGTTGAAAAACTTATCTTAAACGGAAGCAAACAGGCATAAACATACCTGAATTGGTCTAATAGAAACTCTTGTTTGCAACTGTTGATCACTAGATACACCCTAGATCAGCTAGATACAGGCAAGAGTATGCAAGGCGATATTGAATGTGTCACTATCTGTCACCTTTTCTCTCGACCTGTGCACATATGTTGTAAACTGTCATTCGTAGGCTAGCAACTTCATGATGGGTATAGGAAAATTTGAGTATCATGTTGTAACCTATAGCTATCGATGCTACATTGAGCTGGGTGAATGGAATATGAATTATAGTCATCCAATAAGCTGTAATAGAAATAAGGCCATGCTCATAATTTAAAAAAAATAATATTGTCCTCCCTCATCTTAAATGTCACCAACCACCACTGTTGCTAACCCTAACCCTAACCCTTTTCCTAACCTTAACCTCTTAACCTGTTACGTGAATTCTCCTAACCTGCTACATGAATTATCCGAACCTACAATGTGAATTCTCCTAACCTACTGCATAAATTCCCCTAACCTTCTACGAAAAAGTCACCGGTATCAAAGTGCATGAAGAGTGTTTCCCAGGTCCCCAAGTCCTACACCCCTGCTGAATGCAAACATTTAGTGGACCAGGAATGAACAAAGCAAGCCCCACTAACAGCATCATCTTTATGTAAACTGAAACCAAAACTACAAATGCATTCCAAATAGGTCATTTAAAGATTGTTCGTAAAGTAATGCTACTATTAAGCTTAAGAAAAATCGTTCCTTTCTGCCATTTCAAATAGGACTTATAGGTCATATAGGTCATATTTTGCAAAGTGTATTTTAAGTCTCTTTCGATATAATCTAGCCATTGACATATTTACGGTATTACATCAAATTAATATAAATCTATGCCTATATTTCCATTTGAACAAAAAGTATTTATTTCATAAAATATTTTTGTTGATTTCCATATAAACAGTAGAGGGGCGATCAAAGGCACTGCGCTGCAGCGCTTGAGGTGTCACTAGAGACTCGGGTACGATCCCGTGTCGTGACCGGGAGACCAATGAGGCGGCGCAAAATTTGCCCAGCGTCGTCCGGGTTAGGGGAGGATTTGGCTGACCGGGATGTTCTTGTCCCATCTGTGGCGGGTTGGGAGCTTGCAAGCTGACTGCGGTCGCCAGTTGTACGGTGTTTCCTCCGACACGTTGGTGTGGCTGGCTTCTGTGCAGTGTGTGAAGAAGCAGTGCAATTTGGCAGGGTAGTGTTTCCGAGGACGCATGGCTCTAGACCTTCGCCTCTCCCAAATCCATATGTGAGTTGCAGCGATGGGAAAAGACTAACTACCAATTGGATATCACAAAAAAAAACACTTATATTATATAGGAGGACACACTTATATTTTTATTTTATTTTTTACATTACATAAATACTTATTTAAAGAGCGATGATTTAGTATACCTTGATCAATGCATTAAGTGGTGATTAAATGTAGTCTACTGTACAGATGCATACACCGTAATAGCAAAAGATCGCCGAATTGTACCACGTAATTTTCCCCTTACTCGTCTTTATATTTTTCTATTTTTTATCTGTTTTTCTTTCATTTCCATAAATTTCTGTTGTGACAGAATTCTCACGAAACCTCGCCAATCGTGAAAGGTCCATCGAGTTATGTTAGAAACATAACAGAAATCCTTCTGAAAATGATTGTGCATCATTCAGCTATAGAGATGCTCAATGTTGTATATTTGATAGTTAGGCTATTGGTGATGACATGTTTAAACATGCTGCATTTTGAGAAAATTTTTCATTTTCCTGTGGTGTGAGTTTCGTATTTGTATGTTGCAATATTCAAGTTAGCATTAGGGTATAACCATTAATTTCAGTTTCAGTCTGAATACATTTCAAATTTGAGAGTGGAGTTTTTTGTACGAAGTGTACATATTCAAAGAGCTCATCCTTACAGAAAAGGCTACATCCCAAGGAGTCTTTTTGGATAGGTTTGAAGGGAGGGGGTTGGCGAGATGTAGAGGTGACTTTCCAGGAGAAAAAACTTCTCATCCTGCTCAATGCACTACACACACACACACCTAAAAAAATACTACAAAAATGTTAATCCGAGTTCAAAGCTTTACTGGCTAAGTAACTAAGCTCAAACAGCATGTTCAGTATTACATTTTCATGAACTCAAACACTTAATCACAAAGGGCTACTTTAGTCAGAACAAAGTAGGCTAGTCAGAAGAAAAAAATATTCCATACAAAAGTGAGCTCTGAAAGGAGGTAATCCAGCAAAAAGGCTGACTAAAACTGTGATTGCTTGGAAATTGGAAAGCTACTTTGTTGGAGCAGTGCTCCTCCTTGCCATGTGAAACCGCCAAAGAAAATCATCTCAATTCAGTTTTTAGGACATGCTTGTCACTATGCATGTAACTCACTATACGGCTGGATTAATTCATCTATAAAAGGACCAGCAATATCAAGCTCTAAACGAGAATACTATGCAGCGCATCTCATCAAATCGCACTAAATCGGATCTCTGAATATATTCTCATTTGGCTATATCAGTGGTGTGGAAATTGTGCATCCAAGGGCTGATAAATGGAGGACAATCACTCAGTCCTGGTTTGTTTATTAATGGTCAACCCCATGCTCAGAGGTAATTTGACCATTATTTTTAATAAATTGAATATTGGGGATTATAATAGACGTGCCTGAACATAAATTGATTATTAAGGATTATAATAAATCTCAACATTGTAAATCCCAACTGGCCTCCAATTCGTGGCTTGGCTTCAACATAGCTAGATACTGAATACAGGCCTATTGCAGTAGTATAATCATAGACATTACCTATTGCATTTAGGGGACGACTACCCAATCCCTAATTTGATTAATAATGGGGCATTTTGAGGGAGAAAAGAAGAGAAATTTCGTCCAGTAAGAGAGGTTGTACATACTCAGTTTCAGATGCTGTACATACTCAGTTTCAGATGTTGACCACTGTGTCAGACATTTATTAAAAGAGGATGCATCCTCGCCAAAAGTTGTCCATTGCAGAATTACAGTATCTCCATTTCTGAATGCATATGAATTGCTCTAGGCTATATCCTAACTTCTTTAACCATTGTCAATGTATCATCAAAACAAATTCTGAATCTAAAATACCACAACTAGTAAGGATAATCTCTTGATAGCCATTGGTCATGCCAAACTGTCGACCTATTTCATCTTAACTATCTAAGATCTCAAATCTATAAACGTCAGTTAAATAAACTGTCCAAGGCCAACCTTTTTGAAAACATCACATATAGTAATCGGGTTACCCATGTGCGTAATGCGTAATGTCTCTCCAATTGTCGCAAACGGCATTGCCGTTTATGGGCACTCTTTTTTTGGATCAACAAATCAATATTTGTTGCGAATTAAAATCAAAATAAATAATGAATCATAAATCACCACAGATTTCACTTAATAGGGTACCTTTGCGTGATGTGGAATAAACTGACCTGATTCCCAAATACGCCGATGGAACAGGCGGTGGACACCTCTTCAGAGCCAAACCAAACCGATGCTAGGCGGGAAGGCATCCCAAGGATGAATACCTGTGATAGGGAGCCTGCGAATTGTCCAAGCATGGTCACCCAAAATAGGTTTTGCTTGACGCTGGCCACCTTGATCCATGTCCCAAGGCAATTAATAGCGGTGGCCATCAGTGCTATGAGCCGCAGTCCTTTTTTGTCTAAAAGCCAGGAGACAGGCCATATAAAGGGAATATATGTCAACATATAGATCATTGACATCCAGTCGATGGCAAAAGAGTCCACATTGTAGAATTTCATAAAAATATTGTTAATTATTCCGTATTGGATCCATTGAAATGCGTTGCACAGGGAATAAGAGCTGAAAAGGAACACCATCACCCATCTCCTTTTGTATAAATGCGTAGTAGTTGTATTGTCCTTGTTCACATTCGGGATGCTCGTGCATTCGATTTGTTCCTCCAAGTCCACGGATTTGGAAGGGTTCGTTTTTCCCAGATCCAGACAAATGTTCTCTTCTTTAATTTCTTCATCATCAAAGTCAGGGTTGTCACCCATATTGAGACACCCTTGGTACCTGTGCGCACTGTTAGTTTAGTCTTCGCAGAAACTGCAACTTAAACAAGTATGTATTATTCAAAATTTGCATACAGTGTAGGCTAACACGCAACAACTTAATTAAAACGTTTTAAATGTTAAACTAACGTCAAAATGCAGGGTGAAACATATCTTAGTCTAACTAACTATTAAAAAACAAATAGAAAACCAGTATTTATATAAATATATTTATATAATATCTTGTTAAATTGCTATCATTATTAAATAATGATATAAAACAAGTGATAAATAACTTGAAATAGGAAACCATACACAAAGCCTATGTTTCTCTTAACATAACAATGTCCCGAATATGTCCGTAATAGCACTCTTGCTCTGAGAGAAATTCCAATCCCTTTATTATAACACCACGTGGTGTCCAAACTCTAACTCCCCCTGATGTAAGTTGAAACAATGATAAGGAAGACTCCGACGTGAATGACGGAACAATATGATTACAGTAGCCTAAGCATATGGGTACTATGTTATTGACCCTTCTTACCAGCATGTTTCTTGTTAAATGTGACAATGAATACAATGGATACGCAAACATTGTGCACACATATTGCAACAGCTGACACACAGTTTGGGGGGAGGTCTCTAAATAATGCTAATTTAACCATTCTCCTATTTGTTTAAAATGCAATTTGTACTGCTACATTGGTAAATATATTTAAAATCTTAAATAAACGAACACCCCCACCTCTGTGTCACCTTTGTGTTTAAACCCTCCAGAACTGTCATTAAGCACACCTGGTCCCTATTCCCACTGATTAGTAATTGTATAAATGTGCCCTTTGTTTATTATTGTTCTGTCGATTATTGTTCCAATGTCCGTTGGACGTGTGAGTACCTGTGCTATGTTGTTTTGGCTTTCGTGCCACGTATATTGTGCAGATGATTACGGTCTCGTCCCGTGTGATAATCATTGTGCGATTGGGTATATTAATTCGAGGTACTCCTCGCTCTCTTGTTTGGGTTTCTACCCTGTGTTTTGTGTAGTACCCTTCCAGACTCCTATTAAACATCTCCAATCCAATATTAAATCTAGAATCGGCTTCCTATTTCGCAACAAAGCCTCCTTCTGTCACGATTGCTATCATAGACGGACCAAGGCGCAGTGTGATTCGAGTTGCACATATTTTATTAGTGAAACTTAAACAAAACAATATCCCACAAATGCAGGTGGGAACAGGGACACCGTAAGTATGATCCCCAACTAGAGACAACAAATGTCAGCTGCCTCTAATTGGGAACCATACTAAGAGCACCAACATAGAAATGCATCGACTAGAACACCCCCTAGTCACGCCCTGACCTACAACACCATAGAGAACCAAGGGCTCTCTATGGTCAGGGAGTGACAATACCCCCCCCACCCCCCCCACCCCCCCCTCCAAAGGTGCGGACTCCGGCCACAAAGACAGAAACCAAAATGGGGGGTTAGGGGGGGTGACTAGTGTCGGTGGCGGCTACGGTGCGGGTCGTAGCCCCAGCCCAGATCCCGGATCCGGCCATGGCGCCGGGCTGAACGCCGTGCTTTGACCGGGCATCGGCGCAGAGGAAGGCTCCAGCCATGGAACAGTACTGGATGCCGTGCCTGGAATGGGTACCGACGCATAGGAGGGCTCCGGCCATGGAGCTGGGTTGGACACTGTGCCTGGACTGGGCACCGGCGCAGAGGAAGGCTCCGGCCTTGGTGCGGAACTGGACGCCGTGCCTGGATGGGAGCACCGGCGCAGGCGAAGACTCCTGCCGTGGAGCGGGACTGGATGCCATGCCTGGACTGGGCACCGGCGCAGAGGAAGGCTCCGGCCTTGGAGTGGAACTGGACGCCGTGCCTGGATGGGAGCACCGGCGCAGAGGAAGGCTCCGGCCTTGGTGCGGAACTGGACGCCGTGCCTGGACTGGGCACCAGCGCAGAGGAAGGCTCCTGCCATGGAGCGGGACTGGACGCCGTGCCTGGACTGGGTACCGGCGCAGAGGAAGACTCCTGCCATGGAGCGGGACTGGACGCCGTGCCTGGACTGGGTACCGGCGCAGAGGAAGACTCCTGCCATGGAGCGGGACTGGACGCCGTGCCTGGACTGGGCACCAGCGCAGAGGAAGGCTCTTGCCATGGAGCGGGACTGGACGCCGTGCCTGGACTGGGCACCGGCACAGAGGAAGGCTCCTGTGCCTGGACCGGGCACCCACGCAGAGGAAGGCTCCTGCCATGGAGCGGGACTGGATGCCATGCCTGGACTGGGCACCAACGCAGAGGAAGGCTCCTGCCATGGAGCAGGACTGGACGCCGTGCCTGGACTGGGCACCGGCGCAGAGGACGGATCCGGCCTTGGAGCGGGACTGGACGCCGTGCCTGGACTGGGAACCGATGCAGAGGAAGGCTCCGGCCATGGAGGGGGACTGGACACCGTGCCTGGACTGGGCATCGGAGCAGGTTGCACTGGACTGATGACACACTCCTCAGGTCGAGTGCGTGGAGCCGGCACAGGTGGCACCGGATTGGTGACACGCTCTTCAGGGCGAGTGCGGGGAGCTAGCACAGGGCATACTGGGCTGGGGAGGCGCACTGGAGGCCTGGTGCGTGGAGCCGGCACAGGTTGCGCCGGACTGATGGCACGCACTTCAGGGCGAGTGCGGGAAGCCGGCACAGGACGTACCGGGCTGGGGAGGCGCACTGGAGGCCAGATGCGTGGAGCCGGCACATTTTTCAACAGACTGCTGACAGGCTCTTCAGGTCGAATGTTGTGCAGAACACACCTGACTAACATCTCTCTCCTCTCTCGCTCTCCCAACTTCTCCATTGCCTCCCTGACGGTCTCTGGCTCTTCAGGGCGAGTGCGGGGAGCTGGCACAGATGCCACTGGACTAATGACTCGCTCTTCAGGGCGAGTGCGAGGAACTGGCATAGGACGTACTAGGCTGAGAAGGCGCTCTGGTGCTTGAACCCGGCGCCAATGGCACCGAACTGGTGTCACGCTCTTCAGCACGCCTGCGCTGCAGCATACTCCTCGCTACCCCCTCTCTCTGGTATCTTTCATTGAATTCCTCCACCGACTACCAAATCTTGGGGTTTCTGAGGCCGCGGCCCCCGGCGTCGTCGCTGTCCTTCCTGATCTTTCTGCGATTTTCTACAAGGAAGGGTCTCACATCCTCCCCGGAATTCCTCCCAGGTCCAACTCACTTTATCCTCCCGTACACGCTGCTTGGTCCTTGATTGGTGGGATATTCTGTCACGATTGTTATGATAGACAGACCAAGTCGCAGCATGATTTGAGTTCCACATCTTTTATTAGTGAAACTTAAACAAAACAATAAACAAACAACGACAGTGAAGTAACAGAGCACACATCAACACTCAACAAAACAATACCCCACAAATGCAGGTGGGAACAGGGAAACCTTAAGTATGATCCCCAACTAGAGACAACGAATATCAGCTGCCTCTAATTGGGAACCATACTATGAGCACCAACATAGAAATGCATCGACTAGAACACCCCCTAGTCACGCCCTGACCTACAGAACCAAGGGCTCTCTATGGTCAGGGCGTGACACCTTCACTCACGCCGCCAAACATACCCTCGTAAAACTGACTATCCTACCGATCCTCAACTTCCGCGATGTCATTTACAAAATAGCTTCCAATACTCTACTCAGCAAACTGGATGCAGTCTATCACAGCCCCTTATACCACCCACCACTACGACCTGTAGGCTCTAGTCGGCTGGCCCTCACTACATATTCGTCGCCAGACCCAATGGCTCCAGGTCATCTATAAGTCTATAATAGGTAAAGCTCCGCCTTATCACAGCTCACTGGTCACGATAACAACACCCACCCGTAGCACGCGCTCCAGCAGGTATATCTCACTGGTCATCCCCAAAGCCAACACTTCCTTTGGCCGCCCTTCCTTACAGTTCTCTGCTGCCAATGACTGCCATATTGTTTTTATTTACTTTTCTGCTCTTTTGCACACCAGTATTTCTACTTGCACATCATCATCTGCTCATCTATCACTCCAGTGTTAATTTGCTAAATTGTAGTTACTCCGCTACTATGGCCTATTTACTGCTTTACCTCCTCACGCCATTAGCACACACTGCACAGTATATAGACTTTCTTTTTTTCTATTGTGTTATTGACTCTACGCTTGTTTATTCCATGTAAATCTGTGTTGTTGTTTGTGTCACACTGCTATGCTTTATCTTGGCCAGGTCACAGTTGTAAATGAGAACTTGTTCTTAACTAGCCTACCAGGTTAAATAAAGGTGAAATAAATCAAATAAAAAATTGTGTTTGTTGGGTCTTCCTCCCGTTGCCTTTATACAGCATGCTGTAATTTGGGGGGGGGGGATATATTGTGGTTTCTATCAGTGTAATTGTCTGCATAATTTCCAATCCTCCATATATTGTTTTAGTAAATATGCAGTGCATTCGGAAAGTATTCAGACCACTTGACTTTTTCCACATTACAGTGTTATTCTGAACTGGAATTAATTGTTTTTCCTCCTCACACAATACCCCATAATGACAAAGTGAAAACAGGTTTTTAGCAATGTTTGCAAATTTGTTAAAAACAGAAATACCTTATTTACATAAGTATTCAGACCCTTTGCTATGAGACTCGAAATTGAGCTCAGGTGCATTCTGTTTCCATTGACCATCCTTGAGATGTTTCTAAAACTTAATTGGAGTCTACCTTTGGTAAATTCAATTGTAGGATATTATTTGGAAAGGGGCACACCCGTCTATATAAGGTCCCACAGTTGACAGTGCACATCAGACCAAAAACCAAGCCATGAGGTCGAAGGAATTGTCCATAGAGCTCCGCGACAGGATTGTGTCGAGAAACAGATCTGGGGAAGGGTACCAAAACATTTCTGCAGCATTGAAGGTGCCCAAGAACACAGTGGCCTCCTTCATTCTTAAATGGAATGAAAGAAGTTTAGAATCACCAAGGCTCTTGCTGGCCTCCTTGCCAAACTGAGCAATAGAGGGAGAAGGGCCTTGGTCAGGGAGGTGATCAAGAACTCGATTGTCACTCTGACGAAGCTCCAGAGTTCCTCTGTAGAGATGGGAGAACATTCCAGAAGGACACCAATCAGGCCTTTATGGTAGAGTGGCCAGGCGGAAGCCACTCCTCAGTAAAAGGCACATGACAGCCCACTTGGAGTTTGCCAAAAAGGCACTTAAAGACTCTGACCATGAGAAACAAGATTCTCTAGTCTGATGAAACAAAGATTGAACTCTTTGGCCTGAGTGCCAAGCATCACATCTGGAGGAAACCTGGCACCATCCCTATGGTGCAGCATCATGCTGTGGGGATGTTTGTCAGCAGCAGAGACTGGGAGACTAGTCAGGATTGAGGAAAAGGTGAACAGAGCAAAGTACAGAGAGATTCTTGATGATAACCTGCTCAGGACCTCAGACTGGGGCGAAGGTTCACCTTCCTACAGGACAACAACCCTAAGCACACAGCCAAGACAACGCAGGAGTGGCTTCGGGACAAGTCTTTGAATGTCTTTGAGTGGGCCAGCCAGAGTCCGGAATTGAACACGAACGAACATGTCTGGAGAGACCTGAAAATAGTTGTGTAGTGATGCTCCCCATCCAACCTGACAGAGCTTAAGAGGATCTGCAGAAAAGAATGGGAGAAACTCCACAAATACAGGTGTGTCAAACTTGTAGGGTCATACCCAGGAAGACTCAAGGCTGTAATCTCTGCCAAAGGTACTTCAACAAAGTACTGAGTAAAGGGTCTGAATACTTATGTAAATGTAATTTCTATTTTTATTCTCCTCTAACCCTACCACCCCTCCCCAAATTGGAGTAAACTCATGGACAACAATACTTTGGCTTCTACTTCCAGTTTATTTATATACAATGCATACATTTCATGGACAGTATATTTTAGATTAGTTATCTTGTGTTTGTTTTAAGTCCAAGCCTTCAGCTACTGTCAACCCCTCCCATCTATCTCTGAAGACCATTCAGTTTCTAGCTGCCAAATATTTTTCTACTGTGCTGTGATGTTTTATAACATTTCTTAACCTTTCTATTCTCATAGTTTCTACAGATTGTAAATTAAAGATGAATACCTTTGCTAATAGTTTTATTATAGTATTGACCGATTGACTATGACTTTTCAAATCACCAAACAATTTTTTCCATATGGCTACATTTGTCATCCCGGGACAGTCTCGTATTTCATCCCCTTTTCAAGTGTACCACATTTTCTTTCTACAAAATAATAATTTTGTCAGCAAGATGCATCAATTAATTCAGGCAACTTGGTGTTTTGTAAATGTCTCTTTCCATTCATCAAATGGCGCGAGTGCACAGTGCAATATTTGGATGCTGGAATTCTTTTAGAGTGGACAAACATGCAGAGGTAGCTTACTTTTTTAATTGATTTGTTTGACAATAAGATGAAAACATAATCACTGGTTGTGTTCATGCCAAATTAAAAGGTAATGAAACATTTTTTAACGTTATCACGTTTTTACAATTAGGCCCATTAAAAAATGCACGAAATTAAAGAAAGACACGGTATAATTCACGACTCTGGCACAATGTTTGTGTATTAATTAAATGGTATGATGCCATTTCGCACTGTTTGTTAGTGGGCAATGACATTCCTTTTTTCTTTGGGACTGTTAATCCCTTTGTAAATGAATTCTGTTGATCAGAATTATGAGTGCTGCATGTGCTGGCCTAATCTGAACTTTTTTGTAAATTCTAGTATTTTCTTTTAAAATAGACATATACAGTTGAAGTCAGAAGTATACATACACTTATGTCGGAGTCACTAAAACTCGTTGTTCAACCACTCCACAAATGTCTTGTTAACAAACTATAGTTTTGGCAAGTCGGTTTGGACATCTACCTTGTCCATGACACAAGTAATTTTTACAACAATTGTTTACAGACGGATTATTTCACTTATTATTCACTGTATCACAATTCCAGTGGGTCAGAAGTTTACATACATTAAGTTGACTGTGCATTTAAACAGCTTGGAAAATTCCAGAAAATTATGTCATGGCTTTAGAAGCTTCTGATGGGCTAATTGACATAATTTGAGTCAATTGGAGGTGTACCTGTGAATGTATTTTAAGGCCTACCTTCAAACTCAGTGCCTCTTTGCTTGACATCATGGGAAAATCAAATGAAATCAGCCAAGACCTCAGAAAAAAATGTGTAGACCTCCACAATTCTGGTTCATCCTTGGGAGCAATTTCCAAATGCCTGAAGGTACCACGTTCATCTGTACAAACAATAGTACGCAAGTATAAACACCATGGGACCACGCAGCCATCATACCGCTCAGGAAGGAGACTCGTTCTGTCTCCTAGAGATGAACGTACTGTGGTGCAAAAAGTGCAAATAAATCCCAGAACAGCAAAGGACCTTGTGAAGATGCTGGAGGAAACAGATGCAAAAGTATCTATATCCACAGTAAAATTAGTCCTATATCGACATAACCTGAAAGGCTGCTCAGCAAGGAAGAAGCCACTGCTCCAAAACCACCATAAAAAAGCCAGACTACAGTTTGCAACTGCACACGGGGACAAAGATCATACTTTTTGAAGAAATGTCCTCTGGTCTGATGAAACAAAAATAGAACTGTTTGGCCATAATGTCCATCGTTATGTTTGGAGGAAAAAGGGGCTTGCAAGCCGAAGAACACCATCCCAACCGTGAAGCACGAGGATGGCAGCATCATGTTGTGGGGTGCTTTGCTGCAGGAGGGGCTGGTGCACTTCCCAAAATAGATTGCATCATGAGGATGGAAAATTATGTGAATATATTGAAGCAACATCTCAAGACATCAGTCAGGAAAGTTAAAGCTTGGTCGCAAATGGGTCTTCCAAATGAACAATGACCCCAAGCATACTTCCAAAGTTGTGGCAAAATGGCTTAAGGACAACAAAGTCAAGGTATTGGAGAGGCCATCACAAAGCCCTGACCTCAATCCTATAGAACATTTGTGGGTAGAACTGAAAAAGAGTGCGAGCAAGGAGGCATACAACCCTGACTCAGTTACACCAGCTCTATCAGGAGGAATGGGCCAAAATTCACCCAATTGTTTGTGGGAAGCTTGTGGAAGGCTACCCAAAATGTTTGACCCAAGTTAAACAATTTGAAGACAATGCTACCAAATACTAATTGAGTGTATGTAAACTTCTGACCCACTGGGAATGTGATGAAAGAAATAGAATCTGAAATAAATCATTCTCTCTACTATTATTCTGACATTTCACCTTCTTAAAATAAAGTGGTGATCCTAACTGACCTAAAACAGGTAATTTTACTAGGATTAAATGTCAGGAATTGTGAAAAACTGAGTTTAACTGTGTTTGGCTGAGGTGTAAGTAAACTTCCAACTTCAACTGTACATACCCAGTAATAATAAAATCATCATCACTGTTTTCTGTGGGCATTATCAGGACCAGCCTTTAAATGTTATCTACATGGTAAGGAAGGGTTTATAACTTCTACTGTCTGAGATGGTGCATGTCATATTAAATATGTGACATCATGTTTAATGTAGATTAGATCTAAAATAGGATAGAAATATAGGAGTACCTTGAATAACTAGTCCAATATGTTGGTATGTGAAATGCAAGTTTTGGATTGGAATAGTTCAAGAGGTAGTATTGCTGTGGCGCACCACACATACAGGTCAGGTGGACCATTGAATGCCAAGACACGTGCACCTGTATGAATATCTGCCACCAGATGAGTTACACAAAATGGACCCTGTTAATAAATGAATGAAAAAGAGTCAAGTGATCAAATCAAGCAGCTGATTTAAATGACCTCATAGACAAATCCTCAGATGTATTTAAATTAGCTTATAGTAATGTTGTGATGTCAGGGTATGATATCGCTTCCAACTAAGATTTTTGTAATGGCATTATTAATATCACAGATCAAATAGTATGATGAATAAGAAAATTACAATTTGAAATGCTGTTCACAGTTCTAAATCACAACAAAAGCCAAGGAGAAAAGAAACTGTATTTATTTGTAATATAAATACAAAATGTATCACGTTGTGATAGCTTATACCACTGAACAAAAATATAAACTCAGCATGTAACATGTTGGTCCTATGTTTCATGAGCTGAAATAAAATATTCCAGAAATGTTCCATACACACAAAAAGATTATTTCTCAAAAATGTTGTGCACAAATTTGTTTACATCCCTGATTAAACAGCATGAACATTACACAGGTGCCCCTTGTGTTGGGGACAATAAAAGTCCACACTAAAATGTGCTGTTTTGTCACACAACACAATGCCACCGATGTCTCAAGTTTTGAAGGAGCATGCAATTGGCATGCTGATTGCAGGAATGTCCACCAAAGTTGCTGCCAGAGAATTTAATGTTAATTTCTCTACCATAAGCCACCTTCAACGTAGTAGAATTTGGCAGTACGTCCAACCGGCCTCACAACCACAGACCACATGTATGGCATTGTGTGGGCGAGCGGTTTGCTGATGTCAACGTTGTGAACAGAGTGCCCTATGGTGGCGGTGGGGTAAAGGTATGGGCAGGCAGGCATAAGCTACGGCCAACGAACACGATTTTATCAATGGCAATTTGAATTCACAGAAATAGCGTGACGAGATCCTGAGGCCCATTGTGAGGCCCAATTTTTTTTAAGGTATCTGTGACCATGTGTATTCCCACTCATGTGAAATCCATAGATTAGGACCTAAATAATGTATTTCAATTGACTGATTTCCTCATCTGAGCTGTAACTCAGTAAAATATTTGAAATTGTTGCATGTTGCGTTTATATTTTTGTTCAGTATGTCAAATGATACATATAATGTACAGCGCGTATACAAATTAGAACCATATTTGAAAGTAACAATAACAGACCAACTACAATGTAAACAGTCAATATATACTGTAGGTTATGTGCATATATGACGCCTGCGCCAAAAAAAAGAAAACGGTTCAACCGGTCTGCCATCGAAGGCATAATACAAAGAAAAAAATCATCTTAAAAAAAACATCCGTGTACATAACCAGTACACATATGTATAAACAAAAAATACAGCTCTGACTGTGCCTAGGGGCCTGAGAGATCTGCCATGTTGCCTTGGAACGGTGGAGTATTGCTCACCAAGCTGCATTTAGCCATTTATTCAATTCCATTTGTTTATAGTGATAGTGGCTGGGACTATGGGGCCCTTAATAACAACAACAATAACAAAACAAAAAATCTAAACAATGCATTTAACTGCCAGCACAAAGTCCAATCACATTGGGTCACCTTTGTGTTTAAAGGCTCTCTGGCTCCAGGCAGGAGTGCTTAGCTGGTTCTCCTCTAAGCCAAGAACCCAGAGGTATTGAAGTGCTGCTAGCTGACCGGAGTGGAGCTTCACTGTAAACTGTAACTGTGACACTGCTGCTCTGAGTCCTGTGACATCACTTCCCCTCCAGGTGCTCCAGCAAGGGGTTGACTTCGCTTTCAG
Source organism: Oncorhynchus tshawytscha (assembly GCF_018296145.1). Taxonomy (NCBI): domain Eukaryota; kingdom Metazoa; phylum Chordata; class Actinopteri; order Salmoniformes; family Salmonidae; genus Oncorhynchus; species Oncorhynchus tshawytscha. The sequence continues at coordinate 32,632,328 of NC_056439.1, read as the reverse complement.
GGGTCTTGACACTGTCTGTTCTTACGATGCACGTTGGGCGGTGGTGATTCAACATGATGATCAGCTGCTGCCGCTCATGCTTCAGCTCCTCGATCTGGGCTTTGAGGTCAGAGTTCATCACCTCTAGTCTCTCTGATTCCTGAGACATAGTGTGCATGAGGAAGGAAGGAAGGAAGGATAAGATCATTACCTATTCTTAGAAGAATGGAGATCTATACATTTCATTAAAGAAAAACCTTCCTCTCACCCTTTGTAGATAGTCTGTCCTCTCCTTCTTTTTGTTTCTACAGCGTGCTGCTGCAACTTTGTTTTTCTCTCTCCTTCGTTTCCTCCTGTCCTCTTCCTCATCTCTCTACAATGAGGGGAAATGCAAACATGCTTTAAAATAGAACTTAAGGTGGAAAATGGACCCAGCAATTATGTTTCAAGTGTGGGAAACCATCGAAAAGTAGATTGTTTGTTTTAATGATAATTCTGTCCACTAGGTGATGCCCTTGGTCAACATTAAGTAGATATTGAAGTCCCTCTGTGCTCTGGGAAATAACATTGCCTATGTTTTCTACAAATTTCTGTGATGGTAAGAAAAGTCAAAACATCAAAAGAGTGAGCCGTAAACAGTAAAATTACCTGAAAAATGTCTGAATTTGAACTTCTCACAACATTTTCAAGAACTAAAACAACTTTCATTCTCACTTCTGTTTTGATGTTTAGGGGCCTCTTCCCTAGCTTGCCCAGGAAGTGCAGTGGAGAGAGCATGGACCCCAGTTCCCGGAGGTCGGCGTATTTGAGCTGGTCAGTCAGCGTGGTGGAGGGGATCCCTGCCAGGGGACCCAGGCTGGGCAGGGAGCCCGCTGTTACCAGGGGATCTGGGATTGGTCCCGGCATCATGTTAGACCCGGCTGTGACCACAGCTTATAGGGAAAGGGACAAATGCATAGGAAAATACATTGAGAAGAAAATAAACAACACATGGTTTGAGATGTACGATTCACCACCTCTGAATATTTCACAGGGATACTTGCCTGACGACTCAACCTGAATTTTTTGTGTGACATGAAAATGAGGGGCATTGAACAAAATAAAATTATCAGCGATTGGATCGTCTCTAACAAATCTAACCAGAGTATCAAAGTTGATAACGTCATCCTGAAGACCAGCTCTGGCCCAATCCATTGGTTTCTGGGACCAATCATAATGGTCAGAATGTGTTCACATTCTAGGAATTGTCAAAGAGGGAGGCAAATGCAGATTCATCGTGGAGAATAAACTCCCGTTGGCTTCAGGCAATAGCTATACCAGAGTTAAAGATCTGAATACATTTTACCCCAAGCATTCACATCTCAAACCTGCTTGTGGTTTTGGTATAGAAGACAGATCATTAATTGCTCTACTTCCATTTAAGTCTGCTAAAGGGCTTGAAGGAGGCATTTCCCAGGGTGCACCTGGTCTCCCTGGCAGCCCTCTCTAATGAATTGTTGGCCTGTTACAGAGCAGGAGGCCGAGGCTGTCTCCCATTAGGACATTTTATTATTTCATCTCTCTTTTTCTGGAATGTATGTATACTCCCATTTACAGAGGTCTTGGCAAGGATCTGTGTTTCTTTTTCATTCCCGAGGAGGCCAAGAGAGAAGCACATAGCCCAGCACAAAAGTAGACTCAGACACATTCCCCTTTATCCCAAGGAGACTGCAGCCAGCCCTTGCCAAGAAACACCCGTTGCCCATGTTTCCTCCATATGAGTTATTTTCTCCATATCAGGGAAGTGGAATGTGGCAACGGGTGCTCAGGACAATGTAGCCAACCCTGGTCCCCTGATAAAGGTTCTTCGTCAAACCCTTCTTCTATTTTGTCTGACTAAATGGACACTATACAATATCTACATCAACACTACATTGAGTCTTCCCTGTAAATCTGTTTTGTTTATAACTGTAGTAATATACGTTATGCAAAGACATCTGCCTTTATTCCTAGGTGAGTAGCAAGTAATTCATTTGGTAGGATGACAGATACGGTATATTACACTGTAGCTCACCTAACAGAGTCTCAAAAGTCTGTTTAAACAGAAGCATTGTACATTTGTACATCTATAACTGTTTGAGAACTCCTTTCTTGATTCTACTCATATTTGCCTCACTCATTTATAAGCTTACATCAGCCAAATATTCAATGCAGAGGTTGGCATGAAAATCAGCGAGCGCTAAAATCAAAGAGAAGGAGCCTGGAGAGAGGTAGCCAGGGACAACAGCTTGCTACATCAACTCTCCCAAGAATATCCGAGCCAAAGAACGCTACAGACAAGACGGCTGTCTAATTTCATTTGCCCACACTCATTCACATTTCCCACCACATTATAGATGGAATTGGATTCAGAGGCACGTGTGAAAATAAATACTCACTCACAACCCCACCAGGTCACCACTGGGATACAATATTAATAAAGAATCATAATAGTTTACCCATTTGCGCTGAATACACAGTATTCTCCAAAATCTCAAAAAATAAATGACTTATGGGCCCAGCAGGATAGGCAGAGTGAATGATGAGGAAAAATAAACAGAACAGAAACAGTGTTCCCTTTGTTTGAAAGCTAGCAAGAGTGTAATACAGATACCAACTACACACCAGGATATATTGATACAGGATCACCTACACTGATCTCTGACCTTACCCCCAGAAAATGTAAATACTGAAGGTTTCCTTCAATGTCTATACAGTCAGGACCTATCCTGTCTAGTTGTACAATGTTGAGTTCCAACAAATGGGATCCAAGCAAAGTAGGCCAATAATCTTATTCTGGGCACGGTACCAAGACAAGTGATTTGAGGTTTTTGCATGTTTCCATGCAAGTGTGTAGCCTGTTTCACTCCACAATACTCCACCCCTATCTACTGTACCTGACCCCTTCCTCAACCACCTCCTAACTGCCCCAATGTGCAGCATTAAATCTACCAACAGCTGCCATTTGGCCTCCTTCTGCAGCTAATTATGTTCAACAAAGTCACTCCTAAATCATTACTACTGCACAGATACAACCCAATTTGGCTTTATAGATGAAAATCTGGTCCTCTCAGTTTACATAACATAATAAATATTGGTATGTCTCAGCAAAACCGCTGCTTTACCTTATGTGCAAAACGTGATTCCATGTTTGCTGTGTAGTGCACATTTGGATTGTACTGGACTGAAACCCTTTTTAAAATCTATAAACACAAGCAAATATCCATAAGTTTGTCTCTGCGTAAAATGAGTTACAGTTCGAAAGTTCCTCAAAACAAAAGTACTAGGCACAAAAAAATATGAAAGTAGCATGTGGAACTCCTCTGGTATCATAAGACAACAGTGTTGTTATGACTTTAGTTTTGAAGCTACATGATGACAAAGACCTTTGTGGTGTCTTTAGTAGGGTAACCTCCCCATAAAGATAAATAATCCACTCACATTTAAGGTGAGTGTGTTGCTTGAAGGTTTTATTTCACTTAGTCCTGCATGTTTGTAAGCTTGGAGACTTAGATTTTCACTGTACCCTGCAATCATATCTGCAACCCCTGTACATGTGACTATTAAACACTGTACCCTGCAATCATATCTGCAACCCCTGTACATGTGACTATTAAACACTGTACCCTGCAATCATATCTGCAACCCCTGTACATGTGACTATTAAACACTGTACCCTGCAATCATATCTGCAACCCCTGTACATGTGACTATTAAACACTGTACCCTGCAATCATATCTGCAACCCCTGTACATGTGACTATTAAACACTGTACCCTGCAATCATATCTGCAATACATGTGACTATTAAACACTGTACCCTGCAATCATATCTGCAACCCCTGTACATGTGACTATTAAACACTGTACCCTGCAATCATATCTGCAACCCCTGTACATGTGACTATTAAACACTGTACCCTGCAATCATATCTGCAACCCCTGTACATGTGACTATTAAACACTGTACCCTGCAATCATATCTGCAACCCCTGTACATGTGACTATTAAACACTGTACCCTGCAATCATATCTGCAACCCCTGTACATGTGACTATTAAACACTGTACCCTGCAATCATATCTGCAACCCCTGTACATGTGACTATTAAACACTCTGAATCTGAAAAAACAAAGATATAAGAATGTGCTTTGTGTAAAAAATGTCAAATGAACAATATCCAAATATCTTCAGAGCACAGTATACAGTGCCTTCAGAAAGTACTCACACCCCTTGACTTTTTCTACATTTTGTTGTGTTGAAGGCTGAATTTAATATATATTAAATTGAGATTTTGTGTCACTGATCTATGCACAATACCTCATAATGTCAAAGTGTAATTATGTTTTCAGAAATGTTTACAAATTAATACAAAATTAAAAGCAGAAATGTCCTCAGTCAATAAGCATTCAACCCTTTTGTTATGGCAAGCCTAAATAATTTGCAATAATAGTGTTTAACATTATTTCTAAATGACTACCTCATCTCTGTATCCCACACATACAATTATCTGTAAGGTCCCTCAGTTGAGCAGTGAATTTCAAGCACAAATTCGACCACTAAGACTAGTTATGTTTTCCAATGTTTGCAAAGAAGGGCACCTATTGGTAAATGGGGAAAAAAGCAGACATTGAATATACACTACAGTTCAAAAGTTTGGGGTCACTTAGACGTTTCCTTGATTTACATGAAAACATACATGAAATTAGTTGCAAAATTAGTAGGAAATAGAGTCAAGACATTGACAAGGTTATAAATAATGATTTTTAATTGAAATAATAATTGTGTCCTTCAAACTTTGCTTTTGTCAAAGAATCCTCCATTTGCAGCAATTACAGCCATACAGACCTTTGGCATTCTAGTTGTCAATTTGTTGAGGTAATCTGAAGAGATTTCACCCCATGCTTTCTGAAGCCTCTCCCACAAGTTGGATTGGCTTGATGGGCACTTCTTACGTACCATACGGTCAAGCTGCTCCCACAACAGCTCAATAGGGTTGAGATCCGGTGACTGTGCTGGCCACTCCATTATAGACAGCATACCAGCTGACTGCTTCTTCCCTAAATAGTTCTTGCATAGTTTGGAGCAGTGCTTTGGGTCATTGTCCTGTTGTAGGAGGAAATTGGCTCCAATTACACACTGTCCACAGGGTATGGCATGGCATTGCAAAAAATGGAGGGATAGCCTTCCTTCTTCAAGATCCCTTTTACCCTGTACAAATCTCCCACTTTACCACCACCAAAGCACCCCCCAGCCCATCACATTGCCTCCACCATGCTTGACAGATGGCGTCAAGCACTCTTCCAACATTTTTCATTTTTTCTGTGTCTCACAAATGTTCTTCTTTGTGATCCGAACACCTCACCCAACTTAGTTTTGTCTGTCCATAACACTTTTTTCCAATCTTCCTCTGTCCAGTGTCTGTTCTTTTGCCCATCTTAATCTTTTCTTTTTATTGGCCAGTCTGAGATATGGCTTTTTCTTTGCAACTCTGCCTAGAAGGCCAGCATCCCGGAGTCGCCTCTTCACTGTTGATGTTGAGACTGGTGTTTTGCGGGTACTATTTAATGAAGCTGCCAGTTGAGGACTTGTGAGGCATCTATTTCTCAAACTAGACACTCCAATGTACTTGTCCTCTTGCTCAGTTGTGCACCGGGGCCTCCCACTCCTCTTTATATTCTGGTTAGAGCCAGTTTGCGCTGTTCTGTGAAGGGAGTAGTATACAGCGTTGTACGAGATCTTCAGTTTCTGGGCAATTTCTCGCATGGAATAGCCTTCATTTCTCAGAACAAGAATAGATTGACGAGTTTCAGAAGAAAGTTATTTGTTTCTGGCCATTTTGAGCCTGTAATCGAACCCACAAATTCTGATGCTCCAGATACTTAACTAGTCTAAAGAAGGCCAGTTTTATTGATTCTTTAATCAGGACAACAGTTTTCATCTGTGCTAACATACTTGCAAAGGGGTTTTCTAATGATCAATTAGCCTTTTAAAATGATAAACTTGGATTAGCTAACACAACATGCCATTGGAACACAGGAGTGATGGTTGCTAATAATGGACCTCTGTACGCCTATGTAGATATTCCATTAAAAAAATCTGCCATTTCCAGCTACAATAGTAATTTACAACATTAACAATGTCTACACTGTATTTCTGATCAATTTGATGTTATTTTAATGGCCAATTTTTTTTGTTGCTTTCTTTCAAAAACAAGGACATTTGTAAGTGACCCCAAACTTTTGAACGGTAGTGTAACTTTGGGCCTGGTAAAGTTATTATTAATTACACTTTGGATGGTGTATCAATACACTGAGTAACTACAAAGATACAGGCGTCCTTCCTAATTGAGTTGCCGGAGAGGAAGGAAACCTCAGATTTCACCATGAGGCCAATGGTGATTTTAAAACAGTTACAGAGTTTAATGGCTTTGATAGGAGAAACCTGAGGATGGATCAACAACATTGTAGTTACTCCACAATACTAACCTAAATAAGTGAAAAGAAGGAAGCCTGTACAGAATAAAAATATTCCAAAACATGCATCCTGTTTGCAATAAGACACAAAAAGTAAAACTGCAAAAATAAATGGCAAGGAAATTAACTTTTTGTCCTGCATACAAAACGTAATGTAAATATTGTACAATCCAGGTGTGCAAAGCTCTTAGAGACTTACCCCCAAAATACTGCCAAAGGTGATTCTAGTATTGACTCAGGGGTGTGAATACTTAAGTAAATTAGATATTTCTGAATTTAATTTTCAATTAATGTGCAAACATTTTTTTTTTTAAACATCTATTTAATTTAATTAATTTAGAATGTATGCTGTAGTCAATGGGCAAGAATACATTCTGAAGGCACTGTATCCTCCTGACTGATGATTAAAAAAATATATATATAGATATACTTCTCTGCATCTCTGCTAAAATCTGGGTAAAAGTACATTCAGTAACCTAAAAGTCACTAAATTGTTGCTAAATGAAACTGTTTATTAGAAGCCATTTTTTTGGACTAGGCTACGTGATAAAACCAAGTAAGAAAAATATTTAGTGTAACATAGGCAGGCCTACAGTGTGAAATCAAATGTAAGTAACATTGTAATACTACATTGATACATTGTCAAAATTCCATCACGTTATTGTAACACTCTTGAAACCCCGTAGTTACAAAGAAACAAGAAAAGCAAACCTCGGTTAATAATGATACACTTCTGAGTCACCATGACTCATTTCTAAAGCGGAAGTTATTCTTCAGTAAGGCATGCATGTTACGTAACGGACTTTTGCAGTGATGAAACGAAGACACTCGAGCAAATACATCTAAGACAAGTGCTAGATCAATGTTATACTACATGTTATGAAGGATGTTCTTAATAAGTCATATTCGTTCAGGACCAATAAAGTTGTAGAGAACGACTTGTTTATTGGGTTGAATAAACGTGTAGGACTGCAACCTTGCAAGCGTGCATCCTAAACAAAAGAAAAGTATTGAGTGTAAAAGTTATGTCTCACGAATAACGTTTATAATATACATACATTTTTACAGTGCAGTGCTGCCCAAACCAAAGAGAACGAAAGAACGGGATTGCACAAATGCAAGGATTGTGCACAATGATCCACTGAAAAGTTAATGGGCTGCTCTGCTCACACTGGCAACTCATCCAGCGTGGAGCCCCAGTGTAATCAATGTTTCTCGACTACGAAGCTGTCTATTACCTGACTTTGATTCCGAGTGCAACAGTTGTCCTTTCTTCTGGTCAGCTGAAGGTCGACAGTAGATTTTAAAAAGTGGAAATCGTTGCATCGGCCCGTTTAAATAGTTAGCTCTATCTGGGAGGATTTGGGAATGCGGAAATTATCAGTTATGCCAACTAGACGTTAAAGTGGGGGGAAGAAGTGGGGAAATCCTATCCGCTCCTCCCCTAGAAACCAGAAAACAAACCACCCCACTGACTCAGTGCAGAGCAGAGCAGGATAGACCATGTTGTCAGCCCACACACCTCAATTGGGATTCGCTCCTAATACATGACAATATTGCCTTTAATAAACACCATTCTTGTTTAATTCTCTCACACTCTCACTTTCTATTCCACACACAGAAAAAGGACACACAGAGAGGAGAGAGAGACTTTTATCTACTTTTCTACAATAATTAACAAGAGGACCTACTAACAAGAGGAACATCCAAATCAAATTCAATGCGAGTTGTTTCCATAGTGAAAAAAATATAAACGCAACTTGCAACAATTTCAACGATTTTACTGAGTTACAGTTCATAGAAGGACATCAGTCAATTGAAATAAATTATTTAGGCCCTAATCTATGGATTTCACATGACTGGGCAGGGGCTCAGCCATGGGTGGGCCTGGGAGGGCAACCAATCAGAATGAGTTTTTCCCCACAAAAGGGCTTTCATTACAGACAGAAGTACTCCTCAGTATTGGTCTCATACAATCCAGCAGGTGAAGAAGCCAGATGTGGATGTCCTGGGCTAGCGTGGTTACATGTGGTCTGCGGTTGTGAGGCTGGTTGGACGTACTGCCAAATTCTCTCAAACAATGTTGGAGGCAGCTTATGGTAGAGAAATTAACATTCAATTATCTGGCAACAGCTCTTGTGGACATTCCTGCATGCTCCCTCAAAACGTGAGACATCGGTGGCATTGTGTTGTTTGACAAAACTGCTAATTTATGAGTGGCATTTTATTGTGCCCAGCACAAGGTGCATCTGTGTCATGATCTTGCTGTTTAATCAGCTTCTTGATATGCCATACCTGTCAGGTGGATGGAATATCTTGGCAAATGAGAAATGCTTACTAACAGGGATGTAAACTAATTTGTGCACAACATTTTAGAAAAATAATCATTTTGTGCGTATGGAAAATGTCTGGGATATTTTATTTCAGCTCATGAAACAGGGGACCAACACTTTACATGTTGCATTTATATTTTTGTTCAACAGATTTCTGGTGACCATATAATTTGTCTTATCTGAAAAAATATATACATGAATTGTTAAACTCAATGGAGTGACACTAGCTGGTATGAGTGATTTAATATTTAGTATTCAATAAAGCACCCAACATCACTTTGAATTCATATTTAATTTGAAAATGTATCAATCAGCAATCGATGCTCATTTTACTTTTTTAACTTGACAAACAAGTCAAAATTGAAGGTAAAAAAATAAATTATCATAATTTACATCTTGATAAATATAGCACTGGATCTTTTCATTGAAAACTCTAAACATTGTAACAATGAGGTCAAATCACAGTTGATGACGTTGAGGTATGTACCTACCGAACATGAATGTATACTTGAACTATAACACAACATTCATAGCTATTGATATACTATTCCCATTGAAGCACAAAACCGTACAGTCAATTCCACAATACAGCATAGATCTAGTACCAGATCAAACATATATGAAATATGACAATTATTTGGAATTCCTCTGCATGCGTTTAAAACCAGAACATACTTAATCCCTATCAGTAAAGTGTATAGCCATGCTCTTAGCTATATCAATTGTATCTGGAAGAAGTTTATACTGGCTTAGTCAAAAACATTTCATGAGTGTAGTAATAAAACTGAAGTGCTGAAACCACAGAAAGTCTCTGATAGCCTATCACAGTCAGGAAAACCAACTAAAGTGATAAACCAATCAACTCCCTATGCTTACATTATAAGGCCAACAGGGTTGGAGAGTTGAGGATATCAACAGATTCAGCCTTGCCCCCTCCACTTTTGCGACCGTCAAACCCCACCCCAAAGGAGTCAAGATCAGGACAGGAGAATGTGAAAACAGACAGGTAGCTGCTACATGTGGGGGTGGAGGTCACAACAGGAGTGCTCAAGGGCTCTAGGTCATTAGACACAGATTTGTACAGGGTTTCCCAGTCCGTAACCCCAAGAGAGCCACTCAGGTCAATATCTGGGACAGAGTGGGCAGTCTCTGTGGGGACTTCCTCCTCCATGCTGGGCAGCAGATTGTCCAGGAGACCCTCCTTCATGTCCAAAGAGGGCTCAAGGTCGCAGATGTTCACTTCAATACTGGCACAGAGTAGGATGTTGGAGTTTCCAGAGATGGCTGTGGATGTGTCATTGAGGATGTCCATGTCCTGGAGCGAGGGGGCTTCCTGAGCACTGTCCTCAGGGAGTTTACCCCCCTCCGGGCTGGGGGGGAGGTCTGGAGACCTACTGGGCTCCTGGAAGATGGAATCCAATTCTTCTGTAATTTGGCACACAGGTTTATGAGTAGCGAGGACAAATTCCAGCCTCTCTTTCTCTTTGAGGAGGTTGGCTATCTCTGTCTGCAGAGCTGCTTTGTCTTCCTCCAGCTGATCAGTCTCCTTCGAAAATATCCCCCAAAAATAACACAGGAAATCTAAATCATAACCATAGATTACTGTTTAAAATGATGGTACTGTGATTAACCTGATTTCTAAGGGTTAACTTACAGTTTGCAGTGAATCAGTGAGTTCCCTCCGTCTGTTGCGACATTTGGCTGCAGCCATTTTATTTCTCTCTCTCCTCACCCTCTTCTTCTCTTCTTCCTCTGGAGATAACTGTGGGGTTCAGAGAAAAACACTTGCACCTTGAAGAATCAGTCCATTTCATCTCCTAATATCATACATTCCATTGCCAAATCCCCTTCTGGAGTGTAGCAAAAGCATCTTTCTCTGCAATGCGTCTAAAAATAGACCATTGTTGCAGACTCGCTGTGACCTGAATACAAATGGACTGCCTGAGCTCAGCACACAGTCAAATACACTGCTTTTGGAGAGCATGCATTGCTGCTGCTGCTGCTGCACTGTTAATATTGATTTAGATGTTTACACGAGTTAATGTTTTTTGTTTGATTTGCAATCAGAAAAGTGCTCTAACCTGCTCGGTTTTCACCTTTCTGCCAGTGTTTTTTCCCCTGCTCTCGCCCGCTTTGGGTGTTGACTGGAGAGTGCTCTTTGCTTCATTGGTTTGTTTGCTACTCAGAGATGGGGAGAGAGACGTTATAATGGTCGGCTGGACCATCCATAGCAAATCCGGGGTTGTGGAAATTGCAGTCACTGTTGGAACAAATGGAGTGGCTGGTATATCCATGTCTGGGCAGAGCTCCTGCAAAGTGATACAAGTTCATTTACCACTGGTGATTTTTTTTAAATCACAATTAGCTTAATTATTTTACTGCAAAATGTGTCATTAAACACATTTTATTCTAATAACAGAGACATAAGGCAATTACCACATTTGGATTGGGGATGTCTGTGACTCTATGCTGTATTGTCATGGCATGTACTATGTATGGGTTCTCTTAAAATATATCTAGCCATCTAAAAATAGTCTCCCCTGGATCAATACTTGACTTTATCACTGTTACTGACGTCAACACTGACGCAGAGATGTTGTGGAGGCTCCTGAATGGATTTATTTTTCTCAATGAACTGCTGCATCGACATGCTACATATTTGGTCTGAGGACGTGTAAATCATAATATACACAATTTTCATCCTCTCTCACTGTGGGGTGTTACATTTTCAATATCTCACACTTCTGGAATAGGAAGGAGGGTATTTATCATATTAATAGGAATAATATGGTAGAATCATTTACCCACCCAGCATTTTCGACAAATACATCAATATCAATGATTTCCTATTAATATTTCACATACATTAATGTTAATAGAGATTAACACTGATAAATGATGAAAGTCAACCATATTTAAATTAATAATCGTTGACATTGTTGCGTCTGAATATTATACATCATTGCATCACAGGCATCACCACTTGATTGATTCATACCTGTGCATTACTCTCTGATGGCGAAGCTGAGGAGCTGGAGATAGAGTCGTCTTGTGTCTTCTGATAGTACGTCAGGGTGTCCCCAACAGGAGATTCGGTGCTACAGCGAGACATTGAATCGAAGTCAGGGTTGAGAAACATGTCTTACAAAATCCTTAGCTAACAGAATATTCACCCTTCTCGTCAAATTGATTTTTTCAGCAGCTTCTATTCCAGGTTTATACCTGGTAACTGATAGACTTGTGTGCAAGCCCCTCCTTTTATATTCTGACAGACTTTTATGAATGAACAGAGGCTGTACCATCTCTATGGAGGGGAGCCACTGGACAATGAAACACACATTTAGCATATTTTAGATAAACATTTGCCAAATACTCAATATCATCGCCGAGTTGCTCATTATTGTCATTTACCCCCAGGTAATTATATTGCATTTTTTTCAAATGTATTTATTCAACAAATACCAGAGGAAAGTGTCATGTGTAGCATGCCCATTCATACATTCATACAGACGGACTGTGCTATTTCTTTGGTGCAAATAACAGCACACTTCAATTTCCCTATAATGCAGTTGTCTCTATATGTTTTACAGCTCACCATACATGACATTTGGCATACACAATAGGCTTCCCACTTATAATTACTTTAAAAAATGCCTATATGTTTTATTATAGGATAATTACAGGCCGCTAAATCTAAAGCATTCTAAGAACTGACAAATCTGGTTGGTAAGTCATATACAGTTGAAGTCAGAAGTTTACATACACCTTAGCCAAATACATTTCAACTCAGTTTTTCACAATTCCTGACATTTAATCCTTGTAAAAATTAGGATCAGCACTTTATTTTAAGAATGTGAAATGTCAGAATAATGGTAGAGAGAATGATTTATTTCAGCTTTTATTTCTTTCATCACATTCCCAGTGGGTCAGAAGTTTACATACACTCAATTAGTATTTGGTAGCATTGCGTTTAAAATGTTTAACTTGGGTCAAACGATTCGGGGAGCCTTCCACAAGCTTCCCACAATAAATTGGGTGAATTTTGGCCCATTCCTCCTGACAGAGATGGTGTAACTGAATCAGGTTTGTAGGCCTCCTTGCTCGCACATGCTTTTTCAGTTCTGCCTACACATGTTCTATATGATTGAGGTCAGGGCTTTGTGATGGCCACTCCAATACCTTGACTTTGTTGTCCGTGCACCAGAATGGTGTTCTTTGGCTTGCAAGTCTCCCCCTTTTATCTCCAAACGTAACAACGGTCATTATGGCCAAACAGTTCTATTTTTGTTTCATCAGACCAGAGGACACTTCTCCAAAAGGTACGATCTTTGTCCCCATGTGCAGTTGCAAACCGTAGTCTGGCTTTATTATGTCAGTTTTGGAGCAGTGGCTTCTTCCTTGCTAAGCGGCCATTCAGGTTATGTCGATATAGGACTCATTTTACTGTGGATATAGATACTTTTGTACCTGCTTCCTCCAGCATCTTCACAAGGTCCTTTGCTGTTGTTCTGGGATTCATTTGCACTTTTCACACCGAAGTACATTCATCTCTATGATACCTGAGCGGTATGACGGCTGCATGGTCCCATGGTGTTTATACTTGCGTACTATTGTTTGTACAGATGAACATGGTACATTCAGGCGTTTGGAAATTACTCCCAAGGATGAACCAGACTTGTGGAAGTCTACAATGTTTTTTCTGAGGTCTTGGCTGATTTCTTTTGATTTTCCCATTCCCATTTTCTGGAATTCTCCAAGCTGTTTAAAGGCACAGTCAACTTAATGTATGTAAACTTCTGACCCACCGGATTTGGGATACAGTTAATTATAAGTGAAATAATCTGTCTGTAAACAATTGTTGGAAAACTGACTTGTGTCATGCACAAAGTAGATGTCACAACCGACTTGCCAAAACTACAGTTTGTTAACAAGACATTTGTGGAGTGGTTGAAAAATGAGTTTTAATGACTCCAACCTAAGTGTATGTAAACTTCTGACTTCAACTGTCCATTGACATGGAATCACTGTTCTCTTTAAGATTGGAACACTGGTGTCACACCCTGACCATAGTTTGCTTTGTATGTTTCTATGTTTTGGTTGGTCAGGGTGTGATCTGAGTGGGCATTCTATGTTGGATGTCTTGTTTGTCTATTTCTATGTCGGGCCTGATATGGTTCTCAATCAGAGGCAGGTGTTAGTCATTGTCTCTGATTGGGAACCATATTTAGGTAGCCTGGGTTTCACTGTGTGTTTGTGGGTGATTGTTCCTGTCTCTGTGTTTGCACCAGGTAGGGCTGTTTAGGTTTTCACACGTTTATTGTTTTTGTTATTTTATTCATGTATAGTGTCTTTATAAATTAAACATGAATAACCACCACGCTGCATTTTGGTCCGCCTCTCTTTCACCAGAAGAAAACCGACTTCAACTGTAGCTGATTTCTATATGATTTTAATTACATCATACAGCATGGCAGTATAATATTAGCCTACACCGTTAATATAATGACAGTTATAGTCTACACCAGCGTTTTCATGCTTTCTCAATCTCGCACAGGAGGAATTCCATATAAGGATATTGGCAGGATAGAACAGCAACCTCTGGTAAGACAATGGGTGGTGGTCTATGTATATTTGTAAACAACAGCTGGTGCACTATATCTAAGGAAGTCTCAAGGTTTTGCTCACCTGAGGTGGAGTATCTCATGATAAGCTGGAGACCACACTATGTGCCGAGAGAGTTTTCATCTATATTCGTCGTGGCTATCTATTTACCACCACAAACCGATGCTCCAGATACGGTGCTCCTAGTGATCAGGGACTTTAATGCAGGGAAACTTAAATACGTTTTACCTCATTTCTACCAGCATGTTAAATATGCAAACACACACAGAGATGTGTACAAAGCTCTCCGTCGCCCTCCATTTGGCAAATCTGACCATAAGTCTATCCTCCTGATTCGTGCTGACAAGCATAATTAAAGCAGGAAGCACCAGTGATTCGGGCAAAAAAAGTGCTCAGATGAAGCAGATGCTAAGCTACAGGACTGTTTTGCTAGCTGAATCCCCAAAAAACATTTCCACTGCATTTCAGCCCTGCCACAAAAGGACCAGCTGACATCATGTCAGTGATTCTCTCGTTAACACAGGTGTGAGTGTTGACGAGGACAAGGCTGGAGATCACTCTGTCACGCTGATTGAGTTCGAATGACAGACTGGAAGCTTCAAAAGGAGGGTGGTGCTTGGAATCATTGTTCTTCCTCTGTCTACCATGGTTACCTGCAAGGAAACACGTGCCGTCATTGCTTTGCACAAAAAGGGCTTCACAGGCAAGGATATTGCTGCCAGTAAGATTGCACCTAAATCAACCATTTCTTGGATCATCAAGAACTTCAAGGAGAGAGGTTCAATTGTTGTGAAGAAGGCTTCAGGGCACCCAAGAAAGTTCAGCAAGCGCCAGGACTGTCTCCTAAAGTTGATTCAGCTGTGGGATCGGGGCACCACCAGTACAGAGCTTGCTCAGGAATGGCAGCAGGCAGGTGTGAGTGTATCTGCACGCACAGTGAGGCGAAGACTTTTGGAGGATGGCCTGGTGTCAAGAAGGGCAGCAAATAAGACACTTCTCTCCAGAAAAAACATCAGGGACAGACTGATATTCAGCAAAAGGTACAGGGATTGGACTGCTGAGGCCTGGGGTAAAGTCATTTTCTCTGATGAATCCCCTTTCTGATTGTTTGGGGCATCTGTAAAAAAGCTTGTCCGGAGAAGACAAGGTGAACGCTACCATCAGTCCTGTGTCATGCCAACAGTAAAGCATCCTGAGATCATTCATGTGTGGGGTTGCTTCTCAGCCAAGGGAGTGGGCTCACTTACTAAACACCTCCCTCTGCATCTAGATCCTGGACTTCCTGATGGGCCGCCCCCAGGTGGTAACACGGATGCCCCTCAGGGGTGTGTGCTCAGTATCCTCCTGTACTCCCTGTTCACTCATGACTGTATGGCCAGGCACAACTCCAACACCATCATTAAGTGTGCCGATGACACAACAATGGTAGGCCTGATCACCGACAACGACGAGGCAGCCTAAGTTAGGAGGTCAGAGTTCTGACCGTATGGTGCAAGGACAACAACCTCTCCCTCAACGGGATCAAGACAAAGGAGATGATTGTGGACTACAGGAAAAGGAGGACTGAGCCCGACACCATTCTCACCGACGGGGCTGTAGTGGAGCATGTTGAGAGCTTCAAGTTCCTTGGCATCCACATAGCAAACAAACTAACATGGTCCAAACACACCAAGACAGTCATGAAGAGGGCACGACAAAACCTATTCCCCCTCAGGAGACTGAAAAGATTTGGTATGGGTCCTGAGATCCTGTAAAGTTTCTACAGCTGCACCATTGAGAGCATCCTGACGGGTTGCATCACTGCCTGGTATGGCAACTGCTTGGCCTCTGACCGCAAGGCATTACAGAGGGTAGTGTGTGCGGCCAAGTACATCACTGGGGCCAAGCTTCCTGCCATCCAGGACCTCTATACCAGGCGGTGTCAGAGGAAGGCCCTAAAATTGTCACAGACTCCAGCCACCCTAGTCATAGACTGTTCTCTACCGGTAACGGAGCGCCAAGTCTAGATCCAAAAGGTTTCTAAACAGCTTCTATATACAAGAATAAGACTCTTAAATATCAAAAAGAAGTAACAAAGACAAATAGAAACAAATTGTAGTATATAAATACAAATAAAAAAGAGAATCGAATTATAACACTTTTACACCATTGCTAACAAAAAACAAACAAATAAAACTAAACTGCACACATCCTATATCACACAAATACACAAAGAGAATAACACACTTATAATGAAGAGAACCTGATTATTACACTTTTGCACTTCAAACAAGAAACACACAAACTAAATTACACAAGTGCCATCTAAACCCTGACCTTTCTTGCCTTCCCGTCGCTGTGTGGAGGCTGAGACCAAGGTGTAAAGTTTGTGTAAGATGCCAAAGTAACCTGTGGCATCGACAGAACTTTTAGCGGCATCAGCCACGACCAGATTCAATGTGTGAGCCCCACATTGCACAAATAGAGCTCTTGGATTAATTTCCAGGAGTCTGGCTTGGACACCTTTGTTTTTGCCTCTCATGTTGGCCCATTATCATAAGACTGTCCTCTGCAGTCCTCAAAAGGAATTTTTAGATCCTCTAATCTTTTGAGAATCAGGGATGCCAAATGTTGGCCCGCGGACTCCTATGCCCCCCAAAACCCCATAAAATGTTCCTTTATGTGGGGCTCCTCCTTCAGTGACACAATTCTAATCACAACTGACAACTGTTCAGTGTGGCTGACATCTGAGTTGCAAACTAGAATGATAGAGAATCATTTTGCCAGCTTGATGTCACTCACCATTATTGAAATGACCTTGCTGCTTAACAAATCAATGAGTTCATTCTACATTTGGTGGCCCAGGTAGCTGATGGTGTGACTCGAGGTCCCTTTTTGGACACGGTTAAGGTGCGATTTCATGACTGGATCAAATTGTGCCCTCAGTTCAACCTCTTTGAGGAAATTTCCATTTGATGGAGAGCACAGTGTTTCTGTGTGTCCCCTTAATTCCAGATTTCTAATTGCCAGAGATTGCACAATAGCAGTCAGACGTGTCAACACCTCTCTCCATCTTATCCTCTCAGCTTCCATAAGTGGCATCTTGTGCTTATCAATGGTTTCCTCTTTTTAGATCCTCATTGCCTGTTCTTTCCATGTTGTCATGCAGTTTTGGTGTTCTGGACTGCTGTCGTGTGAAGTCAGCAAATAACTTGCATGTTTCCAGTCTGTTAGTCCTGAGTTTGCTAAATAAATGTTCTTCTTAGAAAACAGTTTGCAGCAGAAACAGAAGAAGCTGTTGTTTCTTTCAGAATACACCAACCAACTTCTAGGGAGATTTTCACCACTCCAGTAGGGCTTCCTGAAATCCTGGTGGTGGCCACTTCTTCCATCAGTCTCATTCCTTGGGAAAACAAAGTTAGGTGGTACCTCACGTAGTCTTCTGCAAGCTAGTTGTGTCTGAATTCTGTCAGCGGGGTCTGTAGACAGTAGTTCATTCTCAGCAGCAGGATTGGTGGGGATGCTGCTACAGGCATTTCTAATGGAGAGCACATGGGCATTCACAGCATTTATATTGGTGGAACATCCCACATACATTTGAAGTCAGAAGTTTACATTCACAGGTTGGAGTCATTAAACTTGTTGTTCAACCACTCCACAAAATTCTTGTTAACATACTATAGTTTTGGCAAGTCAGTTAGGACATCTACTTTGTGCATGACACAAGTCATTTTTCCAACAATTGTTTACAGACAGATTATTTCACTTATAATTCACTGTATCACAATTCCAGTGGTTCAGAAGTTTACATACACAAAGTTGACTGTGCCTTTAAACAGCTTGGAAAATTCCAGAAAATTATGTCAAGGCTTTAGAAGCTTCTGATGGGCTAATTGACATCATTTGAGTCAATTGGAGGTGTACCTGTGGATATATTTCAAGGCCAACCTTCAAACTCAGTGCCTCTTTGCTTGAAATCATGGGTAAATAAAAATAAATCAGCCAAGACCGCAGAAAAAAATGGTAGACCTCCACAAGTCTAGTTCATCCTTGGGAGCAATTTCCAAACACCTGAAGGTACCATGTCCATCTGTACAAACAATAGTACGCAAGTATAAACAACATGGGACCACGCAGCCGTCATACCGCTCAGGAAGGAGACGCGTTCTGTCTCCTAGTGATGAGCATACTTTAGTGCGAAAAGTGCAAATCAATCCCAGAACAACAGCAAAGGACCTTGTGAAGATGCTGGAGGAAACAGGTACAAAAGTATCTATATCCACAGTAAAACGAGTCCTATATCGACATAACCTGAAAGGACGCTCAGCAAGGAAGAAGCCACTGCTCCAAAACTGCCATAAAAAAAGCCAGACTACGGTTTGCAACTGCAAATGGGGACAAAGATCGTACATTTTGGAGAAGTGTCCTATGGTCTGATGAAACAAAAATAGAACTGTTTGGCCATAATAACCATTGTTATGTTTAGAGGAAAAAGGGGCAAGCTTGCAAGCCGAAGAACACCATCCCAACCGTGAAGCACACGGGTGACAGCATCATGTTGTGGGGGTTCTTTCCTGCAGGAGGGACTGGTGTACTTCACAAAATAGATGGCATCATGAGGGAGGAAATTTATGTGGATATATTGAAGTAACATCTCAAGACATCAGTCAGGAAGTTAAAGCTTGGTCGCAAATGGGTCTTCCAAATGGACAATGACCCCAAGCATCCTTCCAAAGTTGTTGCATAATGGCTTAAGGACAACAAAGTCAAGGTATTGGAGTGGCCATCACAAATCCCCGACCTCAATCGTATAGAAAATTTGTGGGCAGAACTGAAAAAGCGCATGTGCAAGCAAGGAGGCCTACAAACCTGACTCAGTTACACCAGCTCTGTCAGGAGGAATGAGACAAAATTCACCCAATTTATTGTGGGAAGCTTGTGGAAGGCTCCCCAAAACGTTTGACCCAAGTTAAACAATTTAAAGGCAATGCTTCCAAATACTAATTGAGTGTATGTATGTGACCCACTGGGAATGTGATGAAAGAAATAAAAGCTGAAATAAATCATTCTCTCTACTATTATTCTGACATTTCACATTCTTAAAATAAAGTGGTGATCCTAACTGACCTAAGACCGGGTATTTTTACTAGGATTAAATGTCAGGAATTGTGAAAAACTGAGTTGAAATGTATTTGGCTAAGGTGTATGTAAACTTCCGACTTCAACTGTACATACCCAGTAATAATAAAATCATCATTGCTACCTACAATATGGAAACTTAAAACTTTGCAAAAGGAAAATTAGTTATTTTGTTTATGTTATGCAGGGACGCACACATGAACACATGTGCGTGTACCCATACACACACACACACGTGCGTGTGCGCACAGACGCATCTGAAGAAGCAAATGGGTCTTCATCCTCATCCTCAGGTTCAGACAACATTTGTGAAGACACCTGTATGGCTGAGGAGGTGGATGGCTTCTCCACCTGAGGCTCCAAGATCATTTCACACAGCCTGTGTGACTGAGGAGGTACATGGCTCCTTATGCTGGCCATTGCCAGAGGGTGCGTGAAAATATTTCAGAAGTTCCCCTGAATTTGTATTGAAATACAGTACATGAGTCTGACACCCTAAATACATTTGTTGCACAAATAAATATACATGTCATTATGCACAATTTATCAAACTTTCAGAATAGTAACCAAACGGAACATACAACCTGTTTGGCTAATTCAAGGCAAAAGACACACCAAAATACTCAATATATCACAAAAGATACAAAATATCAGCATAATATAGACATCTTTTAAGTTAGCCTACAGCATTGGAAATTCATCTTACTGAGCTCAGGACCTAGTCAATAAAATCAAAGAAAACCTTTATGATGTCACATCAATGAAAGTTAAACAAATCAATAATGTGCTATGTAGGTTATAATCTTTTTGCTGCAGGCTACACACATCATCATGATGAAACTGTGTGAAATTATACCCAATGTTATGTAAGTTAGTTAAACAGAAAACGGAATAGCATAGCAAGCAACATAGCAACATAGGCTATTTTTTTTATTTCACCTTTATTTAACTAGGTAGGCCAGTTGAGAACAACTCATTTACAACTGCGACCTGGTGTCACGTTCTGACCATAGTTCCTTTGTTTTGTCTTTGTTTTAGTATGGTCAGGGCGTGAGTTGGGATGGGCAGTCTGTGTTCTTTTTTCTATGATTTGGGATTTCTGTGCTTGGCCTGGTATGGTTCTCAATCAGAGGCAGCTGTCAATCGTTGTCCCTGATTGAGAACCATACTTAGGTAGCCTGTTTTCACCCTTGAGTTGTGGGTGATTGTTTTCTGTTGAGTGTTTGTATCTGCACCAGACAGAACTGTTTCGTGCGTTCACGTTGTTGTTTTTGTTCAGTGTTCATTTACTTTATTAAAAAGATGGACACTTACCACGCTGCGCATTGGTCCTCACCTTCTTCCACCACAAACGGCCGTTACACCTGGAAAAGATCAAGCAAAGCAGTGCGACCAAAAACAACAACACAGAGTTACACATGAGATAGACAAACTTATAGTCAATAGCACAATAGAAAAATCTATACACAGTGTGTGCAAATGAGGTAAGATTAGGGAGGTAAGGCAATAAATAGGCCATAGTAGCGAAGTAATTACAATTTAGCAAATTAACACTGGAGTGAAAGATGTGCAGATGATGATGTGCAAGTAGAAATACTGGTGTGCAAAAGAGCAAAATAAAAAGTAAATAAAAACAATATGGGGATGAGGTATGTAATTGGATGGGCTATTTCCAGATGGGCTGTGTACAGCTGCATCTGTCGGTAAGCTTGCTGCGGGTGGGTGTTGTTATGGTGACCAGTGAGCTGAGATAAGGCAGAGCTTTACCTAGCATAGACTTATAGATGACCTGGAGCCAGTGGGTCTGGCGACGAATATGTAGCGAGGGCCAGCTGACAAGAGCATACAGGTCGCAGTGGTTGGCGGTATATGGGGCTTTAGTGACAAAACGGATGGCACTGTAATAGAATGCATCTAGTTTGCTGAGTAGAGTGTTGGAGGCTATTTTGTAAATTACATCGCCGAAGTCGAGGATCGGTAAGATAGTCAGTTTTACGAGGGTATTTTTGGCAGCGTGAGTGAAGGAGGCTTTGTTGCGAAATAGGAAGCCGATTCTAGGTTTAATTTTGGATTGGAGATGCTTAATATGAGTCTGGAAGGGGAGTTTACAGTCTAGCCAGACACCTAGGTATTTATAGTTGTCCACATGTTCTAGGTCGAAACCGTCCAGAGTAGTGATGCTAGTCGGGTGAGCGGGTGCGGGCAGCAATCGGTTGAAGAGCATGCATTTAGATTTAATAGCGTTTAAGAGCAGTTGGAGGCCACAGAAGGAGTGTTGTATGGCATTGAAGATCGTTTGGAGGTTTGTTAACACAGGGTCCAAAGAAGGGCCAGATGTATACAGAATGGTGTCGTCTGCGTAGAGATGGATCAAGGAATCATCCGCAGCAAGAGCGACATCATTAATATATAACAGATAAAAGAGTCGGCCCGAGAACTGAACCCTGTGGTACCCCCATGTAGACTGCCAGAGGTCCGGACAACAGGCCCTCCGATTTGACACTGAACTCTATCTGAGTAGTAGTTGCTGAACCAGGCGAGGCAGTCATTTGAGAAACCAAGGTTGTTGAGTCTGCCAATAAGAATACGGTGATTGACAGACAGTTCGGAAACCGGATTGCACAGCGGAGAAAATGGTCAGTGATCAGTTTATTAACTTGGCTTTCGAAGACTTTAAAAAGGCAGGGCAGGATGGATATAGGTCTGTAACAATTTGGGTCTAGAGTGTCACCCCCTTTGAAGAGGGGATGACCGAGGCAGCTTTCCAATCTTTAGGAATCTCGGACGTTACGAAAGAGAGGTGGAACAGACTAGGGGTAATAGGGGTTGCAAAAACGGCAGCGGATAATTTTAGAAAGAGAGTGTCCAGATTGTCTCGCCCAGCTGATTTGTACGGGTCCAAGTTTTGCAGTTCTTTCAGAACATCTGCTATCTGGATTTGGTGAAGGAGAAGCTGGGGAGGCTTGGGCAAGTAGCTGTGGGGGGTGCAGAGCAGTTGGCCAGAGTTGGGGTAGCCAACTCTGTGGTTTATTTGGTAGCATTTCGTAGTGTGACTGATTTTACTAATTGCATTAGTACCATTCAAAGTTAAGAGGTGCCCTATTTGATAGCTTCCCCGCTCCCACTACCTCGGGCTTCCAGTGGGGAGACCTAAGGTCAACCCACCCCCACCTTTTACTTCTGAGTGGGAGACCTTCCCAGGTAGTAGCCTGCCTAGCTCACAAACTAGAATCAGGGCGCCCACTCCGAAAAGGTTCATTGACCCACAGTCCCACACGGTGACATGATATCATTGACGTGACGTGCAAATGAGCGATATAAAACCAATCGCGCAAATGTCACCATTCCAAATGTTTTGGTGCAGGCGCCCGGTGCCGAGCTCTGCTCGATCTACCAGTAATTAACCATTAAATAACATTATTAGTATTTGCATTTATTTCGTAGTTATTACTAGAAAACGGTGCAAGTCAAGTAACTGAAAATACAATGGGTACAAAGCAGCAACAGTATTACGGTTTTTTGATCATATTGACGATGTTGCGCACTTTGCGCTTGTAAAAAAGGGCTGCTGGGCGATGCGATCACGTGACTTAACCCGGAACTGAGCATCATTTCGTGTTTTTTTTGGCATAATTTAGTATCGAGCTAGCTTGGTGGTGACTGACTGTAGCGTACAGAGCCAGCTACAGCATGTCTAGATTTTGTATATTACTAATACTTGTTTCTGTGATTTTTGATTCGACCTTTTCTATTACGTTCTATTTACCGGTGAATCTAAGAAAATGTTTGCGGGAAGAGATCCACAAAGACGTGCTGGTTACAGGCGAATACGAAGTTAGCGACCAACCAAATGCGAAAACCAATCTCAAGGTAACACGTATAACGCTAGCTAGCTTGCTAACGTTAGCTAGACTGTATCAAATCAGTGTTAGCGTAACTTTTTGACACGGAAGCCTCGAATATGTAACTTACACCACCTAGCTAGTATCAAACAATGCCAATAGTTACATTTTCACTGGGCAGGTCTGGGTTAAGTAGCTACTAGCGGCTAACCGGTACGGCTAACCAGTATAGAACCGCCCCTGGCTAATGTAGTTAGGTAGCTAGCTAGCCAAATAAAATGCTGTCAGCTTGGTTTAACTGAATACTGCAAAGGACTTCAATAGCCATCAATATCTAGATGCAAGTATTAAACATGATGTAGCTAGGGTTTAAAAATGTAAACGCGTTAGCTAGTTGACTTAGATTCATGCATGTCTATATTGGTCAAACGTGCAATTTACCTACCACGTTTAATTATTTTCCATTTCAGATCACAGATTCATCAGGTCACACCTTGTACTCCAAGGAGGATGCTTCAAAGGGAAAATTTGCCTTTACAACAGAGGACTATGATATGTTTGAGGTTTGCTTTGAAAGCAAATCCCCCCTAGGTGAGTGTGTTTTTAACCAGATGTGTCACAGATGTGGTCTAATGTATCAATGGGCCTGGGTTGTTTAAGTTAAAAGCTTGGAGTATATATGATTAAACACAATTTGCAGACTGGGCCGGATTTGGCAGTGGGAAATAGTCATTTCCCAGCCTGGTCTCATAGACTAGACGTAACACTGAAATTAGTATGATATGCTGCGTTTGTTACATAAGACAGAAGGCAATATAAAACAAGAACAAAAGGAGGAAGGGATGGTGGATGAGAGGGTGTATAACGGGGACTACTTTTTAGCTACTTTGCAAATACTAGCTAACCCTTTAACCTAACCTTAACCCAACTCATTTTAGCCAGCTAGCTATCGTTAGCCAGCTAGGAAACGTTTGCCTTAGTTACCTAGCTAACATTAGCAACAACACATTGGAATTCGTAACATACATTTAGCAAATTCGTGGCATATTGTACGATCTGTAAGTTGTACCATGTCATATACAAAAATAACTGTGGTGAATTTACATACATAATATGACATGCTCTGAGAGCAGGTTGCATTTCCTGGAATGTTTGGCCCATGTACAATAATTATTTTCATTCTGTGGTCTAGGTACTGGAAGGGTCCCAGACCAGCTAGTCAATTTAGACATGAAGCATGGTGTGGAGGCAAAGAATTACGAAGAGGTAAGTGCCAACTGCCCATCCGCCTTTCTCCAGGTCCATCTGGATCAGATTTGTTGTGGCTTGCCATGAGTCGGCATGAGGTCTCAACATTAGAACATACAATGTGAAAAAGATGGCTAAGCTTTCTCCATTTCTTGTTTGTATTGGAAATTAAGAAATACTAACTTTCTCTTAACTGTCAACTTCTGAAAGCATTGTAGCTGCTGTGCATTATGAAGACTTAAACATGCTGCATAAAATCCTTGCATGCTCACACAGATCTTTATCCAGTCCACAATGCATATGTCATACACTAATTCTATGTCCTACCCTATTAATGTGATTAAGTTTATCCAGTGGTGAATTAAGCAATAAGGCACGAGGAGGTGTGGTGTATATGGCCAATATACCACAGCTAAGGGCTATTCTGGATACAGCCCCAGAGGTGCCTTATTGCTATTATTAATTGGTTACCAATGTAATTAGAGCAGTAAAAAATCTATGTTTTGTATAGGGTCTGATATACCACAGCTGTCAGCCAATCAGCTGGTTAAATAAAGGTGGGGGAAAAAAATCTGCATTCAAGGCTCAAACCAACCAGCGCATAATCATGGGTTTATTATGTATGGTGCTCTTTTTCAGATTGCAAAAGTTGAGAAGCTGAAGCCCCTAGAAGTTGAACTAAGACGCCTCGAGGACTTATCGGAGTCCATTGTGAATGATTTTGCCTACATGAAGAAGCGTGAAGAAGAAATGAGGGACACAAATGGTAAGTGATGTATGAAAGAAAAGTAGAACTTATGGTCCAACTTTTCACTCTACCAGAAAATGGTCAGTGTTTCATATGATTCACAATCTTTCTTTGGCTGGTCTTGTGAAAGGAGTAAAACCTTGGTTTAAATGAACTCACACCTGTTATTCAGTTAAATATATTTCCCTCACATTGCAGAATCCACCAACACGCGTGTCCTGTACTTCAGTATCTTCTCTATGTGCTGTCTAATTGGGCTGGCAACATGGCAGGTCTTCTATCTGAGGCGTTTCTTCAAGGCGAAGAAGCTGATTGAGTAAACCCATCAATGAAACGATGACCATCATGTTGAGGACTTTTGGGAAATGGTGTTTGCTGTACAATTTGTGAAACAATTGTTTTTTTTTGGATGGGGGGGTCTCCCTTTACAATTTAAATGTAAAATGATTTGTCTTCTTTCAGCTTCAGTTTTTTTACCAGCCCCTCATCTCTGGCACTATTTGTTTTTATTAGAAATACAACCAAATGTACTTTGATACATATTGGTCTGATATTTTCTCATTCAATATTCTTGTTACTATTTTTGTTGTAGTAAATGACTAATACTGTATGAAAATAAACATTACATGTTTAATGAGTGCTCAAAAACTCACCTTCAAACATTCAGATATTGTTAGGTGAAAATAACATTTCCCCAATATGTCAGGTACATGGTTGTTTTTTATTAAAAAACGTTTTCACTTTGATCTCATTTTGGGTGTCTATTTTGTATTTTTCTGTAGCTATAAAGGCATTAAAGGTGAAAAGATCAGCAATGACAATACATTTCTCATTTAATGAGGGAAATCTCTTGGCAGAAATCATATTTAAATTGATATTTTATTATTTGACAATGTAGACATCTCTTTCCATATAGTTCCCAGGCTTTTTACATTCTTTTCAGTTTTCTTAAGTTTGGTTTGGGTTGTTGTTGTGAAAAAAATAATTGTTTCCAAGTAAAATTAAGTTTGGCATAGAGCAAATTCTGATTGTGGCACAAGACTGTCATTGGTATTTTTGTTAAGAGGAATATTTAGTGGAGCAGAGTGCTGTTTTACATAAGTCTGCAGTGACAGCATCAAACAGGTTAGCTAATCATTATTCTGTGTATGTCTATTGCGGTACCTCTTGATCATTCAAGTGACGTACGTTTACCATCTGGGCAATGGATGGGTGGCCGTGGGCACACTGGAAGGGTAACTGGCATGAAGATCGAGCTTACCAGGCTGCAACACTCCCTACGGAGGCAGTCACTGAATTTGATTGCAACTGTTTGTGACTTAACGCCAATTATACTTGACCATGACAGTAATTGTACCATAAGGAACTAATGAGCAACTTATACAAAGTATGACTACTCAATAAAAAATGAATTGAAATGAGATTGAGGAATGACACACCACGACATGCAAAGGAGGTGAGGACTTTAAGTACATTAAGAGGCCATGTCCCTCCATGCCAGTTGAACACAATAACTGAGATCAAGGGAATAAAAAACACATACTGACCAAGAGGAATTAACTCTCATATCAATACACAACTTATTTGGTGAAATTGATCCTTCCTATTGATTGGTCTTTCAAAGAAGGCAGCAGGAACACCATTGTCTTTTTAAGATAGTGCAAGAGTACAGACTATTCATGCTCACCTCAATCTGCTCTTGAAGGTACTCCTGGTGGGAAGTTGCATGAGGAGAAAAACTGAGGGAAATAAATAGGAATGAGTTGCTAATTTAAATTATGGAAATATTGAAGGGTACAATAATTTTGCTTACGAGAGGTGGTATACTTCTCATCTCCACTTTGGGCTTGATGATGGACTGCCTCCCATTGCAAAGTTCCTTGCTCTCCTTCTCTGTGAAACACATTGGCACGTTCTCCATCAGCACCTGGGGATCTCCTGTCTGCGAGAACTGCATCTCCAGGCCCCCTGAAGAACAGCTGGCAGAACCTGTAGGAAGGAACATTCCATAATCCATTGTCAACAGAGGAGAAGCTGTGACACCACCAATAATGAGCCAAAATAGACCCTCACTCCAAATTAATGGAGCTATTTCCATGCCAACAGAAATTGTATTTAAATTCCATACTTTTAAATGTGTATTAGGATATTGAATTTGAAATAAACATTTTGGAATTTGTAATACACAAATTGAATAATTGAATACATTAAATTACCTTGTATATCATTAATTGAAACTGAATTGAATGAATATAGCATTCAGTTTTCAAATTCAATTTAAATTTGATTTGATATTCAAATTCAATATTTATATATTCAGTTTCAATATGGTAAAAATTGCATTCATTGTATTTGTATCAAGTTTACAAACTATTATTACAAGTTGATCAAAGTTTTATACAGTTGAAGTTTACATACACTTAGGTTGGAGTCATTAAAACTTGTTTTTCAACCACTCCACAAATTTCTTGTTAACAAACTATAGTTTTGGCAAGTCGGTTAGGACATATACCTTGTGCATGACACAAGTCATTTTTCCAACAATTGTTTACAGACAGATTATTTCACTTATAATTCACTGTATCACAATTCCAGTGGGTCAGAAGTTGACATACACTAAGTTGACTGTGCCTTTAAACAGCTTGGAAAATTCCAGAAAATGATGTCATGGCTTTAGAAGCTTCTGATAGGATAATTGACATAATTTGAGTCAATTGGAGGTGTACCTATGGATGTATTTCAAGGCATACCTTCAAACTCAGTGCCTCTTTGCTTGACATCATGGGAAAATCAAGAGAAATCAGCAAAGACCTCAGAAAAAAATGGTAGACCTCCACAAGTCTGGTTCATCCTTGGGAGCAATTTCCAAATGCCTGAAGGTACCATGTTTATCTGTACAAACAATAGTACACAAGTATAAACACCATGGGACCACGCAGCCGTCATACCGCTCAGGAGGAGACATGTTCTGTCTCCTAGAGATGAACGTACTTTGGTGTAAAAAGTGCAAATCAATCCCAGAACAACAGCAAAGGACTTCGTGAAGATGCTGGAGGAAACAGGTACAAAAGTCTCTATATCCACAGTAAAACAAGTCCTATATCGACATAACCTGAAAGGCCACTCAGCAAGGAAGAAGCCACTGCTCCAAAACTGACATAAAAAAGCCAGACTACGGTTTGCAACTGCACATGGGGACTAAGGTCGTATTTTTTGGAGAAATGTTCTCTGGTCTGATGAAACAAAAATAGAAGTGTTTGGCCATAATGACCATCGTTGTGTTTGGAGGGAAAAGGGGGAGGCTTGCAAGCCGAAGAACACCATCCCAACCGTGAAGCCCGGGGGTGGCAGCATCATGTTGTGGGGGTGCTTTGCTGCAGGAGGGACTGATGCACTTCATAAAATAGATGGCATCATGAGGATGGAAAATTATGTGGATATATTAAAGCAATATCTCAAGATATCAGTCAGGAAGTTAAAGCTTGGTCGCAAATGGGTCTTCCAAATGGACAATGACCCCAAGCATCCTTCCAAAGTTGTGTCAAAATGGCTTAAGTACAAAAAAGTCAAGGTATTGGAGTGGCCATCACAAAGCCCTGACCTCAATCCCATAGAACATTTGTGGGCAGAACTGAAAAAGCATGTGCGAGCAAGAAGGCCTTACAAACCTGACTCCGTTACACCAGCTCTGTCAGGAGGAATGAGACAAAATTCACCCAATTTATTGTGGGAAGCTTGTGGAAGACTCCCTGAAACATTTGACCCCAGTTAAACAATTTCAAGGCAATGCTACCAAATACTAATTGAGTGTATGTAAACTTCTTACCCACTGGGAATGTGATGAAAAATAAAATCTGAAATAAATAATTTTCTCTACTTGTTGGAGGAAATTATGGTTGAAATGACTAATTATGTATACATTCCAATCAGAACTGACTAGTATGATGTACTGTACATATATGAATTTTCTCTCTTGCTCCCATTCCCAATTGTATATAATATAGTCAGGAGTTTAGTAACAATGACGGTCTGTTCCTTGTACAAATGAATGAACTATCTCCAGATGGCAGGGACAGAGAATCTCCAGACTGTCTGGAATGTTGATTTACAGTGACTGACCTTGGCTTTAGGAGAGGAGGCTCGAGAACTATAGGGCCTCTCTACCGGTGTCATGAAGACATGGAACATTTAGGAAACGCTGACGTCATTTTCAGTTTATAACCTGTGGTAAAATGTGTATGTACCCAGTACTCTCTTGAATTAAACGCTGTTACCTGACTTTTAAGACTGGTCTCGATCTATTTAATGCATAATTAATGAATTTACAACTCATTAATGAAATAGAGAGAGTGCGAATTTGGTTTTTGCTACAAAACATATAGGAATTTAGAATTCCTCTAACACTACTATTATTCTGACATTTCACATTCTTAAAATAGTGGTGATCCTAACTTTTAGGATCAGATTGAGGTTGTAACCTCATAAATATCTTGGAATTTTAATTGATGACGACCTCTCTTTTAAATTGCATATTCAACAATTTACAAAAAAAATTGAAGCTGAAATTGGGATTTCATTTTAGGAATAAGGCCTGTTTTTCATTTGAAGCCAGACGGAGGCTAGTATCGGCTACATTTATGCCTTTACTAGACTATGGGGATATTTTATATATGAATGCTTCCGCTCAGTGTTTGAGATCAATTGACACTCTTTACCATGGCACTTTGAGATTTATTTTAAACTGCAAAACCATTACGCACCACTGGACTTTGTATACCAGGGTTGGCTGGCCTTCTCTAGTCACTCGTAGGCTCAGTCACTGGTATACTTTTATTTACAAAGCCATTTTGGATTTATTACCTTTTTATTTGGGCATTTTTATTGTTCAGACATGTGGTGGGTACTCTCTTCGTTCGCTGGACTAGCTAACTGTTCCAAATGTCAGAACTGAATTTGGTAAAAGGGCTTTTATGTACTCTGCACCATCGTCTTGGAACACCTTACAAAATACTTTTAAACTGGAAGAACTTGTCCTGATTGGTGTTTTTAAATCACTGAAGGATTTTGAGGCTGGTTCCCTGACCTGTCAACGTTTTTAATTAGATGTTTTAAAAAAAAAACAATTATACTCTTGTGAATGCAATGGTTTTTACTAGATTACTTGTAGTTTTTCATGTTGTCTGTCTGTAATTTTTTGTAATGACTTGGTGCTGCCTATCTTGACCAGGGCGCTCTTGAAAAATAGATTTTAATCTCAATGAGCCCTTCCTGTTTAAATAAAGGTGTCACGAATATTACCGAAGGTGACTCCCCTTCTTGTTCGGGTGGCGCTCGGCGGTCGTCGTCGCCGGTCTACTAGCTGCCACCGCAACTTTGTTCTGTGTTTGTTTGTTTTTGTCTAATTGGTTTCACCTGTTTCTTGTTTGGTTTTTAGGGTGGGGTTATATAAATTCGTTCAGCCCGCTTCTGTTTGTGCGGGCTTGTTCGTATGTATGTGTTTGCTTTAATGTTTCTGGACATTAAAGCGTGTTTTTCACGCATCCTTTTGCTCTCTGCGCCTGACTCCACACCTATACACTCATTGAGCGTTACAGAAGCCCGCACCAAGATATAGAGTCAGCAGGAGCAGCGGCCACCCCTCTACCCACGATGGAGGAGAGAGTCCTTCATCACACGTCCATCCTCCATCGCATCGGATCAGCGATGGATCAAATGATGGAGAGGATGGATCGTTGGGAGAGGAGTGGTCTCCCTACTACCCCCCACCAGCAACTCTACCATCTCCCCAGCGGGATCTTCTTACAGCGCTCTGCGCATTACGCCTCCGAGGGAGTACGATGGAGCAGCGGCGGGGTGCCAGGGATTCCTGCTTCAACTAGACCTCTACCTGGCCACCGTTCGGCCGGCTCCCTCGGACGAGGAGAGCGTGAGTGTCCTCGTCACTTGCCTTACGGGTAGAGCCCTGTAGTGGGCCAATGCTTTCTGGAACGGGCCCGACTCAGCGAGGGGCAACTACCCGGAGTTCACCCGCCGTTTCCGGGCCGTGTTCGATCACCCTACGGAAGGCCGAGCGGGGGGTGAGAGGTTGTTCCATCTCAGGCAGGGGACGAGGAGCGCGCAGGACTTCGCGCTGGATTTCCGGACCTTGGCCGCTGGAGCAGGGTGGAACGACAGGGCCCGGATAGACCATTACAGGTGTAGCCTGAGAGAGGACGTCCGCAGGGAGCTGGCTTGTCGGGACACTACGCTTGGCCTGGATGAACTGATAGACCTGTCGATCCGGTTAGACCATCTGCTAGCTGCTCGCGGACGTTCTGAAAGGGTCCTGTTAGTTCCACCTCCTCCTGTACCAGTTGTGGCCGGAGAGGGCACACTTCAGGTCGGTGCTGGAGGAGTTCATCTGGGAATCGAGAGGGCAGGCAGAACACTCCTCGGTCACCCCAGGTGAGTAAGCACCACACATTCCCAGAGTTTCCTGTTGGTCACATGTTTTTATTAATTTGTTTCCTTAAATGTTTTTCTCTCTCCAGCATAAGGCGCTAGTAGATTCAGGCGCAGCTGGGAATTTTATTGATCGCGGACTCGCTCAGAGGTTGAGGATTCCGTTAGTAAAAGTAGACCCCCCTTTTTCCTGTGCACTCTTTAGATAGTCGACCATTAGGGTCAGGGCTGGTCAGGGAAGCCACAATTCCTTTGGAGATGATTACGCAGGGGAATCATAAGAAGCGAATTAGTCTGTTCCTTATCGATTCACCTGCGTTTCCGGTGGTGCTGGGGGTTCCCTGGCTGGCTATTCACAATCCTACGATTTCGTGGAAACAGGGAACTCTCCAGGGGTGGTCTGAGTGTTCAGGCAGGTGTGTAGGGGTTTCCATGGTGCGACAACGGTGGAAAGTCCAGACCAGGTTTCCACCGTGCGCATTCCCGCTGAGTATGCCGATTTGGCTATCGCTTTCAGTAAAAAGAAGGCGACCCAATTACCACCCCATCGACATGGGGATTGCGTGATAAACCTCCAGGTAAACGCTGCACTCCCCAGGAGTCATGTGTATCCTTTATCCCAGGAGGAGACGTTGGCTATGGAGACATGTCACCGAAGCTCTGGGACAGGGGTACATTCGGCCCTCCATGTCACCCGTCTCCTCGAGTTTCTTTTTTGTGAAGAAAAAGGACGGTGGTTTGCGTCCGTGTATTGATTATCGAGGTCTAAATTCCATCACGGTGGGTTTTAGTTACCCACTACCTCTCATTGCTACGGCAGTGGAATCATTTCACGGAGCGCAGTTCTTCACGAAACTGGATCTCAGGAGTGCGTATAATCTGGTGCGTATTCGGGAGGGAGATGAGTGGAAAACTACATCTGGCCATTATGAGTACCTCGTCATGCCATACGGGTTAAAGAATGCTCCAGCTATCTTTCAATCCTTCGTGGATGAGGTTCTCAGAGACCTGCACGGACAAGGTGTGGTAGTGTATATTGACGACATTTTGATCTACTCCGCTACACGTACTGCGCATGTGTCTCTGGTGCGCAAGGTTCTTGGACGACTGCTGGAGCATGACCTGTATGTGAAGGCGGAGAATTGTGAGTTTTCCAAACGAGCCGTTTCCTTCCTGGGTTATCGCATTTCCAGCTCGGGGGTGGTAAATGGAGGGTGACCGCGGCAAGGCCGTGCGTAATTGGCCGACTCCGACCACGGTAAAGGAGGTGCAGCGGTTTTTAGGGTTTGCCAATTACTACCGGAGGTTTATCCGGGGTTTTGATCAGGTAGCAGCTCCTATTACCTCACTGCTGAAGGGGGGGCCGGTGCGTTTGCAGAGGCGGACGGAGCTTTCCGTAGGTTGAAGGCGCTGTTCACTGAGGCGCCAGTGTTGGCGCATCCGGACCCTTTGGCGTTCATAGTAGAGGTGGACGCATCCGAGGCTGGGGTTGGAGCGGTGCTCTCTCAGCGCTCAGGTGTGCCACCGAAGCTCCGCCCCTGTGCCTTTTTTTCGAAGAAGCTCGGGCCAGCAAAGCGGAATTATGATGTGGGGGACAGGGAATTGTTGGCTATGGTTAAGGCCCTGAAGGTGTGGAGACACTGGCTTGAGGGGGCTAAGCACCCTTTCCTTATCTGGACTGACCACCGTAACCTGGAGCATATCCGATCAGCTAGGAGACTGAATCCTCATCAGGCAAGGTGGGCCATGTATTTCACTAGATTTCGTTTTACTATATCGTATCGACCAGGTTCCCTCAACACTAAGGCCGACGCGCTGTCCCGACTCTATGACACTGAGGACCGGTCCATCGATCCTACTCCCATCATTCTGGCGGCTAAGCTGGTAGCACCAGTAGTATGGGAGGTGGACGCGGACATCGAGCGGGCGCTAAGGGAGGAACCTGCGCCTCCACAGTGTCCGGAGGGTCGTAGGTACGTGCCGCTCGCTGTTCATGATCAATTGATTCGATGGGCTCATAGTCTACCCTCGTCTGGTCACCCAGGTATTTCTAGGACAGTGCGAGGTCTTAGGAGGAAGTACTGATGGCCCACCTTGGTGAGGGATGTGCGACTCTGTCTCCTCCTGTTCGGTATGTGCCCAGAGTAAGGCTCCTAGGCACCTGCCACGAGGGAAATTACAACCCCTCCCCGTTCCACAACTGCCGTGGACCCATCTATCGGGATTTTCTTACTGGCCCCCCTCCCTCTCAGGGGAACACAACGATCCTGGTCGTTGTGGATCGGTTCTCTAAGTCCTGTCGTCTTATCCCATTGCCCGGTCTCCCTACGGCCCTGCAGACTGCGGAAGCCCTTTTCACCCATGTCTTCCGGCACTACGGGGTGCCCGAGGATATAGTTTCTGATCGGGGTCCCCAGTTTACCTCCCGTGTGTGGAAGGCATTTATGGAATGTCTGGGGGTCTCGGTCAGCCTGACCTCAGGGTATCACCTGGAGAGTAATGGGCAGGTGGAGAGAGTGAACCAGGAGGTGGGTAGGTTTCTGCGGTCGTATTGCCAGGACCGGCCAGGGGCGTGGGCGAGATACATCCCCTGGGCAGAAATGGCCCAGAACTCACTAAGCCACTCCTCTACCAACATGTCACCATTTGAGTGTGTGTTGGGGTACCAGCCGGTCCTGGCACCATGGCATCAGAGCCAGACTGAGGCTCCTGCGGTGGAGGAGTGGGTGCAGCGCTCAAAGGAGACCTGGAGGGCCGTCCAGGAGTCATTACACCAAGCGAGTGGACGGCAGAAGAGTGCTGACCGTCACCGCAGTAAGGCCCCCGTGTTTGCACCAGGGGACAGAGTCTGGCTCTCGACCCGAAACCTGCCCCTCCGCTTGCCCTGCCGGAAGCTGGGTCCGCAGTGTGTAGGGCCATTTAAAGTTCTGAGGAGAATAAACGAGGTTTGTTATCGATTTATTACTTCCTTGGTATTATCGCATTAACCCCTCGTTTCATGTCTCTTCTCAGGCCAGTGGTAGCTGGTCCCATGCAGGAAGGTGAGGTTCTGGAGGTCCCTCCGTCCCCTCTGGACATCGAGGGGTGCCCGGCGTACACGATACAAGCTATTCTGGACTCGAGACGCCGGGTGAGGGGCTTGCAGTACCTCGTTGACTGGGAGGGGTACGGTCCGGAGGAGAGGTGCTGGGTCCCGGTGGGGGATATTCTGGATCCATCTATGTTGAGAGTTCCATCGCCTCCATCCGGATCGCCCGGCGCCTCGCCCTCGTCGGGGGTGTACTGTCACGAATATTACCGATGTCTAATTGGTTTCACATGTTTCTTGTTTGGTTATTAGGGTGGGGTTATAAATTCGTTCAGCCCGCTTCTGTTTTTGCGGGCTTGTTCGTATGTATGTGTTCGAGTGGTTTTGTTTGCTTTTCGGGTTTCTCGCTGTCCTTTTATTTTTTCACATTTGTTCCTGTGATTTATTTCTGGACATTAAAGCGTGTTTCCCGCATCCTTTTGCTCTCTGCGCCTGACTCCACACCTATACACTCATTGAGCATTACAGAAGGTTAAATAGAAAATGACCTAAAACAGGGAATTTTTAACAAGGATTAAATGTCAGGAATTGTGAAACTGAGCTTAAATGTATGTAAACATCCGACTTCAACTGTATGTATTATCGGCTGATATTGGCCTTTTACTGCTATATCGGTATAGGAAGCTAATTCAACAGAACCCATAATTACACATTTTAATTTCCCTGCTGTAAAACAGTATATCCGCAGATATTTTGGTATCTAAGTTTTGTCCCCCCAAAAAAATCGGTATCGGACCCAAGAAAACATGTCTGGCTCTAGTAACAGTTTGTGGCCCATCCCCCTTTAGCCAGGCCTTATTCTGACATTTTTTTAGTTTAGGGGGTGTCTCACTATCTATACATTCTACCACTTGCAGTTAACCATTTTTACACTAGCATCCATTTCATAAATGGGAGATATTAGAGGTGTGAAAAAACATGGTTGTGTTTTGTTCTACCTTGGGTAGAGGTATCTCCAAAAAATTGGAGGCCTTTCCACTAGCTTATTTGACCTTGAGACACATCCAAGTCACAGGACCAATACCTAGGCTTTAGCTAAGCAGGCTACCAAAGTCTTAAGCCTGTCAGTCACGTTACCCTCATAATGAATACCCTTGCTGGAGACTTGAACCCTTGCCGGAGACTTGAAACACACATCTAACAGGGAAACCAAACTAGCCACGTTGCAAGCATTGCAAAATAAATTTGTGTACAATTTATTCATATATAATTTAATCTACACTGCTCGTGCTTGTCAATGTTGACGGATGCTAAAAACTTTGTTCTATTTGACGCGCTGTACGTCCCGGCTCTCCCATCTACTCATTGGTTTTCACAAGCATACAAACCAACATGGGTGCTTGAAAGACCAACAAATAGAGATTTATCAAAGATGAACTAAAAACTTACTAGGATTCCAATTTTATCTGTGGATTAATCATTGTAGAGAAACACACAATTGTGTATGACTCCGGGTCACAGAAAATACAAGAAATACATATCTAGCAAAAAAAAGGATAATATGCCTGTAAAGTAAAATAACAACCAAATGTTTATCTCTCAGGTCGAACTAGTCAACAGCAAGCTAGCTAAATGCCCATGAATGTTTCATGTGTGCTCGACATGCCCCCAAATTTATACAGTTGGTTCACATTTGAACTTGGTATTTTAACCGGCGTGTCAATGGACACACACATGGATGGACACACACGCGTGGCCATGTGTAACACAATCTAAAACATGTATTCAGGTCTCAGGCAAGGTTCTCATCACATAGGCATGGACCACATAATCACACTCTTTTGATGAGTAACCTTGCTGGATCTTGAAGACTTGTATTAGTGTAGCAGATGGAGATCTGTGAAACTCACTACTCAGCCTGAAGTGTTGTTCCTTGTGCAATTGAAGAAGGCCTTTTATAATAGCACATGGGTCAGGAGGGCCATCACATGTTTTCGAGGCAGAGGTCCTGAGTTTGAGTCTCCATATGAGCTGAATCAAGGGAAAGCAGTACTCGGGCAAGCAGCATGCCGTCCTTTACATCAGTGGTTCCTAAACTGTGGAGCACACCCACAAGGGTGTTATCCCTATACATTTTAGCTAAGTGGGTTAACACATTATTGTGACATGCAGGAAACCTGGTTTGAACCAGTCAGTCACAAGAGCAAGATTAAATAGGGAGTGGAAAGGCTATCCTTAGAAGGGTTATGACAGGGATTTCCAACAATACTCTTATGGGGGCCAAATTCCGCCCAGACAGCTAGGACCCAGGTATCTGGCTGGCCAACCAGACACACCTAGCTGTCTAACCGGCCAGCCGGACCTAGCTATCTGCTTGGTAGGTAGGTCCGGCCGACCAGAAAGCTAGATTCAGCTAGCTTTCTGGAGTTTTCCCCAACCGTATTTATCTTACTGAAGAAATAATTCTATTTTTCTAATTTCTCAATCATGCACCTCTGGAAAATAGGGTTTTGGCCTTAATTTACAGCTAAAGAAGAACAACTGGAGGCAGAAACAAGGTATTCATTCGCAATCTGTGCCATGTCCATGTTGCAGCAACAGGTGCTGTGCAGGGACAACCACCTATCCAAGACAATGATGAACACTTGACCTGCCCTCACTGTGCTCGTCAGTTTGCCCCAGGTCCAGCAGAACAACATATCCCCAAGTGTCAGAAGAACATCAAGAGCCACCCTCCACCTCCCGCCACCACAGCTGACAAAAGCCAAATCATTTGCAATGCTTCATATTTTTGATGTTTATAAAAAGCATGCAAAACTAAATACATTTTTGTAGAGCTAAATAACATGTTTGTTCGAAAGAACATCAAGAATTTAGGCTTTTGGAGTAGTTTTTAGCAGGGGCACAACTTTTCGTTTTAGAAGTGGGGGGGACATAAGGTTCGAGACAGAGGTCAAACATTTTCTGTAAGTCTTCACAAGGTTTTCACACACTGTTGCTGGTATTTTGGCCCATTCCTCCATGCAGATCTCCTTTAGAGCAGTGATGTTTTGGGGCAGTTGCTGGGCAACACGGACTTTCAACTCCCTCCAAAGATTTTCTATGTGGTTGAGATCTGGAGACGGGCTAGGCCACTCCAGGACCTTGAAATGCTTCTTACGAAGCCACTCCTTCGTTGCCCGGGCGGTGTGTTTGGGATCATTGTCATGCTGAAAGACCCAGCCATGTTTCATCTTCAATGCCCTTGCTGATGGTAGGCTTTGTTACTTTGGTCCGAGCTCTCTGCAGATCATTCACTAGGTCCCCCCGTGTGGTTCTGGGATTTTTGCTTACCGTTCTCGTGATAATTTTGACCCCACGGGTGAGATCTTGCGTGGAGCCCCAGATCGAGGGAGATTTCCTAATAATTGCTCCCACAGTTGATTTCTTCAAACCAAGCTGCATACCTATTGCAGATTCAGTCTTCCCAGCCTGGTGCAGGTCTACAATTTTGTTTCTGGTGTCCTTTGACAGCTCTTTGGTCTTGGCCATAGTGGAGTTTGGAGTGTGACTGTTTGAGGTTGTGGACAGGTGTCTTTTATACTGATAACAAGTTCAAACAGGTGCCATTAATACAGGTAATGAGGAGGACAGAGGAGCCTCTTTAAAGAAGTTACAGGTCTTTGAGAGACAGAAATCTTGCTTGTTTGTAGGTGACCAAATACTTATTTTCCACCATAATTTGCAAATAAATTCATAAAAAATCCTACAATGTGATTTTCTGGATTTTTTCCCCTCATTTTGTCTGTCATAGTTGAAGTGTACCTATGATGAAAATTACAGGCCTCTCTCATCTTTTTAAGTGGGAGAAGTTGCACAATTGGTGGCTGACTAAATACTTTTTTGCCCCACTGTATATATATGTGTGTATATTTTGTTTATCCAGTCGGACAAACACTCCAAACAGCCTATCCGACCGCTCAGAGGCGTCCGCATGGTCCTGTATCACATTCCAATGCTAACACTGGGAGGGACAAAAATGCAACTTCAGAATGTGGGGACGACGACATTTCCCCCCCATCCCCAGCGAAAGTTGCGCCCCATGTTTTTAGTTTACATACATTATTTTTCACACTGCCTTTGAAAGTGGGGGGAACTAGGGTAAACTCGTAACTATTTAAATGTCACGCCTAATTGTAAATACTAGAAATACAGTGTCTGATACTGCCTAACAAAATGAATGACAGTATGCAAAAGGGATCAAATGAAATTAATAAAAAAATATATACACTGCTCAAAAAAATAAAGGCAACACTTAAACAACACAATGTAACTCCAAGTCAATCACACTTCTGTGAAATCAAACTGTCCACTTAGGAAGCAACACTGATTGACAATAAATTTCACATGCTGTTGTGCAAATGTAATAGATAACAGGTGTAAATTATAGGCAATTAGCTAGACACCCCCAATAAAGGAATGGTTCTGCAGGTAGCGACCAGACCACTTCTCAGTTCCTATGCTGGCTGATGTTTTGGTCACTTTTGAATGCTGGCGGTGCTTTCACTCTAGTGGTAGCATGAGACGGAGTCTACAACCCACACAACTGGCTCAGGTAGTGCAGCTCATCCAGGATGGCACATCAATGCGAGATGTGGCAAGAAGGTTTGCTGTGTCTGTCAGCGTAGTGTCCAGAGCATGGAGGCGCTACCAGGAGACAGGCCAGTACATCAGGAGACGTGGAGGAGTCCGTAGGAGGGCAACAACCCAGCAGCAGGACCGCTACCTCTGCCTTTGTGCAAGGGGGAGCAGGAGGAGCACTGCCAGAGCCCTGCAAAATGACCTCCAGCAGGCCACAAATGTGCATGTGTCTGCTCAAACGGTCAGAAACAGACTCCATGAGGGTGGTATGAGGGCCCGACGTCCACAGGTGGGGGTTGTGCTTACTACAGCCCAACACCGTGCAGGACGTTTGGCATTTGCCAGAGAACACCAAGATTGGCCAATTCGCCACTGGCGCCCTGTGCTCTTCACAGATGAAAGCAGGTTCACACTGAGCACGTGACAGACGCTGTGGAGAACGTTCTGCTGCCTGCAACATCCTCCAGCATGACCGGTTTGGCGGTGGATCAGTCATGGTGTGGGGTGGCATTTCTTTGGGGGGCCGCACAGCCCTCCATGTGCTCGCCAGAGGTAGCCTGACTGCCATTAGGTACCGAGATGAGATCCTCAGACCCCTTGTGAGACCATATGCTGGTGCGGTTGGCCCTGGGTTCCTCCTAATGCAAGATAATGCTATACCTCATGTGGCTGGAGTGTGTCAGCAGCTCCTGCAAGAGGAAGGCATTGATGCTATGGACTGGCCCGCCCGTTCCTCAGACCTGAATCCAATTGAGCACATCTGGGACATCATGTCTCGCTCCATCCACCAACGCCACGTTGCACCACACTGTCCAGGAGTTGGCGGATGCTTTAGTCCAGGTCTGGGAGGAGATCCCTCAGGAGACCATCCGCCACCTCATCAGGAGCATGCCCAGGCGTTGTAGGGAGGTCATACAGGCACGTGGAGGCCACACACACTACTGAGCCTCATTTTGACTTGTTTTAAGGACATTACATCAAAGTTGGATCAGCCTGTAGTGTGGTTTTCCACTTTAATTTTGAGTGTGACTCCAAATCCAGACCTCCATGGGTTGATACATTTGATTTCCATTGATAATTTTTGTGTGATTTTGTTGTCAGCACATTCAACTATGTAAAGAAAAAAGTATTTAATAAGAATATTTCATTCATTCAGATCTAGGATGTGTTATTTTAGTGTTCCCTTTATTTTTTTGAGCAGTGTATTTAGCTTTGTCTGCAGTGTTTGGTTCAACATTGAATTCATTAGACCAAAATGGTTTGTGTTTTTTATTTTTTACATGAAGCATAAAACAAAGGTTCCTCTGTGAATGGTGGAAAGTTAGACAACTGTAACATCTTACACCCACTCAATTGCATAGGGTCAGATAAGCCATTGAAACAATGGATTGCAAAAATAAACACAGTATAGGCATAATATCAGCATCAAACAAACTGTATAAAATGCATATCCTATTCTAAAGGCACATTTTGTTTTATATTTTGTGCACAATTCATCACAACACAATCTTTGGTTTAAAGAGTATGCAAAAGCACTAGGGAATAGGGACATCTTTTTATCTTGCATGGACAAAGAAAGTTCCACCAGTGTTGTACTGTATCAATAAACTGCAAACTATCCAAAAGAGTTGCAAGCTTATAAGCCATTGGTAAAGGATACTTAAAACCTTACATACACACACCACCCAGAGTAAAGAAATACACCAAATCTGAATATTACACTTTTCACAAATAGTGTAAAAATAATGATTAAATGAACTCAAAAACAGGAAAAATGTCATAGAAAAAAACAGTATTACCATGAAGTTTACGAAGACAAGATTTTCTCAAATTCTAGAACTGTTCTCATGACATTAAGTATTACAGAAG
Organism: Oncorhynchus tshawytscha; assembly: GCF_018296145.1. NCBI lineage: Eukaryota > Metazoa > Chordata > Actinopteri > Salmoniformes > Salmonidae > Oncorhynchus > Oncorhynchus tshawytscha. The sequence goes on along the minus strand of NC_056439.1, from coordinate 32,590,986 downwards.
GAAGATTGCAATTTGATGGTTAATTTCCTCCACTTTAAATACTAGTTCAAACAAATTCAAGGTTATCATCTTAAGGCAATAAAAAGACAAGTGATTGTCTATAATGAATCAGTAGTTTGAAAAGTGAACCTCACATTTCACATGGCATTTTTGCAGATACAGTATAGCAAGCTGTTCATGAAAGACACAACATTGTAAATACTTAAATGTTAAAACTAAACACATCTTTGGTAAATTTAATATAAAATATACTATATCTGGTATATCTTTCTAAGGCTATATTCGATATGCCTTTTAGTTAGTATTTAGTATTTTGTTTAGAACAGCATCACATATGAAGAACATTGGTTGGTTATCAAAAATAGGGCTCAGGGCTTTCCAGAGGAATGAGCAAAAAACGCAGTACTTTAAATTCACATTGGTTTTAATAACCACAAGAAATAACTGCAAGATAAAACAGGAGGATATATATATCAAAAACAATGGAAGAACACCAAACGATCTTCTCTCTACAGTAAGCTGTGCCCATTTGTGATCATCAATTAAAATGTGGGACAAAACGCAATCCTAGACCTCAGTTGACAGTAGTCAGTCAGTGACAACATTATTATTACTACCAAAGTATTTACTCATATTTCACATTAGCCTACATAACACTGCAAGAAGTTGGTTGCTTAATGTTGAATCAAGCCAAGATGTCAGTCTGTCTGTGTCCAGATCACAGCAGATCAGTTGCTGTAGGCCTTTTCCTGTCACTGTCACTTAATTATAACTTACAACATGAAAGTGTTCATACAGGGTATCTCTCATGTATATTTATACGTTATCATGCAGATTGGATTATATCGAAGAAATATGATGTAACGCAATGTGAAAAGAAGCGAGACCTCTCTTGCAAGTGGATGAGGTCAGTGGGCATCCATTAATCAGCTAGCTGTTCCTAGTTAAGGAGAACACAATTGACTCTCAGACTATTCATCCCTTTAGTAATTTCTTAAACCTACTTCTCCCTGCCGTTCACCAATGGAACTGGCTTGCTAACATATTCCTCTTCTCAATATGGTCAAGCAACTCCATCTACAGGACCTGTTTGGATGGACTTAACTGCACAGAGCCACCACCACTCACTGCATAGTATAGCACAGATTCCGTTTTTTTTTCTCACGGATTTGCCCCATCAGATCTGTCCCCGTCATGATTGGAGGCTCCTCCCTGTCCCTCCACAGGCCTGTGACCGGATTGGTGGTTGCAGTTATTTTCAGTTCCTGCATCTCGCAGGTTCAGATGGTTGATTGCTGTCCAGAGTCTCTCGTTCTCTTTGAGCTGATCACTGAACTGTTATCATAGAGAACAACACTTGATAACACTTATCTGTCTGCATAGCAATGGAGTTGAGCGGTTTTACAGAATAGGGACTTGACTCGGTGTTACTACACAACTTTGCTCACAGGTGCTAGATAGTCTGTAGTGAGTAATGCTTACCTGCTTCTGTAACAACTGGATGGTTGCCTCTTGACGACTGACTGTCTCTCGCAACTGTAAAAGAAAATAGCAACTGTAACAGCATAAGACTGCACCAGACAGTAGTCTGGGAACATATCGCAGCTGCTCGTGTTTGTTCTGTGTGTCTCTGTAGTTGTTGCGGTATGTTCACAGACTACTGTCTGGTGCAGTCTTGTGCTATTACAATGTGTGTAAGGGCTTATCTTGCACATACCTGTGCTACCTCACTGCTTCCTCTGCAGCAAGTTGGCGCCTCCCCTTTCTTACAGGCTCCTGCCTCCTCAAACCCATTGACCCTGTCACAGCCCATACGAGCAGTCTAAAGAAACAACACTTGGTTAGGTTGAGGCATTGGCACGGGGATGTAGTCAAGTATCGAGGATCCAGACATGCGGTGGGCATTACCGGGAGCTCTTTCTCAGTGGCGGCAGCAGCGGCTGCAGCCTTCAGCTCCTGCAGCTCCTCGTAAGGCAGTGTAACGCTCTCAGGGAAAGAAGGAGCCACTGGGCCAGGCATGGAGCCTCTGAAATCCTCTGGCATCGGGATGAACTCTGCATCCTGGAGCTCCTGTTAGGGAAGATGGACAGGGAGGGACACAAACAACATTCAGTGGCCATAACCCTCTCTGTTTTGGCTTGCATTATGCTTTGTGGTTTTGATTACAAACCTTGCGCAGCCAGAAGGGGCAGGAGCTGTCGCCGGTCTGGTTCGTTATAGACATCATGGAGGTCTCGATGCGTCGCTCGTCTGTGTCGGCCTCCTTAGTGCCCCCCAGGCCCCCTTCACGCAGCCCTGTCTCTGAGCCTGGCTCACTCTCCAGATCCACAGTTGTGGTAGAGGCTTGGCCTAGCCCTTAGTGTGCACCGACAAACACCAGGACACACCACATGGTCAGTACATTACCATACTGGTATAAAACTTTGTACATGTTCACATTGTGAATGTAATGTAACCAGGGAGGGAGGGATAGATAATGTAACCAGAGAGACCATGGCCATCTTACTTACCACAGCCAATTGAAAGTCCACTGCTGTTTGAGCGTATAGTTTTAGAATTAAGAACCTTTTCTGAAACAGAGAACAGAATCAATCAATCTCAACTGTATTTTTCAACAAATGATTAGCTAGTGTTAGAACAGAAGTAAGTGGCTAGTGGCTAACCCATGATGAGAATGGTGTGCCAGCCGCGACAGGAGAGGTCTGGCACATGGTGGAGGGAGCCGAAAATGGGTCGTGGTAAAGCAGGGCAAACCTCCGAGCCAAAGCCCTTGTCAGCGGGCATTCCCAGGCGTCCATTTCCTGCGTTTCCCCAGGCAAAGATCTGATTGTCTGAAAGGATCAGAGAGAAATAATCTATTGGTCCACAGATAATTTGCCAATATCCATCCTTCCAGCACCAGGAAACAGGAATCCTGTTCCTGAGGTGCTACCAGTATTCTCCATAATTTTGAGTCCTACTCATGTAGGTCAGAGGACTCCCAGCTAACAGAATAAAGCAAGAAAAAAAAGCTGGATAGAGTGCATTCGGAAAGTATTCAGACCACTTGACTTTTTCCACATTTTGTTACGTTACAGTCTTATTCTAAAATGGATAAACATTTTTTTTTCCCCAAATCAATCGACACACAAAACCCCAAAATGTCAAAGCAAAAATAGGTTTTTAAACATTTTTTCAAATGTATTAAAAATAAAAAACAGATACCTTATTTACATAAGTATTTAGACCCTTTGCTATGTGGCTCGAAAATTGAGCTCAGGTGCATCCTGTTCCCATTGATCATCCTTGATTTTCTACAACTTGATTGGAGTCCACCTGTGGTAAATTTAATGAGTTGAAAATGTACACACCTGTCTATACAGTTGACAGTGCATGTCAGAGCGAAAACCAAGACATGAGGTCGAAGGAATTGTCCATAGAGCTCCGAGACAAGATTGTGTCGAGGCACAGATCTTGAGAAGTGTACAAATGTCTGCAGCATTGAAGGTCCCAAGAACACAGTGGCCTCCATAATTCTTAAAAAGTTTGGAACAACCAAGACTCTTCCTAGAGCTGGCAGCCTGGCAAAACTGAGCAATCGGGGGAGAAGAGCCTTGGTCAGGGAGGTGACCCAAGAATCCGATGGTCACTGACAGAGCTCTAGAGTTCCTCTGTGGAGATGGGAGAACCTTCCAGAAGGACAACCATCTTTGCAGCACTACCAATGAGGCCTTTATGGTAGAGAGGCCAGACGGAAGCCACTCCTCAGTAAAAGGCACATGACAGCCCGCTTGGAGTTTACCAAAAGGCTCCTAAAGAACTCTCAGACTATGACAAACAAGATTCTCTGGTGATGAAACCTAAATGGAACTCTGGCACCATCCCTACAGTGAAGCATGGTGGTGGCAGCATCATGCGGTTTGGATGTTTTTCAGCTGCAGGAACTGGGAGACTAGTCAGGATCGAGGGAAAGATGAACGGAGCAAAGTACAGAGAGATCCTTGATGAAAAGTTGCTCCAGAGTGCTCAGAACCTCAGACTGGGACGGAGGTTCACCTTCAAACAGGACAACGACCCTAAGCACACATCCAAGACAACGCAGGAGTGGCTTCGGGACATGTCTCTGAATGTCCTTGAGTGGCCCAGCCAGAGCCCGGACTTGAACCTGATCCAAAATCTCTGGAGACCTGAAAATAGTTGTGCAGTGATGCTCCCCAGCCAACCTGACAGGTTTTGAGAAGAGAAGAATGCAGAGAAGAATGGGAGAAACTCCCCAAATACAGGTGTGCCAAACTTGTAGGGTTTATGCTCTGTACCAAAGGTACTTCAACAATGTACAGAGTAAAGGGTCTGAATACTTACATAAATGTGATATTTTTATACATTTGCTAAAATGTCTTTGTCATTATGGGGTATTGTGTGTAGATTGATGAGGAAAAGCTGTTTGATCCATTTTTGAATAAGGCTGTAAAGTAACAAAATGTGGAAAAAGTCAATGCACTGTAAACACTAAACAGTATATGACAACAACATGCTGCAACAGAGAATGTTCAAGTTTAGTTGTGTATCTGACCCTTCGTGGCTGCGATGGTGAAGCCATCTCCACAAGACACTTTGCTGACCACCTTCCCCCCGAAAGACCCCAACAGCAGCTGGACACCCTGGTGCTTCTTGAAGTCCTTTACACCCAGCTGACCGTACTTGTTGCACCCAAAGGTCATCAGCCGCCCACGTTCTGCAATGTCAGAGTTCAATCAGAACCATGTTTTGATATAAAAATCGATATACTTCCCACCTAGCTATCTTAAGATGAATGCACTAACTGTAAGTCACTCTGGATAAGAGCGTCTGCTAAATGACTAAAATGTAAAAAAATATATATAATAATTGTGGGCTCAAGGAAAGAGACAGGAGAGAGTCTGGTCGCTGTACCGTCAATGGCAGCAGTGTGAGTCTTCCCAGCTGAAATGATTTGGATCTTATACCTGGCCAGCTGCTTGACCAGAGTGAGTGTGGTGGTGTATGGAATACCCTGGTAGGCCTGACATTGGAAAAGGAGGAAAACTTAAATTCTCCACCATTACTGGTGTTATTCCTTATTTTAAAGGAATGAGAAGAGCCTGTGAGTGGATCTTGGTATGAGGAATGTGGTGCTGTACCTCTCCAGGAAGGTTTTTGAGGCCAGAGACTCCCAGGTTCAGACCCAGCTTGTTCAGATCGTTGTTCCCACAGGCCAGGACTTTGCCAGACTCTGTCAGGAAAAAGGTTCCGTCAAGGCCACAGGACACGGATGAGATAATGGCTCCTTTGGGGATCTCCACCTGTGAACGCCAGACGATACACAACATTATGCTTCCTACTGATTTAAACAGTGGACTCAAACACATTTCCATTCATTTGTCTCGACAATAAAATTGAATTGCCCCTTTCTCCATAAGCATATTTACATGATATGTGTTCAAGCTCTCTGCTGAAAAAGAAAGGGCAGGATCTTACTTGCATGGGTGAGTTAAAGTCATCCTCACAGTCCAGGCCAAGACGCCCTGAGGAAAATAACTTAAATGAATTATGTTCCGCATCATCTTAGCGCCATCTACTGGCCAAGGTAAGGGGGGACAACGGATAGGATATGGAGCTTGAGAGAGGCATGGTGGTAGACATGAAGTACTACCTTGTTGCTCAGTATCAATGCTCTGGTACATACCATGCTCTCCACAGCCCCAGGAGTAGAGATCTCCACTGTGGGTCAGCACAACCACATGGTTGTCCCCACAGGACACCTGCCTGACAGGTCGCTCCTCAAAGAAATCCAACAACACGGGCTCTAGCACCTCCATGCCTTGCTCGTTCTCCACTCCGATACAGCCATAGTAGTCAGAACCAAACATGTACATCTGGTCCTCATCTGAAACCAAACACATCAACAGCATGTCGTCAAACAAGACCAAATTGTATTGTATGACACAGGGTTGCAAATTGCTGTCTGAATTGTTTATCTCTGTTGTTAAAAAACAACAACAGAGCCCTCCCATTGTAAACATCCTATTCTACTGGCACAGAAGTAGTGCTCCACACAGACACACAACTCACCAGTGACACAGGCGGTGAAATCTGCTCCACACGCGACCTGACGGATGGCCTTTCCCTGGAGCCTCTCCACCTTGCGTGGCTGCCGGTACGAGGCCTGGTCTCCATGGCCCAGCTGGCCCACCATCTTGGCCCCGCCTTGGACACTCTAAAATGGAAGCAGGACATCAAAGAGCACATGTTTAATCAACAAAAACAACTTTAAAGTTCTTGTAATGTATTTTCTGCCTTGGACTTAAAGGAACAGCATGGTACTCACAGCCCAAGTGTACAGCTCTTTCTCCACGGTAACCACAGCAAAGTGGGTCTCCCCTGCACAAACATGCTGGGCACCGCTGCCTCCTTTAAAGGCATCCAGTTTCTGGGGTGTGAACTTTCCCCCTCCCCAGAAATACACCTCCCTAGAGCGTGTTGTCACTACAGCAACAGGGCTCTCAGTCACAGTGCTCAACCTATAGACAAGTCACAAAATATCTTAATTCAACAAAATCATCTTACAAATTCCACATTTACATGATTAGGTGAGAATGTGTTCAACATACTTTGGTTTTTTCATTGCTGAGTTCAGCAAGGCAACTCTGTCCTCAAGCTCCCTGAAACAAAAAGAGGTTGTTTACACAATTAAATCAGCAGTTTTGATGACGTCTCTACACCTATTTGAACAATCACACAATCTTCTCAATCTTTCAGATATCCCACCACATTCTGTCCCCCATTCACCAGACTCACTGCTTGCGGCAGGAGATGATTGGCTGGTCCAGAATCTCCTCAGCAGTGGGTCTCTTTTCTGGATCCTGCAAATCAATGTATCTTACATTGCCATCCATCACACATATTTCTCCATGTAGAAAATGTGTGGTAATATCGTACATCAACTGATTCCCTACATACAATGTATGCTTAGGGTGATGCTACATTCTATCGCACTGACGATGACAGCCATGAAAGACTGAGTATACCGTACACATTGCTGACGGGTTCCTCACCTGATCTAAGCATTCGTACACCAGCTTGATCAGCGCCGAGGAATACACATCAGAGTTGACCTCCATGGTCCAGTTTCCCTGCACTATCTTCACACACAGGTTCAGCGGATTCTACATGGACACAAGCAGCAACAGTCAACCGGAAATGCATTAAAGTGACATCAACAGAGCATAATGAGCCAATGCCGTGTATTTAACATTAGAACAAATGATAATAGCAGGCAAATGTGTATCAATTAGACAATGGGGGTAAAAGATAAGCAGGGCACATACCGTAGCATCAAATGTTCTGGTCAGAGTTAAGACTTCAAAAATGACACAGCCCATAGCCCAGATGTCTGATTTGAAGTTGTACTTCACACCTTGACACAGTTCAGGAGACATGTAGTATGGGGTTCCTACACACTAGATTTATACAGGAAAATGCACAAAAAAAGTAACTTAGATGTTATCTATACCTTACACAAAACTAAATGTGAATATGCACAAAACACTTGCAAATAAAAATAGCTTGAGTGAGTCCTAATCAAAAAATTGCAAAACTATGGGTATGACAAATATGCACAGTAAAACTTTCAATTGTTCTGACAAAATATTTCATATTCCCATGGATTCTAAAAGGGCATTGCAATGAAAGCAATTTATATTCAAAGCAGCAGACATGCGCAGCCTCATAATATACTCTATGACATATGCTCTCACAACAGACATTTAGCTGCACACTCGCTGCTGCCTTTTCTGACAACTGCCTCCATCATACAGAAGTCATGTCCCTGTGGCAGAGTGAACATGAATTGATGAAGCTGACTACAGATACAGCAGTCTTAGGTACACTCAGGGAGAGACATGTAGACCATGCCCACAAAGGGACAGAACAACCACACTGCTCTCAGGACTTGATTTGGTTGAGTGCTCAGTCTGCCCACCAAATCTGTTAACTGAATGTGATCAGCATACACTCCGTAATAGCTCTGTAATAAGCTCTGTAGTAACTATAATGGCTGTGAGTTCTGAGATCTGCTTGGTCAACGTAAAACAGACCAGCGCAGCTTTCCAGGTTAATACTTCAATGTAACTTACAGTCTCAGCCATGGCAAACTGTGAGTCAAGCTTCTTAGCCAGCCCGTAATCACCCAACTTAATAAGGTTGGTTTTAGTTAGGAAGATATTCAGCGTCTTGATATCCCTTCAAGAGAAGAATAAAGTAGGTCAAAAAATAAAATAGTGACCAGATCAAACAATGGGGACTGTTGTATTAATAACCAACACAGCTTACATACAATACTCATAATCAAAGCATATTGTAGCACAATAAAGGAGTAAAGCCCGGACCCAACCCTGGTATTTACCGGTGCAGGATACCAGCCTTATGAATGTGAGCCACTGCAGAGGCGACTTGGTACAGGTACCATATGACAACCTGGGAGTATTTAAGATGTTTAAGATATTAAAAACTGGTGAGGAAAAGATTATGTCATTATGTGTCAATACACTCTTACAACATGTTGGGTGTAATTTTCATACCTCCTCAGTGAAGAGTTTCCCCTTCTGTTGGTTGATTTTATCATAAAGATTTCCTCCTGAAATTGAAAAGACAGTTTTTTTCTTCTATTGTTACTGTAAATGCCAGACAATTGGGGCAATCACATTTCAGTTGAGCCCATATCAATATCATTATCCTATCACACAAAATATTATGTTGAATAAAGACATTTAATAATACATCTTTAATATCCCAAAAGTATTTCATACAAATACACCAACTCCAAGTGATAAGATGCTGCCATATCTCACCATTGCAGTATTCAAGCTCAATGAGAAGAGTGTCCTTGTCCATGAAATGGTTGAAGTAGGCTATGATGTTGTTATGCTGTAGGATGGAGAGGATGCTGATCTCGTTTGTGACATCCTTACGCTCTTTATCTGAGAGGCAGTTCAAGTCCACCTCCTTCCACACCACCAGAGAGTTGTCCTGTAGATCGATAAGACAGGGAACAGACAGAGAAAGGTCAGTTCGAGATCAGAAAGACTTTCACTGTGAAGGCTAAAACAAACAACACTCTGAGAGACCTCAGGCAGCACAACTTTACTGCAATGGCCTCCTCAAAGTTAAACAAAATGAACGGCATTCCTTTTATTTTTCTAGTGTGCTACTGCTAATATAAAATGTAATATGATAATAATAAGATAATAATAACAGATGCTAAAACAGGGTATATCCCTAATAATGTACTATACATGATGTCGGCTCTATTCAAACAAACTGTTATTTCGGCAAGTAAACTAAAGGGTTTAACCTTTACAAAAGGTTGTCGATTTCCTGCTGTTTTCATATAAATAAAAACCATGCTTTGTCCTTAAACATTGCTCTAGTTGTGCAAAGTTACGGGGATAAGTTTTGTCAAATGGCTTGAGAATGTAATAAATCTTGCTCTCATGCAAGCATTTCCCACTGGGGTATGAAAACTAAAGTAGACTGTCTCAGAGGCTACTGGCCATGTTTGGTGAGAGATTCACACAGCATGCTGGGGAAGCTATTGTAGATCACTAATAAACAGGCCTAATAGGTCTTAACAAAACTGTGTGTGTGTGTGTGTGAACAACAGTGGCAGTGACACACACTAGCATATTCCTGGGATCTCTCCAATAATTATAGAAATAGATCTTGACCTGCTTACCTCTGTTCGTCTGTATAAGGTTGCTTCGCCAAATGCCCCTCTTCCAAGGATACGGATTGGAATGTAATGTAACTTTTCTTCCTCACCGCTGTATACAGACGTCGATCGCCCACTGGCGACAGATTCACTCCCAGAATCTGAATATAGCGAGGCGTAATGCCTTTCGTAGTCTTCAAGTGACATTTTGAGTATAAGTAAAGCTCGCCAACTATTTACAAATTAATTTCGTAAACAAACTCGTAAAATATATTTCCTTAAAATCCAATTTGAGGGAGTAGAGTTCAAGCTAGGAGTAGGCTAGGCTGCTGCACAGAATATTAAGCAGCAGCAATAGCGTGCAACAGAGTTGCACAAGTGTTGTTGATTTGCTAGCTACAGTTACCAAGTTACCAGGAAATCTTTTGGCCTAGTCTCCTTCGAAACCTTTGGACGTTAACGTTAATGCGCAGTATTACAATAACCATCTCTCCTGATCTGATAATCGTTACTAAATTGTCTACTGTCTACAGTTTACCCACTTTACTAACTTTACATTTAGGAAGCTGACAGTACCGCACACTAGACTGTGCCACAGCGCAATAAGGAGTCCATCTTTTCCATGTCCATGCATAGGCAAAGATGGAAAGGCGAAGCGAGAGGCTCAACTCCACCCAAAATCTGTCAGCGCAGGAATACAGCAATTATCAGACCAAGTCGGGATTTTTTTAAGTCTATGAGAGTGTCGAATTTCTTTAAAAAAAAAAGTAATAGCTAATTTACGACGTGAGTCTTATTTGATCGAATATAAGTTTCGTAATGTTTAGGTTGTTACAAATGTACTGATATAAGTGGACGCACGTGCCATCAGGTAACTTTGATTAAAATATATTTTATATCCGTGTTGTCTCCGTTGTTCACACGCGTATCTCCCCTCTCATTGGCTAGAATGTTCACGCTTGAGCTCGCCCCTTCCGCCTGCCGTCCGCTTTCGCGAACATGTATTTCCATTGTCAGAGCGGTTAGTTGACTATCTTGACAATATAATGTGTTCTCTTTTACATAGGCGAGTACCCGGAAACACTCAAGTTAGTTATGCTGCGTTCATAATATGGTAATGCATGAAAGTAAGGCGGGACGGTCCTGTATGGCGTCCCAGCAAAATAAATAGTGGAGGTACGCGGTATCGGTTAAACGTGAGCCTATCACAACATGCCCAAAAATCTATAGGCTACAACATAATTTAACATTACGGCATTTCAGGCCCATTAAAAATGTGCGAATTGACTCGAAACCAGGTGGTGGTATACGCACCAAATTGTGTTGTGGTTTGAGGAGAACACTTATATTTTGACACGGCAGAGATATTTGGCTGAGACGCTCCCGGACAAGGCGGAGATGAGTGCCTGGACAACAGAGGATGCATTAATTCAGGCTAGTGTAGTCCTAATGACAATCATAGAATGTTATTACAATATACTTAGGTCTTCTGTAACCATATGTGTTTCCATTCATCAGTGCACTGTTGGGGTTTGGGTGTGAGTGGACGAATGTGCGCGGGGGGCCTACAGGAGCGCATTTGTTAAAACTTCTTATGGCTGCAGGGACAGTATTGAGTAGCTTGGATGAAAGGTGCCCAGAGTAAACGGCCTGCTCCTCAGTCCCAGTTGCTAATATATGCATATTATTATTAGTATTGGATAGAAAACACTCTGAAATTTCTAAAACTGTTTGAATGATGTCTGTGAGTATAACAGAACTCATATGGCAGGCAAAAACCTGAGAAGAAATCCAAACAGGAAGTGGGAAATCTGAGGTTGGTCGATTTTCAACCCAGCCCCTATTAAATACACAGTGGGATATTGGTTATGTTGCACTTCCTAAGGCTTCCACTGGATGTCAACCATCTTTAGAAACTTGTTTGAGGATTCTACTGTGAAGTGGGGGCTCATAAGGGCTGTTTGAGCCAGGTGTCTGGCAGAGTGCCACAGGCTCTGAGGCGCGGTCACAAGAGAGTTAGCTCTTGTTCCATTGCTTTTCTACAGACATAGGAATTCTACGGTTGGAACATTATTGATGTTTTATGTTAAAAACATCCTAAAGATTGATTCCATACATCGTTTGACATGTTTCTACGGACAGTAACGGAACTTTTGACATTTGTCTGCAACTAGGGAACGCGCTTCATGACTTTGGATTTGTTTACCAAACGTGCTAACAAAAGTAGCTCTTTGGACATAAATGATGGACATTATCGAACTAAACCAAACATTTAATGTGGAACTGGGATTCCTGGGAGTGCATTCTGATGAAGATCATCAAAGGTAAGTGAATATTTATAATGCTATTTCTGACTTCTGTTGACTACCCAATATGGCAGATATCTTTTTGGCTGCTTTGTTGTCTGAAAGCTGTACTCAGGTTATTGCATGGTTTGCTTTTTCCGTAAAGTTTTTTAAAAATCTGACATAGCGGTTGCATTAAAGAGAAGTGTATCTATATTTCCATGTCTAACAATTGTATTTTCATCGACATTTATAATGAGTATTTCTATAAAATGATGTGGCTCTCTGCAATATTACCGGATGTTTTTGGAACTAGTGAACATAACGCGCCAATGTATACTGAGATTTTTTAAATATGCACTTTATCGAACAAAACACAGACAACCAGCAACGATATGTATTGTGTAACATGAAGTCCTATGAGTGTCATCTGATGAAGATCATCAAAGGTTAGTGATTAATTTTATCTCTATTTGTGCTTTTTTGTGACTCCTCTCTTTGGCTGGAAAAATGGCTGAATCTTTCTGTGACTTAGCGGTAACCTAACATAATCGTTTGTGGTGCTTTCTCTGTAAAGCCTATTTGAAATCTGACACTGTGGTGGGATTAACAACAAGATTACCTTTAAAATGGTATAAAACATATGTATTTTTGAGGAATTTTAATTATGACATTTCTGTTGTTTGAATTTTGCGCTCTGCACTTTCACAAGCTGTTGTCATGTCATCCCGTTAACGGGATTGCAGCCCTAAGAAGTTTTTAAGTGATTGTTTGACAATCAGATAAAAACATATTGACTGGTTGTGTTTATACCACATTAAAAGGCATAGGCGGCGTGTCCATAAGGCTAAGGGAAGCTTTCCCAAAAGTAAATGTAATTAAATTGCCAAAAGTATATAGCCTAATTGGCTTACTCCTGTCTATAGATAAATAAATAAAACCATTGAAAATAGGCTACTGCACCAGAAAGCATGATTTGGCCACAGAGGATCATTAGCTTCATACACAAAACAAAAACAGGATTTTTTAAAAATCGCTTAGCCCACAGTCGGAAGGGCTGTGGGCTATGCGAGCTGCAAATACCAAATAATAGATGATTGTTGAGTTGCGACTGTCAGTGAAAGCAAAGAGACCCAGCCAGGCATATTGCAGAATTTAAAAACACAACTGTTTGGAAAGCAAATGGCTAAGATGTTACAATGAAAAGATTCCAATCTGTCTTTTAGTTTTCAAAATTATTAACTTAATTGAGGGAACAGTATGGGCACCAGCGGAGAACTTCGGCCATATCCCCGGTGAGTGTGCATATTCACTGTCTTTGTCATTGGGTAAATGCCACAATAATAATTTCCTCTTCCAGGTTTGATGGACTTCATTTTGTGTCTCCACTTTTCGTAGGCCAATTATACATTGATCAGACAACATCGTTTTTATTGATCTGTTTGTCATTGTCAACAGAGTAGGCTACCCTGTATTTTTTGTAGTATAAAAAAAATGTGTGCATGCACTTGGGTGTCCAGTACTGGTAAGAAATTAAATCTACTTTAATTTATGTGATAAATACCACCTTTCCACTCAGTTATGAATGCATCATTACACTAAATTTATGCTGCGTTCATAACCAAGTAGGAAGGTAGTATCTACTGCGTTCATAACCAAGTAGAAATGTGGTATCTACCAAATATGACTGGATAAATCCACATGAAAGCCCCTCCAAATTCGTCTATCATCTAGGTGGCAGTGTGCACCCTTTCAGTTTGTTTGCCAACTCACCAAAGTAGTAGAAGAAGAAAATGGACTACTTCAAAATGGAAATGGCCAGTGCACAAAATGTGATTCATTCTAAAGAGTAGGCCCAGAGAAAGTTACACAGAGGGCTCAATAGCCTTCTCCAACAAGAGATAGAATTCAGGTAACAGACAACCAGCAACGAGAACTTTCAGAAGCAGACTAAGAGCCTTCGCAAGGAGAAAACATAACTGCAGTCCCAAATATCTTCACTTGGTGAGATAACTTTGAGTGAGACACCCTAATTAGGATTTGATCTATTGACTAGTAAACAAACAAACATTGTCTTCACAGAGGAAAGCTCTGGCCTATGTTTTCCCGAGATGTGATCTGCTAAACTCAATGTGTTACTACTTTGCGATTTCTGCCACCATTGAGCCTAGAAGCTGGGGAGAGGTGAGAAAAGACCGTTTAAATCATGGAGCTGACCTGGTTCTGGTAGATAGCTGGGAGAACCAGGTAAGGCATGGGCCATCATTTGAAACTGAAGTGAAGGACAAGGTGAGCGTGAGAGAGAGGTTGACGGGTGGGGGTTGAAGTGTTGCTGTATCTGGAAGCGTGATGTTTATTGTCATATTTTGTGCATTGTAGAAGGGAGTACAGTTCCAAACTGGCATTACTCATAATTTAACCAACCAAGTTCAACAGCTTGTTTCTGCATATCTCTCTCTCTCTCTTTCTCTCTCTCTGTGTACCAGTGGTGGTCGGTGTAAAGCCACTACATTGTAAATGAAAATGTTTCTACTAAAACTACAGTACCAGTCAACAGTTTGGATACACCTACTTATTCAAGGGATTTTCTTGACAAATGGAATCGTGTAGTAAACAAAAAAAGTGTTAAACAAATCAAAATATATTTGAGATTCTTCAAAGTAGCCACCTTTTGCCTTGATGACAGCTTTGCATTCTCTCAACCAGCAACATGAGGTAGTCACCTGCAATGCTTTTCCAACAGTCTTGAAGGAGTTCCCACATATGCTGAGCACTTGTTGGTTGCTTTTCCTTCACTCTGCGGTCCAACTCATCCCAAACCATCTCAATTGGTTTGTGGTCAGGTGATTGTGGAGGCCAGGTCATCTGATGCAGCACTCCATCACTCTCCTTCTTTGTCAAATAGCCCTTACACAGCCTGGAAGTGTGTTTTGGGTCATTGTCCTGTTGAAAAACAAATAATAGTCCCACTAAGCGCAAACCAGATGGGATGGCATATCACTGTAGAATGCTGTGGTAGCCATGCTGGTTAAGTGTGCCTTGTATTCTAAATAAATCACTGACAGTGTCACCAGCAAAGCACCATCACACCTCCTCCTCCATGCTTCATGGTGGGAACCACCTCCTCCTCTCACAAAGACATGGCGGTTGGAACCAAAAATCAGATCAAAGGACAGATTTCCACCGGACTAATGTCCATTGCTCATGTTTCTTGGCCCAAGCAAGTCTCTTCTTATTATTGGTGTCCTTTAGTAGTGGTTTCTTTGCAGCATTCGACCATGAAGGCATGATTCACAGTCTCCTCTGAACAGTTGATGTTAAGATGTGTCTGTTACTTGAACTCTGTGAGGTGCAATCTGAGGTGCAGTTAATTGCCGATATCTGAGGCTGGTAACCTTAATGAACTTATTCAATATAGCAGAGGTAACTCTGGGTCTTCCTTTCCTGTGGCGGTCCTAATTAGAGCCAGTTTCATCATAGTGCTTGATGTTTTTTGCAACGGCACTTGAAGAAACTTTCTTAAAATTGTCCGGATTTACTGACCTTCATGTCTTAAAGTAATGATGGAATATTGTTTCTCTTTGCTTATTTGAGCTGTTATTGCCATAATATGGACTTGGTCTTTTATCAAATAGGGCTCTCTTCTTTATACCACCCCTACCTTGTCACAACACAACTGATTGGCTCAATTGCGTTAAGGAAAGAAATTCCACAAATTAACTTTTAACAAGGCACACCAGTTAATTGAAATGCATTCAAGGTGACTACCTCATGAAGCTGGTTGAAAGAATGCCAAGAGTGTGCAAACCTGTCATCAAGGCAAAGGGTGGCTACTTTGAAGAATCTCAAAAAGATATTTTGATTTAACACTGTTTTTTGTTTCTACACAATTCCATGTGTTATTTCATAGTTTCTATGTCTTCACTATTATTCTACAATGTAGAAATTAGTAAAAATAACAAAAACCCCTTGAATGAGTAGGTATGTCCAAACGTGTGACTGGTACTGCCAATTCATGGTTATTCACTTGTTTTGGTTTATCCTCTAAATGCAGTGACTTACTGGGCAATTATTTGCTTCATGACTGGCTGTTTGATGATCTTTCAACTGTACTTAACAGGTCAGCATAGAACTTTCTATCATTTTCACAAGTTCTATGCAATGAGTCTTTGTAGAACGCTGTAATTGACCCCACTCCCCTCTACATTGTAATGGTTTGAGAGCACCGTACAAGAGAAAGATTGTCCAAAAGCCGTAGTTATCAATGATTCATTCAGCTTCTTTCCTGGCTTGTTGTGTTTGTTTTCTCAGGCGTTCATAAGTAAGATGATACACAAAGTGCAGTTTAACGCCGAACCCATGCACATGAAAGGGTTACATATAGGACTGAAGGAGGAAGAGGATACAGAGGGGACCTGGACATGGGTTAACGGGACTGAGCTGACTCAGGGGTAAGAGCTGCACAAGTCAATGGACTGGACACAGGTATAATCATGCATGATCTTCTATATATTTGTTAAGACCAACATGTCAAGCGGTACTTGGTTAAATGCTTCCACTGTACCATTATCATTCAGGATAAGACCAGAATGTCAACTACGTAACATTTAATTTGGTTGAAAGGTACTGGCATGAGACAGCCCAATGACTACTATGGAATGGAGGACTGTGCGGCCATCCATTCCAAAATAAATCCCATGGAGTCCTGGAATGATGCTGTGTACGCATCCATTGAACTGGATATGTGAAATAAAATCAAGGAAAGCTTAGAAATTACTATAAAATTGCCATTATTTCAATAAGTAAATGCATACATTCAAAATAATAAGCATTGGAATCAAATGTAACTTTTAAGTTGTACATAAAAGAAATTGTCATACTGTAAAGTTAAACAACTTAATTAGTTCTGCATCTTTAAAAAAAAGTTTATATAGTTTACTCCTTACAAACAAGACAGACTACAAATTATTACAAGAGTAATGTTAATACCAAAATACATCCCAGGTTTACATCTGAATACACTATAAAAAGATAGCAGTATAAATATATGTACTATAGTAAATATGTTTTTCTTCCATGTTCATACTTTATTATGTACATTCACTATCAGTGCTTAAAAGTACCTTAAATACTATTACACATGTATGTGAATCAACAGTTGATGAGAAAAACAAATGCCAAAACCAATCTTGGCTGCAAATAAAACACTTAAAATACAACTAATAAGACCTGCATTGGGCCAGGCAGTTTTAAATAACTGTTTTATAATAATGTCTGTGCAGTGAGTTGCCCAAGCCAAATTGCTCTTTGTATCATTTAGGCGGTGTATTGTCACCATCCTCTAACAGCAGAATGTTTTTCTGTAGATTGTGATGATGTCTAACCGGAACATGAGGCCAGTCACTGTTGTTCAATAGCAGCACTCTGCGACAACTAAGTAAGTTATCACACAGGAATTTTGGACTGTCAAGTCAGGTGTGTCGGTCAGTAGGTCACAGCACAGCAAAGTGCTGGCGCAGGTGTTTCAGGATCTGCTGGGTATCTACATGCTCAGGGAAGGCATCCTCTGACCTCTGGGCTGCCGTGTAGCTACTCTGCAGATCTCCAATCTGGACACAGCAGAAAACAACAGCATATCAATTCATATAATCACTCATGACTAAAAACGGTCTGTTTTATACCAGGCATAGCAATGTGTTTTTATTGAAATTGAAATAAAAGTGCAGATGAAGTGTCTGGTTACCTTGTTTGACAGAGTGGAGTAGTTAAAGTGTGGCTCATACATGTGAGGGGAAATTGATGCAGCGGTCTGGAGGAAAGCTTTGGACTGTGAAAAAGAAGAGAAGAGAGGACATCGAAACAAAAACATCCATTCTGAATTAGACTCAATACCAAAAACATCATAAGCAGTACACTAAAGACTTTAAATAATGTGTTATATCATATGGAAAAGAACCACTGGGCATAATACTTCAGAGGAGCAAGCCTAGAAGAAGTTTATTTCAGTTGGAAAGAAAGCATATAATTTAAAACAGATTCATACTCAATACACTTATCAGAACTAACATTTGATCAAAATGATATACACTGCTCAAAAAAATAAAGGGAACACTTAAACAACACAATGTAACTCCAAGTCAATCACACTTCTGTGAAATCAAACTGTCCACTTAGGAAGCAACACTGATTGACAATACATTTCACATGCTGTTGTGCAAATGGAATAGACAACAGGTGGAAATTATAGGCAATTAGCAAGACACCCCCAATAAAGGAGTGGTTCTGCAGGTGGTGACCACAGACCACTTCTCAGTTCCTATACTTCCTGGCTGATGTTTTGGTCACTTTTGAATGCTGGCGGTGCTTTCACTCTAGTGGTAGTATGAGACGGAGTCTACAACCCACACAAGTGGCTCAGGTAGTGCAGCTCATCCAGGATGGCACATCAATGCGAGCTGTGGCAAGAAGGTTTGCTGTGTCTGTCAGCGTAGTGTCCAGAGCATGGAGGCGCTACCAGGAGACAGGCTAGTACATCAGGAGTCGTGGAAGAAGCCGTAGGAGGGCAACAACCCAGCAGCAGGACCGCTACCTCCGCCTTTGTGCAAGGAGGAGCAGGAGGAGCACTGCCAGAGCCCTGCAAAATGACCTCCAGCAGGCCACAAATGTGCATGTGTCTGCTCAAACGGTCAGAAACAGACTCCATGAGGGTGGTATGAGGGCCCGACGTCCACATGTGGGGGTTGTGCTTACAGCCCAACACCGTGCAGGACGTTTGGCATTTGCCAGAGAACACCAAGATTGGCAAATTCGCCACTGGCGACCTGTGCTCTTCACAGATGAAAGCAGGTTCACACTGAGCACGTGACAGAGTCTGGAGACGCTGTGGAGAACGTTCTGCTGCCTGCAATATCCTCCAGCATGACCGGTTTGGCGGTGGGTCAGTCATGGTGTGGGGTGGAATTTCTTTGGGGGGCCGCACAGCCCTCCATGTGCTCGCCAGAGGTAGCCTGACTGCCATTAGGTACCGAGATGAGATCCCCGGACCCCTTGTGAGATCATATGCTGGTGCGGTTGGCCCTAGGTTCCTCCTAATGCAAGACAATGCTAGACCTCATGTGGCTGGAGTGTGTCAGCAGTTCCTGCAAGAGAAAGGCATTGATGCTATGGACTGGCCCGCCCGTTCCCCAGACCTGAATCCAATTGAGCACATCTGGGACATCATGTCTCGCTCCATCCACCACGTTGCACCACAGACTGTCCAGGAGTTGACGGATGCTTTAGTCTAGGTCTGGGAGGAGATCCCTCAGGAGACCATCCCCCACCTCATCAGGAGCATGCCCAGGCGTTGTAGGGAGGTCATACAGGCACGTGGAGGCCACACACACTACTGAGCTTCATTTTGACTTGTTTTAAGGATATTACATCAAAGTTGGATCAGCCTGTAGTGTGGTTTTCCACTTTAAATTTGAGTGTGACTCCAAATCCAGACCTCCATGGGTTGATACATTTGATTTCCATTGATAATTTTTGTGTGATTTTGTTGTCAGCACATTCAACTATGTAAAGAAAAAAGTATTTAATAAGAATATTTCATTCATTCAGATCTAGAATGTGTTATTTTAGTGTTCCCTTTATTTTTTTGAGCAGTGTATTTGAGACCTAGACACACCAGTTCATTCACCTGCTCAATGTGTCCCTTGCGTAGCTCCAGCACGGCCAGGTTATTATAGGCCTCAGCATGGTCGTTGTTGAAGGCCAAGGCCAGTTTAAAACACTGGGATGCCAGAGTCAGGTCTCCTATTCCCTGTGGGGAGAAACATAAGATGCAAGTAACAAACAGAAATGCAACAAAAAAGTGATAGCATGCTATTTGTTCAAAGCACTCAGCCAGATGTGGATCCTGTCCAAGAGAAACCAATTGGCATACAGAAGAGGGTGCTGTAGAGTAACTTGATGCAATAACTAACATCTGTGTGTGCTAAGTTAACACTAACCCACCACGGCCACGTGTCCAATGTTGTACCAGACGTCAGCCTGCTCCTCATCATTGGCCACCAGGGCCAGAGCCCTCTCGAAGGAGGACAGGGTCATATCATACTGCTGGGCATAAAAGCAGCACAATCCCAGGTTGTTGTACAGCTGGCAATTATATACCCCCATCTGCAGCAGCCGTCTACAGGGAAGGACAGTTAGAGGGAAAAGACAACTTAAAATATTGTAACCATGCAAGGCATGTGTATCCACTGAAATGTCAAAATTATTAAATCACACAGGCATATACATACTAATCAGAGTTAGATGAGGGATTTGAAGGGGGTGGTGTGTGTGTGCCGTGTGTGACTAACCGGTAAAAGCGCAAGGCGATCTCAGGCTGGTCCGTGTAGAAGTGATTGCTGCCTATGCAGGCGATAGCCTCAACGTGAGTGTTGTCCTGCTTCAGGACATCTTTGTAGTACTCTGTGGCTGAGGTGATGTTATTCATCTCCTGTGAGAGAGACACATAACTATAAAGACTGATTTTGGACCTCCTGATCAATCTGCATCTGTTCTCTCATTTTACAGTAGAGTAATTCAATAGCTACTAGAGCTACAAAACAATTAGGCTCTAAATTCCTAGGCAATCAACTGCTCATTTCAGGTTACACATTTGACATGATGATTTCAACCTGTGCTTTCTTTAAGCAAGAGAATGCTTTGCAAACAAACAACAAAGGAATTGTTACGTGCCTCGTGAATGCGAGCAATTCCTGTTAAGAGAGTGACCTCCCCAGGGAAGTGGTCCAGACCTTGCTTGAAGAGGTTCAGTGCAGTTATAGGTTGATCAAGCCGCTGATACACCTGTTTTAGTGGCATAACAGAACAATAAGTATTTTTGTCATTTGTGTACTAATGAAGATAAATAGGTCAGCAGGTTGAGTAAAAAAAAAACATAAACCTATTTGAACAAATAGAAACAACTTGTCATTGAGTGACACACCACCAGGTTTTATCTGCTACAGAGAAGCCTTGTGTGAGGGTTAATCTATACTGTATACAGTGTAGTTACACAGTATTTACAGTGTTAAAAGAGTGTTAGGGACATCGTAAGTTGTATGTTGTTACCTTGGCCAGATAGAGGTATGTGTCCACCACCTCCTGATGATTGAGAGCAGATCGGAACTGTTTTTCTGATTCCCGGTGTAAACCAAGTCTGTTAATACAAACAGTTCCAATGTAGTAGAGCTGTAGTATAGTATGCATTGTATACTAACAGTTGTTTGAGATCTAAGTAATCAGCTAAAGCTTTACCTGTAGTAGCACTTCCCCAGCTGGACTTTCCACCACCAGTCTTTGAACTGAGCATTCTCAGTGGCCAGAGCAGCCAGGTCTAAAGCCTGTTCACAAAACATGACAGGGTAGGTACAAATCGTTTTTGACGGAAACTTACAAACAAAAACTGCATGAAATGCCAAAGACATACTGTATATCTGTATTTATAACTCACATTTTTTACATCATTTTCATGATGGAAGATGTACTCAAACAAGGTCTGGGGCAGAAAAAAAAACAGAACAGTCATAACATATATTGAAGGTGAATAACCATAATAAATACATTTACGACACATATTTTTTGAGAGACTGTTCCTTACCTTACAGTATATTAGTTAAATCAGTCATACCTTGGATAAATTGGGCTTCTGGGCATATTTAGCCAAGTTGAGTCTTGACAAATTTATAAATGGCCCCTCAGGATTGGTTAACATGGAGGCTGTTCCCAGCCGGACAAATCTCCCAGATGCACCAGTGACAGGGCGGGCAGTGTGTGCTGTGCGCGGGGTCTTAATGGCCTGTTCCATTGTCCCTGGTCTGCCAGACTGGGTACTGGGCCTCACAAACCCTGTGATTGGTCGTCCCGATTGGGTAATGGGCCTAGATTCAGGACAAAAAAGCTCAGTTCAGAACTGACCTGATGCTTTCCCAGGGTACATAATGCTCCTCACGACTCATTGGCAGAAATATTGTTACAGTAATAACACAATTCCAGTAGGGGAAATGCTTGGAATACTTACCTAACGTATACAAGATAGTTGTGAATAGAAAAGGTCACATACCTGATAGCTGGAGTAGGTCCACCTCCATGGCTTGTTTCAGGACGCCTCAGTGATGTCCCAGGGCCTGAAAGACAGCTTCATTACAGTACACTCAGAGCTGGGAACATTTTGGAGAGATTTTACCAGAACAGATTCAGAACAGTAATATATTATTGATATTGACTTTCGTAGGCTGTTCTGCAGATGACTAGTCATAGTCAGGAGTTTTTCCTGCCCAGGAAGAACTCGTGTCCCTCTGGGAAAGTTTAGAGTTCAGACTTACGAGCAACCTGGGCAATGGAGCTTTCATCCAGCATCATCTCAGCGATCCCCTCCTGGTCCACCTCCACCTCATCGATGTACACCATCTCTGTCAGAGAACGGGTCTTCAGACTCCATGCAGCCTGCCCAAAGAGCAAAGGTAGTAGATTTGATTTTACAATGTGAAAATTATGTTTACTTTGATGTTACAAGGTAGGGAACTCCAACACTGATGTGCTACTGTGATATTTAATTCATTTCTCTACCCGTTCTATTTGTACTTCAACATGTCCAAACATGCCAGGTTTAGATGCAGCATGTAAAGAGACACAGAATAAAAGGAGCACAGCAGGAAGAGGTTACCTCAGAAATATGTGATGAGGAGTCAGGTTCCTTTTAAGACAGCAGTGTGTGAAATGATGAGATAAGAGGTGAAGACAGATTTGATGCAAAAATTATGCTAGGCTATAGCAAGCACATTTCAAGACAATTGGAGTTAAGAGAAGCTAGATTAACTAAAGGAGAGATTAAATAGTGATCGTGAAAATCGAAAGTGGGTCACAATAAGGTCAAAACTTGCCAGATATGATGATAGCCCTCTAGCTAACAAGTTCTTGTTTTTTATGCCACCAATAGCTAGCTAGCTAACAATGTGCTAACAAAACAACAGATAGCTAGCAAGCAACGGCAGAGTATCTCTGGCAATACAGTAATGAGGAATAGGCAATGATACAGAAAATGTCAAAGAATACTTTGCAAGCATGCTACTGATAGATATTACCATTAGCTAAATTGGATTCATGCCTGGAGCTGGCTAGCAGAGCTAAAATACTAGTTTAGCTATTTCTAACCTGGTCGTATGGACTGTCCTCTAATATCTTCGAACAAATATCAGAACATGGTTGGAACTTCCGTCTTCTAAAGTAGCTCCATGCGAGAAACAAGGGATCCATCGGCACCTCCATTTCGTCTTCTTTGTCAGTGGTGCTAAAATAATTTAAGAGGTAGGTACGTTTTTAGAGCTTAGCTATCAACGCTAAGCTTGTTGCTTGAGCAGCAAGCGTCCTGTCCCTGTCACTCGCCGCAACAGAGGATAGGGGAGGTCCTCTTGTAGGTGCACTTGATTGAGCCCCCTCGGCACGCCGGGCGGGCGTGTGCAATTTTTATTACCATTCCATCCATTCTACAATGCGAACTCTGCCCACCCGGGACAATCACCCAATGCTGCATTGATTTCTTTGGCATTTACCGTGAGAACAATATTATTATTTGAAGTGAAGCAAGATCAGTGCGTTTATTCAATAACTTTTGTGTACTGCCTGTCTTGGTTTTCAAAGGGTATGCACTCAGCTTGGTCTCATAGACTAGATGTAACATAGTAAACGTATATCTGGGATGCTTTAACTGCTATGATATGTTACGTTTGGTATGGTTATAAAAGACAGATGGTTACTTAAGGCAGGGTGGTTGGTGGGTGGATGGGTGGACGTATAACAGAAGGTTGTGAGTTCAAATCTCATCATGGACAACTTTATAATTTTTAGCTAATTAGCAACTTTTCAACTACTTACTACTTTTTTAGCTACTTTGTAACTAAACTCAGCAAAAAAAGAAACGTCCCTTTTTCAGGACCCAGTCTTTCAAAGATAATTCGTAAAAATCCAAATAACTTCACAGATCTTCATTGTAAAGGGTTTAAACACTGTTTGTTTCCCATGCTTGTTCAATGAACCATAAACAATTAATGAACATACACCTGTGGAACGGTCGTTAAGACACTAACAGCTTACAGATAGTAGACAATGAAGGTCACAGTTATGAAAACTTAGGACACTAAAGAGGCCTTTCCACTGACTCTGAAAAACACCAAAAGAAAGATGCCCAAGGTCCCTGATCATCTGCGTGAACGTGCCTTAGGCATGCTGCGAGGAGGCATGAGAACTGCAGATGTGGCCAGGGCAATAAATTGCAATGTCCTTACTGTGAGACGCCTAAGACAGCGCTACAGGGAGACAGGATGGACAGCTGATCGTCCTCGCAGTGGCAGACCACGTGTAACAACACCTGCACAGGATCGGTACATCCTAACATCACACATGCGGGACAGGTACAGGATGGCAATAATAACTGCCCAAGTTACACCAGGAATGCACAATCCCCCCATCAAAATGCTCTGAGAGCGCTACATTCTGTGACCTTCACTTCAGCACCCACCGTGTGGACAGCGACTTTATAAAAAGTAGGAGCTGAGATGGCGAGTTAAAGTAGCATACCTGAACGCATGTGTTATCTGAAAAAAAAACATGCAGTTGGTGAATATGTAATACAGTTCATTTTTTAAATGTCCATTTTAAGACAACAACATAATTTATAGTCTCCTAAACACGAATGTAGACCTTCTTTCTGTTGGTTAAAGCCTATGCATGGATAGAGGAACTACTGTTAGACTGTTAAAGAAATGTGCAAAAGAGTAAAATATTCAACGGCGCCTACTTGGATTGACAGCTGTCAAAAGCTTCCTGGTATTGTCTACACACCATTGGTTAGCCAGGGTTAGAGCCATTGGTTAAAGTGCATTCTTTAGGGGCTGACGTTTATCCCTTTCTAATGATTGCCATTGGCCCGTGAACATCCCTTCAAACGCTAAATAGATATTCGGGGATGTGATTGGACAGATAGTTGATCAATCACAAATGTAGATCACATTTTGGGGCGGTGCGTGTAAATAAACGCGAATACTCCATCTTATAGGATTTGACTAGAGCTTCGACCTGTCTCGAGCGGGGCAACTAGCCAAAGGCTGAAGTAGAGATAGATATTTGCTTTTTACTATGAAAAGAACTGCATAGTTAACTATTTTTAATTAGAGATAAGCATATTATCTCAGAGTAAAAATAGATTTAGTGAGACTATTATGCACATGGAACACAAATGCCCGCTATAACCGCTTGTACCGGATACAATGCATTTTCAGTGGAACTAAGAGATATGGGATTGAATGAAATCCTTCTCGGTGAATGAAGAAATATCAAATACTCGAGACAGAGAAGAAGTACGGACATGGCTGACAGGACCGCTCCGAATTGTCACCTGCGACTAGAATGGGTTTACGGGTATCGGGGACATCAGTGCCGCAACAACCTGTACTACACAGCTGCCAAGGAAATTGTCTACTTCGTCGCCGGTGTGGGAGTAGTGTATAACACACGGGAACACAAGCAAAAATTTTACTTGGGCCACAACGATGACATAATCAGGTAATCGCACTTGCAGGAACTCATTCATTCACAGATATGCCGAGATACAAAATAAAACACTAGGAGGTAGCATCAATAAAAACACCAAACTTATCAAGTTTTTATTTCTGGAGAGGAGATACTTTGCCTACAAGTCTATATTGAATCGAGGTTATGACTTGTAATATATAACTATACAGTTTCAACTAGTCAAAATTATATAGTTTGTGAAAACATCACACTGAGCTCAACTTGTGAGCTAACCGCCTTTCAGCACCTACTGGATGGACAGCAACTTCATTAAAAGTAGAGGCTTGGGTGGGAGTAATGATGTAATAATTTTGTTTTGAAAAGATGCAGTTACTGTATCATATCTGATACAATACACTCTTAGAGAAATGGTTTCTAGAAGGGTTCTGCGGCTCTCCCCATAGGAGAACCCTTTTTGGTTCCAGGTAGAACTCTCTTGGGTTCTATGTAGAACCCTCTGTGGAAAGGGTTCTACATGGAACCCAAAAGGCTCTACCTGGAACTAAAAGGGGTTCTTCAAAGTGTCCTCCTATGGGGAGGTGAGACATTTTATCTCATGATTCTAAACTGGATTTATTTTGCATAACTTATGGCATTTGAGGTAAGTTATTTGCTGTATGTGGACACCTGTTCGTCGAACATCTCATTCAAAAATCAGGGGCATTAATATGGAGTTGGTTCCCCTTTGCTGCTATAACATCTTCCACTCTTTTGGGAAGGATTTCCACTAGATGTTGGAACATTGCTGCGGGGACTTGCTTCCATTCAGCCACAAGAGCATTAGCGAGGTCGGGCGCTGATGTTGGATGATTAGGCCTGGCTCGCAGGCGGTGTTCCATTTCATCCCAAAGGTGTTTGATGGGGTTGAGGTCAGGGCTCAGAGCAGGCCAGTCAAGTTCTTCCACACCAATCTCGACAAACCATTTCTGTATGAACCTCTCTTTGTGCATTTTTTTTTCTCCCTTTATTTAACTAGGCAAGTCAGTTAAAACCTGTTGTGACTAGGGGGCAGTATCCAAAGTAAACGGGATATTTTGTTAGGACAAGATGCTAGAATATGAATATAATTGACAGCTTAGGACAGAAAACACTCTAAAGTTTTCAAAACTGTAAAAATATTGTCTGTGAGTATAACAGAACTGATATTGCAGGCGAAAGCCTGAGAAAAATCCAATCCGGAAGTGCCTCGTGTTTTGAAAGCTCTGCGTTCCAATGCGTCCCTATTGAGCAGTGAATGGGCTATCAACCAGATTACTTTTTCTACGTATTTCCCAAGGTGTCTACAGCATTGTGACGTAGTTTTACGCATTAATGTTGAAGAATACCCGTAAGCGGCTACATTGTGTAAGTGGTCACCTGATGGCTCTCAGAGTGACTCTCGCGTAAAATACAGAGGTAGCCATTTTTCCAATCGATCCTACTGAAAAACCAATTGTCCCGGTGGATATATTATCAAATAGATATTTGAAAAACACCTTGAAGATTGATTATAAACAACGTTTGCCATGTTTCTGTCGATATTATGGAGCTAATTTGGAATATTTTTTGCCGTTTTCGTGATCGTAATTTCCGGTCGATTTCTCAGCCAAACGTGAAGAACAAATGGAGCTATTTCACCTACAAAAATAATATTTTTGGAAAAAATGAACATTGGCTATCTAAGTGGGAGTCTCGTGAGTGAAAACATCCGAAGCTCATCAAAGGTAAACGATTTAATTTGATTGCTTTTCTGATTTCCGTGACCAAGTTACCTGCTGCTAGCTGGACAAAATGCTATGCTAGGCTATCGATAAACTTACACAAATGCTTGTCTAGCTTTGGCTGTAAAGCATATTTTGAAAATCTGAGACGACAGGATGATTAACAAAAGGCTAAGCTGTGTCTCAGTATATTTCACTTGTGATTTTCATGAATAGGAATATTTTCTAGTAATATTTATGTCCGTTGCGTTATGCTAATTAGTGTCAGTCGATGATTACGCTCCCAGATCCGGGATGGGGAGTATCAAGAGTTAAGAACAAATTCTTACATGGCGGCATTTTCGTGCTAAAATAGGAAAGGGCCTTCCCCAAACTGTTCCACAAAGATGGAAGCACAGAATCGTCTAGAATGTAATTGAATACTGTAGCGTTAAGATTTCCCTTCACTGGAACTAAGGGGCTTAGCCTGAACCATGAAAAACAGCCCCAGACCATTATTCCTCCTCCATCAAACTTTACAGTTGGCACTATGCATTCGGGGAGGTAGCATTCTCCTGGCATCACCAAACCCAGATTCGTCCGTCAGACTGCCAGATGGTGAAGCGTGATTTATCACTCCAGAGAACACGTTTCCACTGCTCGAGAGTCCCATGGTGGCGAGCTTTACACCACTCCAGCCGGCGCTTGGCATTGTGCATGGTGATCTTAGGCTTGTGTCTGGGCTGCTTGGTCATGGAAACCTATTTCATGAAGCTCCCTACGAACAGTTCTTGTGCTGATGTTGCTTCCAGAGGCAGTTTGGAACTTGGTAGTGAGTGTTATGACCAAGGACAGACAATTTTTATGCACTCAGAGGTCCTGTTCTGTAAGCTTGTGTGGTCTACCACATTGCGGCTGAGCCGCTGTTGCTCCTAGATGTTTCCCCTTCACAATAACAGCACACAGTTGACCAGGGCAGCTCTAGCAAGGCAGACATTTGACCAACTGACTAGTTGGAAAGGTGGCATCCTATGTTGGTGCCACGTTGAAAGCCACTGAGCTTTTCAGTAAGGCCATTCTACTATCAATGTTTGTCTATGGAGATTGCATGGCTGTGTGCTCGATGTTCTACACCTGTCAGCAATGGGTCTGGCTGAAATAGCCAAATCCACTAATTTGAATGGGTGTCCACATACTTTTGTCTATATAGTGCATTTCTTTCTAGTCACAGTGGAACGTGAAATACAGTAACTCCACTCTGCATTCACTATTCCACCCTTAAAATCCATGATTACTGTTCAGCGACCCATCATAACTGAATGATGAATGGGAATGGATGGACTTGAAGGTCTTTCAGGGAATGTTTGAAACACTTTAGTCTGCGATTCGCAAACAGATATTTTTGGTGGTGGGTCAGGTAAACTTGAATGGACACAGAGACCCACATCACTATGATCGTTCCAATCATTCACGTCAATTGGGAGGAACTCAGCCAACCTCTTGAGGAAATATTCTTTATTATAATATTATAATTACGCCTCTTTCACTTCTAGGGGAAAAACTGCGGCAGCTTGCTCCTTACAATGAATGACCATGTACTGAATGACCTGTGTCCACTGCTCCAGTGGCAGTGTTGTCATTGTGTGGGTTGGCCTGGAGATGACTAGGATTATATACTGTAGTGTCGTTAGTCAGCTGTTCTGCTGCTCCATTATTCATTGGTCAACAGAGAGACAGACCTTGCCTTGCCTTCTGTGTGAAGTGCTTCAGTTCAAATGCCGTGAGGAGTAATATAATAATACAACATATTCCAATTTAGCACACACTTTTATCCAAAGCTACTTTTAGTCATGCATGCATACATTTTTACTTATGGATGGTCCTGGGAATTGGACCCACTATCCTGAATTTGCAAGCACCATACTCTACCAACTGAGCTACAGAGGAGTTGATCCATCTCATATTACATATCAGAAGCATATGTGTAGTGGAGGTAATTCGGTGCCATGAGTGGCCTTGTCTGAGACCTGAAGACTTGTGTTGGCTCGCCATGCTAATGTTTAGACTTTAGCTTGGTGAGCTAATACAATCGTGGGGTGTGTAGATGACTGTGTTTTGGTTGCCTCAGAGGTGAGAGCTCAGGGGAAGCAATGTCGAGCAGACACAGAAGACAGAACTGCAGCTGTTGGCGGGCGGCTCTCTCTAACATTGCACGAAGCCATGTGGAAGATTTAGACTCCTCAAATAGCATTGGGAGTCATCTCCTTCCTCACTGTGCCGTGTTTTCATTTTCTACAGAAGAAACAGCCACGAGAGACAGGTGAAGGGAGTCTAACTTTCATTACTTGAAGTCAGTCTGTGTTTAATTCAGACAGATTCAGACATGATTCAGTTCTGTTTGTTTGTGTTGTAACTACTGTATGTTTATATTTGTTAGTGTTTTGTGTGCTGGATGAATTAATTGCTCACCCTCCTGATGTTATCTTGCCCTGTGGCGTCCTCTGTCTGCCGGTTTCCCAGTCTGACTGACTGACTGAGGAGAGCTAGCTAATGTTTTCAAACATGAATGACAGGCCATTTCATTGGACTGACTGTGACCCTTGTTCACTCTCACTGAGTCGCACCCAGCATAGTACTTTGTGGTACCGTCTTGTCTATCCACTCCAGGATAAGTGTTATCTGTCCTCTAACGCAGTGGTTCTCAAACCTTTTATAGTCCCGTAACCCTTCAAACATTCAACCTTCAGCTGCGTACCCCCTCTAGCACCAGGGTCAGCGCACTTTCAAATGTTTTTTTTTTGCCATCATTGTAAGCCTGCCACACACACACTATACAATACATTTATTAAACATAAGAATGAGTGTTAGTTTTTGTCATTACCAGGCTCGTGGGAAGTGACATAGAGCTCGTATAGGACCAGGGCACAAATAATATAATAATCAATCATTTTTATTTAGCCATCTTACATATTAAAACTTATTTGGTCATCAAAAATTGTGAATAACTCACCACAGGTTAATGAGAAGGGTGTGCTTGAAAGGATGCACATACCTCTGCAATGTTGGGTTGTATTGGAGTGAGTCTCAGTCTTAAATAATTTTCCACACACAGTCTGTGCCTGTATTTAGTTCTCATGCTAGTGAGGGCCGAGAATCCACCCTCACATAGGTACGTGGTTGCAAAGGGCATCAGTGTCTTAACAGCGTAATTTGCCAAGGCAAGAAACTCTGAGTGCAGACCTATCCAGAAATCTAGCAGTGGCTTCTGATTAAATTCAATTTTCACAGAACCGCTTATTGCAATTTCGATGAGGCTCTCTTGTTCAGATATCGGTAAGTGGACTGGAGGCAGGGCTTGAGAGGGATAACAAATCCAGTTGTTTGTGTCATCCATTTTCAGGTGCGCTTAATTGCGCACCCAGCTGACTCAGGTGCTTCGCTATATCACATTTAACATTATCCGTAACTTTGAGTTAATTTGCACACAAAAAATTATACAATGATGGAAAGACCTGTGTGTTGTCCTTGTTAATGCAGACAGAAAAGAGCTCCAACTTCTTAATCATAGCCTCAATTTTGTCCCACACATTGAATATAGTTGTGGAGAGTTCCTGTAATCCTACATTCAAATCATTCAGGTGAGATAAAACATCACCCAGATAGGCCAGTCGTGTGAGAAATTCGTCATCAACGAAGCGGTCAGACAAGTGAAAATGATGGTCAGTAAAGAAAACTTTAAGCTTTTAAAAAACGTGCCTATACTTTGCCCCTTGATAACCAGCATTACATGGTCGCTGCCCATGTCGTCAATGCATAATGCAGAAAATACACAACAGTTCAGGGGCCTTGCTTTAACGAAGTTAACCATTTTCACTATCGTGTCCAAAACATTTTTCAAGCTGTCAGGCCTTCCCTTGGCAGCCGGAGCAACTGCTTGCACGTGCGTTACCACTCCACTATGTCTCCCTGTCATGGCTTTTGTGCCATCAGTACAGATACCAACACATCTTGACCACCAAAGTCCATTTGATGTCACAAAGCTGTCCAGTACTTTAAAAATATCCTCTCCTGTTGTCCTGGTTTCCAGAAGAGGATGACTTCCTTAATTATCCCACCGTAAATGTAACAGACATATACCAGGAGTTGTGCCAGGCCTGCCACGTCTGTTGACTCATCCAGCTGTAACGCATGTAACTGACTTGTATGCGAAGCAGTAATTGTTTCAAAACATCCTCTGCCATGTCACTGATGCATTGTGAAACAGTGTTGTTTGATGAAGACATTGTCTGTATAGTTTTGTTTGCCTTTTCCCCCAGCACTGTCCCAGCCATATCTGTGGCAGCAGGAAAAATTAAGCACGGGGTTGGCATCATCATGTTGTGGGGGTGCTTTGCTGCAGGAGGGACTGGTGCACTTCACAAAATAGATAGCATCGTGAGGTAGGAAAATTATGTGGATATCAGTCAGGAAGTTAAAGCTTGGTTGCAAATGAGTCTTCCAAATGGACAATGACACCAAGCATACTTCCAAAGTTGTGGCAAAATGGCTTAAACACAACAAAGTCAAGGTATTGGAGTGGCCATCACAAAGCCCTGACCTCAATCCTATAGAAAATCTGTGGGCAGAACTGAAAAAGTGTGTGGGAGCATTGAGGCCTACAAACCTGACTCAGTTACACCAACTCTGTCAGGAGGAATGGGCCAAAATTCCCCCAAATTATTGTGGGAAGCTTGTGGAAGGCTACCTGAAACATTTGACCCAAGTTAAACAATTTAAAGGCAATGCTACCAATTACTAATTGAGTGTTTGTAAACTTCTGACCTACTGGGAATGTGATGAAAGAAATAGAAGCTGAAATAAATCCTTCTCTCAACTATTATTCTGACATTTCACATTCTTAAAATCCTAACTGACCTAAGACAGGGAATTTTTACTAGGATTAAATGTCAGGAATTGTGAAAAATGGAGTTTAAATGTATTTGGCTAAGGTGTATGTATATATATATATATATATATCTTTAATATATTTTTTAAAATGTGAATCACATTTTTATTATGCTTACCCCAGTTTGGGAATAACTTCTCTAACATAACTAGACTGTAAAGAAAAATCTAGTGGTTTCAACACATTTTTATTAATTAGCTGGATACTATACCGAACAAGAATATAAACGCACATGTAAAGTGTTGGTACCATGTTTCATGGCCAAGCCACTCGGACAGCTGATGAAACAGAAATATTTATGTCTGTAATAAAGCCCTTTTGTGGGGAAAAACTCATGCTGATTGGTTGGGCCTGGCTCCCCAGTGGTTGGGCCTATGCCCTCCCAGGCCCACCCATGGCAGTGCCCCTGCCCAGTCATGTGAAATCCATAGGTAAGGGCCAAATGAATTTATTTCAATTGACTGATTTCCTTACATGAACTGTAACTCAGTAAAATATTTTAAATTGTTGCATGTTGGGTTTATATATTTTTTCAGTATAGTTTATTCAACTTTTCAGTGTTACCTAAACTAAAAGAAAAGTAGTTGGCCCAAACTTAGCTCCAATTTGAGAAAGCGTAGGCAAAAATTCAGTAAATTTAAAATGTTTGCTAAACTTGCTTAATATCTTTATTCAACTATAAATTATTAGGGAATCATACCTAAAAACATCTCCCACGGACACACACACACACGCTAAACTGAATTACAAGCAGATGTGTTCAAAGATAAAGACAGGTTTGTGGTGTAATCCCCTAAAGTGATTATTGAAGAAGGTGAACTATAGCACAAGGCATGGAGAGGAATTTCAAGTCAGGAATGGATTTTTCCGGGGTTCATCAGAGCACCCGTTGCAGTCACTGAAATAGTAAACACACTGGAGTTGGATCTCTTTCAGAGTGAAGGAGAGGAATTTAAAGGACCGTGTTGGCAGGATTAGATTACATCCGTTGTGAGTGACATGTTAGCACAGAGCAGGATGGGGGAGGGGTGGGCAAGCATTGCGTCTCAGT
This sequence comes from Oncorhynchus tshawytscha, assembly GCF_018296145.1. Lineage (NCBI taxonomy): Eukaryota > Metazoa > Chordata > Actinopteri > Salmoniformes > Salmonidae > Oncorhynchus > Oncorhynchus tshawytscha. The sequence continues at coordinate 32,557,721 of NC_056439.1, read as the reverse complement.
TAGCCACACAATATTTATCAGAGGCAAGCTCTCCTCTCTCCATTATTCTACCCCTTTCTCACTATCCCACTCAACTTCATCACTCACTCTTACTTTCTCTCTCTCTCTCTCTCTCTTTCTCTCTCCCTCTCTCTCTGTCTGTCTTGCTGTCATTCTTCCTCTCTCTTTCTCTCTACCTTCCTCTTCATTCATACTTTATGTGTGCTCTGTATGGCCATCTACCATGTGTATTCATTCATTTCTAATGTGATCCGTAACCTGTTACACTTGTGCCCTTATACGGGTTGAAATTGGCAGATTTGGACACTGATAAGCTCCTAAATTGGAACGCAGCGGTTGTACAGTAACATGCTATACACAATGTCAGATCTCAGGGTCTCCGCTTCACAGCTCTGTATGGGTTTCGACTGACAGATTTCTGAACTTGAGCGCTACGTGCAACAAGAAGTTGCCCCCATCAATTGGTCAACTTTTGAAACATTTTTGTTGTCTGAGTGAGGGAAATTCTGTAAATTCCTAGGACTTTATGTATTTTCAAAGACGGTACTTTGATCATTTTAATAAATACCGATTTGATGTCATACAAGCAAGCCAAACACCTGTGAATCCAAGTGTGCACTTCACATGTCATAAAACTCATGTCATATACAGGGTCAATGTTTATGATCACTATGTTTGATGTACAGTTACAAGATGACATGACGTTATACCCTGGGTTATCCTGAACAGAATGAGCCTACTTTGTTGTATTGTGAGGAACATTTTCTGTGGACCACACATCTGAATGCACTCATAACTCTTCTATGAGCACCAAAATTACGATCTGCTTCTTTGAATTGCCTTGTGAAAGCCTAATACTGTAAGATCGTATTTTGTAATGTAGCTATTCATATTGGCAATAGAGCAACCTTTCAAATGATGCCCACCTGACCCAGATTGCGATTTATAATGGACTGTATTTGGATTGCATAAGCAACAACAGTAATTGTGTGAAGGCAGGGATACAGGACTGTGTTCCAATCAAAACAACTACAAGTTTGCTTGCTCTCCTCAACAGCACAACTAGGAGAGCTCAACGGCACCTTATAGTTGAAGACTCTTTGAGTAAAAAAAAAGTGCATTGATATGACATAGTTTGGAGTGGTGTGTGGCCACTTGGAAACACGAGATAGACGTTTCACTCAAACCCTTGTAAAAAAAAAAATCTTATGTTACACCTACCTCAAATTTTCCAAGAATATTCTTAGCATGTTACTGAATGTATCCAGAGTGTTTTCAGGTTTTCGTTATGAACAAATGCGGGGAAAAGTACAGTAAATATTTGGATTCAGTCTTGTGTCAGGTGAACTCTTGTGTCCTCACCTTTAGTCTAATAATTATCTCATAATCTCCAAACTGTTCCCTTTTAATTTCTACCGTGGTTATGCATTTCTTCTGTAAGAAACATTTCATTTTAGCCCTATTCATATAGGCCAATTCGCACGATTGTATGGGTTCATCTGTGTTGATTCATGATGCTCTTTATTCTGATGAGAAGGTGCTGCAGGACTACTTGGCTCTTTCTGAGGATGTGTAGGATTTATAGTCATTCTGAGCAATGACTAGCTATTCACTCTCATCTTGCCTCATTTCTCTGTTCCACCAACAATAGGATCTACTGTATTTCAGCGCTTCTTGAACCCATTATCTTATTAGCAGGAGCTTGCAACTCTCAACTTCGGGTGAGGCTGCTGCCTTTTTTGGAGCGTTAGCTTGAAAGCAGGAATGCCTGACACATCTGTCTGATTTCAGATGTGTTGTCCTTGTGATGGATGTGGTGAGATTGAAGTGATTATGCTCACACAGTCATAGTTGAGGTTATAGAGAAGTAGTTGTGCAGTACAAATGTAATGTGTCATTTTTATCAGGATAGGTGTGCTATGCATACAGTATGTATATAAAACAACACATAGGTTCCGTAACGTCTGCTTCCAACTCACACCCTCAAATACGTAGATCCCCTGCACGCAGCTCACTTTCCAGCCCACTTTCCAGCTCACATCCTCAAATACGTAGATCCCCTGCACACAGCTCACTTTCCAGCCCACTTTCCAGCTCACATCCTCAAATACGTAGATCCCCTGCACGCAGCTCACTTTCCAGCCCACTTTCCAGCTCACATCCTCAAATACGTAGATCCCTGCACGCAGCTCACTTTCCAGCCCACTTTCCAGCTCACATCCTCAAATACGTAGATCCCCTGCACGCAGCTCACTTTCCAGCCCACTTTCCAGCTCACATCCTCAAATACGTAGATCCCCTGCACGCAGCTCACTTTCCAGCCCACTTTCCAGCTCACATCCTCAAATACGTAGATCCCCTGCACGCAGCTCACTTTCCAGCCCACTTTCCAGCTCACATCCTCAAATACGTAGATCCCCTGCACGCAGCTCACTCTCCAGATCCCAATCACCTGAATTCTAATCACCTGTTCACACACCTGTATGTCATTATCACACACTATTTAGTTCAGTTCTTTGCACCCCATCACTGTGTGGTATTGTTGGTTTTGTGACACATAGCTTTCAGAGCTATGGTTTTCGCCACCTGTGTATGATAGTTTTTGCCTGCCTCACTAATGACGCCTATTCCCTGTCTGTACTTTAGCCTATTGGATTTCCTGTTATCTACCTATTGCCTGATCTCCCGGACGACTTCACTAGCCTTTTCCCTGCCTGTACTGTTGCCCTTTTGGACCCTCTGTGTATGACCTTCTGCCTGCCCCTGGACACAGCTACCTGCCTCCTCCTGTGGTCCTTTTCAACAAACACCTGCTGCGCCCTGCGATTGAAACCATCTCTCTGTCTCCCCTCGTGTTCATTACAGCTTCAGCACATATGGTACACACACTATGTGGGTGAAGTCATGCGTATGTGCTTGAGCCTATTACGGTGATGCTAATAGCTGGGGACAAGCCATTTTCTCTTACTGGTTTTCCAGCACACACTCATCAGGTTGGCTATCCATTTCTGTATCCTGGCTGGTGCACCCCTGTTTAAAATCCCAATGCCTACGCTAGTACTACAGTCATCCATTCTTTTATTATCCAAAGCTGCTTGTCTTGGATAGTGCTGCTACAAAGCTCAAGTATTTTCAACCCCCCCATACTGGCATCCCTCTTCGAGCACATCCTGAACCCCTTCCCATACACACACACATACATACATACATACATACATACATACATACATACATACATACATAATTAAATACTTGTCATCATAGTATCTGATTTTGATGCATGACTGCACAAGAGAAACGCTTCTGAAGTTGAGTGTTATTTGCAGGTGCTTTGTGTGGATTGACAGGTCTGAGGCTGTTGGTGGGACAATGCCATTGTGCACTCTAAAGAGCATGTCTGTCTAGTCCAATTAAGATCCTCCAGAATGCTGGACTGTTTATTTAGAAAATAGCATGATCCAGCATCTTCCCCAAACTACACCAAGCTGTGGAAAAAGAACAATGTAAATATAAACTGTGTTTTGCGGTGTCTTGAGTTTGTGCCACAAGCTGTGATCTCAATCAATAGGAAAGACTCAATTTTGCCTCTTTTTTTAAATGTATACTTTAGAGCAGCCTCACCACAGACAGACAAGTGCAGTACATGGTGTATTATTGGCGAACGGATTAAACATGCTTTGTAGAAGCCAAGGAAGATAAATACTGACTTTTAAAAATGTACTAATCCTCCACTTCCTTATAATCCTGGACAAGAGCAGGCAAGGTGACTGCTCCTTCAGTGTGGATCAAACCTGACTTGGAAACTAACCAAGTAGTGATTAGTGGTGCATGCGCGTGTGTGTGGGTGGCTGTGAAGCATCATATCTGTCGTTTTAATATACCTCAATAATCATTTTGTACTCTATCAATCAAGAGACATGTTTTATTTGATAAATACAATTTGCTTGAAGTAAACTACTAATGTAGGGGCCTGGATTCAAGAAAGATAGGTTGATGTAGTTGCTGATTTGACAGCATCATTTGTTAATTTATTAACCATGTCAATATAATTGATCTGTCCCTAAGCAACAATAATTATTTGAGAGAAATGAATGAAGATTTATACAATTAGCAGACTTACTGTGTAATGAAACAAAACACATGTATGCACACTGTTCTTAAGTGAAACCCTTTTTCCTAATGAATGCCGAGCCTCCACTGATCAAACGCTTAAGTTAAATGATCCCTTGGACGGCCCTGAATTATCTTTGACTCCTCCCATGCCGTAGCTCTGTGTCACCATGACGATCGGCCATCATCCATACCAAGTCCCTAAACCATTGTCACTATCCCTGGGGTTTACATTGCTTCCTCTCAACATGCCCTATTCACTTCCTCCATCCCAACAGTATAGCAGTGGCACCCAGCACCCAGCACCCACCTCAATGACTGCAGTTATCCAGCCCAACACGCCCGCCTGCCTTCCTCCACTCAGAGTGGTCTTGGCAAGTTGAAGCCAGCAACATCAAACAGCCATTTGTCAAACCAGAGCACTGCAGCACTACACTACCATCCAGCCCTGTCCATTATCTCATTAGTTGATAGAAATGCAATTGAAGCGGTGACGTTATTGTGCCGGAAGGACTGGGATGAGTTTTTCTATTGTACTGTCTGTAGTTGTTTGTCACATTATGTCAGTACAGGAGAAGGAAAACTCTGAGAGGTTTGACTGTAAATTGACTAAGGAATAAAACTGAATCTATGAGTCAAGAGATGCCCTATCTTTATAAACTAGTGGAACAGCCTTAGGGGCTGACTCTTGATTGATGTGGTGTGCCCCAGCTAACCTCTGCCTTCACAGGGTGGGTTGCAATTTGCCCTGTCCCATCTGTCCACAGCTATGTGGATAGAGTTGGGAGGAGGAGAGATTAATGCACCTGTCTCAACCCTGACTGTCACTGGTAATGGAAAACCAGTCTGGGACAGCCTTCACTGGCGTTGGGTCCCCCGTCTCCCCACACACTCCAGCTGCTCTGAGGAAAACACAGACCTCTGCTTGGGATTTCCTTAATAAGGACATTCCTCCACACTCAGATGTAGAAACGAAAGTCCCCTGTCCCTGCAGCTGAGGTTCTCTGAGTCTGTTGTGTAGAAAGACAGTGAGTCATAGTGCCATTTGGCTAGAGTAATGCAACCTCCCTGTAGAAAATGTATAATTTCTGAATCACAAAATCAAATCAAATCAAATCAAATTTTATTTGTCACATACACATGGTTAGCAGATGTTAATGCGAGTGTAGCGAAATGCTTGTGCTTCTAGTTCCGACAATGCAGTAATAACGAGCAAGTAATCTAACTAACAATTCCAAAAAAAAACTACTGTCATACACAGTGTAAGGGGATAAAGAATATGTACATAAGGATATATGAATGAGTGATGGTACAGAGCAGCATAGGCAAGATACAGTAAATGATATCGAGTACAGTATATACATATGAGATAAGTATGTAAACCAAGTGGCATAGTTAAAGTGGCTAGTGATACATGTATTACATAAGGATGCAGTCGATGATATAGAGTACAGTATCAACGTATGCATATGAGATGAACAATGTAGGGTAAGTAACATTATATAAGGTAGCATTGTTTAAAGTGGCTAGTGATATATTTACATCATTTCCCATCAATTCCCATGATTAAAGTGGCTGGAGTAGAGTCAGTGTCATTGACAGTGTGTTGGCAGTAGCCACTCAATGTTAGTGGTGGCTGTTTAACAGTCTGATGGCCTTGAGATAGAAGCTGTTTTTCAGTCTCTCGGTCCCAGCTTTGATGCACCTGTACTGACCTCGCCTTCTGGATGGCAGCGGGGTGAACAGGCAGTGGCTCGGGTGGTTGATGTCCTTGATGATCTTTATGGCCTTCCTGTAGCATCGGGTGGTGTAGGTGTCCTGGAGGGCAGGTAGTTTGCCCCCGGTGATGCGTTGTGCAGACCTCACTACCCTCTGGAGAGCCTTACGGTTGAGGGCGGTGCAGTTGCCATACCAGGCGGTGATACAGCCCGCCAGGATGCTCTCGATTGTGCATCTGTAGAAGTTTGTGAGTGCTTTTGGTGACAAGCCGAATTTCTTCAGCCTCCTGAGGTTGAAGAGGCGCTGCTGCGCCTTCCTCACGATGCTGTCTGTGTGAGTGGACCAATTCAGTTTGTCTGTGATGTGTATGCCGAGGAACTTAAACTTGCTACCCTCTCCACTACTGTTCCATCGATGTGGATGGGGGTGTTCCCTCTGCTGTTTCCTGAAGTCCACAATCATCTCCTTAGTTTTGTTGACGTTGAGTGTGAGGTTATTTTCCTGACACCACACTCCGAGGGCCCTCACCTCCTCCCTGTAGGCCGTCTCGTCGTTGTTGGTAATCAAGCCTACCACTGTTGTGTCGTCCGCAAACTTGATGATTGAGTTGGAGGCGTGCATGGCCACGCAGTCGTGGGTGAACAGGGAGTACAGGAGAGGGCTCAGAACGCACCCTTGTGGGGCCCCAGTGTTGAGGATCAGCGGGGAGGAGATGTTGTTGCCTACCCTCACCACCTGGGGGCGGCCCGTCAGGAAGTCCAGTACCCAGTTGCACAGGGCGGGGTCGAGACCCAGGGTCTCGAGCTTGATGACGAGCTTGGAGGGTACTATGGTGTTGAATGCCGAGCTGTAGTCGATGAACAGCATTCTCACATAGGTATTCCTCTTGTCCAGATGGGTTAGGGCAGTGTGCAGTGTGGTTGAGATTGCATCGTCTGTGGACCTATTTGGGCGGTAAGCAAATTGGAGTGGGTCAAGGGTGTCAGGTAGGGTGGAGGTGATATGGTCCTTGACTAGTCTCTCAAAGCACTTCATGATGACGGATGTGAGTGCTACGGGGCGGTAGTCATTTAGCTCAGTTACCTTAGCTTTCTTGGGAACAGGAACAATGGTGGCCCTCTTGAAGCATGTGGGAACAGCAGACTGGTATAGGGATTGATTGAATATGTCCGTAAACACACCGGCCAGCTGGTCTGCGCATGCTCTGAGGGCGCGGCTGGGGATGCCGTCTGGGCCTGCAGCCTTGCGAGGGTTAACACGTTTAAATGTCTTACTCACTTCGGCTGCAGTGAAGGAGAGACCGCATGTTTCCGTTGCAGGCCGTGTCAGTGGCACTGTATTGTCCTCAAAGCGGGCAAAAAAGTTATTTAGTCTGCCTGGGAGCAAGACATCCTGGTCCGTGACTGGGCTGGGTTTCTTCCTGTAGTCCGTGATTGACTGTAGACCCTGCCACATACCTCTTGTGTCTGAGCCGTTGAATTGAGATTCTACTTTGTCTCTGTACTGGCGCTTAGCTTGTTTGATAGCCTTGCGGAGGGAATAGCTGCACTGTTTGTATTCAGTCATGTTACCAGACACCTTGCCCTGATTAAAAGCAGTGGTTCGTGCCTTCAGTTTCACACGAATGCTGCCATCAATCCACGGTTTCTGGTTAGGGAATGTTTTAATCGTTGCTATGGGAACGACATCTTCAACGCACGTTCTAATGAACTCGCACACCGTATCAGCGTATTCGTCAATGTTGTTGTCTGACGCAATACGAAACATCTCCCAGTCCACGTGATGGAAGCAGTCTTGGAGTGTGGAGTCAGCTTGGTCGGACCAGCGTTGGACAGACCTCAGCGTGGGAGCTTCTTGTTTTAGTTTCTGTCTGTAGGCAGGGATCAACAAAATGGAGTCGTGGTCAGCTTTTCCGAAAGGGGGGCGGGGCAGGGCCTTATATGCGTCGCGGAAGTTAGAGTAACAATGATCCAGGGTCTTTCCACCCCTGGTTGCGCAATCGATATGCTGATAAAATTTAGGGAGTCTTGTTTTCAGATTAGCCTTGTTAAAATCCCCAGCTACAATGAATGCAGCCTCCGGATAAATCGTTTCCAGTTTGCAGAGAGTTAAATAAAGTTCGTTCAGAGCCATCGATGTGTCTGCTTGGGGGGGGGGATATATACGGCTGTGATTATAATCGAAGAGAATTCTCTTGGTAGATAATGCCGTCAACATTTGATTGTGAGGAATTCTAAATCAGGTGAACAGAAGGATTTGAGTTCCTGTATGTTTCTTTCATCACACCATGTCACGTTAGTCATAAGGCATACGCCCCCGCCCCTCTTCTTACCAGAAAGATGTTTGTTTCTGTCGGCGCGATGCGTGGAGAAACCCGTTGGCTGCACCGCTTCGGATTGCGTCTCTCCAGTTAGCCATGTTTCCGTGAAGCAAAGAACGTTACAGTCTCTGATGTCCCTCTGGAATGCTACCCTTGCTCGGATTTCATCAACCTTGTTGTCAAGAGACTGGACATTGGCAAGAAGAATGCTAGGGAGTGGTGCACGATGTGCCCGTCTCCGGAGTCTGACCAGAAGACCGCTTCGTTTCCCTCTTTTTCTGAGTCGTTTTTTTTTTTTTTGGTCGCTGCATGTGATCCACTCGGTTACACTGGTTGTAAGGCGGAACACAGGATCCGCATCGCGAAAAACATATTCTTGGTCGTACTGATGGTGAGTTGACGCTGATCTTATATTCAGTAGTTCTTCTCGGCTGTATGTAAAGAAACCTAAGATGACCTGGGGTACTAGTGTAAGAAATAACACGTAAAAAAAACAAAAAACTGCATAGTTTCCTAGGAACGCGAAGCGAGGCGGCCATCTCTGTCGGCGCCGGAAGTACCGGCGCCGAAGTACCGGCGCCAATTGTTTTTTTTCTGTCCCTGACCTTGTGTATTCAGGAATACAAGGCACAGTGTGATATTCAGAGCAGAGTTTGCAATCAGCAATGCAAAGCGCAATGTTTGCATTCAGAAATGTAAGGTACAATGTACAAAGGTTGATTCAAATCAAATCAGGCTTTATTTATACAGCACATTTCAGACCTGGAATGCAACGCACTGTGCTTTACAGGAAACATCTGATAAAAACAATTAAAATATAAGCTGAAATATTTACTACACAACAAACACGATAAAAAACGAAAGAATGACAAACTGAACAACTTAAAAGGAAAAGCAAAGCTAAAAATATGTTTTAAGATCTCTTTTAAATATGTCCACAGTTTCGGCCCCCAGGTTCTCTGGCAGGCTATTCCAGAGGCTGGGGGCATAATAACTAAAGGCTGCCTCTCCATGCCTCTTGGTCCTCGGCTTTGGGAAAAATGTCCTTCTCTTTGTTTAATTTGTGTACTGAATAACGCTGCTGAATGTATGGTATTGATATCAGTGTGCTGTTTATCTGATGACTACATCACACATTCAGTTTGAAAAGCATTTTCATGTGCTGTTCTCCTGTATCTCAAAGAGCACCAATCCTATTATCTTCCTCTGGCTACTATTTCTAGCTGCTTGGAGGTGATTATGTAATTCATACAAGAGGAGTTGAAAAGTGATGTCAGGCCGGATTGTGTTCCCAGAATTGGGAGGGGGAGAAAGGGGAGAGGGTGAGGGGTGAGAAAAACATTAAACACTGCCCTGTTTCTCAAGACTCTTAGCCCATCTCTGGCCTATCACTAACACAGCACCACAGCTGAATAGAGGAATTACACTAAAACCGTTTTAGATAAAACTATACAAAATATATTCACACCACCAAATAATTGATTAAACACACTGTTTTGCAATGAAGGTCTACAGTAACCTCAACATCACTCTTTACGGTAGTACCATGGTGCAGCCGGAGGACAGCTAGCTTCCGTCCTCCTCTGGGTACACTGACTTCAATATAAAACCTAGGAGGCTCATGGTTCTCACCCCCTTCCATAGACTTACAGTAATTATGACCGCTTCTTATTATCTTATTATGGCAACCAACCTATCAGAGCTCTTGCAGCATGAATTGACATGTTGTCCACCTAATCAAAGGATCAGAGAACGACTCTAGTACTAAAAGCATAAGCTACAGCTAGCTAGCATTGCAGTGCATAAACTGTGGTGAGTAGTTGACTCAAAGGGAGAGAAAGACAATAGTTTTTTTCAGTTTCAGTTTCACTTACTTAGCTAGCAAATGCATAGAGAGCTAATTTTGCCTACTCAAACAGAGGGATGCTATCTTAGCTACCTATCTATGACTATCCAACACAACACTGGAACTCTTCCAAGTGAAGGTAAGCTTTTGGTTTTATTAATTTATTGCCACTGGGGCCCGTCGGTGTAAGTGCTAAACTGCTTACTGACGGTAAATTGTAACGTTACTGCATGATTGTAGCAGGTTTACTAACATGTTACTTCTATTAGCAATGTTGACTAGGAAGTTACTGTAGCTAATATGGTGACAACGATGTAGGCTGTGTGTAGTGGTTATGATATGGTTTGGCTTGGAAAGGTTTTTTGCCTGGTCACATACAGCTGATGTGTTGTGCATTGAAATTCACAAGCGAAGGGAAAAGGTGGGAGGAGGAGAGTGTGTAGATGTGAGAAGGAATACAATGTAGCTGCTATGAAAGTGAACTGGGTTTACGGTTGATCATTCCGCCGATTCTGTTGAAAAATGTTTCTTAAACGGAAGCAAACGGAACGGGGATAAACATCTATTTAATTTTATTTAACTACTCAAATCAGTTAAGAATGAATTCTTATTTACAATGAAGGCCTACCCCGGCCAAACCCTAACCCAGATGATGCTGGGCCAATTGTGCGTCGCCCAATCACGGCCGGTTGTGATACAGCCTGCAATCAAACCAGGGTCTGAAATGATCCCTCTAGCACTGAGACGCAGTGCCGTAGACTGCTGCGCTCTTCGGGATCCAATAGGAACTCTCGTTTGCAACTGTTGGACTAATGATTACACCCTAGATCAGCTAGATGCAGGCAAGAGTGTGCAAGTCGGTATTGAATGTGTCACACAACATTTTCTCTCGACCTGTGTGCACCTACATTGTAAACATTCATTCATAGGCTAGGTTGTAGCAACCACATGATGGGTATAGGGATAATTGAGTATCATGTAGTAGCCTAAACCTGTCGCTGTTACATTGAAGTGGGTGAATGGAATATGAATGACAGTCATCCAATATGCTGTAATAGAAATAAGGCCAGGCTCATGAAAAAAAAGTACCGACCATCACTGATTTCCAGAGCTGTGACAGAGCGAGCAGAATAGTCACAGGAGCACATTTCAAATGCAAATTGAGTGTCACAATAAAATATGAAAAATAGAGAAATAGACACAGAGAAACCCGAGAAAACGGAGAGCCGCCTGGCGCCTCCCCCTCTGAGCTGACGGGAGTCAGCAGCATGCTGGTGCGGTAGATCTCTGGCCTGCTATCTGAATACAAAGATACAGGATTAGAAGTTGTTGAGTGCAGTTGGCAAAACAGGAGCCCTGATTATAATGTAGGGATGTTCGCACCATGAAATATATAACAGGACAAGGCAAGGGGAAGAATTGCCCAGTGAATCATTCAGCCCTGCCTGGAACGTGACTGGCGGCTGCTGGAAGGGGGATGCTACATACATCAGACGGCAGGCTGTTGCTCAGATGTGGAGCGTGCCACGATGGAGGGTGGAGGGGGAAAGTGGAGGGGGCAGAGAGTGGCAAGGGGAGGGAGAGGTAAGGAGCAGTTGGGCAGGTGAGTATTACATTTTAGTAATTTGGCAGACACTCTTATCCAGAGCGACTTACAGGTGAAGGGGCAAACGTCTGGGGTCAGAGGATGATAAATCCTGAAATAGGGCAGTGGGTAGGCTATTTCCTGCCATGCCCTGGAGTGTAAAACATCCAAAGATTAAGGATGACATTGTGAGTGATCTGAGCATGAAGGGGTTAATTAGAACACTTGCACCTCCGGGGGGTAAAGCTGCCCCTCTGATTCACCATGTTCCTGCCTTGGCCTGTCACAGATCCAACATGGCAGCTCAGCATAATAGCTTCCGCTCTCTGATAACGCCAGGCCTTCCTCTGCTCTGTCCACACCCAGGCTTGCCGTGAGAGGGATAATCACTGATCATTAGGTCTATAGAATATAGACTCACTGGTTTCTAAAAGAGAATGTGCAGCTGTGTTCTCTGGGTTCTGTCTCTCTCTTCCCCCTTCTCTCTCTCTCTCTGCCTCTTTATTTTTCTGACTATCTCTCTCTCTCTCCTTACAGTTTAGCTCTGCATCCGGAGCGTGTGCTGGTAGCCACGGGACAGGTGGGCAAGGAGCCTTACATCTGTGTGTGGGATTCCTACACCGTACAGACCGTGTCCATCCTCAAGGACACACACACACACGGCATCGCCTGCCTGGCCTTCGACCTCGATGGACAGGTACAGTTATGAGACAACACTTCCTTATGCGTATCCACTTCCTTATGCGTATCCACTTCCTTATGCGTATCCACTTCCTTATGCGTATCCATCTACTTTGCTAGATTTCCGTATTATTGTACTACATCAAGTGACAGATGTAGGGGGAAAAGACTCAGGATAATTGCAGATGATTAGACGAACATGAATAGTTCACTAAGAAATGAATATAGCAGCTACATGACTGTTAGCGCCTCCTCTGCTCTGGCATGGCAGTGGCACTCCTGCTCGGCTCGCCCACTGGGTTGCGTTTCTAAATGACACATCTGTGATTACTCCAGTGGTTTTAGCAGGAAGGCTATACAGCGACAGAGAGAGTGTGAGAGAGAGGTTTAACGTTAAGAGTCAGCTGGAATCTCTTTCATCCACTGACTCACAGAGTTTGGCAGCACTTTGTGAAGTTACGGTGAGCAACACAAACAGTACAGGGGCCAGAGCCTTGATGACTGGAGTAGCCATGTACTACAGCAGAAGAGTGTATCGTTACTTATGGTGTTGTTTTCTCTGTGCAAACTATTGCTAATGTATTTCAGCTCTTCATGCCATATTTAACATTCTGCACCCCCCACCCATTGCATTTTCATATAAGTTACTTACAGTATAGGAGGAACTAGTATAATTTGCATGAGGCATTATTGTTAGGTGTTATAACTTCATGTATACTCCTTCCATTGAAATGTTAGCTTGTTGCCAACTCTCCACAGAGGAATACTTTTCAGGGTTTATTTACAGTCGTTTGCTGTCTAGTATTTGTTGCATTTTCTAAAATCTATATTTCATGGATCAAGCACTCAGTTTTATCTTGGTGAGCCCCTCTGAGTCTCCCATAGGGCCCCTCAGAGCAGATCTACCTCCACTGTTTACAGATCTACACCATGGAAATTAGTCCATGCATTTTCCTGGTTGGATAGAGTCGTCTGGGGATTGAGATAGGATGTGACAGTCAAACTATAACAGGCTCTGGCTCTGAATGCCTCTGTGTTCACTGGGTCTCCTGATCTCTCTCTGTCCTCTCTACGGATCTGGTCATGTCAGCATTGTCTGGACTGTGTTATGTTCCCAAGTGGCTCGGCGGTCTAAGAAATTGCATCTCAGTGCAAGAGGTGTCATTATAGTCCCTGGTTCAATTCCAGGCCTTATCACATCCAGCCGTGATTGGGAGTCCCATAGAGCGGCGCACAATTGGCCCAGCGTCGTCTGGGTTTGGCCGGGGTAAGAATTTGTTCTTAACTGACTTGCCTTGTTAAATAAAGGTTCAAAAAAATTTAAATGGCCCCTTCCAGATGACAGTGAAGAAACTTCTGAGGACAGTTGACATTGATAAAAGCACTTATTTCTCATCCAATGCAAATAAAAAATCCACATTTACATTTTAAGGATTTGTTTCAAAATGGTCTCTAAGGGTTCAGTGATTAATCACAGTAGGAATATACACTAAGTGTACAAAACAGTAGGGACACCACCTTCCTAATATTCAGTTCACCCCCTTTTGCCCTCAGAACAGCCTCAATTCATCGGGTTATGGACTCTACAAGGTGTTGAAAGCGTTTCACAGGGATGCTGGACCATGTTGACTCCAAAGCTTCCCACAGTTGTGTCAAGTTGGCTGGATGTCCTTTGAGTGGTGGACCATTCTTGATACACACAGGAAACTGTTGAGAGTGAAATCCCCATCAGCATTGCAGTTTTTGACACACTCAATCTGCTGCGCCTGACACCCACTATCATACCCCGTTCATAGGCACTTAAATATTTTGTCTTGCCCCTTCACCCTCTGAATAGCACACACACACAATCCATGTCTCAAGGATTAAACATCTTTCTTTAACTTGTCTTTTCCCCTTCATCTACACTGATTGAAGTGGATTTAACAAGTGACATCAATATACGGGACCATAGCTTTCAAAAGGATTCACCTGGTGAGTCTAGGTTAATCCTAGATGTAAGGCCCTCCAGGACCTACACCAGGCAATGTCAGGGGAAGGCCCTAAAAATTGTCAGAAAGACTCCAGCCACCCTAGTCATAGACTGTTCTGTCTGCTACCGCACGGCAGCCGGTACCGGAGTGACAAGTCTAGGTCCAAAAGGCTTCTTAAAAGCTTTGACTCTGTACCAGTACCCCCTGTATATATATCCCGCTATGGTTAATTTACTGCTGCTCTTTAACTATTTGGTATTTTATTTGGTACTTAACACGTATTTTTCTTAAAACTGCATTGTTGGTTAAGGGCTTGTAAGTAAGCATTTCACTGTAAGGTCTACTACACCTGTTGTATTCGGCGTATGTGACAAATACAATTTGATTTGATGTCATGGAAAGAGCAGGTGTTCCTAATTTTTTGTATACTCAGGGTATAAAAGCTTCCTTCATTTGTCAATCTGTAAACCCTTTAAGCTAACCCACAAAGACCAAGCAATAAACCCTTTGAGCTAACCCACAAAGACCAAGCAATAAACCCTTTGAGCTAACCCACAAAGACCAAGCCATAAACCCTTTGAGCTAACCCACAAAGACCAAGCAATAAACCCTTTGAGCTAACCCACAAAGACCAAGCAATAAACCCTTTGAGCTAACCCACAAAGACCAAGCAATAAACCCTTTGAGCTAACCCACAAAGACCAAGCAATAAACCCTTTGGGCTAACCCACAAAGACCAAGCCATAAACCCCTGATAAGGGCCATAATGCATTTTTAATTTCAACAATAAAGAAGCAGTTAAGTCAACATTCCACTGTCCTACAATATTTACTGAACTTCCTCTTCACTGGAGAGCGCGTTAGTGTTCACTCCCTTTGCACCTCACCTGTTAGAACATGCTTTGCTGTATCGCGGAGTAGCCTATCATAATATATTATATATATACTCTGAAGAGAGCACAGCTCTGTGATCGTGTCATCGTTGCACCATGCAAAAAGATTGCCTCTAGGTCAAACCGTTAGAAAGTTATGACTCATATTATCGGAGCTACCTTTAGAAAAGATATATATCAACTTTGTAAACTATTTTGCGGGCCGTATACTACTTGTGGGCTGTGCGGCCAACCATTTATTTGATAACAAACAGAAGTAAGATCCCTGCTGTATCCACAATGCTTAAACAGCCCTTCTGAATCATTTGTCAATTGCTTCATGCTATCATGACTCAGCCAATCTTCCACCGCTCTCACCTTTGTCCGGATCCATCTGAGCGTTCCCTGCAGCGATGACGTATCCCAAAAAGGAGTAAATGTAGCAATGGAATTCACATTTCTCTGCTTTGACAAACAGCTGGTTCCCCCAGGAAGTGCTGGAGGACTTGTTGGATGTGGAGGACATGTTCTTGAGCTGAACAGGAAAAGACAAGGATGTCGTCGAGGTAGACAAACACAAACCGGTTTAAAATATCACGGAGCACAGCGCTGACCATGGCCTCGAACACTACGGGAGCGTTGGTCAGTCTGAACAGCATAACCAGATTTGCGTAGTGTTGAAGGCTGTCTTCCACTCGTCTCTTCCCGTATCCAAACTAGGTGGTAGGCATTCTAAAGGTCCAACATCAAAAAGATGTTCACCCCCTGGAGAGGCTCGAATGCTGATGAGAGGAGTGGTAGATTTTTTTTACCGTGATGTCATTGAGGCCCCGGTAGTCGATACAGGGTTTAGTCCTTTTTTCCACAAAGAAGAACCCTGCAGCCAGAGTCCTCAAATGTAGTCCTCTATGGCCTTATTCCCAGATAGGGAATAAAGCCGCCCCCGAGGCAGTGTGGTGCACAGGAGGAGATCAATGGCGCAATCGTAGGGACGATGCAGCGGAAGTGATGTGGCGTGAGTCTTGTAGAAAACCTCCCGGAGGTCCTGGTACTCTTCGGGAACAGAGTAGAGATCCAAGGCTTTTCCCAAGCCTGCAGGAGGACGTCCCTGGGCAAGCTGTGCCGCCTTAAGACAATGTGCATGGCAGAACTGGCTCCAACCCAGGATAGAACTAGTAGCCCAGTTGATCAAGGGGTTGTGCCTCTGGAGCCATGAAAATCCCAAAACCACAGGAACATGAGGAGATTCAATTAGTAGAAACTGTATGGACTCACTGTGATTGACCGACACTCGCAGGTTAATGGGAACCGTACTGTGAGTGCCTCTGCCAATGGAGCGTCCGTCCAATGCTCTGGCGTCCATGGGAATAGAAGGGGGTTATGTGGAGATACCCAGCTCAGATACCAGGGTAGCATCCCATGAAGCTCTCGTCAGCCCCAGAGTCAATGAGCACCCGGAGAGATTTAGCAGGATAGCATGAAGAGGAGTATGAGTAATAGGAGTTTGGAGACTCCCAGTATTGTCCACCAGCATACTTGTACCTACTGATGAGCCTGGTCTTTTACTGGACAGGTGGATATACACTGCTCAAAAAAATAAAGGGAACACTTAAACAACACAATGTAACTCCAAGTCAATCACACTTCTGTGAAATGAAACTGTCCACTTAGGAAGCAACACTGATTGACAATAAATTTCACATGCTGTTGTGCAAATGGAATAGACAACAGGTGGAATTTATCGGCAATTAGCAAGACACCCCCAATAAAGGAGTGGTTCTGCAGGTGATAACCACAGACCACTTCTCAGTTCCTATGCTTCCTGGCTGATGTTTTGGTCACTTTCGAATGCTGGCGGTGCTTTCACTCTAGTGGTAGCATGAGACAGAGTCTACAAAACACACAAGTGGCTCAGGTAGTGCAGCTCATCCAGGATGGCACATCAATGCGAGCTGTGGCAAGAAGGTTTGCTGTGTCTGTCAGCGTAATGTCCAGAGCATGGAGGCGCTACCAGGAGACAGGCTAGTACATCAGGAGACGTGGAGGAGGCCGTAGGAAGGCAACAACCCAGCAGCAGGACCGCTACCTCCGCCTTTGTGCAAGGAGGAGCAGGAGGAGCACTGCCAGAGCCCTGCAAAATGACCTCCAGCAGGCCACAAATGTGCATGTGTCTGCTCAAACGGTCAGAAACAGACTCCATGAGTGTGGTATGAGGGCCCGACGTCACAGGTGGGGGTTGGGCTTACAGCCCATTTGCCAGAGAACACCAAGATTGGCAAATTCGCCACTGGCTTCCTGTGCTCTCCACAGATGAAAGCAGGTTCACACTGAGCACATGTGACAGACGTGACAATCTGGTGGGTCAGTCATGGTGTGGGGTGGCATTTCTTCGGGGGGCCTCCATGTGCTTGCCAGAGGTAGCCTGACTGCCATTAGGTACCGAGATGAGATCCTCAGACCCTTTGTGAGACCATATGCTGGTGCAGTTGGCCCAGGGTTCCTCCTAATGCAAGACAATGCTAGACCTCATGTGGCTGGAGTGTGTCAGCAGTTACTGCAAGAGGAAGGTCTTGATGCCATGGACTGGCCCGCCCGTTCCCCAGACCTGAATCCAATTGAGCACATCTGGGACATCATGTCTCGCTCCATCCACCAACTTGCACCACAGTTGCACCACAGACTGTCCAGGAGTTGGCGGATGCTTTAGTCCAGGTCTGGGAGGAGATCCCTCAGGAGACCATCCGCCACCTCATCAGGAGCATGCCCAGGCGTTGTAGGGAGGTCATACAGGCACGTGGAGGCCACACACACTACTGAGCCTCATTTTGACATTATATCAAAGTTGGATCAGCCTGTAGTGTGGTTTTCCACTTTAATTTTGAGTGTGACTCCAAATCCAGACCTCCATGGGTTGATACATTTGATTTCTATTGGTAATTTTTGTGTGATTTTGTTGTCAGCACATTCAACTATGTAAAGAAAAAAGTATTTAATAAGAATATTTAATTCATTCAGATCTAGGATGTGTTATTTTAGTGTTCCCTTTATTTTTTGAGCAGTGTATATAATGTGCTGTAATACCACAATACAAGCAACTGTTGGAGCTCAGCCTGCGTAAATGTTCATTAGGAGACAATCTAGCCCTGCCTAGCTGCATGGGCTCTGGAAGAGACGAGTCACCAGTCCCCGATGATTCCCGATGGAACTCGGGTGACTTCAGATTCTCTCAGGAATGCAGGAGTCGAGGACTTCCAAGGTTGTTCGGAGGCAAGGGAGAAACCGTGGACGAGTGAGTGTGACCGAGAACAGACCTCCTCTCCCTCCTGCGTTCCCGTAGGCGCCCATTGATCCTCATGGTCAAGGCTATGAGGGAGTCGAGGTCCATGCATAACTCTAGAACTGAGAGCTCGTCTTTAATTTCCTCCGATAATACATGAAGGAAGGTGCCGACCAGGGAATCCGGGTTCCAGGCACTCTTGGCTGCCAACGTGCAAAAGTCTACTGCGTAGTCTGCCACACTACATAAGTCTTAACATAGTTGAAGTAGCTTTCGAGCTGCCTCTATCCCAGACACCGGAGAATCTAACACCTTTCTCACCTCCGCTACGAAATCCTCCAGACGAATGCAAATGGCGGATTGTTGCTCCCTTCCAGACATCAGCATTATGAGATACGCTATGAGGGAGCGCTGGGAGAGATGCGCCCGGCAGGTCCCAGGATCCCCAACATAGCGCTCCGAACGTGGTATGCGGGGTTCTTCAGGAAGCTGGGGTAGGCTGGGGAAAAGCACCGCTGGTAGCAGTGTTACTGAGTGTCCGGGAGGTTTCTGTTGTGGCTTGCTGCCCGAATGATAGTCTGCGGAATTGCTCCAGTAATGAGTTGAAACCCTGGTTATGGCGTTCCACCAAGGAATGGAGTCCTTCCAAAAGGTTCTGAAGTAGCTCCTCGTGTCTTCCAATGGTGGCTCCTTGCAGGCAGACAGTGTTGCGGAGCTAGTCGGAGTCTGCTGGGTTAGTCATGGCCAGTTCATACCATCACGACTCAGGTTATGACCCAGATGCAGACACAGGAGGCGGCTGGTTCTCAGAATATTTATTATATCAAATGGGGCAGGCAAAAATGCAGGTTGAGGGCAGGCAGAGGTTCGCAGTCCAAGGCAGAGTAAAAAAAAGGACAGAACGTCAGGCAGGCTCAGGGTCAGGGCAGGCAGAAAGGTCGTAACCGGGAAGACTAGAAAACAAGACCTAGAGAAATGAAGAAACACGCTGGTAAGACCTGACAAAACAAGACAAACTGGCGACAGACAGACAGAAAACGCAGGTGTAAATACACAGGATAATGGGGAAAATAGGAGACACTTGGTGGGGGGTGGAGACAAACACAAGACAGGTGAAACAGATTAGGGTGTGACACATGCAAACTTTTTGATCCAGATAATCTCACCCTTCTTTGCTGAATGAATACCCACAGTTTCACAAGGTTTCATCATGGGGTGAAGCTTTACCCTTTCATTAAAATACAGTATTCTCAAACACTTCTCATCCCCTCATGTGGACTTGACCAAAAGTTGATTCATTGGCAGATCAAAGTTTCCTCCCACCACCAAACAGAGCAAGGTGCAGCAGAGTAGAGATGGATTTCCGTAAGCATCCCCTCTCCTGCTGCTGCTGCCTACTCACTGGGCTATAGGAGCCTCTTCCAGCAGAATCATACAGATGGGCTCCCATCCAGAGCCAGAGGCATGGAAACTTTTACTGTATACAGCCAATGTTATATTTTCTTTTATTGTAGTCATGAGTCATATGAGTGTCAAGTAAAATAGTTCTGTTTCATAAAATGCTGTTTCCTTTGCAGTGTTTGGTCTCAGTGGGTCTGGACTCCAAAAACACAATTTGTGTGTGGGACTGGAGGAGGGGCAAGGTGCTAGCAGCAGCTCCTGGCCACACTGACAGGGTAACTATACTACACCATCCTCCTCTGTCTGTCTCAGGCTACTAAGCCCAGATCGATCTCCTCAATTACTGTAGCTAGAAATGCCGCAAGGATGGAGCAGGAAGGAGGATGAGCCCAAAGGAGACGCACATAAACAAGTTAGGCCTGATTGATCATTAGCATTCCCGACAATGGCTGAGGAGACACTAAGCTAATGAAATCAAATGTTCAAAAGATTAAATGTATGCAGCTGTCTTTTTATTCAGCCAACATACGCAAAGACACATACCTTATACACACTAACACACCTGAAGTGTTTGTGTTAGATCTTGTACAATGATGCTAATTGAAGATGACATTCGGATATTGTAAAGTATTTGTTGCACAGTATATTATGCATTTAATTGTACAAAGTTAAACTTACTATGTGATCTTTTCAACAGATATTTGACATATCGTGGGACTTGTACCAGCCAAGCAAGCTTGTTAGCTGTGGTGTCAAACATATCAAGGTACTGTTTAAATCAAGTTCATACCTTACAAAACTAGCTTACTGAAGGCCCTCAAGCTATCAAAGTGTGTTAGAATCTACAATATGTTGGATGTTTAGCACGCACAGATATGGTGTCCATCATTGACTATTCTTTTGAAAAGGTATGATGTCTTGTGTCTGGTTAACATAATGTTTCAGAAAGTTCTGTAGAGAATTTAATGGAATTGCGCTCCTTTCCTCTTGGCCTTCTTTGCTTTATCGCAGTGATAATATCAAAGCCTTACAAGAGATATACAGTACCAGTCAAAAGTTTGGACACAGCTACTCATTAAAGGGTTTTTCTTTATTTTCACTATTTTCTACATTGTAAAATAATGGTGAAGACATCAAAACTATGAAATAACACATATGGAATCATGTAGTTAACAAAAAAGCGTAATTTTATATTTAAGGCTCTTCAAAGTAGCTACCCTTTGCCTTGATGACAGCTTTGCACACTCTTGACATTCTCTCAACTAGCTTCATGAGGTAGTTGCCAGGAATGCATTTTAATTAACAAGTGCACCTTCTTAAACGTTAATTTGTGGAATTTGTTTAATTCTTCATGTGTTAGAGCCAATCAGTTGCGTTGTGACAAAGTATGGGTGGTATACTGAAGATAGCCCTATTTGGTGAAAGATTTGTCCATATTATGGCAACAGCTCAAATAAGCAAAGAGAAATGACAGTCCATCATTACTTTAAGACATGAAGGTCAGTCAATGTGGAAAATTTCAAGAACTTTTAAAGTTTCTTCAAGTGCAGTTGCAAAAACCAACAAGCACTATGATGAAACTGGCTCTCATGAGGACCGCCACAGGAAAGGAAGACCCAGAGTTACCTCTACTGCAGAGGATTACTTCACTAGAGTTCCAGCCTCAGCAATTGCAGCCCAAATAAATGCTTCATAGAGTCCAATAATAAGAAGAGACTTGCTTGGGCCAAGAAACACAATCAATGGACATTAGATCGGTGGAAATCTGTCCTTTGGTCTGATGAGCCAAATCTGAGATTTTTGATTCCAAACGCTGTGTCTTTGTGAGAAGCAGAGTGCATGAACGGATGATCTCTGCATGTGTGGTTCCCACGTCAAGCATGGAGGCGGAAGTGTGATGTTGTGGGGGTGTTTTGCTGGTGAAACTGTCAGTGATTTATTTAGAATTCAAGGCACACTTAACCAGCATGGCTACCACAGCATTCTGCAGCAATACGCCATCCCATCTGGTTTGCGCTTAGTGGGACTATCATGTGTTTTTCAACACGACAATGACCTAACACACCTCCAGGATGTGTAAGGGCTATTTGACCAAGAAGGAGAGTGATGGAGTTCTGCATCAGATGACCTGGCCTCTACAATCACCCAACCTCAACCCAATTGAAATGGTTTGGGATGAGTTGAACCGCAGAGTGAAGGAAAAGCAACCAATAAGTGCTCAACATATGTGGGAACTCATCCAAGACTGTTGGAAAATAATTCCTCATGAAGCTGGTTGAGAGAATGCCAAGAGTGTGCAAACGTGCCATCGAGGCAAAGGGTGACTACTTTGCAGTATCTAAAATTTGTTTAACACTTTTATGGTTACTACATGATTCCTGACACGGAAACAAACACCTACTACATGATTCCATATGTGTTATGTCACGCCCTGGTCTTAGCATTTTGTATTTTCTTTATTATTTTGGTTAGGCCAGGGTGTGACATGGGTTTATTATGTGGTGTGTTTTGTCTTGGGGTTTTTGTAGGTATTGGGATTGTGGCTTAGTGGGGTTATCTAGTATAGTCTGTGGCTGTCTGGAGCGGTTCTCAATCAGAGGCAGGTGTTTATCGTTGTCTCTGATTGGGAACCATATTTAGGCAGCCATATTCTTTGAGTGTTTCGTGGGTGATTGTTCCTGTCTCTGTGTTAGTTTGCACCAGTATAGGCTGTTTCGGTTTTTGCATTATGTTTCTTGTTTTGTATTGTTCGTGTTTATTAGTTTATTAAACATGTATCAAAATTACCACGCTGCATTTTGATCCGATCCTTGCTACACCTCCTCTTCAGAGGAGGAGATAGAAGAAAACCGTAACATGTTATTTCATAGCTTTGATGTCTTCAATATTATTCTACAATGTAGAAAATAGGAAAAATAAAGGAAAAACCTTAAACGAGTACAGTTGAAGTCAGTTTACATACACTTAGGTTGGAGTCATTAAAACTTGTTTTTCTACCACTCCACAAATTTCTTGTTAAACTATAGTTTTGGCAAGTTGGTTAGGACATCTACTTTGTGCATGACACAAGTCATTTTTCCAACAATTGTTTACATGCGGATTATTTCACTTATAACTTTACATACATTAAGTTGACTGTACCTTTAAACAGCTTGGAAAATTCCAGAAAATGATGTCATGGCTTTAGAAGTTTCTGATAGGCTAATTGACATAATTTGAAACAATTGGAGGTGTACCTGTGGATGTATTTCAAGGCCTACCTTCAAAATCAGTGCCTCTTTGCTTGACATCATGGGAAAATCAAAAGAAATAAGCCAAGACCTCAGAATAAAAATTGTAGACCTCCACAAGTCTGGTTCATCCTTGGGAGCAATTTGAAAACGCCTGAAGGTACCAAGTTCATCTGTAACAATAGTACAGAAGTATAAACACCATGGGACCATACAGCCATCATACCGCTCAGGAGAAGACGCGTTCTGTCTCCTAGAGATGAACATACTTTGGTGCGAAAAGTGCACATCAATCCCAGAACAACAGCAAAGGACCTTGTAAAGATGCTGGAGGAAACAGGTACAAAAGTATCTATATCCACAGTAAAACGAGTCCTATATCGACATAACCTGAAAGGCCACTCAGCAAGGAAGAAGCCACTGCTCCAAAACCGCCACAAAAAAGCCATACTACGGTTTGCAACTGCACATGGGGACAAAGATCATACTTTTTGGAGAAATGTCCTCTGGTCTGATGAAAAAAAAATAGACCTGTTTGGCCATAATGACCATCATATGTTTGGAGGAAAAAGTGGGAGGCTTGCAAGACAAAGAACACCATCCCAACCGTGAAGCACGGGGGTGGCAGCATCATGTTGTGTGGGTGCTTTGCTGCAGGAGGGACTGGTGCACTTCACAAAATAGATTGTATCATGAGGATGGAAAATGTTGTGGATATTTTGAAGCAACATCTCAAGACATCAGTCAGGAAGTTAAAGCTTGGTCGCAAATGGCTATTCCAAATAGACAATGACCCCAAGCATACTTCCAAAGTTGTGTCAAAATGGCTTACGGACAACAAAGTCAAGGTATTGGAGTGGTCGTCACAAAGTCCTGACCTCAATTCTATAGAAAATTTGTGGGCAGAACTGAAAAAGCATGTACGTGCAAGGAGGCCTACAAACCTGACTCAGTTATAGCTCTATTAGGAGGAATGGAACAAAATTCACCCAACTTATTTTAGGAAGCTTGTGGAAGGCTACCCGAAACGTTTGACCCAAGTTAAACAATTTAAAGGCAATACTACCAAATACTAATTGGGTGTATGTAAACTTCTGACCCACGGGGAATGTGTTGAAAGAAATAGAAGCTGAAATAAATCAATCTCTCTACTCTTATTCTGAGATTTCACATTCTTTAAAATAATGTGGCGATCCTAAGTGACCTAAGACAGGGAAGATTTACTAGGATTAAATTTCAGGAATTGTGAAAAACTGAGTTTAAATGTATTTGGCTAAGTTGTATGTAAACCGACTTCAACTGTAGGTGTGTCCAAACTTTTGAATGGTACTGTATGTAAAAAAATGTTTTTACTGGAGTGATGGAGGTAGATATGTATAGGGGTAAGGTGACAGGGATACTAGAGGGATGGAGGTAGATATGAATAGGGGTAAGGTGACAGGGATACTAGAGTGATGGAGGTAGATATGTATAAGGGTAAGGTGACAGGGATACTAGAGGGATGGAGGTAGAAATGAATAGGGGTAAGGTGACAGGGATACTAGAGTGATGGAGGTAGATATGAATAGGGGTAAGGTGACAGGGATACTAGAGGGATGGAGGTAGATATGTATAGGGATGGGGGTATGTATAGGTGACAGGGATACTAGAGGGATGGAGGTAGATATGTATAGGGGTAAGGTGACAGGGATACTAGAGGGATGGAGGTAGATATGTAGAGGGATGGAGGATACTAGAGGGATATGTATAGGGGTAAGGTGACAGGGATACTAGAGTGATGGAGGTAGATATGTATAGGGGTAAGGTGACAGGGATACTAGAGGGGTGGAGGTAGATATGGATAGGGGTAAGGTGATGGGGATACTAGAATGAAGGAGGTAGATATGTATAGGGGTAAGGTGACAGGGATACTAGAGGGATGGAGGTAGATATGTATAGGGGTAAGGTGACAGGGATACTAGAGTGATGGAGGTAGATATGTATAGGGGTAAGGTGACAAGGATACTAGAGTGATGGAGGTAGATATGTATAGGGGTAAGGTGACAGGGATACTAGAGGGATGGAGGTAGATATGTATAGGGGTAAGGTGACAGGGATACTAGAGTGATGGAGGTAGAGATGTATAGGGGTAAGGTGACAGGGATACTAGAGTGATGGAGGTAGATATGTATAGGGGTAAGGTGACAAGGATACTAGAGTGATGGAGGTAGATATGTATAGGGGTTAGGTGACAGGGATACTAGAGGGATGGAGGTAGATATGTATAGGGGTAAGGTGACAGGGATACTAGAGGGATGGAGGTAGATATGTATAGGGGTAAGGTGACAGGGATACTAGAGTGATGGAGGTAGATATGTATAGGGGTAAGGTGACAGGGATACTAGAGGGATGGAGGTAGATATGTATAGGGGTAAGGTGACAGGGATACTAGAGTGATGGAGGTAGATATGTATAGGGGTAAGGTGACAGGGATACTAGAGTGATGGAGGTAGATATGTATAGGGGTAAGTTGACAGGGATACTAGAGTGATGGAGGTAGATATGTATAGGGGTAAGGTGACAGGGATACTAGAGGCATGGAGGTAGATATGTATAGGGGTAAGGTGACAGGGATACTAGAGTGATGGAGGTAGATATGTATAGGGGTAAGGTGACAGGGATACTAGAGGGATGGAGGTAGATATGGATAGGGGTAAGGTGACGGGGATACTAGAATGAAGGAGGTAGATATGTATAGGGGTAAGGTGACAGGGATACTAGAGGGATGGAGGTAGATATGTATAGGGGTAAGGTGACAGGGATACTAGAGTGATGGAGGTAGATATGTATAGGGGTAAGGTGACAGGGATACTAGAGTGATGGAGGTAGAGATGTATAGGGGTAAGGTGACAGGGATACTAGAGTGATGGAGGTAGATATGTATAGGGGTAAGGTGACAGGGATACTAGAGTGATGGAGGTAGATATGTATAGGTGTAAGGTGACTAGGCATCAGGATATAAGATAAACAGAGTAAGCTTGTAAGTGAGTGGGTGTGTAGAGTCGGTATAAATGTATGTGCATGTTATTTGTGAGTGAGAAGATGATGGAGTGAGTGTGTGTGTGTGTGTGTGGGGCCTACTAGGGCCATGTGAGTGTGCATAGAGACAAAAAAGGTCAATGAGGATACAAGGTTAACTCAGTCCGTGTAGCTATGTCGTTAGCTATTTATGAGTCTTATTGCTTGGGAATAGAATCTGTTCAAGAGACTGTTTGTGCCAGGCATGATGCACCGGTACCGCTTGCCGTACGGAAGCAGAAAGAATAGTCTGTGGCTTGGGTGGTTGGAGTCTTCAATGATTTTCCGTGCCTTCCTACCACACCTCCTGATATAGATGTCCTGGATGTTGTTTGCAGAGGAGGAAAAATGTAGTATTTTTAAAGGAGAATTCAGCAGTGTCTCTTATACTTGGCAGTGTGGACATACCCTTTCAGTAGCTAGGTTTCCATCCAATTGGCAAGATTTTCATGAGAATATAAAACAATCTGCATAAAGATAATATGTGTATTTTCCCACTAGTGGTGTGTTTCCACCAAACAGACTTGTTGTAGATAAAAATCAGTGGGTGATGATGTAGTGAACACAAAATGTAGCTTTTCGCTTAAGTTTTCATGTTCCGAATAAAAATGTAATGTTCAAAGTGTATCCATCTCATTTTCAACTCTACCGATACTTTTGTCACAAAAGCTGTTGCGTTAAATAGCAAATGTGCCTCCTCTGGACTTGGCACGTGCATTCTAGCCAACAGCTGGTAGATACAGTGCGGGTATAGTCTGTGCTGGTAGGCTAGTTTACATGATAAGGTCAAACGGTAGTCAAACATCGGTCACCAGAATAAGACCCTCGATATTTATTGGAATGGAGCATCAAGCTCATCACTGTGCACTTTCAGCACCCTGTGAAGTTCATCATAACTTATTTCATATAGCCTAATAAACTGCATGCTTTTCTGAGTAGTAGTGGGAGGACCAGACACCATATCATCGCGTGACTCCAATTTTACTTCAATATGATGGTTATTATATTGACATTTGCGCATAAAGGCATTGTCATGACTGTCCTGTGAGGATCCGAATGGGTCAGATCAGCTTGGCAATGGATGACAGTAACCAGATCATCTCTCACCCACATAGGGGAGGGGAGGACAGAGCTGGTGGGGCTTGACAGCTCACACCCTGTCATAATTTAAAGGAGAGGAGATTCAGAGAACAACCCTCTCCAAATTAACACAGCAATGTTCCTTTATCTCCAGAGACTTTTTCCGCCGAAACTCTTAACACGTTCTAAAGCGAATACTGGAAAATATTCCTAACAGAGAATGTGGGGAATGGTCAGAGGCGATGTCACGTTCTGACCTTTATTTCCTTTGTTTTGTCTTTATTTAGTATGGTCAGGGCGTGAGTTGGGGTGGGCAGTCTAAGTTTGTTTTTCTATGTTTGGTTTCTGTTTCGGCCTAGTATGTTTCTCAATCAGAGGCAGGTGTCGTTAGTTGTCTCTGATTGAGAATCATACTTAGGTAGCCTGGGTTTCACTGTTGGTTTGTGGGTGTTTGTTTCCGTGTCAGTGTTTGTCGCCACACGGTACTGTTTCGGTTTCGTTTCTTCACGTTTCTTTTGTTATTTTTGTATTCAGTGTTCAGTGCTTTCTTTGATTAAAGTTATGGACACTTACCACGCTGCATCTCTTCAGACGAAGAGGAGATCTGCCGTTACAGGCGAGCTAAAGAATAATACTTTCAGATGGGTTGTTATTTTGTGATGTCATTAAAAATGTTATAAGGAAAATACTGTAACTTGAAAAGTATATACACTACATATACAAAGTGTTGAATATGAAATATAAAAATTATGAAAGTATTTCTGTTAAGATTGGAATGTGATTTTAGGAGCCATGAGATAAATTGTCTCCTATAAATTCTGCATAGTAAGTAGCCACGCTCTGAGTGAGGTCAGAGAGCATGTCAGCCTGACTGAACCATCCCTTTTCAACCAGAGTGCATAAAAGGATTGGCAAATAAATACATTCACATTTAGACCAGGGGGGTGGGGGGACCCCTTTTGGGACAATTAGAGCCTTATAAGCTTCCCGCAAAAAGGCCAAACACCCTTCCTAAGATGGCCTGGTTCTGACAGAGAAAAAATGTTCAACGAAGGCATTCACACGTAAATACATTGATGATTTCTTACTCCAAATGGGCGGAGGTTTGTGTGCAAAGTATATAATTACTGTAGTAGTAGTTCCTAAAATGTATCAATGATAACTGTCTCTTTCTCTCTCTCCTTCCCTCTTCATCTTCTTTGTAACAAGCCGCCATATGTTGTGTCAGTCTGCTAGGGACATTTTACTAATGTAGTAAGTGTGTATGTGTATCTTGTGTTATCATTTAGTTAGCTAATGAATCAATAATTAAAACAATTTATGTTGTACTGAATCATGAGTAAGGCTGGGTTTTTTGCAGATATAGGAGGTTAAGACTGTTCAGAATGATGATATGATAAGAGGCTATGATTAATATGTTGACTGTTTTATGGATGTGATAGGTAAAGACCTTTTTAGAGTTTAATTCGTGAGATGGTAACTCTTTAAACAACCGCTCTCGTGGTGCCCCAAATTCCTAATTAGTTAATTGTTACATTTTTAATTTAATTGGGTAACAATTAAACATAGTTAATTGATTCAATAAATAACAGTCATCAGATTAATGAAAGTAAAGTCACAACAATGTTTCCACCGCCATTTCTTGCATTATTAATTTTACCAGCACTAAAAGATACCACCATGTTGAACGAACAAATGATTGGTCGAGATTTATAAAATTGTACTGAAACTTCCTGTTTCCATTACACCTGTCGTGATTTTAAAAAATGGACGATATATCTTTACTCTCATAAAAACTGTCAATGAAAACGTGGTTAGTGTTCCTGCTGCACTCAATCCTGTTTAAAGAATACTTATTTTTCAACTTTTTTCATCAAGCAGATCTTATATAAAAAAGCAACCATATCTCTGCAAAGCCTTGGTGCTCTGTATTAGATTCATGGAGGATGTTAATTCCCCAAACGGAATTTAGACCAAATTGTTGTCTTTAGATAAGTATCATATTACAGGGAACTTCTGCTTTAATGATATCTTTTCCATTTAATTGAGTATGCTTCTGTGTGTGATTGTGTGTTTATCATTGGAATATGCATTTGTCTACCTTATCTGTAATGTGAAGGTGCTCCCACCCCCACCCCTCGTGATAATATACCCCTCTCCCACAACCCTGCGCCAGAACCCCTATGCAGCGAAGCAATCCTCTCTCTCTAAATCACTCTCTTTGTCTGTCTCCCGCTCTATCTCCTGATGCCAAGGCAATCCAGCAATCATCCCACATAATTCCCAAGCCTTTACCCTGCGGACCGTGTGACATCTGCTCTGCAGCCCTGTGCTCACTCAGCGATTATAGCACTCAATGCATCCAGGAGATTTAGCCCCAATAATCCCCTCACTACAATCCCAGGAAAACATCATTTCTGGGACTACGTCTGCCGCTTCCACCTCAACACAAAAGAAAAGAGGGAAGCAAGAGGATCCACCATTAGCTAAAATCATGTTGCGATCAGTAGGTCATTTGATTTGGCTTTGACTGTGATCTTGCTTGGCAGCCCTGTGCCTGGGACTTGCAGACACGCACACGTCTGGTTGATAGATGATTAGTTTGCCTCTATACCTGATTAAGCAGCTCCTTCACGTATGTCTATCACTATTAGGTGATACCCAGCTAACACATAACATTCTGAAAACCATATGTTTCTTAGAGCTTGCTGAGATCATGGTTGTCCTATGTTTATTTTGCATACTGTACAACCTTCCCACAACTTTCTGGGAATGGTGCAGGATAGTTGCTTGGCTTTGGAAAATTCGCAGCACATTTAAGGAATTTGACAAAATAACGTCATTTTTTGCAGAGGACTAATTCCATGGATAAAGAACAGAAGATCATAGGTTCAAATCTCAATGACATCGTGCCACATTGTTTGTATGATTAATGCCTTAGCAAATGAATTTCCATGTGTCCTATCTGTGGTTATAACTCAAAACAGTTAACCCAAACTAAGCCGGCAGTGTTATTAAAAGTCTTATTGAAACATTCAGTGGAAGTTTTTTATTTTATTTTTTTAGCCCTTTTTTCATTCCAATTTCATGGTATCCAATTGGTAGTTACAGTCTTGTCTCATAGCTGCAACTCCCGTACAGACTCTGGAGAGGCGAAGGTCGAGAGCCATGCGTCCTCCGAAACACAACCCAACCAAGCTGCACTGCTTCTTGACACAATGCCCACTTAACCCAGAAGCCAGCCGCACCAATGTGTCGGAGGAAACACCGTACACCTGGCGACCGTGTCAGTGTACACTGCGCCCGGCCCGCCACAAGTGTCGCTTGTGCGCGATGGGACAAGGACATCACTGCCGACCAAAACCTCCTCTAACCCGGACGACGCAGGGCCAATTGTGCACCGCCCCATGGGTTTCCCGGTCGTGGACGGCTGCGACAGAGCCTGGACTCGAACTCAGAATCTCTAGTGGCACAGCTAGCACTGCAATGCAGTGCCTTAGACCGCTGCGCCACTGAGGGAACCATAGTAAAACATTCTCAGAACCTCCCAGAAACTAAAAATTAACATTCCCAGAACAGATTAAATGTTCAATTCCATTCACAAAATGTTTAAAAAACTTTCTGTTTTATTTGTCAGAAATGTATGGATTTGTTCCCAGAACCAATGGGAAACCAAAAATGTATGTTTCCACAACTTCCAAGGAACCAAATGTGTTAGCAGGATAGACACATCAGGTCATATAGGTTGCACACACACACACACATTCTTATAGACTCAAGCACATTCATACACACATTCTGTGCTGAGCTTTTACGGAGAACTTTATATTTGGAGGATTTAGACAGGCAGACGAGATGCATGCAAACAGGGGTGCTTTCAAAGCCTCCTCCGATAGTACCCTGGCATCAATCCGTCAGCAAGTATCTTTACACTGAGATTCAGTCATTGCTGTAAAATTGAGAATAAGTCATTCATTTCCATAATGCTCAGTGAAGCCTTCAGTGCCATGACATTGAGAGTCACTGTGGTGGTTATGAGTGGCAGGCAGAGAGGGGGAATGGTGTGGTGAAGAAGGGGGAGTTGGTGCCTGCCTGCCTGGCCTGGATGATGAATTACACCCTTTCCACGTTGATTACATTACATTAAGGTTTTCCCCTGAGTAGTGGTGCAGGGAAGTGCTGTGGTACATATTACTGATTGACTGACATTCTGCAGATCCATGGTTAGGCACATAGTGTGGTAAAGCTTCCACCTCTACTCTTTCCTCTGGACACACTTTGGCCCTCTGTTCTATTTATTAAGACAGCTCTGCCAGGGTCTTTAGTGGCATTGGCAGGCTTACTTTAATAATTCCCACCTGTTTAGCATTGCTTCAAATCACATTCACCAAGGAACAGAGGAATAAAACATTTCCCCGGCCAGAGGCGTTTTTCTTTTAAGACCAAATGTTTCTAATTTTTCAAATAACAAACAAGACATGATGCCCTGAGCAATTTATGACCATGACTAATAAAAAAACGCAGCAAATGAATTTAATTTTTTTAGCCGAATATGTTGAATGAGTGGAACAGATTAGAAAGTGAAGGGACAGCTTGGTGAGTCTTTATTTCCCTTCCTCTTGTATGTGACTCAACTCAAGTCTTGGCTGGGGAGCATCGGCTAGTCTTGCTGCTCTCTCTACTTTAAAAGACAGTGGTTTTACTTATTATTCTATAGCAAATTTAAGTGTTCCACTGAACTGTCACTACAGTGCTCTCTCACTCTCTCTCTCTCTCTCTCTCTCTCTCTCTCTCTCTCACACACACACACACACACACACACACACACACACACACACACACACACACACACACACACACACACACACACACTATCTCTCTCCCTCTGGCCTCATCATAAACCCTCCAGCCTTTCGTCTCCTCTCAGTAGTAATTCAGAGCATTTCGGGGATTAGCGGGATACCGCGTCTCCCTGTCTTATCAGACCCAGCACCGAAGGCAACCAGTCATGCCGCATCCATCCCCACTGCCTGGCTCCAACACAGGCTGAGATGATGCTGGCCTGTGATAATCGATCCCTCCTGTTAACACACTGGCCCTTGTAGCACCAAAGCACTGTGCTGACTTGGCTGATATTGGAGCCCATCCCTGGCTCCTGTCTTACCTCTGCAGAGGTACAGCTCTCTGATACCTCGGACACACTATGCTATACTCAGTACCCTCACTGTTGAGATATTTCTTCTATCTACAGACTCAAAAGTAGTTTGGATTTTGGATAACACTTTACTTAAAACCTGCATGTACAGTTGAAGTCAGAAGTTTCCGTATGTGTTATTTCATAGTTTTGATGTCTTCACTGTTATTCTACAATATAAAAAATAGTAAAAATAAAGGAAAAACCTTAAATGAGTACAGTTGAAGTTTACATACACTTAGGTTGGAGACATTAAAACCCGTTTTTCAACCACTCCACAAATTTCTTGTTAACAACTCGGACAAGTTGGCAAGTCGGTTAGGACATCTATTTTGTGCATGACACAAGTCATTTTTCCAACAATTGTTTACAGACAGATTATTTCACTTATAATTTACTGTATCACGATTCCAGTTGGTCAGAAGTTTACATACACTAAATTGACTGTGGCTTTAAACAGCTTGGAAAGTTCCAGAAAATGATGTCACGGGTTTAGAAGCTTCTGATAGGCTAATTGACATAATTTGAGTCAATTGGAGGTGTACCTGTGGATGTATTTCAAGGCCTACCTTCAAACTCAGTGCCTCTTTGCTTGACATCATGGGAATTTTTTTGTAAATCAGCCACGACTGTTGTAGACCTAAATAAGTCTGGTTTATCCTTAAGAGCAATTTCCAAATGCCTGAAGGTACCACGTTCATCTGTACAAACAATAGTACACAAGTATAAACACCATGGGACCACACAGCCGTCATACCACTCAGGAGGAGATGCGTTCTGTCTCATAGAGATGAACGTAGTTTGGTGTGAAAAGTGCACATCAATCCCAGAACAACAGCAAATAACCTTGTGAAGATGCTGGAGGAAACAGGTACAAAAGTATCTATATCCACAGTAAAACGAGTCCTATATTGACATAACCTCAGTAAGGAAGAAGCCACTGCTCCAAAACCTCCATAAAAAAGCCAGACTATAGTTTGCAACTGACAAAGATCATACTTTTTGGAGAAATGTCCTCTGGTCTGATGAAACAAAGATAGAAATGTTTGGCCATAATGACAAACATTATGTTTGGAGGAAAAGGGGGGATGTTTGCAAGCCGAAGAACACATCCCAACCGTGAAGCACCGGGGTGGCAGCATCATGTTGTGGGGGTGCATTGCTACATGAGGGACTGGTGCACTTCACAAAATAGATGGAATCATGAGGATGGAAAATTATGTGGATATATTGAAGCAACATCTCAAGAAATCAGTCAGGAAGTTAAAGCTTGGTCTCAAATGGGTCTTCCAAATGAACAATGACCCAAGCATCCTTCCAAAGTTGTGTCAAAATGGCTTAAGGACAACAAAGTCAAGGTATTGTAGTCGCCGTCACAAAGCCCTGACCTCAATCCTATAGAATATTTGTGGGCAGAACTGAAAAATCATGTGCGAGAAAGGAGGCCTACAGACAGGACTCATTTACACCAGCCCTGTCAGGAGGAATGGGCCAAAATTCACCCAATTTATTGTGGGAAGATTTGTGGAAGGCTCCCTGAAACGTTTGACCCAAGTTAAACAATTTAAAGGCAATGCTACCAAATACTAATTGAGTGTATGTAAACTTCTGACCCACTGGGAATGTGATGAAAGAAATAAAATCTGAAATAAATCATTCTCTCTACTATTTCACATTCTTAAAATAAAGTGGTGATCCTAACTGACCTAAAACAGGGATTTTTTTTACTAGGATTAAATGTCAGGAATTGTGAAAAACTGAGTTGAAATTTATTTGGCTAAGGTGTATGTAAACTTCCGACTTTAACTGTATAGTGCAGTATGATTACACCTGTAGGCGTTTTACCATTTTACAGAGATCCAGGCTCTAGCTAAAGCTAGAGGAATAAATATTGCCAGGGAAGACATCCTCCATAGGCAAGAAGTGAAAACGTTAATCTCTCTGTGTGCTCTGTTACGTGCCACCGTGACAGTGGTGCCGGTGGGGCCAGTGTCTTGACATGGGAAACACGACACACACTCATCTCTCCTGTGATCTTATCATCATGCAGACAGAACGGCTCTCTGGTTTATGGACTTTGTCCACAGTCTGGAATGTGCCCATGCATCCCAACAACCTTGTTCATAAACCATTGTGGGGCTTGATAGTGACCGGTGGTGGTGGAGACTTTGTGATGATGGTGATATCTGTCCTGAGGCAGGGTGTGTGTCTGCATGCTGATCAGCTGACTACAGCTCTGACCTCCAGCATGGGTTCTGTGGAAATGGAAATGGTGAAGGCTTAGATTTTAGCTTGTGTATAGAGATGGATCTGTGTGTGTGTGGTGGGGGAGTGTTACAATTGAGATGTTACAGCAGGAACCCTACGTCATTTCAACGTGGATAATTGACTATTTGATCAATGAGTTTACAACCTATATTCACCCACTCTAAAAGACAGCCAAAAGTTAGTTGAATTTCCAGTGGGTTATCAGTATGCTTTCAACCATCTAAAAGCACAACCAAATTCCAATGGAAAAACAATGTTTGGTTTTTGGTTTAGTTGTCGCCCAAATGTCTGTCACATTAGTTTCAAACATTTAAAAGGCACAGCAACATTCAAATGGGAATACAATGTCAGATATTATGTTTATTTATACAACAGAAAGTGTTATCACTTTTCTTCATCTATTAGCAGAACCAAATGACCTGGATTGCAGTTGAGATCACATTAACAGTATATGGTGCAAGAGACCAATGCCGTTTGAGATTCTGCGCAGATTATTACAGCAATTGTGAAGATCTCCACAGACCTGTGACAAACTATGCATGCTACAAAGCAGGTGGACACCTCTTCAAATGAGTGGATTTGGCTATTTCATATAAATCGAGCACACAGCCATGCAATCTCCATAGACAAACATTGGCAGTAGAATGGCCCGTACTGAAAAGCTCAGTGACCTATAACGTGGCACCGTCATAGGATGCCACCTTTCCAACAAGTCAGTTCGTCAAATTTCTGCCCTGTTAGAGCTTCCCCGGTCAACTGTCAGTGCTGTTATTGTGAAGTGGAAACGTCTAGGAGCAACAACGGCTCAGCCATGGAGTGGTATGCCACACAAGCTCGCAGAATGGAACCGCCGAGTGCTGAAGTGCATAGCGCGTAAACATCATCTGTCCTCTTTTGCAACACTCACTACTGAGTTCCAAACTGCCTCTGGAAGCAAAGTCAGTACAATAACTGTTCGTTGGGAGCTTCATGAAATGGATTTTCATGGCCGAGCAGCCGCATGCATGCCTAAGATCACAATGTGCAATGCCAGGCGTCGGCTGGAGTGTTGTAAATCTCACCGCCATTGGACTCTCGAGCAGTGGAAACGCATTCTCTGGAGTGATGAATCACACTTCACCATCTGGCAGTCCAACGGACGAATCTGGGTTTCGCTGATGCCAAAATAACGCTACCTGCCCGAATGCATAGTGCCAACTGTAAAGGCGAGGTTTGGTTTGTCGAAATCGGTGTGGAAGAACTTGACTTGCCTGCACAGAGCCCTGACCTCAACTCCTTCGAACACCTTTGGGATGAATTGGAACGCTGACTGCGAGCCAGGCCTAATGCCCAACATCAGTGGCCAACCTGACTAATGCTCTTGTAGCTGAAATGTTCCAACATCTAGTGGAAAGCCTTCCCAGAAGAGTGGATGCTGTTATAGCAGCAAAAGAGGGACCAAATGCCCATGATTTTGGAAGGAATGTTCGACGAGCAGGTGTGCGCATACTTTTGGTCATGTAGTGTATCTTGAACATGCATGCTTTATATGACTACATAAGAAAACGTTTATATTTACAGTAACCTCATAACATTTAAAGAAGATGTAACTGCTTGAATACTTCCATCTGAGTCACTGGCGTAATCAGTGGTGTAAAGTACTTTAGTAAAAATACTTTAAAGTACTAAAGTATTTTTGGGGGGTATTTGTACTTTACTTCACTTCATATGTTTGACTACTTTTACTTTTACTCCACTACATTCCTAAAGAACATAATGTACTTTTTACTCCATACATTTTCCCTAACACATTTTCCCTGACACATTTTCCCTGACACATTTTCCCTGACACATTTTCCCTGACACATTTTCCCTGAATGCTTAGCAAGACAGGAAAATGGTCCAATTCACACACTTATCAAGAGAACATCCCTGGTCATCCCTACTACCTCTGATCTGGCGGACTCCCTAAACACAAATGCTTAGTTTGTAAATAAAGTTCGGAGTGTTGGAGTGTGCCACTGGCTATCGGTAAATTAAAAAATGCAAGAAAATGGAATGTGAAATGATTTTTACTTTTACTTTGGATTTTTAAGTTTATTTTGGTAATTGCATTTAGTTTTGATACTTAAGTATATTTAAAACCAAATACTTTTAGACTTTTACTCAAGTAGTATTTTACTGGGTGACTTTCACTTTTACTTGATCCATTTTCTATTAAGGTATCTTTACTTTTAGTCAAGTATGACAATTGGGTACTTTTTCCGCCACTGGGAGTAATCCCATTCTTTAACTCAGTGGTCACTTTAAAAAAAACATGACTTAGAAAACGTAAGTCTATGCAACATTAACCAATGAAACAATTTTATAGCAATAAGGTTACTTCAGTAGGCTATAGGCCCAATACGTTATCACATTGGCTATGCTTGAATTGCCCTACCAATGTTGTTCTTCTCAGACCAAATATATTTAAAAATGTCATGTATTTCATCACACTGGTAATACACTGAACAAAAATATAAACGCAACATGTCAAGTGTTGGTCCCATGTTTCATAAGCTGAAATCAATGATCCCTGCAATTTTTGTACTTACAAGAATCTTATTTCTCTTGGATATTGTGCACAAATGTGTTTACATCCCTGTTAGTGATAATTTCTCCTTCACCTGACAGGTATGTCCTATCATGAAGCCGATTAAACAGCATGATCATTACAAAGATCCACCTTGTGCAGCTTGTGGTGTCGACAATAAAAGGCCACTCTAAAATGTGCAATTTTGGGACACAACACAATGTCATAGATGTCTCAAGTTTTGAGGGAGCGTGCAATTGGCTTGCAGACTACAAGAATTTAATGTTAATTTCTCTACCAAAAGCCATCGCCAACATCGTTTTAGAGAATTTGTCAGTACGTCCAACCACAGACCACGTGTATAGGGTTGTGTGGACGAGCGATTTGCTCATGTCAACGTAGTGAACAGAGTGCCCCATGGTGGTGGTGGGGTTATGGTATGGGCAGGCAGGCATAAGCTATGGACAACGAACACAACTGCACTTTATCAATGGCAATTTGAATGCACAGAGATGCAGTGATGAGATCCTGAGGCCCATTGTCGTGCCATTCATCCGACATTATCATGTTTCAGCATGTCGCAAGGATCTGTACACAATTCCTGGAAGCTGAAAATGTCCCAGTTCTTCCATGGCCTGCATGCTCACTAGACATGTCACCCATTGAGCATGTGTGGGATGCCCTGGATCAATGTGTACGCAGCGTCTTCCAGTTCCCAATAGACAGCAAATTTGTACAGCTTTTGAAGACAAGTGGGACAACATTCCACAGGCCACAATCAACAGCCTGATCAACTCTCTGCGAAGGAGATGAGACACACTGCATTAGGCAAATGTTGGTCACATCAGATACTGACTGGTTTTCTGATCCGTGCCCCTACCTTTTTTTTAAAGGTACTGTATCTGTGACCAACAGAGGCATATCTGTATTCCCAGTCGTGAAATCCATAGATTGTTAGATTGTTGTATTACTTGTAAGGCACAGCTGAGTAAGCATAAGAATTAGCTTGTTTTTTTACTGGCCTGCATCTGATGGTCAGCCTGAGGGGAGGGAGAGAGCAGTGATGAGGCTGCCTCTCACCCAACTCACCGTCCCTCCTCTCTCCCTCCCTCCGCTGAGAAAAGGGGACACAGTCTTCCATCTGATGGTCAGTCTGAGGGGAGAGGGCAGTGGT
Source organism: Oncorhynchus tshawytscha (assembly GCF_018296145.1). Classification (NCBI taxonomy): domain Eukaryota; kingdom Metazoa; phylum Chordata; class Actinopteri; order Salmoniformes; family Salmonidae; genus Oncorhynchus; species Oncorhynchus tshawytscha. The sequence continues at coordinate 32,519,384 of NC_056439.1, read as the reverse complement.
GAGGCTGCCTCTCACCCAACTCACCGTCCCTCCTCTCTCCCTCCCTCCGCTGAGAAAAGGGGACACAGTCTTCCAGTTGATGGCGAAACTTAAGTCGCACTGCATTATTTCTGCCTCATGCGCCAATTCATGTTGTTACTCCTGGGACCAGAGAAAGTGAAATATTCCTCGATATTAAAAAAGACACAAGCCGCTAATAATAAAAACACAAGCTTGTGGAAACACTTTGCTGTACTCATTCATTACAGCTGCAGTGCTGGTTGTAGAGCGAGTGGAAGTGACCACTGCTTTCACTTCTATTTTTTGTTGAGATGGAGACATGAATCCAACATATCAAGTATTGAATGATATTATTAATGTAAGACTCTCAGTGACTGATGAGTTGGTTTATTTATTTATTAACCACCACATTAAACGCATTCTTCTCTCCTGTCTCCCATATATGTTTCTGGGTTCAGTTTTGGAGCTTATGCGGCAACGCCCTGACCCCTAAGCGAGGAGTTTTTGGCAAAACGGGAGATCTCCAAACCATCCTCTGTCTGGCCTGTGCCAGAGACGAGGTCACATATTCAGGTGCCTTGAACGGGGACATCTACGTCTGGAAAGGCATCAACTTGATCCGGACAGTTCAAGGAGCCCACGGGGTAAGTGTGTGTGGTAGCTGGTTCCAACCAGCCTTAGTTCTGCCTCACTTCCTGGTGGCGTCTCTTGTTTATGCGTCAGTAGTGGGCTGTAGCTTAGGAAATGCTAAGCAGCAGGCTCTCTCAGATCAAGAGATGTCATGCTCTGCGGCTCATGCTCAGGCTGGTTCATTCTCACACATCTGCCACAGACCTGCATTCACATTCAGACACAAAACTCACTCAATCACACTGCCTGCCTGCCTGCCTACACCCACCTTAGTGCTATCGTTAGATCCATCCAGTGGATGATTAAACAGGTCATCATCCATGTTCAACTCACACACCTGCGACTGAACACAACTCCTCCATTCATAGAGCTTTGTTTATTTCAACTGATGAAAGCATACAAGGGGACATGTTTAGCAAGGTGACGGTGTGCCATGTAGTCCCTGTGGCTCTCTTTTATTTTGCTCAGTGGAAAGGATCAGCAGTTTACTACTTGGGATTAAATTATATCTGTGAGCTCAACAGCTGAATGCAGGGTTGGTCGGGTGGGGGAGGGGGCTCTACTGTGGTCCATGCCTGTGCTTTGCACTCCAAAGAGACTTCTGGCTGGCTCAACCACAGGAATCCTTCCCGCCAATCACTGTGTTCCACAGCAGGCGGCTCCCGGAGCCTGCCAATAAAAAAAGATATGAGGGAAAAAAAACAATGGTTCAAACGCTTTATGTAATGCACCGCTGTGTTATCTCTTCACTCAGCAGCAACGGTATAATTGTGAAAGCCTTGTTAGACATGTGTCTGCTGCAGCAGAGCTGTTGCTAGTTGCTGTACCGCAAGTCTGTCTTGCTCATTTATTGTGTACATCCCCACTGACAGACTGTCATTTCCTCCAGTCAGGGATTTTCAGCATGAATGCCTGTGAGGAGGGCTTTGCCACCGGGGGCCGGGACGGCTGTGTCCGGCTATGGGATCTCAACTTCAAACCAATTACTGTCATCGATCTCAGGGAAACAGACCAGGGATATAAAGGTGATATACAACTCCCCCCTCTTCTCATCTTCTTTTCCCACACAGAGCCAGTCCACGGGCTGTCAATGTGCACTGAGTGGATAAATGAACCAGGGTGTTCTTCTCATGTTGTTCTTTAGTACAGGCCTTTTGTATACCGCTAGACTCTTTTCTATTACATCTAGAGGATGTATTCTAGGTCACTAATAGTTTTTTCCTTTCTTCTTTCTTTCGTTTGATTTGTGGTCTTGGGCCTAACAGTAGCTAGAGGTGAAAATAGCAGAGGTGGGTAACAGTGCGCAGGGCACTGGACAATCCGAGTACTACCCCTGTCCTTATGTGCATAGAAGTCCCTGTATTATATTGTTCCATTCCCCTTGTTGGTTTTTCAGCCCAAAGTGTTGCCTACATATTTACTGTATGTGCGTATATTAATATGTATACATGTATGAATATATGTATACCTTCATTGCTTCTTACATTTACTTACCAAAGAGACAGCAAACTATACTGTCTCCATAACAATCACCATATTGTGTAGTCCTCTTGTATTCCTTCTATGTCTTGTTCTGTTTGTTACGGCTATTCTGTGTGTGGGTGTCTGTCTGCGTGTTTTTATCCATTTAACTGTTTGTGCATGCATGTGTGTGTTGACAGGGTTGTCAGTGCGCAGCGTGTGTTGGCGGGGGGATCATATCTTAGTGGGCACCCAGGACAGTGAGATATTTGAGGTGGTGGTCCACGATCGCACCAAGCCCTTCCTCATCATGCAGGGTCACTGTGAGGGAGAGCTGTGGGCGCTGGCTGTGCACCCCACCAAGCCCCTGGCCATGACCGGCAGTGATGATCGCTCTGTCAGGTGGGTGACCAAGCACAACCACTGTCAAACTCCAGGACTAGTCTATGCTTATTATATCCACAGTGTCCCTTACACAATTGCAGTCACTGTCACGTTTGTTATAATAATGGTCGGACCAAGGCGCAGCGTGCATAGAGTTCCACATGTTTTAATCAAAGAAACTCACCAAAACAAATACAGAAACCAAACAAACCGTGACGTGAGTGTAAACATGCACTACACAAAAGCAAAATCCCACAAAGCACAATGGGGAAATGGCTGCCTAAATATGATCCCCAATCAGAGACAACGATAAACAGCTGCCTCTGATTGGGAACCATACCAGGCCAACATAGATATATATAATCACCTAGATAACCCATCCTAGTCACACCCTGACCTAACCAACATAGAGAATAAAAAGCTCTCTATGGTCAGGGCGTAACAGTCACTGAAATTATCTGGTATATCCAAAGAATTGTTTACATATAGGTACACACATTCACTTCAGGTACTTATATGGTTCATGAGGGAATTGGACCCACGTGATTGCTAACAAAGTTGTCTCTCCCTTTGTCTCTCCCTCTCTCTCTGTCTCTCCCTCTCTCTCTCCCTCTGCCTCTGTCTCTCCCTTTGTCTATCCCTCTCCCTCTGTCTTTGTTTCTCCCTTTGTCTCTCTCTGTCCCTCTCTCCCTCTGTGTCTCTGTCTCTCCCTCTTTGTCTCTGTCTCTGTCTCTCCCTCTGTCTCTCCCTCTCTCTCTCCCCCCCCTCTCTCCCTCTGTCTCTCCCTCTGTGTCTCCCTCTGTCTCTGTCCCCCCCTCTGTAGAATATGGAGCCTTATAGATCATGCGCTGATAGCTCGCTGTAATATGGAGGAGCCTATTCGCTGTGCAGCTGTGAGCACAGACGGCATTCACCTGGCGCTGGGCATGAAGGACGGCTCCTTTACTGTCCTACGGGTCAGGTGAGTATAGGGCAGAAGTCAAATGGCACTTCTAGTTCTTTCTGATTAGCTTGGTATATGAACTTCATGTTAACTTCCTATTTTGTTTGCAATTCCATTACTCATTAACAATATGCCAGTTAGTGAATGCATGGATATTCAATTTAATTCAAGGAGGGTTATTTAAAGATGTCTTGGATGACAGTAACGCTCTCCCACTCCACAGAGACATGACAGAGGTGGTCCACATCAAGGACAGGAAGGAGGCCATCCATGAGCTGAAGTACTCTCCTGATGGAGCTCACCTGGCTGTGGGCTCCAATGATAACTCTGTGGACATCTACAGCGTGGTGCAGAGGTACAAGAAGGTGGGAGAGTGCATTGGCTCCACTAGCTTCATCACACACATGGACTGGTCCACAGACAGCAAGTATCTGCAGACCAATGACGGCAACGGAAAGAGGCTCTTCTACAGGATGCCGAGTAAGTCTGTCAATGACACGTCTCGGCATGTAGATAAATGACACTGTGAAGAGTCTTGCTGTCTATGGGAAGGAAGTCAGGATTTCTCTTGTGTCATTACCTCACTGTTATTAATTATATTTTGGTGCTATGTGTGTCATGATCTTTATGCTTTGTTGTGACAACAGTGACGTATGGCCATGAGACAAGATGTCATGATGACTAATGTGCTGCACATTTGATGTTTTAGTTGCACATGATGTAGTTATTATTGTCTTTCTACTCAGGCGGTAAAGAGGTCACCAACAGGGAAGAGTTGAAGCTGGTGCAGTGGTCCTCATGGACGTGTGTGTTGGGCCCCGAGGTCAACGGAATATGGCCCAAATACTCAGAGATCAATGATATCAACTCTGTTGACGCCAACTTTAATAATCAAGTTTTAGTAACAGCAGATGATTATGGATTAGTGAAGCTTTTACGGTACCCGTGTGTAAGAAAAGGTAAGGATTTCCATTGGTTCCTTTGTCCGGAGATGTGATGTTGTCAATCAATTCATTCATGTGATGTTTATGCATTTACAAATTCACGAAAAACAACTCTTCTCTCTATCCCAGGGGCAAAGTTTAAAAAGTATTTAGGTCACTCTGCCCATATAACCAATGCCAGGTGGTCACATGACTACCAGTGGGTGATAACTATTGGTGGAGCTGACCACTCAGTGTTCCAGTGGAAGTTTGTTTCAGACAGAAAGTCGAAGGAAGCTCTTCACATAGCACCTCAAGGTACATGACTGTCCTATTTCGATGACTGCCCCATTCTAGTCTACCCCAATGTGAATATGACTCTGAAGTGCAGACAAGTCTAGTAGACTCCGTGACCCTTCCCCTTGAATGATGTTCCTTATCCCAGCTAAAAGCTTTCTACACTAGGTCATAGATCCACAAGTATACATTTGAAGTGATACTAGCTGGAAGAGAACATTTGTGTTTGTATTCAGCTCCTACAACCTTGTCCTCATTTGTAAGTCATGTTTCTCAACTAAATGGTCTTAGACAGAGCTGTGCTGCGCTTTGTGAAATTAAACCACATACTAACTGCCATTCCATTTAATTTTCCTAATGGACCCAGCAAGTCAAAGCCTAACGGTGCCAGGGGTACTCAGTGCCTGGCCTTGGCACGGCCAACCGAGTTTCACTGCATCAGTATTTGTATGTCTCAGTCTGAGTAATAGGACAGTGGAACGGGGCAAGCAGTCCACCACTTAAGACTTTTCAAAGGCTTGCTTGATGAATATGAGCTGTCATCTTCATCCATCTGTGATCTTGGTCTTGGCTGAAATGGGACTCAATACTGGTTGTCTACTAGTTCTGGATTAGTGTGTTTAACCTTTATTAAACAAACTGTTGTGGGAGCATCTGGGTGGTAGAATAGATCTGATGAAGTCGTCTTCTTCTCTATTGCAGAGACGTTGTGCGACTCCAACAGTGAGGAGTCGGACTCGGACCAGTCAGACGTGCCTGAGATGGACTCGGAGATCGAGCAGGAGACACAGCTCACATATCGGCGGCAGGTTAGCGACACAACACCTGCTCTCCTCTTTGAAAATTACACATTATGTATGTTGCATATGAAAAACAAACAATATTAGATTGAGTAAAAACCTTAACAGATGTCAGAGAGTTAAATGCTTTATATTGTATTTCCATGTCCAGGTTTACAAAGAAGATCTACCTCAGCTCAAAGAGCAATCCAAGGAGAAGCACCGTGCGATGGCCATGAAGAAAAGAGAGAGAACACCAGGGAGCGGGTTGAAGCTACACTTCATCCACGGGTTAGGAGACCTCAGGCAGCACCACATACCACCGCCAAACATAACACAAACAAATCATAACCTGTGTAAAATGTTCTCACACCAAGCAAACCCGGGAAAGCACACACAATAATTCAACATCTGTATAGTCTTTATCTAACCATCTTTTCTACCAACAAAACCCCACAGCCAAAAGGTCCAAAATGTGAACGCTGTGTTCTTCCTCATTGTTTCCTGTGTTGTGGTGCTCCAGCTACAGAGGCTTCGACTGCAGGAGCAACCTGTTCTACACCCAGACAGGGGAGATAGTGTACCACGTGGCGGCCGTGGGGGTGGTGTACAACCGACAGCAGAACACCCAGCGCTTCTACATGGGCCATGACGACGACATCCTGTGCCTGGCCATACACCCCCTCAAGGACTTTGTAGCAACAGGCCAGGTAGGTAGCACTGCTAATAATTAAATATATACACTATCGTTAAAACATTTGGGGTCACTTAGAAATGCCCTTATTTTTTGAAAGAAAAGCACATTTTTGTCCATTAAAATAACATAAAATTTATCAGAAATACAGTGAAGACATTGTTAATGTTGTAAATTACTATTGTAGCTGGAAACGTCAGATATTTTTATGGAATATTTACATAGGTGTACAGAGGCCCATTATCAGCAACCATCACTCCTGTGTTCCAATCAAATCAAATCAAATTTATTTATATAGCCCTTCATACATCAGCTGATATCTCAAAGTGCTGTACAGAAACCCAGCCTAAAACCCCAAACAGCAAGCAATGCAGGTGTAGAAGCACGGTGGCTAGGAAAAACTCCCTAGAAAGGCCAAAACCTAGGAAGAAACCTAGAGAGGAACCAGGCTATGTGGGGTGGCCAGTCCTCTTCTGGCTGTGCCGGGTGGAGATTATAACAGAACATGGCCAAGATGTTCAAATGTTCATAAATGACCAGCATGGTCGTATAATAATAAGGCAGAACAGTTGAAACTGGAGCAGCAGCACGGTCAGATGGACTGGGGACAGCAAGGAGTCATCATGTCAGGTAGTCCTGGGGCATCGACTGTGTTAGCTAATCCAAGTTCATCATTTTAAAAGGCTAATTGATCATTAGAAAACCCTTTTGCAATTATGTCAGCACAGATGAAAACTGTGGTTCTGATTAAAGAAGCAATAAAACTGGCCTTCTTTAGACAAGTTGAGTATCTTGAGCATCATCATTTGTGTGTTCGATTACAGGCTCAAAATGGCCAGAAACAAATAATTGTCTTCTGAAACTCGTCAGTCTATTCTTGTTCTTAGAGATGAAGGCTATTCCATGCAAGAAATTGCAAAGAAACTGAAGATCTCGTACAACGCTGTGTACTACTCCCTTCACAGAACAGTGCAAACTGTCTCTAACCAGAATAGAAACTGGGAGGCCCCGGTGCACAACTGATCAAGAGGACATGTACATTAGAGTATCTAGATTGAGAAACAGACACCTCACAAGTCCTCAACTGGCAGCTTCATTAAATAGTATCCGCAAAACACCAGTCTCAACGTCAACAGTGAAGAGGCGACTCCGGGATGCTGGCCTTCTAGGCAGAGTTTTGCGGGTACTATTTAATGAAGCTGCCAGTTGAGGACTTGTGAGGCGTCTGTTTCTCAAACTAGACACTCTAATGTATTTGTCTTGCTCGGTTGTGCACCGTGGCCTCCCACTCCTTTTTCTATTCTGGTTAGAGACCGTTTGTGATGCTCTGTGAAGGGAGTAGTACACAGCGTTGTACAAGATTTTCAGTTTCTTTGCAATTTCTCACATGGAATAGCCTTCATTTCTCAGAACACGAATAGACTGATGAGTTTCAGAAGAAAGTACTTTGTTTCTGGCCATTTTGAGCCTGTAATCGAACCCACAAATTCTGATGCTCCAGCTACTCAACTCGTCTAAAGAAGGACAGTTATATTGCTTCTTTAGTCAGAACAACAGTTTTCAGTTGTGCTGACATAATTGCAAAAAGGTTTTCTAATGATCAATTAGCCTTTTAAAATTATAAACTTGGATTAGCTAACACATTGTGCCATTGGAACACAGGAGGGATGGTTGCTGATAATGGGCCTCTGTACGCCTATGTAGATATTCCATTTAAAAAATCTGACGTTTTCAGCTACAATAGTAATTTACAACATTAACAATTTCTGAACTGTATTTCTGATCAATTTGACCCCATACTTTTGAACGGTAGTGTAGTGTGTGTGTATATTGTATATACTTTTTTCCCCTTTTAGGTGGAAGTTTACATTTTGTTATATATTTTCAGAGACTGGGATAGAGTAGCTAGGGCCTAAAGTGTATAGAGGCTGACCTCTAAAGATGCCTTTAGGAGCTGGAGGGTCTTCTGTATATGCTTATGGTGCAAAGTAACTAAAGATAATGTCCTAATGCTAACACTGACCTGGAACTGTTGCATTGCCCTGTGTGGGTGTGGAAGTTGCTGTGGATGCGTGGAAGCTAATTGTTTCTTCTGTCTGTCCAGGTGGGGCGAGACTCTTCCATCCATATATGGGACACAGAGATGCTGAAACCCATGTCTGTGTTGAAAGGATTCCACCAGCTGGGAGTGTGTGCCCTAGACTTCTCAGGTAGTACACCAGGGCTGTTTAAAGATGCTTTCCATACACTCTCCAGATAGTGTAACACATTGAACACAACAACTCATAATTGCTTTAACCTAGCCTGACATTCTCAGTCAGCCATGGAGAAAAATAACTCTTCCTTCACACAGGAAATGGGCGAGTTGAAATGTGTTCCAATTTAGAAGCATGGCGCTGAACAACCCTTTTATGGAGATAGTCTGTGTACTGTGGCAGGCTGGCAGCATCAAGGCAAAGGCTCTCATCTCTCTCCTGATAATTGGCCACAGACAGAGGCGTAGCTGCCATTACCTGCCATGGATCAAACCTATACCAGGCTAGTTTACTGTTCCTCACAAAACAAGAGTAAATAGAGAGGCTCTCTGTGTGAATTTTGAATTGATTGAGGTTGTGTTTTGTTGTTCTTCCTCAGCGGATGGCAAGCGACTGGCCTCGGTCGGGCTGGATGACAACCACACCATTGTCCTTTGGGACTGGAGGAAGGGGGAGAAGCTCTCAGCCATCAGGTTAGTACAGTACAGTAGCTGTTATGGCATCTCAGATGATCCATTCAGATCTCAGCAGTCTCCTCAATAGGCAGACTAGAGACATCAAAGGTCAAGATAAGTCCTAAGGGTTGACATTCTTCAGGAACGCTCCACTTACTGATGAAAAACAAGACTAGAAAATGTTTCTCAGTGAGTTAGCTCATGATATATATACAGTAACAGTCAAATGTTTGGACACACCGACTCATTCAAGGGTTTTTGTTTATTTTGACTATTTTCTACAATGTAGAATAATAGTGAAAACATCAAAATTATAAAATAGCACATGGAATCATGAGGTAACCAACAAAGTGTTAAACAAATCAAAATATATTTTAGATTTTAGATTATTCAAAGTAGCCACTTTGCCTTGATGGCAGCTTTGCACACTCTTGGCATTCTCTCAACGAGATTCACCTGGAATGCTTTTCCAACCATCTTAAAGGAGTTCCCACATATTCTGAGCACTTGTTGGCTGTTTTTCCTTCACTCTGCGCTCCAACTCATCCCAAACCAACTCAATTGTGTTGAAGTCGGGTGATTGTGGAGGCCAGGTAATCTGATGCTGCACTCCATCACTCTCTTTCTTGGTCAAATAGTCTGGAGGTGTATTGGGTCATTGTATTGTTGAAAACAAATGATAGTCTCACTGATCGCAAACCAGATGGGATGACGTATCGCTGCAAAATGCTGTATTAGCCATGCTGGGTAAGTGTGCCTTGAATTCTAAATAAATCACTGACAGTGTCACCAGCAAAACACCCCCACACCATCACACCTCCTCCTCCATGCTTCACGGCGGGAACCACACATGTGGAGATCATCCGTTCACCTACTCTGCGTCTCACAAAGACATGGCGGTTGGAACCAAAAATCTAAAATTTGGACTCATCAGACCAAAGAACAGATTTCCACTGGTCTAATGTCCATTGCTCGTGTTTCTTGGCCCAAGCAAGTCTCTTCTTATTATTTGTGTCCTTTAGTAGTGGTGTATTTGCAGCAATTAAACCATGAAGGCCTGATTCACGCAGTCTCCTCTAAACAGTTGATGTTGAGATGTGTCTGTTTGTCACGACTCCGACCGAAGGACACTCCCCTTCCCGTTCAGGTGGCGCTCGGCGGTCGTCGTCGCCGGCCTACTAGCTGCTACTGATTATTTCCTCCCCCTCCTTATGTGTTGATTGAGTGCACCTGTTTTGAATTAGGTAGTAGGCTTTATTAGTCAGTCGGCCCGCAGAGTTCCTTGTGCGGGATTAATTCTTGTGACCATCTGTTTAGTGTACTTGTGTGCACGTCTATGGGTTTTGTGGTTTTCCCATTTTGAGGGTTTTCCCTGGACCGTTTTAAGTCCCCCTGTTTGGGGGCATTTGTTTGTTCATTACGCCCTGTGTGTTCGTGAGGGTTGGCTTATGTTCGCCGTTTGTCGGTGCATTAAAATAGCACTCACCTGAACTCTCTGCTTCCTGCGCTTGACTCCTCACCCACTACACTCAGATCGTTACAGAATCCCGCACCACTGAGGAATGGAGTCAGCAGGAGCAACAGCCACTCCCCTCCCATCGATGGAAGAGAGGGTTCTACATCACACCACCGTTCTCCATCGGATCGGAACGGCGATGGATCTGGTGATGGAGAGAATGGACCGATGGGATGGGAGAGAAGCGGTCTCCCCTCTCCACCTTCGGCCCCCTCCTCAGGACTCCCCATCTCCCGACTCCAGCACCCTCCGTCTTACGCTCCCGAGGGTCTATGATGGAGCGGTAGCAGGGTGCCAGGGGTTCTTACTCCAGTTAGAACTGTACCTGGCCACCGTCAGACCTACTCCCTCGGGAGCGGAGAGGGTGAATGTCCTCATCTCCTGCCTCACGGGTCGTGCTCTGGAGTGGGCAAATGCAGTTTGGAATGGCCCAGACTCAGCTAAGGAGCACTACCCCTAGTGTTTGACCATCCTCCAGATGGCCGAGCGGCGGGAGAACGACTATTCCATCTCCGGCAGGAGAAGAGGAGCGCCCAGGATTACGCGTTGGAGTTCCGTACCTTGGCAGCAGGATCCGGGTGGAACGACAGGGCCCTTATCAACCACTACAGGTGTAGTCTCCGGGAGGACGTCCGCAGGGAGCTAGCGTGTCGGGACACCGCTCTTTCCTTGGATGAGCTAATTGACATGTCCATCCGACTGGACAATCTGCTGGCTGCCCGCGGGCGTTCGGAGAGTGTCCTGTGTGTTCCACCACCCAGCACCTCCACTCCTGTTCCGATGGAGTTGGGAGGGGCTTTGCCGAGGGGTACCGGAGGAGGAGGCTCCCTCTGCACCAACTGTGGTCGGAGAGGACACACAGCCGATCGGTGCTGGGGGTCCGTCTGGGAGTCGAGATGGCAGGCGGAACATTTCTCGATCACCCCAGGTGAGTCAGCACCAAACTCACCCAGAACCCCTGTTGGTCACATGTTTGTCTTGATTTTTTTCTTAAATTTTTTTCCCTCTTCCCAGCATAGGGCGCTAGTCGATTCAGGCGCAGCTGGGAACTTTATGGATCGCGGACTTGCTATTAAATTAGGTGTTCCACTTGTGCCGATAGATTTCCCTTTCCCGTGCACTCCCTAGATAGCCGGCCATTAGGGTCAGGGGTGGTCAGGGACCACGATCCCACTGGACATGGTAACGCAGGGGAATCATAGGGAGCGTATCAGTCTCTATATTATTGATTCGCCTGCGTTTCCAGTGGTGTTAGGGATTCCCTGGCTGGCCCGGCACAATCCTAAAATTTTGTGGAAACAGGGGGTTCTCCAGGGGTGGTCAGAGGAGTGTTCTGGAAGGTGTCTGGGAGTTTCCGTCGGTGCCACCTAGGTGGAAAGTCCAGACCAGGGTCCCACAGTGTGCATTCCCCCCCGAGTATGCCGATTTGGCAATCGCTTTTAGTAAAAAGAAGGTGACTAAATTACCACCACATCAACCGGGAAGGGATTGTGCGATAGATCTCCAGGGTAACGCTGCGCTTCCCAAGAGTCACGTGTACCCATTGTCCCAAGAGGAGACGTTGGCTATGGAGACATATATCACGGAGTCTCTGGGACAGGGGTACATTCGGTCCTCCATTTCACCCGTCTCCTCGAGTTTCTTTTTTGTGAAGAAGAAGGAGGGAGGATTGCGTCCGTGTATTGATTATAGAGGTCTAAATGCCATCACAGTGGGGTTCAGCTACCCACTACCTCTCATTGCTACGGCAGTGGAATCCTTTCAGGGAGCGCAGTTCTTCACAAAATTGGATCTCAGGAGCGCGTATAGCCTGGTGCGTATTCGGAAGGGAGACGAGTGGAAAACCGCATTTAGTACCACATCGGGCCACTATGAGTACTGCGTCATGCCGTATGGGTTAAAAAATGCTCCAGCCATTTTTCAATCCTTTGTAGACGATATTCTCAGGGACCTGCACGGGCAGGGAGTGGTTGTTTATATCGATGACATTCTGATCTACTCAGCCACTCACGCCGCGCATGTGTCTCTGGTACGCAAGGTGCTTGGTAGACTGCTGGAGCATGACCTATACGTCAAGGCTGAGAAGTGTGTGTTCTCCAAACGAGCCGTCTCCTTTCTGGGTTATCGCATTTCCACCTCGGGGGTGGAGATGGAGGGTGACCGCAGTAAGGCCGTGCGTAAGTGGCCGACTCCAACCACGGTAAAAGAGGTGCAGCGGTTTTTGGGTTTTGCCAACTACTACCGGAGGTTTATCCAGGGTTTTGGCCAGGTAGCGGCTCCAATTACCTCACTGCTAAAGGGGTGCCCGGTGCGGTTGCGATGGTCGGCAGAGGCGGACAGAGCTTTCAACAGATTGAGGGCGCTGTTCACGGATGCACCCGTGTTGGCGCATCCGGACCCCTCTCTAGCATTCATAGTGGAGGTGGACGCATCCGAGGCTGGGGTGGGTGCCGTGCTATCACAGCGCTCGGGTACGCCACCAAAACTCCGCCCCTGCGCTTTCTTCTCGAGTAAGCTCAGCCCAGCGGAGCGTAACTATGATGTGGGGGACCGGGAGTTGTTAGCGGTGGTCAGGGCTCTGAAGGTGTGGAGACACTGGCTTGAGGGGGCTAAGCACCCCTTTCTCATCTGGACCGACCACCAAAATCTGGAGTATATTCGGGCAGCTAGGAGACTGAACCCGCGGCAGGCAAGGTGTACCATGTTTTTCACTCGATTCCGGTTCACTTTATCATATAGACCGGGCTCCCAGAACGTGAAGGCGGACGCACTGTCCCGCCTTTACGACACGGAGGATAGGTCCGCCGAACCTACTCCCATCCTTCCGGCCTCAAAGCTGATGGCACCGGTGGTATGGGAGGTGGACTCGGACATCGAGCGGGCGTTACGGGCTGAACCCGCGCCTCCTCAGTGTCCGGCGGGGCGGAGGTACGTGCCGCTTGGTGTTCGGGACCAACTGATTCGGTGGGCTCACGTCCTACCCTCCTCGGGTCACCCTGGGGTGAGGAGGACAGTGGGGAGCCTTCGGGGAGGTATTGGTGGCCTACCTTGGCTAGGGACGTTAAGGTTTATGTCTCCTCCTGTTCGGTATGCGCCCAGAGTAAGGCTCCTAGGCACCTTCCTAGAGGGAAGTTACAACCCCTCCCCGTTCCACAACGGCCATGGTCACATCTATCCGTAGATTTCCTGACCGACCTTCCCCCGTCTCAGGGCAACACCACGGTTCTGGTGATTGTGGATTGGTTCTCTAAGTCCTGCCGTCTCCTCCCGTTGCCCGGTATCCCAACAGCCCTACAGACTGTGGAGGCATTATTCACCCACGTCTTCCGGCACTACGGGGTGCCGGAGGACATCGTTTCTGATCGGGGCCCCCAGTTCACGTCCCGAGTATGGAGGGCGTTCATGGAGCGTCTGGGGGTCTCGGTCAGCCTGACCTCCGGTTATCACCCCGAAAGTAATGGGCAGGTGGAGAGAGTAAACCAGGAGGTGGGTAGGTTTCTGCGGTCGTACTGCCAGGACCGGCCAGGGGAGTGGGCGAGATACATCCCCTGGGCTGAAATGGCCCAGAACTCACTACGCCACTCCTCTACTAATGTGTCCCCCTTTCAGTGTGTGTTGGGGTACCAGCCGGTCCTGGCACCGTGGCATCCGAGCCAGACCGAGGCTCCTGCGGTGGAGGAATGGGTGCAGCGCTCCAAAGAGACCTGGAGGGCCATCCAGGAATCCCTTCAACAGGCTAGTGGACGGCAGAAAATGAGTGCTGACCGCCACCGCAGTGAGGCCCCCATGTTTGTACCAGGGGACAGGGTCTGGCTCTCGACCCGAAACCTACCCCTCCGCATGCCCTGCCGGAAGCTTGGGCCGCAGTGTGTAGGGCCGTTCAAAGTCCTGAGGAGAATAAACGAGGTGTGTTATCGATTACAACTCCCTTCCTATTATCGTATTAACCCCTCGTTTCATGTGTCTCTCCTCAGGCCGGTGGTAACTGGTCCCCTACAGGACGGTGAGGTACTGGAGGTCCCTCCTCCCCCTCTGGACATTGAGGGGTCCCCGGCGTATACGATACGGGCCATTCTGGACTCGAGACGCCGGGTGAGGGGCCTGCAGTACCTCGTGGACTGGGAGGGGTACGGTCCGGAGGAGAGGTGCTGGGTACCCACCAGGGACATTTTGGATCCGTCAATGTTGAGGGATTTCCATCGCCTCCATCCGGATCGCCCTGCGCCTCGTCCTCCGGGTCGACCTCGAGGCCGGTGTCGGCACGCTGCGGGAGCCACGCGTCAGGGGGGGGGTTACTGTCACGACTCCGACTGAAGGACACTCCCCTTCCCGTTCGGGTGGCGCTCGGCGGTCGTCGTCGCCGGCCTACTAGCTGCTACTGATTATTTCCTCCCCCTCCTTATGTGTTGATTGAGTGCACCTGTTTTGAATTAGGTAGTAGGCTTTATTAGTCAGTCGGCCCGCAGAGTTCCTTGTGCGGGATTAATTATTGTGACCATCTGTTTAGTGTACTTGTGTGCACGTCTATGGGTTTTGTGGTTTTCCCATTTTGAGGGTTTTCCCTGGACCGTTTTAAGTCCCCCTGTTTGGGGGCATTTGTTTGTTCATTACGCCCTGTGTGTTCGTGAGGGTTGGCTTATGTTCGCCGTTTGTCGGTGCATTAAAATAGCACTCACCTGAACTCTCTGCTTCCTGCGCTTGACTCCTCACCCACTACACTCAGATCGTTACACTGTTACTTGAACTCTGTGAGGTGTTTATTTGGGCTGTAGTTTCTGAGGCTGGTAACTCTAACGAACTTATCCTCTGCAGCAGAAGTAACTCTGGGTCTTCCATTCCTGTAGCGGTCCTCATGAGAGCCAGTTTCATCATACCGCTCAATGGTTTTTGCGACTGCACTTGAAGAAACGTTCAAAGTTCTTGTAATTTTCCAGATCGACTGACATTCATGTCTTAAAGTAATGATGGACTGTTTCTCTTTGCGTATTTGAGCTGTTCTTGCCATAATATGGACTTGGTCTTTTACCAAATAGGGCTATATTCTGTATACCACCCCTACCTTGTCACAACACAACTGATTGGCTCAAATGCATTAAGAAGGAAAGAAATTCCACAAATTAACTTTTAAGAAGGCACACCTGTTAATTGAAATGCATTCCAGGTGACTACCTCATGAAGCTGGTTGAGAGAATGCCAAGAGTGTGCAAAGCAAAGGGTGGCTACTTTGAAGTATCCCAAATATAAAATATATTTGGATTTGTTTAAATGTTTTTGATTACTAAGTGATTCCACATGTGTTATTTCATAGTTTTGATGTCTTCACTATTCTACAATGTAGAAAATAGTAAAAATAAAGAAAAACCCTTGAATGAGTTGGTGTGTCCAAATGTTTGACTGTTACTGTAGAGTGACCTAATAATACTAGTTTTGGTCCAGATTCAGTTTGGTATTATTAATGGAAATGAGAGGTCTTTGTCCACAAGCTATGATCCGGTCAGTAGTTCCTGCAGCATAAATCAGTTATCCACCCCCACACTGATTCAAAAAGATACATGTCCAGTCATGCAATGTCCAGCATCACAACCATCCCTTGGCCATTGTACAAGCTCCGGAGCCAAGAGAATAACAACAAGTACTTCATTGCTCCTGATCAAAACATTCCCTTTAATTCCCTAGACAGCTTGAGCACCTCCACTTTAAATGTGGACATTTATATATGAGGGCAACATTGATATAATTCTCGTGAAGAGAGGAGGGAGGGGAACCACCCTGCAGACTCTTAAAGCTGTTCCTTTCTGAATAGAGAACACTTGGCCCTGCCAACTCACAGCTGAATGATTAAGTGTATGTCTGGTGCAGATCTCTGGTCCATCCATCTCAACCTGGGTTTAGGCTACATTCACTGTGAGTATAATCTCAAATGAAAAGTGGCCATTTAAAAAAAGAAAATTATGTAAAATCGAATGGCAATTCAAACTATCAAATATCCAGGAATTCAAATGGACACATCTATATGGACACTCTGATTTCCCCCAATGCTGGTCTTATTTCTCTATGGCTTTGCACTTGATATTCATAGCGGTAAAATAGTCCTTTGGAATTCCATCAGGCTAGTTAGAGCAGTGGAGGCTTGCTCATGTCCTGCCTGCGTGCTGTAGCTGTTGTGTACTGTGCTCCCGTGGCAGCTCAGAGACAGCTTGGAGCTGCACTAATCTCCTTTGCAGGCCCTGGTGGGCAGTGCAGTGAGGCGGGCAGAGGGAAATGGGGCCTGACAGAGCCTGCCTTGTGCACTGCACTGCCTAGTCCTCAGCTGGGAGAGGAGCATGGTGAGGCAGAGATAGGGAGAGGGGGCATGAGAGAAAGATGGAGATGAGCGGGGGAGGAAACCGATAGGAGACAGGGAGGGAAAATAGTGGGAGAGGGGGGAGAGGGATGGAGGTGAGAGAAGGAGAGTGAGAAAGCTTGAAAGGGATAGAGAGATGAAGTAGGTATCAGTTCTGCTCTGGCCTCAGTGAGCGCCATGTAGTGATGCAGCAGCACAAAGGCCAGTGATTAGGGACCCAGCCCAGTGTGCACTACGCTCCATTGGATCAGACAGGAAATGCCAGTGATTAGGGACCCAGCCCAGTGTGCACTACGCTCCATTGGATCAGACAGGAAAGGCCAGTGATTAGGGACCCAGCCCAGTGTGCACTACGCTCCATTGGATTAGACAGGAAAGGCCAGTGATTAGGGACCCAGCCCAGTGTGCACTACGCTCCATTGGATTAGACAGGAAAGGCCAGTGATTAGGGACCCAGCCCAGTGTGCACTACGCTCCATTGGATTAGACAGGAAAGGCCAGTGATTAGGGACCCAGCCCAGTGTGCACTACGCTCCATTGGATTAGACAGGAAAGGCCAGTGATTAGGGACCCAGCCCAGTGTGCACTACGCTCCATTGGATTAGACAGGAAAGGCCAGTGATTAGGGACCCAGCCCAATGTGCACTACGCTCCATTGGATTAGACAGGAAAGGCCAGTGATTAGGGACCCAGCCCAGTGTGCACTACGCTCCATTGGATTAGACAGGAAAGGCCAGTGATTAGGGACCCAGCCCAGTGTGCACTACGCTCCATTGGATCAGACAGGAAAGGCCACTGATCCTTATTGTTCATATGGGAGGGAGGCAGCCAAACTGTGCAGACGCATTGGGTGTAATATGATTCCCTGTACACTAAGTTTATTCCACTTCTATTTCAGATCCATGTATTTTTGTGCAATGGAATTAATGCAATGTTTTCAATCATTTTTTAGGGGAAGCAAGGATAAGATTTTTGTCATAAAAATGAATCCATACTGTTCAGACAAGCTCATCACAGCAGGGGTAAAGCATATGAAGTTCTGGCATAAAGCAGGTAAGAGACCGCAAAGTTAAACAAAAGTTGACTCAGCAATGTCTCAAAGAATGATGTGATGTGTTGTCATGTGAGTTAATGACACAACCTCTCTTTCAGGTGGTGGTCTGATCGGGCGTAAGGGCAATATGGGGAAGACCGAGACAATGATGTGTGCTGTGTATGGCTGGACAGAGGAGATGGTGTTCTCGGGGACGTGCACAGGAGACATCTGTATCTGGAGAGACATGTTCCTGGTAAAAACAGTCAAAGCCCATGATGGCCCAGTCTTCAGTATGCACGCCCTGGAGAAGGTACTGGAAGGGAAAGGAAGGGGTTTAAACACTGGCCATTTGAAATGTGAAATAGAGATGACACCTTTCTCTCTCTGTCTCTGTGTCTCTCTTTCTTTCTTCCCCTCTCGCTGTTTCTCTCTTTGTTTTTGCCATTACTATTCTGATGGTGTAGTATTGTCAATGAATAGAGTAGGATTGTATTCTTTCAGATGTCAGTGTTATACAATGATGCTATGTGAGTGATTAAAGAAGAGATATTCTAATCTATCTCCTGTTCTCTCGTTATGTCCCACTCTGTAGGGATTTGTGACAGGAGGGAAGGACGGCATAGTGGCGCTGTGGGATGACACCTTTGAGAGATGCCTCAAGACGTACGCCATCAAGAGAGCAGTCCTCGCTCCAGGCTCCAAAGGTAAAAGGTCACCCTGTCACTGCCGTGAAGCCAATCACGTTACATACTGGGGTCATAGCTCCAACGCCAAAGGAATCATTAAGTGGAAATCCATTTAAACACTCAATCCATTTAGCTTTAATGAAGATTGCTTCCTCTGCCCCTGGTTAAATGAAAGTCCTTATCCTATAATTCACTCTATAGGGTTACTGTTGGAGGACAACCCTTCCATACGTGCCATATCTCTTGGTCATGGTTATATACTGGTGGGGACAAAGAACGGAGAGATTCTGGAGGTGGATAAGAGTGGACCCATCACCTTGCTGGTCCAGGTGAGCGGATACAGAGTGTTACATACAGTGTCATTATAAAGTCAACAATCTGTCACAAATGTCACAATGAACAGCACACACGACAGGCACCAGCTGTGCTTAACTGAGGCTGGCAGGGATGTGGCAGCCTGGTTTTT
This sequence comes from Oncorhynchus tshawytscha, assembly GCF_018296145.1. NCBI lineage: Eukaryota > Metazoa > Chordata > Actinopteri > Salmoniformes > Salmonidae > Oncorhynchus > Oncorhynchus tshawytscha. The sequence continues at coordinate 32,500,516 of NC_056439.1, read as the reverse complement.
GTAGCTTGGTTAGGTGGGAGCCAATGAGGTGCCAGTAATGAAGGTGTCAGCTGGGGGCACATTATTTTGGGTTGAAGGTTGTACTGAGAGACTGGCAGTGAGGGGAACTGTCTCTTCACTGGAAACCATTGTAGAACTATGTTATACTGTACAGTACCTGGAGTAACGTTGCAGAAACTGTTTATAATACTGATGAATGAGCCCTGCAGTCTTTTAATTTTGTAAATTAATTTTGCAAAGACAAGTGCTTCTACTATCTCTCCAGGCCTCATTTGACCCATAGGAAACCCAGAGCTAATGTTATTGATTTTCTTGTGAAATGCTCTAGAGCAAATGAGCAATTTCTTATGGGTGAAGCCGAGCAACAGAAACATATGGAATGAGCTCTGAGGCTTCTGTCTGCCTGGCTCCTCCATTGATTTTCATTGTGCACTTAAGAATTCTCAGAACAAATATGTGGATGCATGTTCGCAAAATGCTACACTGTGCTAGACATCTAGTCCATGTATTTATTTTACATGGGTGCTACATGTATCAAATATTTTATGTTAGAGGATATAAAATGTGGTTCCTAACCACTCTCTGTCGCACCTTGATTAGATTGAATTGAGTTGCACTGAGTGAATGGTATTGTCTGTTTGATGGGTCCACAGGGTCACATGGAGGGTGAGGTATGGGGCCTGGCCACTCATCCCCATCTCCCTCTCTGTGCCACTGTCAGCGATGACAAAACCCTGCGCATATGGGACCTGTCCCCCAGCCACTGTATGCTGGCTGTACGCAAGCTCAAGAAAGGTGAGTCACTCAAATAGAAAGGTCTATGCTACATTCATTCACTTCCTTTTTTCCCTTTCTGTGGTGCATTCTTATAGTCATTAGGTGCATTCTCTGAGGTACTAACTGACCTCCTCCATAGGGGGGCGCTGCTGCTGCTTCTCCCCTGAGGGCAAGGCCCTGGCAGTGGGCCTGAACGACGGAAGCTTCCTCATCGTCAACGCAGACACCCTGGAGGACCTAGTGTCCTTCCACCACCGCAAGGATATCATCTCAGACATACGCTTCTCACCAGGTCAGACATTGTCCTCCCTCCATCCCTCCCTCCACTCATCCCTCCAGCCCTACAAATACCCTCCATATTCTTTCCTGAAGAAAGAAAGACAAAGTGTAAAAAATTACTTTGTCTTAAAAAGAAAGAGAAAAAATATATGAGATATGGCCAGGTATTCATATTTTCCCCCTGCTGTGAGAAGAGGTATTGCTGCAGGCTTGACCCAAATACACTGATGTATGTAACAAGGCCAGGCAGGGAGAGACACAGTCTGTCTGAGTGGGAAGAGAGTAGTGGGGGAGGATAAAGTGAGAGCTAGAAACTAAACTCTCTATATCATGGCCAGTTAACCTTAATCTACAATGCTAAGGATCCAGTTTCCCAACACATAACTGATAGTGCTTCTAATTGCTTCTCTATACAATATAGACGTCTGCACTCTTATACACTGTTCAATGTGCTGGCAGATAGTAGTTTTATTATTCTAAAGAATTGTGATGACCATATACATACTGTAAATATGGAGTACTGTTTGTTGTCAGAGTTGATTTAATGTGTGTTGTTATCTTGGCTGCTGACCAGAAGGCCTGACAGACTTGTAACAACAGAAAAGGAAACCCTTTTGAAACATGGCTGCTGTGTTTACACAGGTGCAGGGAAGTACCTGGCGGTGGCGTCGGTTGACAGCTTTGTGGACATCTATAATGTGATGAGCAGCAAGAGGGTGGGGGTGTGCAAGGGGTCCCTCAACTACATCACCCATCTGGACTGGGACAAGAGAGGTAAACATGTTCGTCTAACAACTACACTGATTGTGGCAGTGACCTTTGCAGGTGACAGTTGACCTGGACCAATGCCATTGTATTTCAGGCTATTCTTATTGTTGGCTCATTCACAATGTGTGGACATCCATTTTAAACCATTTAAAAAAATTTAAACCTAAAGGAATAGTCATTTTTGTTATTCCAAGTATGATAACTGAATGATAATGCTACTGGGTTGATACAGTGCCTTTTGAGAAGTGTAAAATCTTTTGATTTCACCTCATTTGAGCTTTCTGACATAAAGAGCACATGTTCAACCTCATAAAAAACAAGTTGTTCCATCTGAAGAGGTTAAATAAAAAAATGGCTATATTAAGTGCCTATCAAGTGCCAAATAAAGTAATGGGGTTGACCTTAGGAGGGTTGATGATTTAATCTTAAAACAGCTATAAATCCCCTCATGAGAGGATGAATGGAAACTTGTTGTGTGCAACAGGGAGTGGCAACTGAATGCAAGCGTCCCCAAAGAAATGTAATTGCTCAAATGTTTCTAGCCTTTCTATCTATGGGTAACAGAGTTGAAGAGCAACGCTCGATCCGCTCAGTTTTCCAGCACAAAACACCACCCTTTGGGAAAAATGACGTTGAAACTACGTGGAAAACTGATTGGATTTGTGAAAAGCCTTAAGTACATTTCATACATTTTTTTTACCCAACTTTTAACCTTAATCCGATGACATGGTGACATTTTATTTTTTGTTGATCTCATGTTGAATTCAAGTTAGTTGACAACTCAACCAAATGTAAATCAAAACTAGATGTTGAACTGAAGTCTGTGCCCAGGGGACAGATAATAGCCAGAAAGAGTAGATTCAGCTCACCTGCTATTACATTATGATTTGACTATTAGATGTTAAATGTTTCTATTGAAACATTTTTTTTAAATGAATAGTTTCACCATATTAAAATGAGAGTTCCGTTCAAGTAATAGGGTTGATCTTAAAATGAGGGACAGACGTAAATGAATTACTAATCACATGAAATGAATAATCAGTTTAAGAAAACAAAATAATGAGGGCTTTACAATGATGGTGAAAACTTGGAGACGTTTTTGGATAAAGTGGGTTGAAATCGTCCTAGAAGTGACACAGGGTTGGCGGAGGGACAAGTCAAAATGCTGAATTTTGGCACTGTAGCAAGCCTTTATTCATATAAAAATGTGATTGATTGAATTCTTGATGAGTGCAATTAAGTTAATATAACAGGCTTTTAAAATTTTATATTTGTGCACAAATTCTACTTAAAATATCAAAGGGACGCAAAAGGCACTCATTTTGTGGAACGACCCTACTATAAACCACAAAAGGGTTAATTTAATATCAGATTCAGTCTTAACTGTGTTCTCTCATTCACAGGAAAACTACTGCAAGTGAACACTGGTGCTAAAGAACAGTTATTTTTCGAAGCTCCACGGGGAAAGAAGCAGACCATTCCTGCTACAGAGGTAAGCACAACACATCACATACACTGCTGCCTGCCATGGCCCATGGCGTTGTCGTGGCTATAGTGGGGCTGGCCTACTTTTCCCCCCGAGATGTCACAGGACAGCGTGGTAAGGGCACTCAAGCATTAACACAGCCCATTTTTCTGCAGCATCATTCTAATTCTGGCAATGGAAATGTGGATAGTGTTTGTTTTTAGGGCCTCTTTATACTGTGTGACGTTCAAACACCTTTTGAGGCACGGGGGGGGGGTCATTAAGACATAGGGGTTAGGTATCATAGATGCTGTCAGGCTGGTGTCAAATCTCATAGGAACCACTGTTGTCCACCTCACCACCCTCCCACCCTTCCTCTCCTCTCTCCTGGTCCGCTCCTTCAGGTAGAGAAGATAGACTGGAGCACATGGACCTGTGTTCTCGGGACGTCCTGTGAGGGGATCTGGCCTGTGGTCAGTGAGGTTACCGAGGTGACCACTGCCTGCCTTAGCAACAACAGAAACGTGCTAGCAACGGGGGATGATCTGGGATACGTCAAGCTATTCAGGTATCCTGTCAAGGTAAGGCACTTATAATTATCTATTCATGTCTTCTCATTGCCGTTACTAGAATGTAATACATTTACACTGTTATGTTAATGCTAATGTTAAAACAATGTTATTTTAACGTAATGTTACTTCTGCCCACAGGGAAAGTATGCAAAGTTCAAGCGCTATGTGGCCCATAGCACCCATGTGACTAACGTGCGGTGGACGCATGACGATGGTCTCCTGGTGACGGTTGGTGGGGGTGACACATGCCTCATGATCTGGACTCACGAGGCCGAGGGGCACAGGGAAGCCAGACATTGTGATAGTGAAGAGTCGGACATCGAGAGCGAGGATGATGGGGGTGAGAAATGCACACAAATACACACAAGTCATCATATAGTCACTTTCTACTGATATCGATAGCCTCCCTCTAATATTTTATTATGTTTAGCCTCTCATAGATGGTACAAAATGCAGCATGTATTCTGATCTAGTATCTTTATCTTTTCTGTCATTGGCCAGGTTATGACAGTGATGTGACGAGGGAGAATGAGATGAACTACACCATCAAGGCCTTATCCACCAACGTGCGACCCATGACTGGGGTCAAACCCCACTTGCAGCTGAAGGAGCCATCTGTGGACGAGAGGTAACAGTCCACAGGGCTGTGGAGAGACACCCACGGGTTCAAATCTCTTTTTCATGTATTTTCCATTTGAGGCTTTCTTTATTGGGCACATGATGGACACAAAATATTTACGACAATCAGTTTAAACTGAAACGAGGTGTAGTGAAAGAAAATCCAATTGGAATCTCATAATATGTCAAAGTGACACCAAAGGGTCCACCAACCCAATTTGTGTAAATCCAGATTCCCTCAACAATCACGTTTCTTTTTTTGCCTTTACGTAAATTCATACTGTCCCTTAGAGGATAACCTCACCTCTCTCTTCTTCTCTCTTCAATGGCTGTCCCTCTGTCTCTGTCTGTCCTGCTCTCCTCTTTCATTCTACTTGAAGGCAGGGGGTAGTCAGGTAAGAGACTTTACACAAGACATCCCCATTACTTTAGGGAAATGTACCTCTTGCTAGGCACAATATAAACCCTGAGATATCTCAATATCAAATATCTCAAATCTCAATTGATAAAGCATGTTAATCTATGGTCTTTACAGAAACTATGGTCCAAATAAGCCGTACAGAACGTCTTTACTTGGGTTTTGGAAATATTTGTCTGTTTCGTGAACTGTGTGGAAGAGTTTATAATAATAAGTATGTCTGCTTCACACTATGGTTTGACAACCCATGCAGCATCTGTGGGTGCCAGTTAGTGATTATCATAGAGATGCTAAAGGTGCTGGTTGTTATAGATACTCCGTGGCGCTGAATGGGGTGTATTTTATGTCCTCAGTGGCTGCCTTGTCAGTGTTGTGTTATGCTTCTGTGTCGGTGGGGCAGCTGTGAACGTTGTGCTGTCAGAACCCCTGTTCTCATGTTCCATTTGTCTTTGTTATTGCTGCCATGGAAGAGGGTCAAGGTAAGACACATCCCCTATGTTCCATATGAACTTCTTCTGATTGAATATTTCAGACCCACATTTCACTTATTGAGCACTTATAGCTCAAGAAACGTCTTCTCCAAATATATGATTCATTAAGGTCTTGACTTGTATTTTGGATCTTTGACTTGAGAAAGATTGAGGGGTCGATGGGGTCATACACAGTAGCTCCTATTATTCTAGCTGTCTGTTTCAGACCTCCTGTTAGCAGGGCGCTGCCACAGCCTGAGAAGCTGCAGACCAACAATGTGGGCAAGAAGAAGCGGCCCATTGAGGTGAGACTGGTGTTACCTTAGGACAAACACACCCATTCAAATCATATTTTATGGATGTTAGCTATTGATGCAACCTACATTAACCCACATATCTCATCAAATTTGATTTTTGCATTAGTATTTGTCATGCAGCAAATGGGTTGGTCATTGTTTTGGTAATGCAATAATTTAGAGTCAAGAACTGTGTTCTGCTTTGTCCACTCCAGACATCCTCTTCAGGGACCATAATTGAACCATAATCACATCTTGAGGAAGCACATGCTCCTGATGCGCTGCTGTACCTTCAAAAAGAAATTGGTCTCATCTCCCTCAGTTGTCATAGAGATGATTTTGATCCTGACCCTTTCATAACTCTTCTGCAGGACCTGGTGCTGGATCTGGTTTTTGGTTACCGGGGCAATGACTGCCGCAACAACGTCCACTACCTGAATGAGGGGACGGATATCATCTACCACACAGCTTCTGTCGGTATCGTCCTCAACTTAACCACAGGTGGGAGGGGTTGGAGTAGAGAAGGGATGAGCCGAGTTGTGTTCATCTGAAGAGGGTTTCACAGTATTGTTGAATGAGCATTAATGCTATTCTTTGAAATCCTAAACATGTTATTTGTCCTTTACTGTTCTTACGAGGGATGTCAATTCACATATTTGTGTGTGTGTGAATGGCGTGTGCACGTGGTTGCGTGCGCGTGCCTGTGTGTATGTGTTTCCTTGCAGCCTGCCAAAGCTTCTATATAGAACATAGTGATGACATTCTGTGCCTGACTATCAATCAACACCCCAAATTCCCCAACGTGGTGGCAACTGGCCAAGTAGGTATGTTTGTGAGAGGTTGACCTCATGTTTTCTTCCCTATGTGCTGTAACTGTGTGTTCTACTGGGGATTACTGTACCCCCCCCCCTTATCTGTGCTCTGATGAAACTTACCTGCATAGTTGCAAACTCCACACAGTTGAATAAAAGAGAAATTATCATGCATGTTTGCTGTGTGCCTTGCAATCCACAGAAACCTACCAAAAACACAAGCTATGTAAACAGTCTCTAAAGAGTGAATCAAAAGCTGCATGTGGGAGGTCCTTGTACAATTCCCATGCACATGTTAGCTCTTTATGAGGAAAACTACTACAATACAGTTTTCTGTCAATATTCTTATTAACACTTGGACTGAGTAAAATAGTGTTTTATAGTTTTACTAGTGCCATTGATCTTCCTATTATTTAATGAATCTTTACATTTGTTCCATACAGGTGATACTGGTGATATGTCAGGTAAGAACTTCGCCATTTCAATAGTTTTGGTTTGTCCCAGACAGCAGAGGACAGCAGTTCTGACTGAGAGTGTTTTGGTGCACTAGTGGAAAAAAAAATCTAATTTTGAAAAGATCCTTGATGATGTTTTCTTATGGTAGATTGAGAATAGCTTTCTCTTCTTCATAGATAATATTGATTGACAGCTTTCCAGTTAACCTTCTACTACATCCACAGTGTGTTATATTGATAGACTGCGACCTAGTGGGTTAGATGGGAAGGGCAGGTGTGCATCTCACACAAACTTGCTTGATTGCTTCAGTTGCTTGTAGCCCTGTAGCTCTTGTTTGACCCCCACTTACATTGGTACTCAATTCAAGACAAGTTTTTTTTATATGAATGTACCATTGATATTCAATATCCATTATAACTTATGTCATAAGGTTCGACAAATGTAAAAACCTCATATTTAAAAGAAGTCACAGTCATTGAATTTCATCATTTGTGGATTTAGTTGGGGCCTAATGTTTCTGGCCTCTTTTCATCCAGCATACATGAAGCTTGAATCTGCACTGCTGTTGTTCCCTCTCTCAGCCACGTCGCCCTCCATCCATGTGTGGGATGCCATGAACAAGCAGACGCTGTCTGTGCTGCGCTGTTTCCACTCCCGGGGTGTCTGCTCGGTCAGCTTCAGTGCCACTGGGAAGCTGCTGCTCTCTGTGGGTCTGGACCCAGAACATACCATTACCATCTGGAAGTGGCAAGAAGGTAAATAACTCACACCAACTCATTACAGGTTTTTCACCTTATCACGGTGCACCTGTTAGTGCCCAGCTGCAATGAATACAGGGAGATAGGTCCCCTACAGAGCTTATATCAATGCACCATTATTTTCAAGGTGCCAAAGTGGCCAGCCGGTCAGGTCACACTCAACGGATCTTTGTGGCAGAGTTCCGTCCGGACTCGGACACCCAGTTTGTTTCTGTTGGGATAAAACATGTGAGGTTCTGGACGCTCGCGGGCCGGGCTCTGCTGTGCAAGAAGGGTGTGATGAGTTCCATAGAGGACGCCCGCATGCAGACCATGCTCTCTGTAGCATTTGGAGCTGTAAGTCCATTCCCCACTCTCTATGTTACTGACATATGATACCCAATCGGACAGTACAGTTACTACATTTGCAGTTTCCCTATGGAACATGTATACTTAGAATGTATTTGGCATTGTACTTATTGTTAAGATCTACTTATACTTTATTTTATGTATAATCTTATGAATGTTAACTTGAATTAATGTTGAAAACTTTTTTTTATTATTTAAAAAAATAATAATAATTTAAAAAATTAAAAAAATAAAAATATATAATCTACCTTTCATTTCAATGTTATGACAACAGTGTACAGATATGATACATGTTGTAATTATATGTATAAAACCTATTGAATAGGGTTAACAATGCAATTTAATTGATTCTTATACTGATTGATTGTCTGTGTAATGCTCCTCTGCTCTTTTAGGTCACAAGATTAGTGCAGGTTTTTTTTTTTTTTGTTTCAGAATAACTTGACATTTACAGGTACCATTAGTGGGGATGTGTGTGTGTGGAAGGAACACATTCTAGTGAGAGTAGTGGCTAAAGCCCACACAGGGCCTGTATTCACCATGTACACCACACTAAGAGATGGCCTCATCGTTACGGGAGGCAAGGAAAGACCGTAAGTATTGCTCCTCTCCTCACTGTACCAGCTACCACTGCTGTTAGTCGTGTGAAATCAATGAACTGACTTGGATTAATTAATCAAAGTTTTGTACATAAACATATAGAGGACTGAGAGTATGAAACTTGAATGGAAACTCAGATTTCAGTATACAGCAACAGTGTTGTGTTTGGTGCTCCCTACAGGTCAAAGGAAGGAGGTGCTCTGAAGCTGTGGGACCAGGAGCTGAAGCGCTGCAGAGCCTTTCGCCTGGAGACGGGACAGATCATAGACTGTGTGCGCTCCGTATGCAGAGTAAAGGTGGGACATTCCACAATCCAGGGGGTATAAAGAATAGGCTAATGAGCCATGCAAGTCTATATTTGTATTCCTCATCCACATTTCCCTTGTTGCTGTTCTAGGGTAAAATTCTGGTAGGAACCCGGAATGCTGAGATCATTGAGGTGGGGGAAAAGAATGCAGCGTGCAACATCCTGGTGAACGGCCACATGGATGGTCCGATCTGGGGCGTTGGCACCCATCCCACACGGGACGTGTTCCTTTCTGCTGCAGAGGATGGCACTGTGAGGCTGTGGGACATCCCAGAGAAGGTCAGGAGCCCCTTTACTATGACTTGTTAGCCAGCCAGCTAGTCTCAGTGCATAAAGAGCTAACTTAATTTGATGGAATCTTTCTTACGGATGTATTGTACTTGATTCTGCTAATGTGTTGTATGTGAGACACTAGAAGAACCTTGTGTGTTGACTTTCTCTATGTTGAATCTATTTTGGGGTAACAGAAGATGCTAAACAAGGTGAACCTGGGACACCCAGCTCGTACGGTGGCCTACAGCCCCGAAGGGGACATGGTGGCCATTGGCATGAAGAATGGAGAGTTCATTATCCTGCTGGTCACCTCACTCAAGATCTGGGGCAAGAAGAGGGACCGCCGCTCTCCCATCCAAGATATCAGGTGGGGGAATCCCTCTCAAAATCACCCAGAGCCTTTTATGGAGGAAACTCATCCTTCATGAGTGTTCTTCTCTTTGTTGTAATAAGTCTCAGAGGGCACATTTTGAACTGAACCTGTTTCTTCCTCAGGTTCAGTCCAGATTCACGCTACTTGGCAGTGGGCTCCAGTGAGAGTGCGGTTGACTTCTACGACCTGACGCTTGGACCACAACTCAACCGTATTAACTGCTGCAGGGACATCCCCAGCTTTGTCATGCAGATGGACTTCTCTGCAGACAGCTGCTATGTTCAGGTATAGGCACGAGATCTGTGTATCTATGATTGTTTGTGTAAATGCATATTAACTCTCCAATATGAAATCAAGACTCACAATGATCATGTTTGAATGTATTATTTGACTATTATTTACTATTACTCCAACAGATATCGACTGGTGCTTACAAGCGGCTGGTGTACGAAGTGCCATCTGGAAAGCATGTCACAGAGCAGTCAGTCATAGACAGGATAACCTGGGCCACATGGACAAGGTGAGCGTGTGTTTTATGTTGGGGTCTCCATAGTAATCTCACTACTGACAGGGCCATATGAAATCAGTACTGGGGACACAGGGGTTACCCTAGTGTTTCCCAAACTGGGGGCCACGACCCCAAGTGGGGTCGCCTGATTTGAAAATGGGGTCACAAGAGAAACTCTGAAATTACATTTTAAAAACCGCACTTGGTTCTTAGAACCAGGGTTACGTCAGTAAACAAAGCAGTTAATCTTTTCTTCCCACAAATGTGGCTCTATCTTTTGAACGGTTTAAGCTACAAAATATTATTACACCATCACGGAAAGATACAACTCTCAGAAACACACGTGTCCCTCTACAATGCCCACAAGCCGCATAGGACTCATTAGAACAGAGTGGAGCTGACCAGGCACTAAATCAGACTGGGGGGGGGGAAATAACATAATTAATTATAATGTTCTTTTCTACACAGAATATCATACAAAAATGTTGCCTGAACTCAACAAAAATTGGGGAACCCCTAGGTTACACAAAGTCAAAGTACCACATGATCATTGGAGTTACTTCCTGTCTAACTAACATGTGATGTCTCACTGTCTGGCAAGTGTCCTGGGGGATGAGGTTGTGGGGATCTGGTCCCGTAACACTGACAAAGCAGACGTCACCTGTGCCTGTGTTTCCCACTCTGGCCTGAACATCGTCACAGGCGATGACTTTGGAATGGTAAAGCTGTTTGACTTTCCATGTCCAGAAAAGTTTGTAAGTATAATCTGTGTTCTATGATGCTGATCTGTGTCTCTGTGTGAATATTGAATTCTGTTTGATATTTGTGCCTCATTAATCCAAGAAAACTATAAATTCATACATTGCTGCCATAGAATAGTGAGCTCTATTTATATATGTCACTTACAAAAATGAAATACTGTTAATTGTTTATAACTGCTAATACTTGTTGGATTGATTATAACATGTTAAATATGACTCACGAATTGTATCATATTGTACAGTAGCCTACATATTCACTTTGACTTATGGTAGCATTCAACATTGACATGAATGGAGATATTTATTTTATTGGTGAACTTTCACTAATGTGATTCAGGCTTATGTTTGTGGTTTCATGTGTACCATTCATGTGTCTCTGTAATGTTGGTGTGTGTGTTATTGACCATCATGATATACTGTAACTACAGTTCCACCTAACCTATGCATCTATTATCTGTCTAAATTATGCTCAGCTACAGTTATTTTGAGGAAGCCATTTTAATAACACACGTATTGTTCTCTGCAGGCCAAACACAAACGCTTTCTGGGCCACTCAGCCCACTTGACTAATATTCGCTTCACAAGTGGGGATCGCTTCGTCATTAGTGCTGGTGGGGACGATAGAAGGTAGAACTCCACTTTCTATCAGTACAGTATTCCTCTGAAACTATGTCTCCATTTTACAACATTGTCATTAGTGGTGTTTTAAGTTCATTGTAGCAATTGACAATTAAATAAACATTTGAATATTGTACGAAATGCCTTAGTGTTACACCGCTGACTGTTAATACATGTCTTTCCTCTCCCTTTTCTGTGTCCTCTGCAGCCTATTTGTCTGGAGGTGCATCCATGCCCCTCACTGAGAGGCACACCTGGAGTGACACATCATCCATCCACCACTGCGTCCAGTCCAGGGGTCTGCATGGGCTTTTCCCAGCATGCCTATTCAGAGAGAATAAACCGTTCTACTCCGCTGTGGGATAACTACACATCTAGTAAACAGGACTCATTGTCTCAACACTCGGGGCATCAGTGTGAACCTCATCTACACTACAGCATAAGCCCTGATTGTTATTCCACGAGGTGGAAGACTTCATACCACTACCGTTGCAAAATATCCCTCCAAAACATCACATCACAGTTGTAAAACTTCCTTTCATATCACCTGCACATGATTTTGATGGTGATGATTATTTATTTTTAGTATGAGTATTTGTGTCAATGTTCTAAATAGCAGTTTTGCCAGTTGGCAGGAGTTAGTGTGACTGATGAAAATGCCATTTTTAAAACTTGTAGCAAACTAATTTAGCCTTAATCTCCTTCTGAGTGACTGATGAGGTTTGGAGTGGTTTGATGTTTGTTTTATATAATTTCATTGTTTTTTCTTTTGACTAATACAAGTTCTTGTTTTCTTAATTATTTTTAAAAATTATTTAAACTCCTGTGGCCTTCCTCATGAATGTAACATCCGCAGTTATGTTCTGGATGTCAGCATGCCAAAGCATACTATGCACTGTACACCCGACCTGGTCACTGTGTTACCCTGATGGTTTGTGTATTTGACCGTGTTGTCCACTGGTTGAACCTCAAACCCCCAGCAGTGTGTGACCATATTGATTCAAATGTAGTGATCTTTTAGCTTGTGCAGTAACCCTCCATAACATACAATGTGTGTGTATAGTTGTTTGAGGTTTTGTGTATGTGTGTAATGGGAATGCATGGCTTATCAAAAGACAATCCCCGATTCCCTGTCCAACCAAATTCCTCAAAAAAACAAAGGAAAAAAGCTGAAAATGTTTCAATGCACTGTTGCATTTCTCCTTTTGATCACTTTTCAGTGTGCTGCTATGGCGTAACATTATTAAGAGCATACATATTGATATACGTTTAAAAGGGAGTGGCTATTTTTACAAGGATATAGGTTTATGTTTCTCGTAACCAGATATGATATTGCTCAACTGGAATGTAACTGAGTAAATAGAAAATATGAAAGATGCTAAATGTTTTCCCTCGTTTTATGATAATTCTGTTAAATTAATGAAATGTGTTTACTGCATATTTTGATTTACATTACATCAATGTAAATATAATTTGTAAAGATATTGTTTTGTATATTTTTTGTGAAATCTTTCTTAAATCAAATTTTAATAAAAAACTAAAAGATTGACAACATAAGTTCTTTATCAGGCATGGGGTACTAACTCAATCAACAACCTATATCAATCCTATTTGCATACACCCAGCGATCTAAGCTATGTGAATTTGAGGGTTTGATGAGCTTGATAATCAAACTATGTTGACATGATAGCCCATCTACATTGGACACACCTATTAAGAATGAGAAATTCACTAATCATTCACTAACATTTTGATGTTCCAAAACAATTTTGAAATGGTAATGCCTTATGATAGTTGGTACCTATCTGTGACTGGCCACACTTCCCACAGTAGCTGCTCTTTCATCATTATGATGTAATCAGAAAGCTCCCAATTTACTTGGTAAATACATCATGACCTAAATTTAACTGTATTAATTTGATTCCAAGACAAATACATTTGCTGTCATTTTGACAGTTTTATTCAGAGACATGACCTACATTCTTTATGGGATGCAGTCTTTTACATTCAAACTACTCCAAAGCATAATCTTCATTCAGTATAAATATATAACCAATATAACATTTTTTTTAATATCGTAGTGAAACAGAACACTGAAAACCAATCCATCAATTTGTTAATACATCCAGCACATCTGATTCTCATCCACTTTGTTAAATTTGTAACCAAGCATACTTTCCCAAAAAATAGGCTACAGCATTCTTTAAATGTTGTCAGTTGCAGAGTTGTTATGAGGATCATCTGTGAATTGTGGAATAACTTATTCACCTGTGAACACCTGGTATCTGAATATATAATTTCAAATAAAATGCCTACATTATGACTTAGTGAGGGATGGAGGGGTTTAAAGCTGCAAGTCTCAGACCCAGAGTCTCATAACTTGACTGAGAAGGAGGTTCCGCATGAGCAGCCGTGGTCTGCCTGAGGGTTTTTCAGCATCTGGAAGGAGGAGCGAATCAGCTCCTGAGTATAGTCCAGTGTAGAGCCTTTCACAAACTCCAGGCTGTCTTGGTCCACAATGACCCCTACCCCTCCTTGCTCAAACACCCTGAGAGAGAGAGAGAGAGGGGGAGAAAGAGTTTAGAATGGATAAAAAAGGGTGTTGGAAGGGATCGAGGACAAAGAGATAAACAGATATGGTCAGATAACAATGATTGTGTTACTACAAATAATTGTCTTACCGCTGCACACCATTCATTCAGTTCATCAATAACAAGTGGACTCTTGAATGACAACAGAGCGACAGATCAATGACAATTACCTGTCCTCCTCGTTCCTGGTACTGTCAATGACAAACTTGTACTGGAACCCAGAGCAGCCTCCCCCTTCCACCTGTATTCTCAGGTACTGTCCCTTATCCATGATCTCGCTTAGCCTCTAAAGACAGACAGAGAAAAGGGTAATTAGGTCAATACTTGACATGTGGAGTATCCAAGTATCCCTTGATCATCCACCACTGTTGATGAAAGAAGAAGTGAGTGCTCAGAGAAAGACACTAGAGCTTAATAGTCCACACATATGGGGATGGATTTAAATAAGAAGTTACATTATACTGTTTATAGAGTACAATATATACTTTGTGTGAATAATTACCCTAACCTTAACACATGATGCACTGAGGTATACTTTCTCTTCAACTGGACTGGACTCTGCTGTTTTCTCCTGGGCTGATTTGCTGCTCAAGCGTGAGAGACTTGTGTAGAGAGGTTGAGAACTTTGGGGACATCTCAGCAATATTGGTTGGCCCACATTGGTGAGAAGGGGAAATGAGGCCCTGAAAGAAAAAAAGTAATGCAACTCTATGTCTACAATATTGATTCATAAGGCCTAACTTTACACTGACAGGTAACGTTACTGGCTACTACTCCTTGGGTGTAAGGAATGGGTCATGTAAAGGCTCAGCGATTCATGGCAGCTGAATATAACCAATTGTAATTAACGTTAAAGCAATATACATAGAGTATTTACTAAGTCCAACAAATTTGTCTGATTAGATATGACAAAAAAAAAATTCAACAGCAATCAAAATTCTATTCAACTAGCTGACGTAAGCTAAGCTTGACCCCACAGTGATAGCCAATGTAAAGCTAATAGTTAACGTTAGCTAGCTAAGCTGTTCTTCTTTGCAATATGAAGACAGTGGTCTTGTCGATATAATTAAGTTGTTTATATGCCTTCTTAAGCAATTCCTTTATATTCCAATACCCATTGTATACCTAGCAAGGGTCCATGACATTGTCTTTGTTGCACTCAACATTGCTCCTCGCCGTAGTACGAAAAACATCTTCCATAACATTCTACGAAAGCCGCCCCCAATGGAAACTGCGGTGTCAGATCAAGAGACGCAAAACGATTGGTTAGGAAAACGTCTGTCTTATAACGTCATAAGAATCGCCTACTCTTGCAATATATAAAACATCTGAGTCGTTACTTTCCATGCCAGTCAGCGAACATTGAATATTCCACCACCGTAAATACACGTCATTTTCTCGTGACAAGGAAGTAAGGAGTGTCTGTGAGCCTGCACCTGAAGCATAGAAGAGAGGTCTGTATCTAAAAGTTTTGTTCGCCTAATATATATTTTTCACTAAATATTATATCGGTGTATATTCACCAAACGAAGATGAAAAGGTAGTTAGCTAGTGAATGTTTATTTGTTACTGTAGACGTCACAATAACACTAAAAAGCAAGATCAATGATTTAAACAACTAATTTTGCCAAATATTCTGAAATAACTTTATTTTTTTAGGAAGATTAGCATAATAATGGGCACGCTCTAATTGACTCAACAACCAAAAACGCATATCTAAACGTTGCTTTCTTAATAGACCAGAAAATGAATAGTTATTTCTGGTTGTTTATCAAAGTAAATTGGTTAACTCATTAATCCTGCTTTGTAGTATATCCCTCTGGACTACACAATGTACTAATCCGGGCTGTTTTTCCTGGGAGGAGTTAGCTAGTTAAGTAGACATCTAGTACTAGTCACACGAATCATATGATTGAATGAACTGCAGCTCTAAGAATCTTTCTCTAACATCTTTCAGGGCCAGATTGCAGTTATGGATTTTCATGCTGCTTCCATGATTGTTCTGTTCTCCCTTATTGCTCTCACCTGCGCAGAACCTGTGAAATTTGCAGATTGTGGTAAGTTTTGATTCGAGGTTTTGGCACTTTGATGAAAACTTATTTAATTTACTGACTGGTTTGATAATCTTGTCAGGTGATGATGTATAACCTATTAGTTACAAGGGTAGTGTACCAAAATTAAAAATTTTACAAGGTGTGAATCTTTGGCTTGGTTTCATTACTAGAATGAGTGACAATGGAATCTGTTTTATGTTCTCTCCAGGCTCTGATGTTGGTAAAGTGGTGATTGTTGACATCCAACCATGTCCTAAACAACCATGTGAGCTCCATAAAGGACAGGCCTATGCTGTCAATGTGACATTCGACAGTGGTAAGTATA
Source organism: Oncorhynchus tshawytscha (assembly GCF_018296145.1). Lineage (NCBI taxonomy): Eukaryota > Metazoa > Chordata > Actinopteri > Salmoniformes > Salmonidae > Oncorhynchus > Oncorhynchus tshawytscha. The sequence continues at coordinate 32,484,069 of NC_056439.1, read as the reverse complement.
TCATCAACAGATGTTTGTTCATTCAAAGTAAATGTGCCATTTTTGTTAATCCCTCCTGTGCCTGTTTTGTTTAGCGGTTGAGAGCCAGACGAGTAAAGCAATTGTCCACGGTGTGATTGCTGGCGTTCCCATCCCATTCCCCATCCCCATTGAAGATGGCTGCAAGTCTGGGATCGAGTGCCCCATTCAAAAGGCACAGAGCTATCACTATGTTACTCAGCTTCCTGTGAAGTCTGAGTACCCCTCTGTAAGTATGCCTGAAATAATTGAACACACCATTTTAATGCTCTTGAGAATGCTGAAAACAAGAAGTTCCTCTTTTCATTTCCTCAATGTGACCTTAAAGTATAAAAAGGTAGCCTCAAAGATGTTGATTAAATGGGAAGCTTTTTTGTGCATTACTGATCCATTGTCTCCAATACTGAACAAAATCTCAATTTGTCTTAATTTCTAGATCAAGCTGGTTGTTGAATGGGAGCTGAGAGATGACACTGGCAAAGACTTGTTCTGCATAAAGTTCCCAGTCCAGATCGTAAACTGAGATTTGTCTGCAGTACCACCTGAAGGGAATTTTTAAAAAGGGATTCTAATGTGAACTGCTTAAACTGAGAATAATCCACATACACATTTCATGAATTATTCTATAATTTAAGAATTCTGATTTTTAAGTATTGATTCTGTAGGTTTTAAATGTATACTGTAGCTTTTTCAGTCGTTTTAAAACTTAAATTCCCATACAGGCATTTTGAAATGTTGTGGCTGACTGTTTACTCATAACTGCATAAGTGGGTCATTCCACCAAATGAGTACCTAATAACTGTGGGTGCTTATATTTTTCCAATTCCATACATGTACATGTGTGTATTATACGCATGTGTGAATTGGAAATGTGTTTTTTGCATATCCAAACTCCTCCTGAGTTTTTTTCACCTTGTTGGCTGAGGGATTCAAACTAGCAACCTTTTGGTTACTGGCCCAAGTCTCTAACCACTAGGCTACCTGGCTACCATTTGCATCCCTTTATATATTTTAAGTAGAAATTGTGCACCAATGTTGATTTGTGAAAGCCTGTTATAAATTACGTGCCATTTTAAAATAAACTGGAATGAAAATTCAATAAATATGACTTTTAATATGAATAAAGACTTGCTAAATTGACAATTCAGCATTTGTCATGTCCCTCTGTGTACCCTCTGTGTACCCTCTGTGACTTATAGGAAGATTTTAACCCACATAAACTCAACATTTCTCCAAGTTCTCACCATCATTATAAAGCTCATTTCTGAAGATGATTATTTCATGTGATTAGTGATTCATCTTACTTGAACTGAACTCTCGTTTTTTAATTTTGTGAAACTATTCCTTTAAAAAATGTCTTCAAAAGAAACACTGAACATTTTATTTGTCACATGCACCGACTACAACAGGGGTAGACTTTACTGTGAAATGCCTGCTTACAAGCCTTTCCCAGCGATGCAGAGTTAAATAGTAACACGAGGAATAAAATACACCAGAATGAAGCTATATACAGGGAGTACAAGATCAATAGGCCGGAGTTCAAGATATTTGAGGTAGATATTTACATAAAGGCAGGGTAAACTGACTAGGCATCAGGATAGACAACAAGAGTAAAAGAATAAAGCACAGAAGCAGCAGTGTGTGTGTGTGTGTGTACAGTGCTTTCAGAAAGGATTCACACCCCTCTTGACTTTTTCCACATTTTGAATTAAGCATTTCTTGCTGTAAAATGATAAACCAAATGTAAATTTTGATTGGGGAACCAACCTGATCTCAGCAACTTTCAGATTATCCTGTACGTAAATCCGATACAATACATTTTATATTTCGTATGGTATGTATTAATTGGTGGATGTCCATCATCCATTTCATACAATATGTTAATTGCAATTCATACAATATGTTAGGAATTCCAATTTGTTGTTGTGAAAGGTGGCTAGTTGGCTAATGATAACGTTAGCTAGTGTTAAGGTTAGGAGTTAGGTTAAAGGATTAAGGTTAAGGGAATGGTTAGCTAAAAGGGTTATGATTAGGGGAAGGATTAGCTAACATCAGTGGCGATTTTAGCATGTCAATCTTGGTGGAGCAAACTCCCCAAAACATTTTTAGATGCATGCCAGCAAACCCACTACACAACACTAAATGATACATTAGTTGCACTATAACAGTGACAAACGGTGCCCACAAACTGTTAGGGCCTACATAAAGCTGTCCTAACAGCAGGGCTTTCTTTTCAGAATCATAGAGTGAATCCTTACCACTGCTACACCTGGTGGAGCCTTATCTGGCAGCGAAACAGTTCATTCAGCCTCATTTACTGCCTTTAAAAAAGCATAGCTGATATGGCTGACTTGCTTAAACAAATGTGATTTATACTGAAAATGTAGATGTTCCAACTATGGCATAACATGCTGACCAGACCGCACACGCCATCAAGCGCAAGTTGATTTTGTCCACCCACACCAGACGCGATCAGGACACGCAGGTTGAAATATCAAAACGAACTCTGAACCAATTATATTAATTTGGGGACAGGCGAAAAGCATTAAACATTTATGGCAATTTAGCTCGTTAGCTTTCTGTTGCTAGCTAATTTGACCTGGGATATAAACATTGGATTGTTATTTTACCTGAAATGCACAAGGTCCTTTACTCTGACAATTAATCCACAGATAAAACAGGAAACTGATTTTGTTTTTAGTAATCTCTCCTCCAGGCTTCATCTTTTTTAGACTTTATATGACGATTGACAACCAACTTTAAGGTGCATTACCACAACCAACTGGACTGGAGTGTGGACCTCAGTTCATCTTTCAATCATATATGCTCCTAAAAACCAACGAGGAGATGGGAGAGGCAGGACTTCAAGTGTCACAAATAGAATCAAGTTCTATTTTAGTGTCTGACTATGCAGATGCACGCGAGCAGTGTGGGTGCAACAATGGAATAACATGTATGTGTACATTTATTTTGCAATGCGAGCGCACGTGACGCAAGCGGTGTCGTCAGCATGTAAGCGAACCACGAGCAGATAAGAGGCAATCCGTAATTTCGATTAAGACATTAATGAGCAAGACAGGACGGATGTAGTCAATATAACTATTTGTTCAGCACTTTTGCTGTCAGAACCGTGGGATAAATAAAAGCGGATATAAGCAGACAATGAAAGCGCTTACAATATTCTATGATTACATTTCCCAAAAACAGGCTATACACTACTTGTGCACCAGCAAGTCAGAACAGTAGGCTAAGTTATGAGGGGGAAAGGGACCAAAGTATTAGGGTGAGGCACATGGGCTACTAACAGCTTACTACATAACATACACTTAGTATTACTTTCTTAGCTACAGTATACATATTTACCTGGCATATTACATAATTTATGCAGCAGCATACAACACATTTTTGGATTCACCTTGTTATGCTGTGCTCACTTGAACAGGAAGGTGGAGCGGTGGTCCTTGTAGGCAAATTTTGTCATCAAACTTTGTAATCGAAAGGTGTCATTCTCTGGATTTATGGTGCTTTCAAGACGACTGGGAACTCTGAAAAAGACCATGTTGAATCATGACGTTAGTGATCTTCAGGTCGGAGCTCTAGAAAGAGACCCTCTTTTTTTCCCAAGTACTTAGTTGTTTTGAATTCACTGTTTTGAACGCAGCAGAAGTCATGCTGGATTGACAGCATGACCAATGTATTCAACCTTCTCTGGCTCTTGGTGTCGAATGTTTATCCTTTTAAGCTTGGAAAAGAGACCCTTAAACCCAGATTTGGACCACACACCTACTCCACTGAATAGTAGGTTAGTCAGTGCTTTTGCAAGGCTTGCAGTTAGCCACTGATTCCTTCCAAACCACTCATTGTTGAATTTGCAATTTCCAACTTGTTGTGTAATGTTTATGTCCAATGACCGATGAGCACCGATAGATTTTATGTATAATTTCTCTTCATATGACAAGAATTTAAAAGGATTTGCCAGTAGATTGTTGTTGTGATTCATGATGATTGTCACGCCCTGGTCAAAGTATTTTGTGTTTATCTTTAGGTATTTGGTCAGGCCAGGGTGTGGCATGGGGTTTTTGTAATTGTGGTGTGTTTGTCTTGGGGTTTTGGTGGTGGTATTGGGATTGTAGCTTAGTGGGTTATCTAGCAAAGTCTATGGCTGTCTGGAGTGGTTCTCAATCAGAGGCAGATGCTTATCGTTGTCTCTGATTGGGAACCATATTTAGGCAGCCATATTCTTTGAGTTTGTCGTGGGTGATTGTCCTTAGTGTCCTATGTGTACTCTCGGTTAGTTTGCACTAGATAGGCTGTTTCGGTTTCGATTACGTTTATTGTTTTGTGTAGTGTTCGTGTTTCTTTATTTTGATTAAACATGAATCTCAATCGACACGCTGCAGTTTGGTCCGACTCTCCTTCATCACCACTAGTAAACCGTTACAGAATCACCCACCACCAACGGACCAAGCAGCGTGTTAACAGGCAGGAGCCACAGGAGAGGCAACAGAGGCAGCAGCAGCAGGAGCGGCAGCAGCTGCAGTGGGAGAGGCTGCACCACCTGGAGAAATGGACATGGGAGGAGGAACTGGACGGTAAAGGACCCTGGGATCAGCCTGAAGAATATCGCCGCCCCAAGGAAAAACTGGAGGCGGCGAAAGCTGAGAGGCGCAGATATGAGGAGGCAGCACGGCGTAGCGGATGGAAGCCTGAGAATCAGCCCCAAAAATTTCTTGGGGGGGGGGGCTCAGGGAGAGTGTGGCAGAGTCAGGAGTCAGACCTGAGCCAACTCTCCCTGTTTATCGTGGGGAGCCGAGGAGGAGACCAGAACCAGAGCCGGTGTTGGAGGTGAGCGAAACAGAGACTGTGAAGGAGTTAATGGGGAAATTGGAGGAGAGAGAAATGAGGGAGTTGCTGTGTTGGTGCTTTTTGCATGGAATTCGCCCGACGGAACGTGTTGGGGATTTGATGGCACCTGGGTTAGCGCTCCATACTCTTCCTGAGGTGCGTGTTAGTCGGCTGGTGAAGTTGGTGCCAGCCTCACGCACCAGGCCTCCTGTGCACATCCCTAGCCTTGCACGTCCTGTGCCAACACTGCTCTCAAGATCTCCAGTACGCCTTCACGGTCTAGCCCATCCTGTGCCACCTTCACACTCCAGTCCTCCGGTAGCAGCTCCCCGCACCAGGCTTCCTGTGCTTGTCCTCGATCCAGTACCACCAGTTCCAGCACCACGCACCAGGCCTTCAGTGTGTCCCGCCTGTTCAGCGCAGCCAGAGCCTTCCTCCTCTACAGCGCTGCCGGAGTCTCCCGCCTGTTCAGCGCAGCCAGAGCCTTCCTCCGACACAGCGCTGCAGGAGTCTCCCGCCTGTTCAGCGCAGCCAGAGCTGCCAGTCTGCATGAAGCAGCCAGAGCTGTCAGTCTGCATGAAGCAGCCAGTCTACATGAAGCAGCCCGAGCTGCCAGTCTGCATGAAGCAGCCAGTCTACATGGAGCAGCCAGAGCTGTCAGTCTGCATGAAGCAGCCAGAGCTGTCAGTCTGCATAGAGCAGCCAGTCTGCAAGGAGCTGCCAGTCTGCAAGGAGCTGCCAGTCTGCAAGGAGCTGCCAGTCTGCAAGGAGCTGCCAGTCTGCAAGGAGCTGTCAGTCTGCAAGGAGCTGTCAGTCTGCAAGGAGCTGCCAGTCAGCACGGAGCCGCCAGAGCGGTCAGTCTGTAAGAAGCCGCCAGAGCTGTTAGCCTATATGGAGCAGCTAGTGCCGCCAGTCTGCCCAGCGCCGCCAGTGCCCCCAGTCTGCCCAGCGTCGCCAGTCTGCCCAGCGTCGCCAGTCTGCCCAGCGTCGCCAGTCTGCCCAGCGCCGCCAGTCTGCCCAGCGCCGCCAGTCTGCCCAGCGCCGCCAGTCTGCCCAGCGCCGCCAGATCTGCCAGTCAACCAGACTCTTCCAGATCTGCCAGTCAACCAGACTCTTCCAGATCTGCCAGTCAATCAGACTCTTCCAGATCCGCCGGGATCTGCCAGAACTGCCAGTCAACCAGGATCCGCCAGTCGGCCAGGATCCGCCAGTCGGCCAGGATCCGCCAGAACTGCCAGTCTGCCAGGATCCGCCAGTCTGCCAGGATCCGCCAGTCTGCCAGGATCCGCCAGTCTGCCAGGATCCGCCAGTCTGCCAGGATCCGCCAGAACTGCCAGTCGGCCAGGATCTGCCAGTCAGCCAGGATCCGCCAGTCTGCCAGGATCAGTTAGATCCGCCATTCAGCCAGGATCCGCCAGTCTGCCAGGATCCGCCAGTCTGCCAGGATCCGCCAGTCTGCCAGGATCCGCCAGTCGGCCAGGATCCGCCAGTCTGCCAGGATCAGTTAGATCCGCCAGTCTGCCAGGATCCGCCAGTCTGCCAGGATCCGCCAGTCTGCCAGGATCCGCCAGTCAGCCAGGATCCGCCAGTCTGCCAGGATCCACCAGTCAGCCAGGATCCGCCAGAAGTGCCAGTCAGCCAGGATCTGCCGGAACCACCAGCCAGCCAGGATCTGGTAGATCCATCAACCTGCCTGAGCTTCCTCTCACTCCCGAGCTTCCTCTCACTCCCGAGCTTCCCCTCGGTCCCGAGCTTCCCCTCGGTCCCGAGCTTCCCTCGGTCCCGAGCTACCTCAGTCCAGTGGGGCCCGTTGTTAGGTTTCCTAGGCCAAGGTTAGCGGCGAGGGTCGCCACTCAAGGGACACTAAGGAGGTGGACTAAGACAATTATGGAGTGGGGTCCACGTCCAGCACCAGAGCCGCCACCGCGGACAGATGCCCACCCAGACCCTCCCCTACAGGTTTAGGTTGTGCGTTCGGGAGTCCGCACCTTAGGGGGGGGGGTTCTGTCACGCCCTTGTCAAAGTATTTTGTGTTTATCTTTAGGTATTTGGTCAGGCCAGGGTGTGGCATGGGGTTTTTGTAATTGTGGTGTGTTTGTCTTGGGGTTTTGGTGGTGGTATTGGGATTGTAGCTTAGTGGGTTATCTAGCAAAGTCTATGGCTGTCTGGAGTGGTTCTCAATCAGAGGCAGATGCTTATCGTTGTCTCTGATTGGGAACCATATTTAGGCAGCCATATTCTTTGAGTTTGTCGTGGGTGATTGTCCTTAGTGTCCTATGTGTACTCTCGGTTAGTTTGCACTAGATAGGCTGTTTCGGTTTCGATTACGTTTATTGTTTTGTGTAGTGTTCGTGTTTCTTTATTTTGATTAAACATGAATCTCAATCGACACGCTGCAGTTTGGTCCGACTCTCCTTCATCACCACTAGAAAACCGTTACAATGATAACTGCTTGTCTAGCTTGCTAGCTAATATTTTGAAAGTATGATGTTGACATGATCAGTCCAATCAAAGCTACGGTAGATATATCGTGATTTGACGTCATTATATCTGTGGCAATGACCTTGAGTCTTCTTGGATGGGCACTTCTAATGTATTGTAACTCTATGGCAGCACCCAAGGGGCTTGAATTTTCGTGTTCTCCCCGTAGATGTTGCGGTGACGTAGTGTCCCCATGAGTGACAAAACACTGAGTCAATCACGGTGCAACTAGAGAACATTACCAACCTCTACGCTCCATATTTTCTGCTGGCTGCCCCACCACCACAGAAAGCACTGAGTTAGGCTGAAACACCTGCATTTTGGAGCTGCCTTACTCAAGAAAGCAAAAAAGAGACTATGTTTGTATGCGGCTTTATTACCTACATTATTTATATATATTTTTTACGTTGTATGCAAACTGATATGTGACACGTATTAATGCCAAAATAACATGCAATACAGGCAACAAAAACAACAACAAATATTTATAGATATTTTTTAGCTAAACAGGTGGTGCTCAAAACAGGCGGGGCTCAGCCCCACCTGCCCTGAATGATCGGTCGCCACTGGCTTACATGCAAAGTAGCTAAAAAGCTAAAAAGTAGTAAGTAGTTGCTAAAGTTGATGAGATTCTAAAATTCTGGTGTTGATGAGATTCAAACACGCAACCTTAAGGTTGCTAGATGTTCACCTTAAGTAACCTCTGTCTAATGTAATCATACCAATGGTAACATATCATTCCAATTTGAGTTTATGTTTACAATGTTACGTCTAGTCTGAGACCAGGCCGAGAGAACAGGAGTGGAGAAATATGATTTATTTTTCTCCAGCATCTTGAGAGAATGCGAATGCTCAGTTAGGGACCAGAGGTGCTATCTTTATCAGCATCATAAACGATTATAGTATTTCAACCACATTATCAGTGCAACCAAGCTGAATTGAAATCTTACCTGAAACATTTTGGGCCATTTTCACAGCTTTTTGTTTTCTTTCAACAATTCAGACTGATGTCATTTGGAAATTTTGCACAGGAAATCATTCCCATTTTTGGTTGTTTTTTTTTGGTTGCATTTTCTCCCTGGTCTCTAAACGTCTTTGCTCCGGGAAAGAAGCAGATATGACAGAGAACTTTACCGATGTCAGCTGTAATTTGACATTCTGGTGAGTAAGGGTTTATTTAGTATTCTAGGGCAACATATATTGACAGAAGAGAGTCTGCATGTTTCTAATGGCGTCATTTAGCAACTTGTAGCGACTTTAAGGACAGTCAATAGCTACTTTCCTTACTGAGGAGTTGCCAACACTGCCCCTGAGACAATGCATGTTAGAAACACTTTTGGCATTGACTACAGCTGTGAGTCTTTTGCGTGCATCTAAGAGCTTTGCACAGCTGGATTGTACAATATTTGCCCATTATTATGAGGTGGGACTTGCGAAGCAAAATAAATCTTCATCATACTTATTGTTATTCTTCCGCACACTACTCCTCTCACACCATTTAAGATAGAAATGCAGTTCAAAGATTAAAACGTGCAGACTGGTATGGATTGAGTTGCTTACATTTACCTTTTTTATATCTTTTATACCTTTTAAACTGTTAATCTTTTTGTCCTCCATTCACTGTCATGGGATTTCCTCGACATTCTAAAGCTCCCCATTGTGCAATCATGGCTTCAACATTCACTGTAAACCATGTAACGTTTGACACAAATCAGCTACTTTCACCACTTTCCCAACAAGTTAGACAAACAGCAAAAGGTTATGACATTTTGGTCTACTTCTCTGCTTTTCAAATCTGGAAATAAGAACAGATATCTACTACCAATAACAAGGTATAGCAGTTTTAGTAACCACATCAACTCATTTAGCTAACTTCCCACCATGGAACTTTTCAGAACTTTCTAATTATAACAATGGGGCAGCACATTCTAAGCATGAGATAATGTGTAAACATTGTGACTTTTGTCACATCACTTTTCCCAACAACGCATCATAGATAACATAAAGGGCATGGCACCTTGATCTACTTCTCTGATATTCAAATCTGAAATCAGAACAATAATAACTACTACCAATCACTACTTTCCCCCCTCGGTATACAATTAAAGATTTTAATTTATTTTAAACAATGCTACCTTGTCGTACACTTATTACAGTTGACATATACTGTACTTCAACAACACCTTGAGTTTTTCCTAGCCACCGGCTTCTACACCTGCATTGCTTGCTGTTTGGGGTTTTAGGCTGGGTTTCTGTACAGCACTTTGAGATATCAGCTGATGTACGAAGGGCTATATCAATACATTTGATTTGATTTGATTTGACCTTGTCTTCTGTACTCTATTAATACAGCTTGCATATACTGTGATATTCTAGTAGGATAGTGTATAAAAGTGTAGTAGGCTAGTCTGAGTGTAGTTATTTGGGATGAAATATGTGATCTAACTACCCCACAATCCAAAGTAATAAGATTGATAGTGTAGTCTATCAAAGTAATCAGACCAATTATTTTACTAAATTGAACTTTGAATATATTTAACTGCTTGGCTTCCACTACTACAAAAATACTTGTAGAGTAGAAGCAAGTCCCACAAATTTTTGTTCACGGAAAATGACCATCTAGTTATTTTAAAATTCTTCAAGCTCTCTGTCTGGTTGGTTGTTGATTATTGCTAGAAAGACATTTTCAAGTTAAAACTAACTAGGCCACTCGAACATTCAATGACGTCTTGATGCAACTTGTGTAGATTTGGCCTTGTGTTTTAGATTATTGTCCTGCTGAAAGGTGAATTCCTCTCTCAGTGTCTGTTGGAAAGAACACTGAAGCAGGTTTTCTTCTACGATTTTGCCTGCCTGTGCTTAGCTGTATTCATTTTTTTATTTAAGAAAAATAATAATCCCTAGTCCTTGCCGATAACACGCATACCCATAACATGATGCAGCCACCACCATGCTTGGACATATGAACTGGTACTCAGTGATGTGTTGTTCGATTTGTCCCAAACATAACGCTTTATATTCAGTATTAATTTATTTGCCAATGTTTGTTGCCGTATATACTTAAATTCACACAGGACACAAGATAAGACAGGGCAATTACACCAGATATAACAGACTGACCCTAGCCCCCGGTACATAAACTAATGCAGCATAGATACTGGAGACTGAGACAGGGGTGGGTCGGGGGACACTGTGGCCCTGTCTGACGATACCCCTGGACAGGGCTAACCAGGCAGGATATAACCCCGCCCACTGTGCCAAAGCACAGCCCCCACACCACTAGAGGGATATCAACAGACCACCAACATACTACCCTGAGACAAGGCTGAGTATAGCCCACGTAGATCTCCTCCACAGCACGAGCCTGTGTGGGCGCAGAACCAGAGCTGGTTCTACTCTTTCTGGACATTTTTCTAGTGTTGGTGGAAAACAGAGCAGGTCGGGCATAACACATCAACCCTGTTGCCCATAGATAGACAGGCTAGAAATGTTTTAACAATGACTTTTCTTGTGAAGCTTCCATTCAAATGTATCAAATCAAATTGTATTACATGTGCCCAACATAACAGGTGTAGTAGACCTTAACGTGAAATGCTTACTTTACGAGCCCTTAACCAACAATGCAGAGTAAAAATAGAAACAAATATTTAAAATGTTGCTAAATAAACTAAAGGAAAGATAGTAACACAATAAGATCAAAATAACGAGGCTATACACCATGGGTACTGCTACCAACTCAATGTGCTGGGGTACTGGTTAGTCGAGTTAATGTGTACATGTAGGTAGGGGTAAATTGACTATGCATAGATAATAAACGGAGAGTAGCAGTAGCGTATGTGAAGGAAGGTGAATGTATGTGTGTGTGGTGTCAATATGTGTGTGTGTTGTTGGAGTGTCAGTACTAGTATGTGTGAGTATGTGGTTAGAGTCCAGTGAGTGTACTTGTGCAAGAGAGTCAGTGCAAAAAAACAAGAATAGATTAGAATAAGATAAGGGGGTCAATGTAAATAGTCTGGGTAGACATTTGATGAACTGATCAGCAGTCTTATGGCTTGGGGGGTAGAAGCTGTTAAGGAGCTCTTCAGTCTTTGGTACTCCGATACAGCTTTACCGTGCAGTAGCAGAGAGAGCAGTAGCATAGAGAGCAGTAGCATAGAGAACAGTAGCATAGAGAACAGTAGCATAGAGAACAGTAGCAGCGAGAACAGTCTATGACTTGGGTGGCTGGAGTCTTTGACAATTTCCTCCCTGCTGCACACAGCAGGCTTCCATTCCCCGTTACAACCGGATTTATGGCTGATTTAAGATGAAATCGTCAACCCCGTTACTTTATTTGACACTTAATGGGCACTTACTATAGTCATATACTTTATTTAACCTTTTGAGATGGGGAAAAACTTGATTTATTAAGTTTAACATGTGCTCTTCATGACAGACTGTTAAAATTAGATGAAAAAATATATATAGAGTATATTACGCTACCCAAAATGTACTGATTTGATGGAATGACCCAAGTATTGCTAAATTCTACTCAGTCATCTCCCAAATAGTGTCAATGATTGATCAGAATGAGTCTGTTAATGTTCCTGTGGACAATCAATTCCTAGACTTTATTTACATTGCAACTTCCTAGATATTTGCTTATTTTTTACTGGCTGCTGTGTTGTCTGAAAAGCTTTTTTTTAACCTTTATTTAACTAGGCAAGTCAGTTAAGAACAAATTCTTATTTTCAATGACACCTAGGAACAGCAGGATAACTGCCTGTTCAGGGGCAGAACAACAGATTTGTACCTTGTCAGCTCGGGGGTTTGAACTTTCAACCTTCTGGTTACTAGTAGAACGCTCTAACCACTAGGCTACCCTGCCGCTCTATTAGGCATGTACTGTATTTCCTTTTGGCTGCTAAATATGTTGTAAGTCAGTACTTTGGGAGGGGATTCTTTCTTCTTCTGTACTGTCAAACAGCAATGGCTAGATATTAAAACCAAGATGTCTAAATAGTTACATATAATAGTCTTTATTTAATCTTATATTTTGTAGTATTATAGTTTTACCTTTTTGGTAATTTGCCTTCACATCTGATTAACATTAAGGACAAGTAAATGTCTCAAAATAAAATGCTGTTGTGTGCTGTTGAACTTTCAAAGCTCATAACCAAATAAAAGAACATAACACATGCCTCAGCATTCTCAAGATCCTAAGAATTTATTACATGGGATAACTGGGTTTACTCATTCACCTTGGTAAAACCGATGCACACACATCACTCATTTCAAAAGCAATAAGTGCAACAAAATTGCAGATTACAAGGAAATTAAATGTATTTAACTAGCTTTTGTTGGTCTGCAATAATGTCAGCATCAAACAATGACAGTAAAAATTCTAATGACATTCACAGGGTAAACTGATTTGATACTAAGTACATTTAAATTACACTACAATGGACAATCGTTTATTTCACACACAACTAAATTCTCAACACAAATTACGATAACTGTGGAAAATTACCAGAACTGTAAAACTGATAAGACTTGGAGCCAACATCCTCAAGCATCTTCACAAAATCTGAATTAATTAAAATACTGCTGACTCTCAGTTGTGGAAACAGTAATAAACACTCATATCTTCTGTGCTTTTTTACTGAGGAACTAAAAGCAGTTTGTTTATCAATGATACATCCTCTTCAACTCATCTTCAGGTGCTTTAATTGTTTGCCTAAAAAGTATGATAGCTTGGGGTACTTAACAGAGAAACATAAATGAGAATATACTATATGACAGACACCAGGAAGTCCTCAATTCAACCACACAAAACTGTAGCTCACATATTTTTCATAAAATGTCTCCCTCATCTGACCTCTTCTCAAACTATCAGGTCAATACCAACATCTGTATTTAGTATTCATAACAGTAATGTGAATAGTAAATGAAAATGCATTTCCTTGTTTGAAATGCATAAATTAGATTTGCCCAAATAACAATAGCAGACCTTGAAACCCTTCTAATAATGGCCACTTGACTGTTTTGAATAATATTTGACCCTTCTCAATGTTATTCAAAACTCAGGAGTGTGAAATGAAAAGTGACAAAGAATAAATGTTTAACTACCATGACAACAATGAACACTTCAGTAACTAAGACATGGGTTATGTAAATGATTTGTACTTTACATTATTTTGCCAAAGAGCATACCATGGTCAATCGTTAAGGCAGTTTATGAGTCATAACATCACAGGGGGTGGTTGATGGATTTTGAAAACAATCCCCACATCTTCTTTCTCTCTCTTTGGCTGTTTCAATGAGACATGCACTCGCTGATGTACATAAAAGGCATCAGCGAGTGGACGGCAGAGGACAACTTCTTTAAGTAACATACATTTTGAATTTGTATATATTTTTTCTCCCCAATTAGTAGTTACAGTCTTGTCCCATTGCTGCAACTCCCGTAAGGACTCAGGAGAGGCGAAGGTCGAGAGCCATGCATCCTCCGAATCACAACCCTGCCAAGCCGGACTGCTCGCTTAACCCGGTCGCACTGTACAACTGGCGATGGTAATCAGCGTGCATGCGCCTGGCCGGCTGCGACACAGCCTGGGATCGAACCCGGGCCTGTAGTGACGCCTCTAGCACAGTGATGAAGTGCTTTAGACATTTGCGCCACTTGGGTGGCCCATAAGTAACATACTTAAAGTATAATCTACCTATGTAGAAGTAAAGCAGGGTTAATGAAGTGTGAGTTCCGGTTCCGGGGGGGGGGGGTTAAACACCACTGCGACATATTGTCAAACTTGACAGACAGTTCTTTACAAAAGCCAGGAAACCTGAATGTGAATGATGACAGAAGATAATCCTGGTCACAGACTGACACAGCAGGTCTAAATCATTGTTGTGAATAACATGAATATGAAACCCAATGCGGAGGGCTCCGTATAGCTGCACAATGACATAATTGGTTGATGGTAGGTGGGGGCGGGAGGTCCTGTATATACACAAACTCACTTCCTTCATAACAGCTCTGCTCTACTCCTCTAAGCGCAAGAAGTATAAATGCCCTGACTTCTGCAGAGGCCGTATCGCAATAAATGCAGTATGGTCACTGCAGACGTCGGATAGACCACGCAGATCCTTTTAGTAGTACATTAGTACTGTAGTAGTAGCTAGATGTCTGGTCAATAACCTGATGAGAAAGGTTGTTATGTTTGTATTCATATAGTACAATTGATGTCCCTACAACCCTTGTTTCACTTCCACATCATTAGCTCCATTTGGTCTGTCATTGTCCATTTTGCTGCAGCCTCTCCAATCGCTGAAGCAGGGCATTCCCAAAAGCTTCTCTGTAGCCTGGGCTGAGGGTATCCAGCAGTGAATAAATAGTCTCAAAGTATTGGGTGCTCAAGCTCTCATCCACCTGGTCAAAGGCGTAGCCAACCACCTGTAAGATAAAAATAGAGTGTCAATCATATACCAGCAGGCCTACACAGAATAACAGCTGAACAGCACAAATTAAATAATGGCACAAATTAAATACTGTTGATATCCCTCACCCTTAGTCCAGCTTCATTGAGCTCAAGGCAATAGCGATTGCCCTCTCTTGTTTCCACGTTGATGTAGGCCACAGCCAAAGCACTGTCCAAATTTGAGGACACATACATTTCGGACACGGCGAATAACACATCGCTGACCACTGCCTCTGCTTCCAACCTCATGTCCTTCACGTGATCAATACAGTCTTCATCGAATAAGGAGACAGGCGAGTCCTCTGGTTGGTAGTCTATCTCCATCTTCTTCACCCGACACACACAAAAACACCAGACACAACTGTGAGGTTAAAGGTGCAATCAGAAAATGAAGTATAGTAGCTATATGCTAGCTAAGTACAATTGTTTTAACTACAAGTGTTTTATCATACAATAATACATGTGTTTTTGTGGACATCGGATACATTGTAAACTAAGATGTAAAGCTTCAAATGAACGTTCCTCGCACTATGTTCAAGGAGGTAGATGATACAAGCAAGTTCCACCATCATGGAATCCACCTAACGTTAGCTCAAGGGTTTACTATTTTTGGTGGGTGGGCCCAGTCCGTGATTTTGAACAAACATTAGTAGGGCTTTGAAGGCTGGTGTGTTGTGATTGTTTTGAATTAATTAATGAATAATGTGAAAACTAACTTGATGAGTTAGAGTATGACTAGCGCTAGTATCCAATAACAGTTATGACTGTTTACCACTTATCATTCAGTGACAAGACAGTCCATCATCAACACCATGTTAGCTTGCTAGCTAGCTTACGGTCAATAGCAGTCATTATCCGTGGCTATGGGTTCTCTTTTTAGTAGGAATTGTTTTTACAATGACATAATCATGGATATATGTAAACGTCAACAGTATCAGGAAATATTGTCATTTTCGTCAAATTAGTTTTTCTAGCTGCGTTCTACTCACCTCCTCCGTGGTTGTTTTTACTGTACTTCCGGGTGATCAACAAAGATTTCTGTCATGAAGATTTCAATTTCTATTGCTTTATCGGCATGACTTAACAATGTAGATATTGCCAAAGCGTACTTTGGAAATTATTCATTAACAATATCAATAACAAAATAATTTAAAATAATAATAATCAAGATTGCCACAAACAGGACAATCAGTAACGACTCACAATTCCAGTTATCAAAATATTCTGATCAATGCAAGTTGTTCTGTTTGAACACCACCGTAGTTAAACATTGTGATAACACCTTCTCTTTCAACATTGCAATTATTCAGAAGTCATGCGAAAAAGTTCAAGTGGAATGGCTTGTGGATGAAAAGGCTTTGCTAGAAGCATATGCGCAGTAAACACTTTTAGTTGATTTACGCAGAACGGGGGTTGAGTTTGAATGTGTACTTCCGTCTGCCTTTTTACGTACAGCGGAACGTGGAAAGCGTCAACGTTGCGGAGACATGAAACTGTTTGTAAACAATTCATACAGAAGGTGAGAAATTAAAACTATTATGTGATTAAATTGCTATATAGAACCCATTATATGACATGTAACATACTGCCTTACCATGTCAGTTGAGCTATATTCAAGATAATAAAGAAGTTCATGCTAGCTCGGTGCTAACTAATAAACAATCACAGACGAGAAACAACAAGTCGATGCTGTGGGGATTTAATTTGATAGCCATTGACATACCCTCCAAGCCTGTCGTACTAACTACATCCTTGATATCAAACTGTAAGATTATTTTGGGGCTAGCAGTATTGTAAAACCATTAAAAGAAACCTAGATGTCGGATTTTTTTCAGTGGTATGGACAGGATTATCAAGTGAGCAGACACCCGGCGTTAGATAGCAATGACGTGATGCCAGAGACCGTTTTGGCTAGCTGATAATGCCACCCATTCGGTTTTGATTTTAGCCGAAGTTTAGAATTAAGGGTTAGGGTGGTGTAACTAACATGCAGCTGCTAACAGTAATGCTGTCTACCTCTCCTAGGAGTGACAATAATATTGCTACTGTACATGGTAATTTACTGTTACTGAATAACTTGTCATCTAGTGTGGTGATCAAATGTATAGTTGAGAGTTTAAATGTTATGTTCCATCTCATTGGCAGGTACGGCAAACTGAAGTTGAAATTATTGCCACGTATCTCCTTCTCTCTGTGTGTAAAAGGATGTTTTCCTGTCTTTTGGAAGTCATCAGAATGACAAGACTGATACTACCGATGCTAAATTATTTGAAGAAAAATGTATAGTTATCCAACATCCTTTTTCTCCATACAACATATTTGTTGAATACTGAATTCAACAGCCATTTGGAAGCCACCACAATTATCAGACCAACATGACTTGTCCATTTTCTGAATCTATAAAGAAGCGGGCATGCAGATACCTTTTGCATCGGTATTTGGGCAATTTCCTACAAGAAAAGCTGAGCTTAGCTCAGCTTAGTTTAGACCTATTAAGGCACTGGATCACTGGCACAAGTGCTGTTGGACAAGTGGGTAAGTTCAACCTTTGTTATGTAACTAAGCAAATATTAATAATGGGATTTGTATTGACATACATACTGACAGTGTACCTTTGCCTGAGAGCTTTTTCTCTCCCCTCAGTCTTTAAATGAGATCCTTGATTCAGTGGATGCCCCCTTCAAGGTAATAGAGGGCTTCATCCAGACCATCTCTCTGACCGTACCATGGGCATCCCTGCTGCAGGAGAACTGTGCCCTGGCGATCAAGGGGTGGGAGATGGTGTTCAGACCCAGACCATGTATGGGTGAGGGGACACCTCAATCAAGGGACCCACTCAATCACCTCCATCTCTGTTTGTCTCTTCATCATCATCATTGCATTATGGCTGCTACTAGTGCGCACACAGCTAACTAGCTAGCGATTTCACATCGACTACAGATAAATAAACCATGTCGACAATGTTGACCCTTGTGTGCCACTAGCCTCAGGTATGGAAACCATGTATTGGTCCAGCTTCATGACGAGCAGCATGCAGCTTGCCAAAGAGTGTCTGAGCCAGAGACTAACAGATGACTTGGGGGAGAGCTTCCAGCCATTGGAGGGATTGGAGAAGTTTGCAGAGACCGGTGTGGTAGATCATTACCATACAACAACACTTGAGTGGGCTTTCTTTCCAAGCATCAGAGGATTGATAACAATGTCTTCTTTGTCATTTCTTTAGTTCTGAGAAGGGTCAAGGTTACTTTTTTGGACACTGTTCTCAGAATCTAACATTTTCCAGAAAATTCCAAAACAGGAATCGGTCTTGTTGCACATATTTTATTTTTACCCCTTTTTTTTCTCCCCAATTTCGTGGTATCTAATTGTTGTAGTAGCTACTATCTTGTCTCATCGCTACAACTCCCGTACGGGCTCGGGAGAGAAAGTCATGCGTCCGCCGATACCCAACCCAACCAGCCGCACTGCTTCTTAACACAGCGCGCATCCAACCTGGAAGCCAGCCGCACCAATGTGTCGGAGGATACACAGTGCACCTGGCAACCTTGGTTAGCGCGCACGGCTTCAAGTCCTCACCTACCCCAACAGTGAGTCTACATTAAAATAATCCTCTGTGTAGTTTGGAAGCATAGAGAACCTATACTAACACACACCCTTTTTGCACCCCCCCAGCTGGAACCCTAGAATCATCTGTGAGCCACACCCCCAGTGCACAGAGCCTGTTTCCTCAGCAACACTCTTTAAACCCATGCAGATCGGTCACCTTAGTGGCAGAATTGAACTGTCCTGAAACAGAACTAAACCATGCCTGGAGCAAAGGTTAATATAGCATTCTCACATGATTGAAATGGCACAGCAACTGTGAAACTTGGACACACTGAAATGCACAACATGTCTATTGTCTTGGTCTTTACAACAGTATTTTTGTTTTTCAGTTGGATGTTGATGGACAGGCAAGTTCACCTACTCTTGGACATGTTTGGGTTTTTTTCAGGCTCAGGTTGGTTTAATTATGGTAAATGAATGATGATATCTTAAAAGGAGTTGCGTCAGACGTTGGTGAGTGAAACACTAAAATCGTCTGCTTTTGTGTGCGAAGCTGGGCCGGAGTGGGGGAAGGACAAGAGGAACCGTCCCATGCAGCAGGAGGATGAGTATCGGCTCCATATGGAGTCCGACCCTGACCTCTTCGTGAGCCAGACCACCAGAACTGTGTCCAGCCAAGGTTCGGATGAACTGTTACCCGCAACTACTATGTTTAATAACCTGGTGATTTGGATTGAGCTTTTTGTTTTTGTAGGCCCATATCTTGATATCATTAACAATTGTTTGATCTGGCTTCTTGTTGTTGGCACAGAGGATGTCTTCTTCTCCATGGCTGACATGAACATGTCTCATAGCCTGTCGTCCCTCCCTACCCTGGGGGAACCGCCCACTGTGGACGTGGACCTGTCACTCAACAGTAACTACTCCCCCTCCCTAGGAGAGTCTACTGGCAATACCACGGTATGCCTCAATATACAGTATTTATTGTCCATTGAATTGTTGAGCAGCATAACCTAACCTAATGGTATGAGGATTGTAATATAGTACATTTCTTTGTTCTTTTGTCCTCTAAGATCCTCTGGGACGATTACCTGGATGTGCCCAGACAGAGGGAGAAGCAATCCCAGGAAAGCCCATTCCTGACACGGGACTCACCACTCCAACACAGACTGCTGAGACAGACCTGTAATACTGCATTTGTTACGCCCCTGAAAACAGGGGAGAAATAATCACGAGAGTGATACGGTGTTGTATTCTCAATTCAACGTTTAGTTCAATCATTTCACAAAAGTAACACATTACAAAACAGAAAACCCATTATACAACTAACACAGCAAAATATCTTATTAACAACGTACATGTTCATTCACAATCGACATAAAATGGCAGCTACTCTCAGTACGATGCTATTCTTCACTTCAACCGAGCAGGGCTAATATTACTCTCTTCAAACTTAACCCTAACTTCCTCAAGACGTTACTAAGACACACCTTAAACACTCTTGACATGTTAGCGAGTTATAACATTTAAATTACTATTTTTATCATTGATAAAGTACCTGAAAACAGGGAAGAAATAATCACGAGAGTGATACGGTGTTGTATTCTCAATTCAACGTTTAGTTCAATGAGAAAAGACCACGATTTTCCCCAGGAATATGGGTGGAGACCAGAGCAATCGATCTCCGGCTCATAGATTAAGAGCATTACGTAGATCACAGATGAACACTTTTAGGCACCACAAAATAAAGTAATCAATATAACGTTTACACATTACTCTCACAATTCGTACCCTTTGACAGATTTTAACTTTAACACAATTATATGAATGTTATCAATACTGAATGCATCTTTTTAACCTTAGATGTTTTAAGATCCTCACATACTATGAACTTACTAATACTTTTTAATGTATAACAGGCTATGAATATTTCCTTTCACCTGTCACACTCTCCCCGACAAAATAAATGTTGTCCCAACATTACCAACATTGTCTTCTTCAACAGTCCGTATGCACTGGACCTAGAAAATCCTCTTCTGTAAGGTAGTACTTGAGCAGAGGTCAAGGGTCACAGTTCAAATATAACTAACAAGTTATATTCACAGTCCATATCTGTTGACCAGCTATATAACATAAGCAGGCTTTTCTCATACTATTGATCAACAGTCCATCAATTTTAATGATCTATATGCATAGTCTGCAAATTGTCTCTTTTGACAGTCTGAAATCAGACAGTAGTCCATGGTCAAACATGTCAACTCTGTAGCCTCATGTTTGCTGAACACCATACATGTAAGGTGGCTGAAAGTAACATTGCTGTAGTGATGGCAGCCATGGAACCAGTCCTGGTGCAGAGTAGACAGGGGACAACTGTGGCTGTGGCTGTATACTGTAGCAGGAAGGGATACCAAGCTGATCATAGGTGATACGTCTTGGAGGGTGTCTCTCTCTTTGTGGCAGCTGGTAGGCTGGTTCCTCAGGTTCAGCAGCATCAGTATATGAAGGAAAGGCACTTGGTGGATGATCATCAGGCAAATTTTCAGCAGGCAAGTTAATCTCCTCAGCAGGCAGGTCTTTAACTGTTGTTGTCTCCTCCAGCCGCTTTTCAACAAGACGCTGTGCTGGTAGCGTATCAGGGACTGGCACTGCAACTGTTTGTTTCACTGTTGGGGGTCTGTGTTTCCACTCTCTCGCTGGTTCAGCATTCCTCTCCTCAGGTACTGTAGGAGATGTGGGAACCTGTAACGGCTCATGATGAAGGTCATATTCATCCCCACTGTCTTCATCAGAATCTAGAGTCTGTGATGCAGGCTGGTGTCTCCTCGTTTTCTGACTTTTGTCCACTTTTGTCATTTCTGGTTGTGTCTCAAAAGGTAAGTGGTCACAAGACATGAGCAGATTTTTGTGCAGGACCCTGGAGCGTCCCCTACCCTTTTCTGGTCTCAATTCATAAATCGGCAGGTCTGAACCCATTTGTCTCACCACTGTGTGAATTGTATCTTCCCAATGGTTACGGAGTTTTCCTGGTCCTCCTCTTGGTGTCAGGTTTTTAATCAGAACTCGCTCGCCAGGCTGTAGCACTGAACTCCTAACTTTAGTGTCATAGTACTTCTTACTTCTTTCAGCGGCTTTCTGAGCATTTTCATTTGCAATGGCGTATGCTTCTTCCATCCCTCGTTTCCAGTTCTCCACATATTCTCGCTGGTTACTGGAACCTGCCTCTGTGCACAATCCAAAGAGCATATCAACTGGAAGCCTGGGTGATCTCCCAAACAGAAGATAAAATAGTGAATAGCCAGTCACTTCGCAACGGGTGCAGTTATAGGCATAAACCAGTTTGTTCAGAGACTCCTTCCAATTTGACTTTTGTGTCTCAGTTAGTGTCTTTAACATTTGTAACAATGTTCTGTTCATGCGTTCCGCTTGACCGTTTCCCATCGGGTGATAGGGTGTTGTCCTGGACCCCGCCATGCCACTGAGTTTCTTTAACTGATGGAACAACTGATTTTCAGATTCTCCCCCTTGGTCATGGTGGATGCGGGACGGGAACCCAAACTTCAGGGCAAAGTCATTGAAGATGAGATTTGCAGCAGTTTTACCTGACTTTGATGTGGTGGCGTAGGCTTGAGTGAAACGTGTAAAATGATCAACAATCACAAGGATGTACTCATATCCCCCTTTGCATCTGTCGAGATGAAGGAAGTCTATACATACCAGTTCAAATGGCTGTGTTGTCACAATGTTTGTCAGAGGAGCTCTTGTTGCATGGGCTGGCTTTTTCTGCTTGACACAGCTACAAGTTTTAGTCACATAGTGCTCGATGTCAGATTGCATAAAAGGCCAGAAGAAGCGGTCACGTACTAGTGATACAGTGCGGTCAGTACCTTGGTGTCCCATGTTATTGTGCAACTCTTCCATCACTTTACCTTTGTACTGCTCTGGTAGAACTAACTGCTTGCGGGCTGTAGTGATTCTGTACAGAATGCCATCACTGTCTATTGTCAATTTGTCCCATTCTCTGAATAGGCATTTTGTCTTTGGACTGAATTTCTTTTGCTCTTTAACTGGCGGTTTGGAACCAGACAGTTTGAAATTGAGCACAGGACGGATGACCAGATCAGATTCTTGTGCTTCTCTTATCCCATCTTTTGGGATCGAGCTGGTTGTTGCAGTGGTTGTCTCACCTTCAGCTGATACTGACATCAATGCAGCTGAAAATGACCAAGGTACAACAGCCTCTTTCTGTACCTCAACTGCTTGTATCGTGGCGGTGATGGTGTCTGGTGGAAGCTCCTCAGAACATTCTCTCATCAGTGACTCTACATCCAGTGGCATCCTTGACAAAGCATCTGCATCACCGTTCTCTCTGCCTGGCCTGTACTTTATTGTAAAGTGGAAATCAGCCAAGTCTGCAACCCACCTGGAAGTGGTTGCGTTCAGTTTTGCAGTCGACAGAATGTAGCAGAGCGGGTTGTTATCGCTGTATATAGTGACGGTCGGAGCATAGTACAAATAGTCATGGAACTTATCAGTGATTGCCCATTTTAGAGCTAGAAATTCCAGCTTGCTCGAGTGGTAGTGATAGTTCTTCTCAGCTGCTGTTAAGGTTCGAGAGCCATAAGCAATGACCCTAAGCTTCCCCTCTTGCTTTTGATAAAGAACTGCTCCCAAGCCTTGGTGTGACGCATCAGTGTGTACAACAAATGGATGAGTGAAATCAGGGAAACCTAAAACTGGTGGGTGAAGCAAACACTCAATCAGCTGTTCAAGTGCCTGTTGATGCTGGTCAGTCCACAGGATTGGCTTGTTTGAGGGCACCACATGACTTACTTTCTTTGTTTTTGTTTTCCGTGGGTGGTCAGGTAATTTCTCTGAATCTGCTTTCAGGAGGTCATACAGGCAGCTGGCACTCCTATAAAAGTCTTTGATGTACTGTCTGTAGTAAGTGAGTAAACCAAGCATTTTTCTGAGCTGACCGACAGTCTCTGGTCTGATTTCTTTCAATGCTCTTACTGCTTCAAAATCGGCTGGGTCAACTTGGCTGCCCTCTGCAGACACTATTCTGCCCAAATAACGGACCTGGGGTTAAAGAGATCACACTTACTTGGTTTGAGTTTAATGCCATACTCTCTGAGACGCTGCAAAACTTTTCGCACATCATTCACATGGCTGTCGAATGTTTTACTGAAAACTAGCGTGTCGTCCAGATAAGGAGTGCAGATGTTATCCCGGAGCCCTTCCAAACACTCCTCCATACACCGCTGAAAAGCTGCAGGAGCGTTCATGAGGCCGAATGGCATACGTATCCACTCATAGAGTCCCCATGGGGTCACAAATGCTGTCAGTGGTCTGCTTTCTTCAGAGATGAACCCCTGGTGATACGCTTTTCCCTGATATAAGAGGGAATTACCACCTAAACTGTCCATGTTATCTTGGACCCGAGGGATGGGCTGGCGGTCGGGATGTGTCTTTCTGTTCAGGTCTCTGTAATCTATACACAACCGGAGGGTCCCGTCCTTCTTACGAACGCACACGACAGGTGAAGAATATGAAGAGTTTGACTTCCTAACCCAGCCCTGGACTATGAGGGCATAAATGTAATCCTTCATCTCCTGATACAGTGGCCTGGGCACTGACATGTATGTGCGCTTTACTGAGTCCTTTAGAGAAATAGTCGTTTTCAATCGTTCAATGCAGCCAATGTCATTGTCTGATCTGGAGAAGGAGTGACACTGTTCTCTAAGCATTTGCCTAACAACCTCTCTCTGTTCTTCGGTTAGGTGAGTTAAATCTACTGGTGGATCCCACTGTTCAGTAGCAGTACATGGGGTTCGAATGCTGGTGTGATTCACTGTGGCTGGGGTGACAGTTTTTTCAAAGACTTGGGCAGGTAACACAGTCATAATGGTTTGTACTGTACCGATTATTGTGCGTCCTAGCAGGGCAATGTCGTGGTCAGTGGGGTTAGAGACATCAAGCAGGATAACTGGAAAAACACCTTTCCTGACTCTGACTAGTGTGTCAAAGAACTCAAGGTCGTCTGGCCACTGCGGGTTCAGGTCTGGCTGGAAAAGCATTGTCATGTCATCTTTGAAAGGCTGGGAAGCTACACGGCACTCAATCTGAAAGCTACTGTGTTTTGGTACAGCAACCTTCTCTTTTTTGGTTTTCACTGCGTATTCATCTGTCTGTTCTGCGCTAACAACCTGTATAAAAGCTCTCACCTTGTTTCTTTTGAGGCTTGGGAAAGCTGTTTTTACTGTACTGTATCGTTTAGTCTTTTCGGTCATTGTCAGGATGTGCTCGATAACATTGAAACCTATGATGGGATGTGATAGGTGACAGCCTTTCATTACCAGCACCGGGATGATCAGTTCCTTTGTTTGGTCAGTTTCAGAGGCTAGCCGAAAAGTTGTTTCAATCCCTCCCAGGTACGGCATTTCAGTCCCATTTGCTGCAGTCAACCTTAGATCATCAGGTGAGTCCAGGATTTCTGAAACATCTCTCAGCCTTGCGTTTGGGAGAGATTCCTCTTTCCATCGTTCATCAATGACCGATACCTGAGAGCCTGTGTCCCATAGAGCTTGGAGGTGGTGGCGATTCAGGTGACACTCAATAAGGCACTGTCTGCCGACTAGCGAGGTGACCTTACGGGGTGGCAACCTTGAGCTAGGGATGGTAAGGAGTGGGCATTTTCCTCTGTGCAGGAAAACCTTTCACTATTAGAGTCAATTTTCAGGTGAGTGCATTTTTCCTTATGTTTAGTCCAATGTTGGTTTTGACATACTTTGGAACAGTACAGTGTCTCTTTACATGATGAACATTGTTTCAGGTTCTCAAATGAATCTTCTCTGGCACAATTTGCACATTTCTGGGACTTTTTGGTAGCTACGGTTAACACTCGTCCCTCAGCGGTAACCCGTTTCCGTTTAAAGGGGCCTCCCTTGATGGTCTGGCTCCCGGATTTTACATCCAGCTTGAAAATGTTCTCCACTCCCACATCGGAAGCAGTGTGTGCAGCGTGCATCTGTTCTGGCCTGCTGGCAGACAAAACACCTCCTTGGAGCTTGAGCAGAGCGGTTGGTATACCAGTTAGGTGCATATTGATGCTGTGCAGGGTCAGGTGCTTGGGACCGACTGTAGCTGCTGTAATACTGCTGCTGGGAAACAGGTGGCTGGGGGTCCCTATCTGACCTCCTAACTGGGGGTGGGGCATAGGCACAAGGCGGTGACTGAAACAGGCTGCTGTAATGTCTCCTTAATCTGAGCAATCTCTGCACTGAGACCTTTTAGAGAAGCTACACCTGTCTTAAGTTCAGCTAACTCTTAACAGTCCTGCGGGTATCTTAGCTTTGGCTTCCTTCACAGGACACTTTGCAGATGGCGTATCTTCTAACTGGACTACACTTACAGTTGTAGCAGGCTGTGGGGCATTAAACCGCTTTTTGTTTCGTCTTTCTATCTCATTAGCACAAGCAATGTTAAGCTTCTCTAGCAAAACCTCATCTGATGTTTTGCTCTCTAGCAGGAGAGGCTGCATGTCTATCCTGATACTGTCACTCTGGAGACCCGTAAGGACTGTGTGAAAACACATGCTCTGGACTAGAGCAGGGTCATACTTAAGCCCCGATTCTGACTCCTGGGATGCAAACAGTACTTTTTGCCTCAAATCTAAAACGCGCATCAGGAAGCTTTGAGGGGTCTCCTTGCTATGCTGTGCTTCTGAAGCTAGCTGTTTGTAAAGCTCTGTTGCACTCTTCTCTTGGAAGTGGGAACGCAGGATACATCTAAGTGTGGGAAGAGTTAGCTGGGGTTTACCTTCCAAGTAGCTGCGTAGCTGTGAGCCTGGAGAAATAGCCCTGACTACTGCATCTACTATTTCTACCTCAGGATAGCCTCTGTTAAGTCCATTTTCAATCTGATGGGCAAGGCTGGAAAAAATCTGTTTTTCTTTGTGGCCCGGTTCACCTATCTGACCAGAAATTTTAAACTCTTTGCGCCAGTATGAGCTGGGCTGTGCATTGGGTGAGAGCGGCAAGCTCCCCTGAAGATTGGCATGTTGTTGGGGCTGATGCAGAGAATCACTGGCTTTGGCTGCAATAATCTGCTCAGTTCCCACCCCTTGTTGTGGAGTTACAGTTCTCAGTTCCTCTATTCTGTGATGTGTTCCGGCTGGTTCAATATCATGGTCAATTTGCCCTGTTTTGTTATCTATGCCACTGATCATCTCTGTCATTTCGTCTCTAAGTAGCAACAATTCCGACATGCCGCCATCTTCTAACTCTGCGACTTCCTCTCTTTCAAGGAACATCATAATGCGAGTCATTAATGCTATGCGGGATTTGTCTTTAACATCTCTTCTCTGTTCGCCTGATATTTCAAGGAAATCACATCTCTAGTAATTTGTCTTTAGTCAGGGTGTGCAATTCTCCTACTACCTCTTCCTGTAGTTCTTCCAAGGCGCTTGTCATGTTGACAGAACAGGAGGAACTTTTACTGTGCAGGAGTTGACTCTGAATTAGATGGTCCTTACTGTCTCTGATGGTCGATCAATGGCCTCAGTTGACACGTACTTAACCACTAACTTCCAACTTCCCTTGAACAGCAACACTTTCCTCACTGCAGCCTGCCTGAGTTGTTATGTGGAGATTTAGCTGGCTCGGAATTCAGCGACCAGGGTGTGGAAACTGGACATCTGAGCAGCTATCTCAGCGGAGCCTCCAAAAATGTTACGCCCCTGAAAACAGGGGAGAAATAATCACGAGAGTGATACGGTGTTGTATTCTCAATTCAACGTTTAGTTCAATCATTGTTCCTGTTCCCAAGAAAGCTAAGGTAACTGAGCTAAACGACTACCGCCCCGTAGCACTCACATCCGTCATCATGAAGTGCTTTGAGAGACTAGTCAAGGACCATATCACCTCCACCCTACCTGACACCCTTGACCCACTCCAATTTGCTTACCGCCCAAATAGGTCCACAGACGATGCAATCTCAACCACACTGCACACTGCCCTAACCCATCTGGACAAGAGGAATACCTATGTGAGAATGCTGTTCATCGACTACAGCTCGGCATTCAACACCATAGTACCCTCCAAGCTCGTCATCAAGCTCGAGACCCTGGGTCTCGACCCCGCCCTGTGCAACTGGGTACTGGACTTCCTGACGGGCCGCCCCCAGGTGGTGAGGGTAGGCAACAACATCTCCTCCCCGCTGATCCTCAACACTGGGGCCCCACAAGGGTGCGTTCTGAGCCCTCTCCTGTACTCCCTGTTCACCCACGACTGCGTGGCCATGCACGCCTCCAACTCAATCATCAAGTTTGCGGACGACACAACAGTGGTAGGCTTGATTACCAACAACGACGAGACGGCCTACAGGGAGGAGGTGAGGGCCCTCGGAGTGTGGTGTCAGGAAAATAACCTCACACTCAACGTCAACAAAACTAAGGAGATGATTGTGGACTTCAGGAAACAGCAGAGGGAACACCCCCATCCACATCGATGGAACAGTAGTGGAGAGGGTAGCAAGTTTTAAGTTCCTCGGCATACACATCACAGACAAACTGAATTGGTCCACTCACACAGACAGCATCGTGAGGAAGGCGCAGCAGCGCCTCTTCAACCTCAGGAGGCTGAAGAAATTCGGCTTGTCACCAAAAGCACTCACAAACTTCTACAGATGCACAATCGAGAGCATCCTGGCGGGCTGTATCACCGCCTGGTATGGCAACTGCACCGCCCTCAACCGTAAGGCTCTCCAGAGGGTAGTGAGGTCTGCACAACGCATCACCGGGGGCAAACTACCTGCCCTCCAGGACACCTACACCACCCGATGCTACAGGAAGGCCATAAAGATCATCAAGGACATCAACCACCCGAGCCACTGCCTGTTCACCCCGCTGCCATCCAGAAGGCGAGGTCAGTACAGGTGCATCAAAGCTGGGACCGAGAGACTGAAAAACAGCTTCTATCTCAAGGCCATCAGACTGTTAAACAGCCACCACTAACATTGAGTGGCTACTGCCAACACACTGTCAATGACACTGACTCTACTCCAGCCACTTTAATCATGGGAATTGATGGGAAATTATGTAAATATATCACTAGCCACTTTAAACAATGCTACCTTATATAATGTTACTTACCCTACATTGTTCATCTCATATGCATACGTTGATACTGTACTCTATATCATCGACTGCATCCTTATGTAATACATGTATCACTAGCCACTTTAACTATGCCACTTGGTTTACATACTTATCTCATATGTATATACTGTACTCGATATCATCTACTGTATCTTGCCTATGCTGCTGTACCATCACTCATTCATATATCCTTATGTACATATTCTTTATCCCCTTACACTGTGTATGACAGTAGTTTTTTTTGGAATTGTTAGTTAGATTACTTGCTCGTTATTACTGCATTGTCGGAACTAGAAGCACAAGCATTTCGCTACACTCGCATTAACATCTGCTAACCATGTGTATGTGACAAATAAAATTTGATTTGATTTCACAAAAGTAACACATTACAAAACAGAAAACCCATTATACAACTAACACAGCAAAATATCTTATTAACAACGTACATGTTCATTCACAATCGACATAAAATGGCAGCTACTCTCAGTACGATGCTATTCACTTCAACCGAGCAGGGCTAATATTACTCTCTTCAAACTTAACTCTAACTTCCTCAAGACGTTACTAAGACACACCTTAAACACTCTTGACATGTTAGCGAGTTATAACATTTAAATTACTATTTTTATCATCGATAAAGTACCTGAAAACAGGGGAGAAATAATCATGAGAGTGATACGGTGTTGTATTCTCAATTCAACGTTTAGTTCAATGAGAAAAGACCGCGATTTTCCCCAGGAATATGGGTGGAGACCAGAGCAATCGATCTCCGGCTCATAGATTAAGAGCATTACGTAGATCACAGATGAACACTTTTAGGCACCACAAAATAAAGTAATCAATATAACGTTTACACATTACTCTCACAATTCGTACCCTTTGACAGATTTTAACTTTAACACAATTATATGAATGTTATCAATACTGAATGCATCTTTTTAACCTTAGATGTTTTAAGATCCTCACATACTATGAACTTACTA